>NC_060249.1:4475199-5682687 GCF_921293095.1 Ischnura elegans | reverse complement strand
CAAGCTGACGCGGAGGAAAATCCCTGAAGAAATGAGAGACCAAAACCTCAACCACTCTATATCTAAACCAAATACCCAGCAGCTTAAGTCCTTTCTTATACATTCCCAGCAAAATACCACCACTGAATAAGCAGGAAATTTAGAATTCTTCCCTAACAATGTGCAGATAGTTCTTCATGATGAAAGCTAATGTCCATTGCAATGCTTTGGTTCATCTCATGAATTTTTAAATAAAAAATATTGCATAGATGAGAAAAAGGATCGACATAGCATAAAATATCCAGAAAATATCTTGTAGTAGCTTCCAGACATTTTGCAGTCATCTGAATGTCCGCTTTTCTGATATCTACAAGATATCTTGAGAAGATATTTTCTAGATAATCATATTGAAATTGGACCCATGGGGAAAATTCAGGATAAATGACTCAAATGTAATATATTTCAGCATAGCATGAGTTTATTTTTCAACTGACATCCTGCTGGTGGAGCAGGAGGTGATGGTATAGTATCTTCTAGAAATTCTTCCAGAATATTGGAACCTCACTGCCTTTCGCTTCTTTCTAATTAGGGCTTCCTCCTCTGATTCCAAATTTGAAGTTTCCAAAGCAGCTTACAATTTATTTAATTTCTCAAAGGAGTAGAGCAACATTATCAATTAATGTTGATTAATTGTCCTGCAGTTTAGGTCTTGAGGAATTTTCAATTCAAGTTTTTGCCTTCCTTCATCCAGGCTATGAATGAATATGAGTACATAACTGTGATATATAAAAGGTTATGGGAATTTTTGTTACGATAGTAAAAATATTTTGTTGTAAATTAATTAAAAAGAAGAGACTAGAATTTACACATACCTTTTATTCCACTGAATTGGATTTGTTTATTGATGGTAACTAAGCTGAGTTAGTTCATAGTTACCTATCAATTTTGATTAATTAAATAATAATAAATTTTACTTAAATTGCCAAGGTCTGCTCTTTTATCTCAAAGATTTTTATTTATTGAAATATGCATCATTTATTTAAATAATCTTTTTGTGAAATTACTTTCAGAATCTAGAATTCCAGTAATTTTGAAGTCTAAGCAGCAATCATACTACAGTAGAATCTCGTCATTATGAAGTTCACAGGACCGAAACACCTGAGGTTCATAATAACGAAGTTCGTAGGAACGTTTCCTTTAGGAATCGTCGAGAAAAATAAATATATCATAAACGCGATTAAATTATGCGGAAATATATATAAACAGGAAAATTCGTTTCAGTTTTTCATGAGAAGAATGCGGCATGATGCAATCGAGGGTTGATATCTTCCCGAATACATTAAGTCCGATATACGAACTAGATGCATTCCAAAACCTTGTTCCTAGGTTGATAAACCTACAGTACGGCCGCTAAGAGTTGTCCAACGACAGACAAAATGGTCTAGGTCTGGGTAGGGGGCAAGGCTGCCAGGTAAGAAAGGGAAGCGCTTACAAAGGGTTCCGTGAAGAAAAAAACTGGAAGGGACGACGACCGTGAAGGACCTAGAGGAACAATCACTTGTTTTGGTGGATCAGGCTTTTTTCGGTGCTCCTTTATGCATTTGACAATGTTGCATGACTAGGCGAGGGTGTGAGGTGCGTTTGGGGGACAGAGCAATTGGCTGCAAACCGTGCTGGCGCAGGGTTATCCACCCCTCCCATTGTGCCGTAATCGGACAACTCTCGCCAGCCAGTGTGTATGCAAGTAATCGAAGAGTACGGTTATCCTGCAGAATGCAACACTGCATAACAATTGAGCGCTAACTCACGATTGTGACTAACTGATCTGGCATCTCCCCCGGATTCTTTTCTTCTTCTTCAATTATTTTCATTCCATCCTTTAAAGTTCTCACTTGTTTCTTTGGAAGGGTCATGGTCTGAAGACAAATAAAAATAAAACTAATAAAAATGAAACTGGACTTTAATTGACCCACATGGAAAACACTCACTGATTTAAAGTCAACCCACACTGTAAGTACGGAACCACTCGTACGAAGTGAAGTTAACGTGAAAGTTGCAAAAAGCCTTGGGTTTTCCGCTAGCACATGACAGTAGGGGTAGGAGCGAGATAGATAGGTGAAAACAATAAATCGGATGAAGCTGAGGATGAGGTGGGCGTGCCACTGACGGCTAACACAACATTGTTCACCCTTTACACATTGCCTCAATTATATTAAAAATATACCCATTAGAAAGGAACATTTCAGATAATAGACTACTCGTGGTCCATGTGATCCGCTGCAGCTGCAAGTGAAGCTCAGCTGCAAGGATATCGAGTTTCGCCAGAATGCTAAGTTTCCATCATATTTTGACATTTATTTCCTTGCGTAAAATGCTTAAATAAAGTCAGAAATATTTTGTGTTTGGTCTTATTCTTTTTTGAATCATGGGCACATTGCTAATATTTCATATCAATGAAGGTGCAATATAAATTGCAGAAAGTCATTGTTAGATACCTTTTTGGCTAATAGGTGATTCATGCAGAAGTTGACCTCCAGCAATGGGGAACTTCGAAGCAGGTAGGCAGAAAAAGGTCAGTGGAGGAGAAAGAGGGAAGGGTGAAACATGATTTTATTGTTCTCCTGTAACTTGATATATTTTTTTGAAGCTTTTGATTCATGGTCTTCGTAATACAAACCCTGCGTGGGCTGGGGCCTTTTGTTTGATTTTGGAGAGGAGGAAAGCATCAGAGGAAGGGCCTAGGGCTGATAGATGGAGGGGGTAGCGAATTTTGGGAATTGTGTTACGTAGTTACTATCCCATGGCACTGAGGTTCTCCTGGTGGAGGTTATAGGATTTTTTCACCTGATCATTTTTGGTTCCCCATGTCGAACTCTCTTCGCTCCAATCTGCAAGTTTGATGTAGTTCGTCAACTTGCCTAAAACGGCGCTGCATGCACTAAACGACAATTTCAGAGTCAGCTACCAACAGCGTGCGTGCGACAATGTATGGCGCGAAATTCAAAGGAATTTGAGATATTCGAGGTCGTGCCTTTAACATAATTATTTGAGATCTCGCACATCAAATACTTTCTAGTATTCCAGATATTCGAGTATTCGTGGATACTATTCACATATCACTAGTTTTCTAGAATTTTGCCAACGATATGTTTTCCGTCGCCCCGGCGAAATGAGTCGTTAAAAATCCTCCGGTGCCAAAATTTTGGCTTCCAAGGTAATGCAAAAAAGATATTCGTACTTCTAGTATGGACATAAGTCGATGGTGATTCAACACGATGGTAAAAGCAGCATGCCTTGTCTCATTCTGCAGGCTAATCCCAAATCTGCAGGACAAATGGAGGCGAGGGAAAGTTACGCGGCACGCTTATCAGAACTGACTCAACTTGTATCTCATTTAATGTTTGGAAAGGAAATTGCTTAGCTTTTCTACAAAACACACACTTTATTGCCGACTAGTTTCGGTTACACTGTACCATTATCAAGACTAGTGATACACATCAGAATTTGCCGGTATATATACTCTGTGGTCGGGTGATTGGAGGGGAAGGGGAGGGGGGAGAGGTAAGTGACGGGGAAGGTGAAGGAGGGAAGAGATAGGGAGAAAAACCAGAGGTAGTTACAAAGTAGAGCGTGGGTTGGCGTCACAAGGATTTTTTGGGGTGTAATAGTGGAATGTCTAGAAGGGGGGAGTGGAAAGGGAAAAGGTGGTCATTAGCAATGGGTTCTTTCCTCTTTACAATTTTTAAAATTTCCAACTGTTCTCTGATGTCCAGCTGTGTTCCTTTTTTGACTCGGTGAAGCAATTCCGGGGTAAAATCCGCTTGGTGGCCTTCCTCCCGAAGATGGGTAGCGAATTGGGACATCCCAGTGTTGTTGTAGTAATCGCGCCGGTGTTCCTCCGCTCGTACGGTCAGACTTCTTCCTGTTTGTCCTATGTATTTGGAGTCACAATCACCACACCTTAATTGGTGATTGTGACTCCAAATACATAGGACAAACAGGAAGAAGTCTGACCGTACGAGCGGAGGAACACCGGCGCGATTACTACAACAACACTGGGATGTCCCAATTCGCTACCCATCTTCGGGAGGAAGGCCACCAAGCGGATTTTACCCCGGAATTGCTTCACCGAGTCAAAAAAGGAACACAGCTGGACATCAGAGAACAGTTGGAAATTTTAAAAATTGTAAAGAGGAAAGAACCCATTGCTAATGACCACCTTTTCCCTTTCCACTCCCCCCTTCTAGACATTCCACTATTACACCCCAAAAAATCCTTGTGACGCCAACCCACGCTCTACTTTGTAACTACCTCTGGTTTTTCTCCCTATCTCTTCCCTCCTTCACCTTCCCCGTCACTTACCTCTCCCCCCTCCCCTTCCCCTCCAATCACCCGACCACAGAGTATATATACCGGCAAATTCTGATGTGTATCACTAGTCTTGATAATGGTACAGTGTAACCGAAACTAGTCGGCAATAAAGTGTGTGTTTTGTAGAAAAGCTAAGCAATTTCCTTTCCAAACATTAAATATGGAATTCTACAAAGTGAAGGCCTCAACAATTGAATTCATTGTATCTCATTGTCGGTGGGTTTAAATTAAACATGGTTGGAACTTGAAAAGCCATCAGCTTAACTCCGGTAGGTGGCTAGCATTTATTTTTAACGGAACAGGGGTTTATGCCCTCGGAGAATAACTTGCTTCGTCAATCGTCATGTAATCATTGAAGTCAAATTCAAGACGTGAATGTTAAGGCAGTCCCTTTAAACTCATGAATGGGTTAGCACCATTAAATACAAATACAAAAAGTGTCCGGCATTGTTATCAGATATGGGGAAGCAAAATATGTATTACGTGAAGATGAGTCACACGGCTTGTGAGTCCAAGGTCCCGGCGCTGAATTTGCGGAAGAATGCCAACAGAGAAGCTATTTCTGGTAGATTCAATCTACACCCATGTCTCATATAGCGCAATTTCGATTAGCGCAATTTCGATATAGCGCAAATTCGTTCCTCGGGGAAACATTGCAACGCAGTGTAGCCTAATCAAAAATCTTAAACGCTCTCGCGATAAAACGTGAACTTGCGCTAAGTACGCACGAAATTTCTATCAATTTACGCATATTAATATTATTTCTTGCCTCAAATCTTCTTTTTTGTTAATATATTAATCGAAATTCATTGCTGTGCAATTGCCAAAAGTATTACTCGTCATTGGGTCCAGATAGCCGGCCTACCGAAGATTTATCTCGTCTCCTTAACAGAATGATAATAAATAATTTAGATCGTTAATTAAGCGTGGGGCTAGTGGAAATGAGTTTTTTTTTCAGCAATACGGTTTGAGACGTATTTTTGCCGTCGTAGGTTACCGGGCGATTGACTTCCAGGTAGAGGGTCTACGCTAAAGCCTTCAAGGTCATCAGTATTAACGGGGGAGAAAAGGAGTGGTGGCCGAGTTGCGCATGAATAGCATCAACACATAAAAGGGTCCGCTAAAGAGTTTCAAACACAATGGCTTCGTTCCCTCCCGGCAGTCATAGGCCTTCTGCGTCTCAGGAATACAGTTCAGTGGAAGAAGGTGATTTAGATAGAGCCATACAGAGTAAAAACCAAGAGAATATGCCAAAAAATAGGAATGCGTGTAGAAAAATCAAGAATTTATCAAGAAAAACCATAAACATAGAAGAGGACTTGAGAGAGGTCAATGGCTTTGAAAATGGAGAGCGTCAAAGCGATATTGCGCAGAAGTTTAAACTCACGATGCCTTATTCTGAATAAAGACGAAGCTAAAATATCAGTGACCTCAGCCGCACCAACTTCAACCAAGCGGTCTACACATACGGAAAGTTCATGGTGAATCAGTACAAAAAGACGAGAGTGGTAATCGCTCTGAGACATTTAGTGAAAGCTCCGGTTGGTTCCAGAATTGAAACGGCAAGCAGGTATTTTCAGTGCGGCGATATCAGGTGAATCTGCAAGTGTTGATAGCGCAGCCACCACAACATTTTCTGATGAACTCCAAGCTGTTATTGAAAGTGGCTCTTTTCCCCCTCAACTAGTTTTTAGTGTTGACGAGACGATATTCTTTTGGAAAAGAATGCAATCTCGTTCATTCATTTTCAGGGAAGGAAAACCTGGGTCAGGTTTCAAGGTATTTAAAGACTGTTTCACGTAGCTGCTAATGACTCGGAAGACTTCAAATTAAAATGATTTATCATTCATAAACTCCGCTAGCTATGAAATGGCATTTAAAGTAGCATTTTCCTGTCATTTCGATGGGCGACAAAAGGGCCTGGGTGACACAATAGTTGTTTTTAGACTAGTTTGAAAAATCGTCAACTGCCGGCAACGCATTACGATCCCCTGAGATAGCAGATGTTAGCCCACCCGCACGACAGGATGGAATTTCGAAAGCACATAAGAATTTTTTTTAACGTGAATAAAAGTCTTTGAATGCGTGAATACTATCTTTAAAGATGTTTTAAACTATAAATATTTATAGAAATAATGTTTTATAAGGCTTTTTATGGGAATATAGATGTTTTAGAGAAAATTCAATACCCAAGACCTATGCTACCAGGAACGCATCCCTATCTTCCCTATGTTAAAACGCTCTCGTATAACACAAATTCGTATAGCGCAAAGACAGCGCTATACGAGACATTGGTGTACTGATGCTAAAATTTCATGAGAAAATGCTTTTTTAATGCGTAAAAATTATGAAGAGGAAAAATTATTCCGGACTATTAATAATGTTTTTATTCATCACTGGCGGCATGACGGTAGTTGCGCCGTTATTTAAATAGCTCACTTAAAAAAGTGATCTAAACACCGGAAAAATCTGAATTTCCGAATATCCTGGGTCCTGTTTGCTCCGTATTATCTATGGTATGCTATTTGGAAGGAGGTAAGCGACAGCTGGTGTATTTGCGCCATGAAGTAAGGGCTGGGGGGATAAGAACCCTATGTTGGCATTAGCCAGGTTGTAATGATAGGCTCAAAAGGGACCAGGAAAATCTCCCTCCCATCTGCTGAACAGAGTGGTGCACTGGAAGTGCCCTCCACATTACACTCAAGTAGGGATAGGGCCATCTCTGATAAGTTTCTGCTACTGCCAGGACTTGAACCCAGGCCCACAGGGTGTAAAGCCTTTGTGATGTATAAGCGAAATTTTAAGATACACATCTGTACACAATTTGCGTTGCCTGAAGGTTCCAGTCCATCTCATCTTATTTGAATGTGATCACGCTATGCTTGTTTCTTCGGAAATTGTGCTCTTTTGGACTATGTTGAATATCATGTAATGGGGGAAAGTGCGTTTGGCACATTAGTAAAAGTCAGATATCAAAGAGCAAAAAAAAAAAGGTATTTTGTAATTGTTTAGCAAAAGCAATATTTGTGTTAAGCCATATTTGTCATTTTTGTGGTAAAAGCCGTATTTATTTTTTTTATTAAGTTTTTTCTTTTTTTGAAATGTTTTCTGACTGCCTGTCTGGTATTTTTTGTAAATGTTTTGGGGGAAACTCTGAGAAACTATGATTGATGATTGTTTTTTTTTATGCCATTTAGCATTGTGTTGGGGGGAAATCGAGCCATGTACCTTGCTTCTTCCCATTGCCATGAGAGACGGAGAGAGAGAGAGTGAGAGAGAGAGAGAGAAGAGAGAGGGACAGAGAGTGGTTGCGGTGCTGATGGAGAGGGCTGAGATTTGGCCAATTTAAGTCTCCCACGACTCCGCCTGCCAGCAAGTAACTCGGCTGGGCCCATCGACTGAAAGCTGGTGTGTCGGTAGCGGGCCGTGGAGAAAGCAGACGACGCAACAAGATGGCGCATGTGCAGAAAGGAGGAAGTCATAGCCTGCCACCATGGCTGGTCGCGCGGCATTCGCTCTCTAGGATCTCGGACTTCAGCGGGGATGGTTCTCCCTGTCAGCTCTACAGTGTGGGTTGAAAGCACGGTGAAATTGATAAAGTGCCTACCACTAGTGTTCATCTCAAAATCTCATATTCCAAATGTAAGGTATGTGGCTTGGTGCGCAGATAGTGTGTTTAGCATCTCGGTGGGGTTGCTTTTTCGCGTGTTGTCTCGAGGTGTATTTTATTTCAGTTTAAACAATCGATTATTTTGTGTGAAGTTGAATTAATCATAGTCTCTTCCGAGTTGTCAAGAGAGGGGAATGAGCCTTAATGAATTTATGTATCAGGTGCTATTATGTATTGCCGACCTTTTCACTGTTTATACAAATTTATTTAAATAAATACTTAAGTTTAGCCAGAGTGGGGATCCTGTTTTATTTGTTTTGCTTTTGTCCAAAGTCACTTGAACCCTGGCAGTCGTCACCACTGAATTTACCAGGTTGGATTATGGTCGGATGCAACCTTGATCCTGAATTTCCGTTGGTCTGGTAGACCTGGCACCCAAACTTATTAGGTTTAACAGGTAAAGCATCGCAATCAGTAGCCTTGTTGTAACTATAAAGCTTTTGTGTCAATCAATTAGAGCTTAAAAACTTTAATACTGTCAGATATGCGATGCATTAGGTCTCATTGTTTTTCAAACCTTGTGCACATCGTACAGTTGCTGAAAGCTATTGAGATATATTCAGGCTCAGTAAGTGACTCACCTAGCATTTGGCCTCCAGAAACTGGGAGTATTGAAGGCACTAGATCGAAAAAAGTCAGTCAGTAAGATGGGGTAAGGATGAAACACGTTTCCATTGTGCCCATGTAATTTGATATTTTCCTTCGAAGATAGTGATTTACGGTGTGGGTGGCCTCGCAAAGGGAAAAAACTTAGAGGCATGAGGTGATGTACGCCCTAGGGTGGTTTTGTGAAATCCTCTCAATGATTATTATATTACCGTGCTGAGATTCCCCCGATTGTTGTTCAATCTCTTGGGAAGATTCATGCTATCTGCCTATTGTGTTTTGCCTTAAAATTTTCCACGTCTTAAATTCTATTGCATTACTCCTACAAGAGCTTTTAAAAATTGTTTGTGAGCAGGACAAGCATCATAGAGGAATTCATGATTCAATTTCTTCGAAGAATGGGGTGCTCTCATAGAGTTAAAATAGTACATAATATTTTTGCATGTATAGATAATTAAGTGGAAGTTATTGACGTATGCAAAATATGACTTCATAATTCTAAAAAATCTTGTTGCAACAGAGCTTCAAAGTTCTCGAGAATTACTAAATTTTTTCGCGCTACAGGAACACCCTGTGACTTCAGGATACGTGTAAGCAGATTCAATCCATAGCAATAACAAACAGCAATGACAATACTAATTCATGACTTGAAGAGTGTGTGACAAACAGTTTTGAATAGTTCTAAAAATTTTACGGCGTACATATTGCACAACGACTCACTCCGACTTTGAAAAGGCACATTTCAAAACATTCTGAATGTAGATTAATTATGGGTGCGTATTTCTTCTCCGACAATGAAGATTTCTTGGCGAGGAGTGGAGAAGCCACAAAATTGAAATGTAACATAAATTAAATCAACCATCTCGTTTGCTAGTAATCTAGAGCTTGGAGAATAAATTGTATCAACAAAAAGGTACTTTAAATACATAGGTTTTTCTAAAACTGGGGCAATTAGTCTACTGGCACCACGTAAACGTATTGTTTACTGGACTCTGACGTCACGCTCAGCAAACATGGTCATGGGTTGCTTGGAGCGCAAGATTACTACACAATTTTCAAAGTGGAATATCACGAATAATATGCAGGTTATAGAAGAACTGCTTTCACTGTAATTTTCAGTGTGGAGGATATTTCTTCACTGTATAATCATCTATTATCAGTGGAATTCCCAATTTGGATCCGAAGTATAAGAAGAATAGCATTATCCGTGGATATTAGAATCCAAGGTATCCAAAGCGACCATCCCTAGTAAGCATCATAAGGTTAACACTACAGGTGAACACCTACTTATCTCCTAGTGCCTTACATATCGTGTAAATTTAGCTGAAAAATGTCGCATAAATTTTTGGTATTGAAAGGGTAAATATTGATAACTGTCGAAAGTCCTGGCTTATACGTGCAACACCACGTGATAGAATTAAAAACGATGCAGCAAAAATTTTTTTCTTTAGCTACTATTCTCAAAATAGGGGTGAGTCTCTAACACACGTCTATACAGTAACATGAAGAAAAAACTTCAAGCACCAATGCAAAAACATCTAAGAATCAAGCGTCATAGCTATCTAAGATATGGAGGGGATGGTTTCCATACAAGAATTCATAATAGCTACAAACTTCAAAATGCTTTTTTGTTGAACTACTGTTTCTATGACCCCAAAAGGGAGTGGACGTGTGGACAGCATCTGATGGACTCAATATGTTTGATTGAATTCTGAGAGGCACTATTGGGACACTCCCCTTCTATAAGCCAATGTTTCCAAAATTCAGGGCAAGTGAGACGACATCAAAGACCCTATCACCCAGGAAGAGCGTGGGCGTGTACAGTTCGGATCGGAAAAATCAATTTTTTGAAAATCCATCTGGCCCAATGAAGTAAAATTGTGGGACCAATCAAAAATAAGTCCTGAAAATTTTGAGAACTCTTGGTGAACCTCTGACCCTCGCTCAAATGCGATTTAGGGGGAGAGGGTAAAAATTTGAAAAAATTACTATTTTATGGTCATTCCTTATAGATTTTGACGAGATTTATTCTTTGGGACAAATATTGTGTGTATTTTGATGTATCTGTCACTGTTAAGCCTCAAAATGCCTAATTTGAGTCCGCATCCGTGACGAAAATATTCCAACGCTCACGCAGCTTCGTGGATACATTAGCGGCAGGCCGCTCCCGTCCCCTCCCTGCTCGCTTCTCCCCCTCCAATGCCTCGAATACAGCAAAATTCATCCCGCGTGTGCTGCTAGGAGGTCGTTTATCTTTGATAATATAAATCAGAAGATGGTAGAAGGTAAAAAACGATGCGTAGTGAGACGACTTGTCCCTCATTTGGCGCCTCGTGGGCATTAAACAAATCGATGTTACCAACTAGTAGAAAAGTGATGGAATATTTTTATATCTGAGAACAGAGGCAAGGAGCCTATGGTCTATGAAGAGGCCTCTCGAGTGGCTATAAAGTTGTGCGAACTATGGATATGCACTTCTCTTCCATAATGTCTGTGACTAAATGGATTTAGTGGTAAAAACACTGGAACTGGAAAAACTTACGGAAAATGCGAAGAGGCCAAAAGAGGGGTTGCATTGAAAAACAAAATTCAAACAATTTTAAAGAACATTTGAAATTATGAGATATATGTGCATGTGCACAAGTCAGGGTTCCCACTCTAACGAAATTATAAAATTCACGGTTTTTTCCAGGTTTTCACGGTCTAAATGTCTTCGAATTCACGGTTTGTAGATAAACCATTTTAGGCAGAAATATTGACCACTTAACAATCATCGGCCGCACGTTAACTAAAAATTTAACAAACGCGACCGACGCCGTGAATGCAAACGCAGCAGCAATGAAAGTGCTCTCTCTCTCTCCTGACGTCACATATCGTTTGCAAAATTCAGCTCCGACTAAAGGTTGTGAGTGGGAAAACAGAGGGACCAGGGTGTCAGGGAAGTTGAGAAGTGTCTGAATTTTCGCAAGTGTCAATAAACTTTGGTTACCAGTCTTCCGGCTTCGATACAGGCTTTGGTTCAATGAGTCATCATGGCACACGGACCAATAATTGCACTTCGAATATATGTAAGCAGATAAATCCGTGGCCATGTCTGCGCGTGGCTGATCTTGAAATATGAACGAAATATCCATTTTTCTTTCAATCGGTCAATCGTAGTTCTACCATCGTAAAATCAATATTGAGAGATTTTTAAGGTTTTAAGATGAAATTCACGGCTTTTTCCAGGTTTTTTGACGGTAGACGTAATTCACGGCTTATTCACGGTTTTAAGGTTTTCACGGTTGAGTGGGAACACTGCAAGTGCAAGGAGGAGCATAAGGCTCCTCTTAATGAGCAAAGCATTGTGAGAGACCAGCAGACGAAACGATATATGATGGCTGCTGGTTTGAATCCTTAAGAAATACGACAACTGAGGAAAAAAAGGAATCTTCGGAATCCGTTGAGTCAACATTGTCAATTCTAGTATGGTATAGTTAAAAAGTATCATAAATGTTCTTCATCAATTCACTCGAAGAAAATTAAACTGATAAGAAATCAGCCCATTTGTATACCTATGTTCCTCATGTAATACACACTAAGGAGTACAATCAAACTGGACCTTCTGCAGGGAAAATGCGACTGTTAACTGTGATAGAGGTATGTGCAAGAACCAAGCAACAGCAATGATCACCCTCGCAACTTTGGCTGACGCAAAAATCATAACTTCGTAAAATACATTCAGGTAGTGCACAAGAATACTTACATAGACAGAAAAAGATGCTAATTATAGTGAAAATGAAAAGAGAGGTCTCAAAGGTGTCATCAAAGGACTCCATTTTGATGGAATGAAAGACTTACGCTCTTGTCTGATGAAAAATGGCAAGAGAAGTTATCAATCCCAGTTTAGAGAGGAATAAGTGATGTTAGTCGAAGAAACAGGGTCCCACTTTTTGGGGTTTGTCTCTCCCATCGGAGCATTAGCAAAAGTTATAAAATCTGCGATTATCGATTTCTTTGCGAAAGAAAAAGTGGGAACACCAAATTCAGAAGGAATTGGATATGATGGTACCAAGTGAATACCTCCTCGAAATGAGGCATCACCCGTCTGCTACAAGCATAATTCCAAAATCCTTTGCCTTGTGGGTAAACTCTTCTCGCTATTTCCACCCGGTTTATTTTTCCACTACAACCAACGTTTCAAGCTCCGACTCGGGGCTCATCCTCAGGGATAAATGTCATTGAACGCCAAGAAGAGTTTACCCACATTATTCGCAGGGAAAGCATCAAATATTATTTCATCCCTTGCAATGTATATTTATTAATTGCACTAAGTTGGCTTAGCATTGCGACATAAAAATTGGGAGGGCAATCTATGGGCCTAAATTTGGCATTTTGAGGCTTAACACAAAATTTTTGTCCTAAAAAACAAATCTCGGTAAAATCGATAAGGAATGACCATAGAATATTAAATTTTTCGAATTTTGACCCTCCCCCCCTAAATCGCATTTGATCGAAGGTCAGGGGTTCACCTAGAGGTCTCAAATTTTTCAGGACTTATTTTTGATCGGTCCCACAACTTTACTTCAAATGGCCAGATGGATTTGAAAAAAATCAATTTTTCCGATCTGCCCTAGTGGACAGCCAAAGCAAACCACTGGTCAATGGAAACAATTGCTCAGGCCACCACTAATCACAAAAAGTGCCTTTCAAATTCACCATCAGGTGTTAGTTCAAGTCGAAGACGACCTGAAATGAAGGGCATGGCCTGGTCACTCAGCAGCAGATCACTTTGGGTGAGTTTGTGGGAACGCACCTCACATCCAGCAGTTGTAGCGTTGAGTTGACCCTCAGGAGATCCCGGATGTGCAAGGCATCCGCAACGCCAAGCCCATTGTCCGCCAGGTGCAGCTCCTTGAGGGATGTGTTTGTCTTCAATGCATTCACTAGCAAGAGAGACAGAGGAGAAAATACAGACACAGGATTACACTCACTTTGCCTTTTCATTTCTCAGCACCACCATCACATTAGTAATAATAATCCTAATAATATATTTTTTATGTTAATATTTTTTCAACTAACATCCTGAGGGAAATATCATCAGTTCAAAATGTCCCACCATTCTTTAAATAAAAAATGAATACAAAATCCTTAGAACCTTTTATTGTAACAAGCCTCTAAACAATCTAAAACCCATAAATACTATTTCCATCTGTATGACCTACTTACCTGGCTAAGAAGAAAATTAAAGAAAAATTTTCAAGGATTATTAACCCATTCTTTGAAGTAATTCCACAACTACTAAAAATCTTTCCCTGCCATCTTAGCCCGCTAATGCCTAGCAGTACCATACGGTAACAGCTGGTAATGCAATGCAATACATAACTTTATTGTTTGAAAAAAAAGGTTTGAAATTACGAAACTCGATTTTACGAAGTGCCAATTTTCCGGTCTCACTGACTTCGTAAAATCAAGAGTTTACTGTATATAGTTTTACTTATGCTTAGCTGTCTGGAACATTATCATTGTGCCGCTAACACATTTTACACACACACACACACATACAATGGTGCTGGGATAGATGGAAAAAGGCAGAAATCAGAGAGAAAAAATGTAGCCAGACTGGGATTCAAACCCAAAACCTTCCCATTGGTGTTCCACTGCCTCTACAGTTGTGCTAATATACATTTTTGACTTATTTTACATAAAATTCAAATCCACCATAATTTTGGTGGGGGTAATAGGACAGAAAACTCCCTTTATATAAGGTACATATTTTCATATGTAAACAAGAGAGTAAGAGGGTGTCCCAGAGTACAGGGCAAGCACATGTTAGGGCATCATTGCATACCGAGGATGGCGACGGATCGGCCACTGAGGCCACAGTTCTCGAGGTGCAGAGCCTGCAGGTTGGTGCCAATGCGCAGACCACGGCATAACGTTGGCATCTGTTGCTCACTTAGCTTAGTGTTGCGTGCAACTAGCTTCTCGAGGCATCTCGTCTGAAATACAAAAGGTAGACAGATGAGTGTGATTCGCATGTTCAAAAGTACAAGTGCTCATGCACTCCACTGCATATTTCTATTAGTCAATTATAGGGATGTGCAAGTAGTCGAAAATTTGAGTCATTCCAGTGGCATAACGAGTGTCGAATCAAGTAAAGTAGTTTCGGTTACAGAGCTGTCATAGCCAGTAAGTTCAGAAATCTGCCAACCGAATGCACTATCATGAAACTCATGTAGTAATATCGTTTATAAGGTCAATAAGTCATTCAAATGCCTTGGCCTAAGAGTTTCAGCTAATAGTAGTCGACATGGGTGCTGAATACCTTTTCGTCGGCCATGGCGTCCGAAGGTCTTCCACGTACTCGGAGTAAACGCAGTGGACCACAGCATTGCTCATACTTTCATATGCGATACTTTTTTACCCTTATACACTTTCTTTACTCAAACACCAAGTAAGGGAGTACGTAAAAATTGTTAGGATTTCTATGGAAAAAATTAGCGATGGGTCGATTAAAAAATTTTAACGATTCCGATCCCGATTCCGACTATGACATTTCAATTCCCATTCTACCGATACCGATTCCATCAATTCTGAAGCCATACCCTCCAAGATAAATATCACTTAATTCAAGAGAACAAGACAAACACTAAAAAAATTATTATTCTGTGGAAGAATCAGTTGACAAAAGTACCTTTCATATCATCACTACGTAATTAAAAAATAATAGCTAAATTTCAAAACAGAACATACCTGAAAAGTGGTGTTACCTCATAAGTGTTACTTTAGAATATTAGCACTCATGTTTAAATTTAAAATAAAAGTATCTCATTTAATATCTATCTTTTATTGAAAATATCTTATCATTATCAATAATTGGAGGTCCGTAAAAGTGGTTTCATTTTGTGCTCAAATTCGTTTTAAAACCGTGTAATTTCGGTGGTATAGAAAATCTTGGCGGAGTCATTATAATGCTACAATTTTTCCATGTTTATAGGCGTTTTATTATTTTATGGTACACGTTTCATGAATACTTATACTTTTATTAAGCATTTTACATCAAATTTAACACAATTTCGATTGTACGAAATTTCTGATAAAACTAAATGAAGGAAATGGTTCAAGTTATATTGGTTCAAGGTATATGAATGGTTCAAGTACGTAGTCTTGGCGAATTCAATCGGCAAACGGCAAATTCCCACTACTTCATATGTGTATACTTTGAGAGCCATTCTAGAATTTTTGGATTGTCAAGTTTCTCTACACTAAATAAAGCCTTTAAAAATGCTTCTGTAGTAGCAACAACAAGCTCCTCCTTTGCTTTCTTTGAGTGAGTGACTGTGTGTTCAAATGATAGCTGTCGTTTTGCAAGTCCCCTTTCTTTTGCACATTTATGTGTATCGCTACTGATGTGCTTTAACAGCGTGTCACATCTTTCATATTAAAATCTTTTATCGTAAACTTAGCACATTAATACTCTGTCTTTCACATAAAATCCTTCTGAGCTGAATTCACTCGCCATGGTATGAGCGGTATCACTAGCTTTTGGCATTTTAAAATTCCTATCCTTTGTTTGATATTTAAAGCTGGAACTACTATAAAAAAAGTCTAATTGTAAACAACAACCACTCACGATGGTGTTTTCAAACTTGAGTGCTGGGTAGCTACAGTATAACCATAGTACTGTATAACTTACAAATTGGCCGAAATGTTTCATGTTGTGGGTTCCCTTTCGATACCCCTCACCCAGGTGTTGAGGGAAGGTAGGATAGCAACTACATACAACAAAATCGCTTAGTTTTGATTACAGCAGTAGCCAATCGGTGAGGAAAGGCAGTGAAAGAAGCACACAACTAAAAATAATCGAATTCAAAGAAACTTGAAAAATTATTTCCCATTTATCAATCCTGAAACATCTAGAATGATACGCTTTCTCAGCTGAAGAATTAGATATTAGATTTGGCCAATGTCAAAATTATTTTTGTTTGTATTGAAGCTCTGTGGAGAGCCGAATATCCGACGATCCGTCCGCTAATAAGGGGTACCCCCTCTCCTCCTCCCCTTACTGTTCCTTCCTTCCCTTCCCCCGACTGCTAGCGCTTTCTTCTTTCAAATAATCATACTTGTCTATGGATGTCTTTAAGCAAATCGAATCGCACAGTTGACAACACAGTGCCGTTGACGGCCTCCCTGGTCACCACGGCACCCCCACAGTGCCCATTTCAATCTGGCCTGCTGGTGTACCATCTACGGCATGAAATACAGGCGGTGCTACATGGAGGCCGCTTTCTGGCAAAACGACTTTTTGCCGGCCGCTGCTCAAGTCATGACTCCGTGAAATTCAGGCCGCTTCCAGATAAGACGACTCCCTGCCACGCTGTGGGCTGTGAACGGCGGCAGCGGCCGTGTTTAACCCTTAGGTGCACGCTAAGCGGGGATTTTGCCGCATTTTTCAAAAATTCGAAATAGCGCGTTTATTGCACATGGATCACTGGTGGTACCCTTTGGTATTCTATTTCTGTACCTTTCCTTCTACCAAGAACATATGTTTGCGTCAATGTGACGATCAACTATTGCGTAAGAATCTTACAAATTGAGAACAACGTAACTTCGGGTGATTTGCTGCTAGATGGTGTTCACACGATACTAAGGAATTTCTGTTAATCTGTCGCTACCGTGGAAACTTGGAAGCATAATTCTTTTTCCAATAATATGTTAATATGTTTTCTCGTATTTATAATATTTTTTGTAAGCATTTGCATTATTATGTCGCTATTATTATTGTTTGTATAATTTATCTCAACCTCAAACCACATGTCGTAATTTAAAAATTTCATCCTCACACTCAAATATAAATTACATTGGTGCAAAAATGCGTTATTTACACTTTACTAGAGACCGAAAAATAAGTTATGCACGTTTTTTATAATGTGTTATGCATCGGAGTTTGAATGCGAAGAGTCGGCACTTGGTGTATCTATCTGCGAGAAAAGAACATAATGCTGCAATGGCATTATAACAAGATTCGGGAATCATAACCTCCCTATGGACGTAAATTCTATTACTATTTTATCGAATTGTGAACAAATTGAGTCGGTGGTGACTAATGTAGAGTATATGAAATTCCCAGGTCAAAACGCATTTATCACCCTCATGAGTTCTAACGAGTGCTTCAAAAGCTTGATAATGAAGATGGGAGGGAAGGGCAGGTCAATCACGATATGGAGAATATTTTTTTTGATTTCTCACATGAAAGTGAAGGGGAGGAAGAATGTTTTTGAAGACGCATTACATTCCAGCGATAGTTAGCAGTATTATGATAATAATATAGTTAGCCACCCACATAATTTCAACGTTTACCTAGTTCAACGGAAACAGTTAAACGTTTTGGCTTAAGTATTCGATACAATTTGCTAACACCAAAACAAAAGCTAAAGATATCGTTTGTGTTTCACCAGGGCCAACATCATTTCCTAAGAATGTTGCCACCAAACTCTAATTGTTGCCAAAAATGATTTCACTGAACGTGATTGAAAAAGTGTCGAGAATACCAACTTGTATATTAAAGGAAAACTGACATCTCATGTGTACTCGAGAATCAAAGATTGCATCACTACTTCCCGTATAGAAATAATATCTTTATTTGGAATTAAATACACTCTCTCTGAAAATAAAAGTTGCAAGCCAGATGCTAGAGAAGAGCTTGTAAAACAGATGGAACAGGCCTGATGATTTGCAAGCAAATGAGAACAGCGTTTGGGATAGCAACGGGAGTACGGGAATTCAAATGGGAAAATAACAACAAAATATTACTATTCAAGTCTTGATTTAGCCATGCATTTGCTATAAAATGGTCTAACTTTATTAGGTCCCGTGAAAAAAACCTTAAATCCACAGTGAGTTTCTACCCTGCAAAATTCTATAGGCATGAACTTCATTTCTTGGTTTCCAGGATACCTGCACTCTTGTTTCGTACTTCACTAAACCAAACATATGTAAAAATTCTGCTTTCTATGTTGCACTGCAAAGAGGACATCGATGTAGAAACTGCAAAACCTGAAATGATCCTGAACTACAACTCAACCAAGGGAGATGTCAATTCTGTAAACCAGAAGTGTGTAAATTACTCCCCTTCAAGACGAACACGAAAGTGACCTCTATCACAATTTCTCCTGTTTTTTGATATGGCTACTTTAAGCGACCACATGATTTTTGTAGCTAATAATATTATTTTTTAATCCATCGAAAACCAAGAATGGAGTTCACGGAAGCTCCCACGTTAAGCCTTGTAGATGAACATCTGAAGTCCAGGGTGAAAAAGGTAATCTTCCAGCAGACACAAAGGCTTTTCTAGCAATGAGACTTGGGAAAATTCCTGAATTATCTGCTTCTGCACATGAACCTCAATGTAAGACGGGTCATTGTTTTACACGTGGAAAATATAAAAATTATAAGATGGCAAGTATACGAATGTTTTTGATTTATATGCAATAACCATTCCACCTTTGGCATATTCATTTCCTTTTTATGTGTGTTTTTTGACTTGATAGTGCCTAGATTATCGTCTGCAATTCCTTTAGAAAAATTAGTCTTTATTTAAAAAATTGCATATAATTATACGATATTTTTGTTTATAAATAAATGTGAAAAATATTTAAAGTGTTTCAATTTATTAAAAGTTACCCAAATACATTAAACCACCTTCAAATTTGAATATATATTTGGGAAAATCAAAAATGTAAAAGTGTGGCAAAAAAGCCGCAAGCGTGCACTGGCGCTTTAAGTGCAGATGCTTGCACCTAAGGGTTAAGTCAACAGAATTGTTACATTAGACCCACACTCAAGGTTTTCCTGCAACAAGTTATCCAATAATGCTATCTAATGCGTCGCGGTGAGTCACCGGAATTACTTCTCGGCATTGACGCATGCCGGGCGCATGAGCTTGTATTTCCACTCTTCCACGGCCGCGTTAAATTTCTTTCGGCACTTTTGAATTCATAATTTCTAATTCTTCAGGTGAGAAAGCGCCTAATTCTAAATATTTCAGGATTGATACATAGGAATTGAAGAGAGAGTCTTTAAAAAATGTAACGGCAAATTCTGGCGCAGAAATTGCTACAGAGCGCGATCAATTGTGATGAATATCGAATACTAGAAAGTATTCATTATTAGAGATCTCGAATAATTTTGTTCAAAGCCCAATCTCAAATACCTCAAATACTTTGAATTTTGCACCATACACTGTCGCACGCACGTCGTTGGTAGTTCACTTGGAAATAGGGTAAACTCTAGTCGTTTAGTGCATGCAGCACCGTTTTAGGCAAGTTGAAGAACTACATCAAAGGGCATAGCCGGTCAAGAGGGTGAAAAGTCATAGACGAATTTTAGAAACATGCAAGGAATTACTTATGCGATCGGTACGGAAAGTGGTAATTTCATAGGTAAAAACCACTCATCATGTAGATAATCTTTACAGGCCACATTTTTGAAAGGATTGATCAACCTTCTCTCACCTGCAATCGAGCTTCTACGGTAACAGGATGGAGTAAAAACCTGATGCTTTTACGGTGAATATATTCAAAAAAGGCTATTCGGGCTTCCAGCAGGGTGGTCTCAGAATGGAGGGAGACCACCCGGCTGGAAGCCCGAATAGCCTTTTTCGAGGATGGAGATAAATTGTAGCGGTATATACTAGAGATGTGCGAATAGTATCCGCGAATACTCGAATACCTCGAATATTAGAAAGTATTCGATATTCGAGGTTTCGAATAGTTATGCAAAAAGTACCGCCTCGAATACTTTGAATTTTGAGTCATACACTGTCGCACACACGTCGCTGGTAGTTGACTCGGAAAAATGTAGAGAACTGTAGTCATTTAGTGCTCGCAGCGCCGTTTTACGCAAGTTGACCAATTACATCAAATTCGTGGATTTTAGCGGTGAAAAGAGTTCGACGAGGGGAACCGAAAATGCTCGGGTGAAAAAATCTGAAAATCCCCGATTCCCCCCACCAGGAGAACCTCAGTGCCGTGGGATAGCAACCTTAGGGCATTTCCCACGATCCGCTATCCCCCTCCATTCAGCACTCGCCTCACCCACTCTGACGCTTTCCTCTTCTCCGAAATCAAACAAAAGGTCCCAGCTCGGGATCGCATTACGAAGACCACTGCTTCGAAAAAAATATCGAGTTACGAGAACAATAAAAACGTGTTTCACGCCCTCCCCCTTTTCTCACCCACTGACCTTTTTCTGGCTACCTGCTTCGAAGTTCCCCATTTCTGGAGGTCGACTGCTGTGTGACTACCGTGGGATACTTACATTAGCGCATTTCCCAAGATCCGGTATCCCTCTCCATTCAGCACTAGCCCCCCCCAACTGAGGTTTTCCTCTTCTTCGAAATACAAAAAAGGTCACAGCTCGCGCAGGGATCATATTACGAAGACCTTAGCTTCGAAAAAATACCAAGTTACTCGAGAACAATAGAAACGTGTTTCGGGCCCTCCCTTTTCTCCCCCACTGACCTTTTTTTTCCTATAGAGCGTTCCACATTTAGTTGACAGTACGGGCCTTATGGATAACAGTGTTGCCAAACTTCCGCTCCGCCGACAGGCATCCTAACGGCGTATGCAACCACACATAATTTGGCGCCAAAAAGGTTTAGTTCAAAAAGGAGTTATGGATCGCACGAAAGACGGCGTGAATTAAGGAATGTTTTAGCGAAAATTACTATACCTTTGCTGCAATATAAAAGGAAAAGTCTTTTGTTATTTTATGTATGTACTTATTCAATGCACAAGCTGAATAGTGAATAATCTGTAATGTAAAAAATAACTATAAATTGAAGGATAATAAAAAGTATCGCCACTCCTGAATGAGACAAAATTTCTATTCCTCCCATATTATGCAATATTTTTTGGCTCTGGCTAGTATTACATGAAAGGCGATGTTGTGTAAGACATCAATCTTTAATTTTTCAAAATTTTCCCGTACTTAGTTTATGGTTTTCTTCAAGGTAAGTCTACCACTTCTGCAATTTATCGAGCAATCGACAATATACTACTTTCCATTGATAACAAACGTGAAACTTTGGGGCTTTTCTTTGACTTCTCCAAGGCATTTGACCTTGTGAATCATAAGCTGCTCTTGTGCAAACTAGATAGTATGGGCATCAGAGGCACACCTCTCAACTGGATTGCATCGTACCTTCACAATCGATCTCAGACGGTAAATCTTTTGATCGATGGCACTAAACATACCTCTAGTATTTGTTCATCCTCAGTGGGTGTCCCACAAGGGTCTATTCTTGGACCTTTTCTATTCTTGATATACATTAATGATTTACCTACAACTTTATCATACACAGATAATATTACACCAATCCTATACGCAGATGACACAAATGTGATCATCTCCTCCTCTTCACGTAGCTACCTAATTGATAAAGCTAGGCAAGTTACGGAAATACTTGGTAAGTGGGCCAATGAAAACCATTTAATTGTAAACGCTGAAAAAAGCAAATTGATTCATTTCTCCAAAGCGAAAAATCTCTCATCAAGCCTACTTATTAAGAGTAATCACAAATCAATTGAGCAAGTGTCTTCTCTTCAGTTTCTGGGTGTATGTTTGAGTTCAAATCTTTCTTGGAACCAACATACTGATCTCTTGAGTCATAAACTAAGTTCCACATGTTACCTACTAAGACAACTCAGTAGTTCAGTAAGAAGGGATACACTCCTTACTCTGTACTATGGGGAGTTTTATTCCCATATCTTACACAGTATAATTTTTTGGGGCTCCTCTCATATCAACTCATTACGCATTTTCAGACTTCAGAAAAAGGCTGTAAGAATAATAGCCCAGAAACCATCCAGATACTCATGCAGACCCCTATTCAAGGAGCTAGGCCTTCTGCCTCTGCCTTGCATTTATATCATGATTACTGTGCTGTACATCAAATCTAATATCATAAGCTTTCCCCTTAATAGTGACCATCACCCCCATCACACAAGATGCAAGCATGACATACATTACACTACTACAAGAACAAACTTAAACAAACTGGGCCCGAGGGAAATGGGGGTACGACTTTATAATAAACTCCCTGCTGATTTAAAAAATATTAAAAAATTTAATGCTTTCAAAATACAATTAAAAAGGTTCCTTCTTTCAGGTTCATATTACTCTTTGGAAGAATATTACATGAGCTAAGGGCTTGATGGAATGTTATACGTGATTTTTTTTTCCTTTCTTTGTTATGAGTGTTTTATTATATGTGATATATATGTACACTTATTTTATGCTTGTGATGTTTTTGATGGACGTGCCTTATACCTGTGCAAATGTACCTTGGTCTTTTGGGCAAATAAAACATATTATTATTATTATTATTATTGTAAATTAAAGATCTTTTTTCAAGCTGACATCTTCAAAGCTAATTTCGTTAATGTTCTTTTTCCTCCACCTTGTAGTAGCCATGGATTCCAATTTCCTTGAGTAATAAGAGGCATTATCTACCACTATAATTGATCCTTCGGGTAAGTTTGCAAGAAGTGAGTGCTCAAACCATCTCTCGTAACACTCGCCACCCACTTCTTCATGATAATCCATTGAGTTCTGTTTGTACAGAAACATATGCAATGCTCCTTTTATGATCCCATTTTCCGTTCCTGCGTGTATAATTGCAAATCGTCCTCCTCGGGAAGTGGGGGCCAAGCCCAGTATTTAGACCAGCAAGGAAAGCTTGACGCGGATTTTCTAATTGTTTGTTTCGCAAACTAATGTTCACTATTTGTCCAACATTAATCCAACTTTCGCCTGTGAATACACTCGTCCTGTGTTCGCGACGATATTCTTTTAGCTGCCTTAAATAATTAATTGTTCCACCAACGAATAATATCATCCCTTTCGATAAGGATGATTCTTTTCCCCCTGTGTTCGTACACAAAGCCTATGTCCAAAAGAAGACGATGTAGTGTTGTCCTTTTGTAATCTGGGAGAATACTATCCATATATACCGAGTTTAAGATGGATTTTAAAGTCGGAGGAATATTTTTCACGAAGGATTCATGTACTACCTTCCTTCTAATTCCCGATCTCACAAAATCGTCGAAAATCACCGCTCTCGAATTTTTGTAAGGCTGTCTAATTTCTTTACTTTTTGAAGGAGTTACCAATGGACCACGGGAGCTTTCCTTTCTCACTGTGTAAACAGTAGACTCCGAGCACCCAGTAGCCTTCGAAGTTTCTCGGCAGGCCTCACTAATACTGAGAGATTTCCTGAAGTACGAGAACACTTTGAGCAGCAACTGTCTTTCGCGGCTTATGAGCTTCTCACCTTTTCTCCTCTTCTTTGCATCGGACATATTGATTGGTCGTGTTACAGCAGAGATAAGTGTAAAACACACTTCACAACTCTCTAATTTAATAGACCGCACAACACTTGTTCACTCAAAAAAAAATGCAACGACAAACTGAACGCCTTCGTAAATTCTTCCCACGGCCCCTTCGGCTAGGGTCGATTCTGGTGCAGGTTTTATGGTACCCTATGAAAGGAACTCAGAAAAAACCCAAGCCCCCTTTTGTAAAAGGCGTGCACTGGATGGGGTAGTGTTTCGCACAGATTATGAGATATATTCTCTTTCTTGGTTTCCGCGATGGGACCGAAACACCCAAGGCGAAAGCGTCTTATTTCCAAGCCGCTTGCTTACTTTCGTGTATCAATATGTTCAGGTAAAAACACTGCTGTTACGACGTATGAGTATTCTCTGTTTAGGATATCAAATGAATAGATATGTACATTTCATAGTATGCATTGACAAAAAACTCCTTTTCCGCCCGAGAATTTTCCCTCTGCGCGTAAGAAAAAGCAAGAAGCCCGGCCCAGCGGCGCCGTAATATTTTTTCTTAAGATCAAAACCTTGTAACTCGCTTCAGAATTGATGTAAGTTAATTATTTTTTCCCCAAAAATAACTTTGTAGTTTTCTTCACATTTGATACGCGGCATATAGGGACCTACGACCTAAGAAACGTAAGTTAGTAAGCGACTACTTTTTACATTGCAAAAATAAAAATTTTCATGTCTTAAAGGGTGTTACGTCGGCATAACAACATTTAAACTCAATATTTGTACAATTAGTGAATACCTTTAAAGAGAAAATAGTGTGAAGAATTTTGTGCAGAAGATTCAATTCAATACAGACAACGGTCAGGCAGAAATTGCGAGAAGAAGATAAAGTAAAAAAATCCACGTTTCTGACGGAAATTTAAGGAAATGTTTTTTATAGCTTTTGTTATAATTTTTAGCGAAAAATTATTAGAACTTATGAATGCAGCATATCTTTCTACATTAGAATGGAATTTTTAATCAGAGCATAACACAACATTAATTTTCGTGCTGCTATTGACAACACCGCGCTCCTGGCCTTATGCAGATTAACATGGGAAACTATTCTTCATCTATTCAGTCATCTATTAGCACAAAAGGCGTCTAAGATTGACTTTCGTCAATTGATGTTACACCTTTATTGAATTGAAATATTAGTAATGTGCGCGTAATTTCAAAAAGAATAAGACCAAACACGACGTATTTCTGAATTTATCTAAGCATTTTACGCAAAGAAATAAATGTCAAAATACGACGGAGTCTTAGCATTCTGGCGAAACTCGATATGAGCAGCAGAGCTTCTTGGAAGTTGATGCGTTATTTTTTTCCGAAAGCATAGGTATATCAAGTTGCAATTAATGAATGGTGCTATAAATCTTTATTGTTACAGTCCCAGACAAAGGGATATTTTCTCAGAATATTTGGTTTCTCCCTGATAGCAATTCCAATTCATCTTCTTATCTCGTGAGAACTCCCAAAGATGGACTGAAAATAATTGAAGAAAATCCGGTGGAATAGAGCTTGTATTTTGCAAAATGCCTCAGATTGTCAGCTAGCACTTGGCAGCAGGAGTGGGGGTAAAGCGATGCTAGTTGAATTAATGATATGCCCAATTGTTTCCATAAAATTAAAATATTCATTAATCAGCTAAATTCCTGTTCGAATCATTTAAAGGAAATCAAAATTACTCCCCAAAATCTTGTGTTGCCTGCTGCATAGGCAACCGAGTCAAACATTCCAGCATTCATCATTTAGTTTTCGAGGTATTCGAATATTTGAGCAATGATTTAATATTCGAATTCGATATTCAAATTCGAGAAATCTGCTATTCGACCCATCTCTAGTATATACACAAATGAAACAACACTTATGCATAGATACAACACGGGGAAAACTCAAATCGAGCTCATTTTCTCAATCTATATTCTGAAATTCCAGGCAGTTTTTGGAGGCCCTGAAGTCATTTTCTTCACCAGTATACATGCAATTCTGTCCTTGTGGTGGGCACCTTAATCAGTAGAATACTATATAATAAATAAAAAGGGGTGTTATGGAGGGCCAGAGCATAGAGCCAAACGGCCAAAATCGCATATTTTTTAGCTTATTTTTTCGCGATGTTCCACCACCTAAAAATTATTTTTTCAATACACCAGCCGAAAGGTATTAAAAAACACCTCCAGAAAACGTTTTTTCCTTTTTGGCCCTCTCAAACATATTTTATAAAAACATGCGTTAGAAATTTCCTATTCAACGCCACATCTTCATGTCCCGCTCAAAGTTCTTGAAAACAATAGGAAATATGCTCCATTTCATAAGGTTTCAAATGCCGCAAACCGCAAATAAATAATAAAAAATATGCCTTCTTGACTGAGATATTTAAAAAAGAGTGAAAATCGTATTTTTGATCTAGCCGGCCCTGATGGGCCTCTAGCGGGCTGGAAATGTGGGGAGGTTTGTCCAATTTGATCCCAAATCGCGCACACCAAGTACGAGAAAAATCCCGGAGAGAGGACTTTTCACCCTCTTATTCGGCTATGCCCTTTGCGGAAAAGAGTGGTGAATAAATATCGTTCGACATGGGGAACCGAAAATGATCGGGAGGAGGGGGGAGAAGAAATCTGAAAATGAACGTTTAGTATGCTTTGCACAATTCTAGTATTCGATGCATTCCTAATTTCAGATATTCGAATATTCGAGCTATGATTTAATATTTGAGTTCGAGAAATCTGCTGATGGACCCATCTCTAGTTTAAACATATACACACACAATATTGATTTGACGCTCTTCATTTTCACAGCAATTGGTCACTTTAAATTTCTCTTCTAGGTTTATGCTTTTTCTTGATAGCTTCTTGATTTTTCTACCCACATTCTAATTTTTTGCCATTGTTACATTGGTTCGTACTCCGTATGGCTCAATCGAAATCACCTTCTACTGCTGAACTTCCTGAGATGCAGAGGGCGTTTGACTGCTGGGAGGGATGAAGGCATTGTGTTTTAGACTCTCTGGTGGACCCTTCTACGTTTTGATGTTATTCACACGGAACTGGGGCATAGCTCAATTTCTTCCCTGTGAATACCGATGACCTTGATGGCTTGAGCGTAGACCATCTACGTTGAAGTCAATTCGGCCGATCTCATTTCCACTAACTCCACGCTTAATTAATGATCTAAATTCACTAATGTTATCCTGCTAAGGAGGCGAGATAAATTACTTCGGTAGGCTGGCTATCTGGACCGCAGGATGAGTAATGCTTATGGCCATTGTGCAACACTGGATTTCGATTAATATATAAACAAAGAAGAAAAAGAAATCAAAGTCTCCATTGTATTTTTCCAACTAATTCCTTGCCTAAAATGCTTAAATAACGATAGAAATACGCAGCATTTGGTCTCAATCTTTTTTTAATTACGCCCACATTACTAATATTTCAATCTAATAAAAGTATAATATCAATTGCCTAAAGTCATCGCTAGACGCCTTTTGGGCAGCAGTTTTGGGACTCATGCTGCAGTTGACCTCCAGGAATGAGGAACTTTGAAGTGGGTAAGCTGAAAAAGGTCAGTGGGCGAGAAAGGGGGAGGCGTGAAAAAAGGTTTCTTTTGTTCTTGCGTAACTTGATATTTTCTTTCGAAGCTAAGGTCTTCGTAATACGATCAATGTGCCAGCTGGAATCTTTTGTTTGATTTTGGAGAAAAGGAAAGCTTAGAGGGGGAAGGGCAGTGCTGAATATAGGGGTATAGCGGATCTTGGGAAATGCGCTTATGTTACTATCCCATGGCATTGAGCTTCTCCCTATGGTAGTTTCATCACAAAGGGAAGATTCAAACTACACCCATGTCTCGTATAGCGCAAGGGATGCGTTCCTTGGGGTCTTTGCGCTATACGAATTTGCGTTATACGAGAGCGTTTTAACATAGGGAAGATAGGGATGCGTTCCTGGTAGCATAGGTCTTTGGTATTGAATTTCCTCTAAAACATCTATATTCCCATAAAAAGCCTTATAAAACATTATTTCTATAAATATTTATAGTTTAAAACATCTTTAAAGATAGTATTCACGCATTCAAAGACTTTTATTCACGTTAAAAAAAATTCTTACGTGCTTTCGAAATTCCATCCTGTCGTGCGGGTGGGCTAACATCTGCTATCTCAAGGGATCGTAATGCGTTGCCGGCAGTTGACGATTTTTCAAACTAGTCTAAAAACAACTATTGTGTCACCCAGGCCCTTTTGTAGCTCATCGAAATGACAGAAAAATGCTACATTAAATGCCATTTCATAGCTAGCGGAGTTTATGAATGATAAATCATTTTAATTTGAAGTCTTCCGAGTCATTAGCAGCTACGTGAAACAGTCTTTAAATACCTTGAAACCTGACCCAGGTTTTCCTTCCCTGAAAATGAATGAATGAGAATGCATTCTTTTCCAAAAGAATATCGTCTCGTCAACACTAAAAACTAGTTGAGGGGGAAAGGAGCCACTTTCAATAACAGCTTGGAGTTCATCAGAAAATGTTGTGGTGGCTGCGCTATGAACACTTGCAGATTCACCTGATATCGCCGCACTGAAAATACCTTCTTGCCGTTTCAATTCTGGAACCAACCGGAGCTTTCACTAAATGTCTCGGAGCGATTACCACTCTCGTCTTTTTGTACTGATTCACCATGAACTTTCCGTATGTGTAGACTGCTTGGTTGAAGTTGGTGCGGCTGAGGTCACTGATATTTTAGCTTCGTCTTTATTCAGAATAAGGCATCGTGAGTTTAAACTTCCGCGCAATATCGCTTTGACGCTCTCCATTTTCAAAGCAATTGACCTCTCTCAAGTCCTCTTCTAGGTTTTTGGTTTTTCTTGATAAAATCTTGATTTTTCTACACGCATTCCTATTTTTTGCCATATTCTCTTGGTTTTTACTCTGTATGGCTCTATCTAAATCACCTTCTTCTGCTGAACTGTATTCCTGAGACGCAGAAGGCCTAAGACTGCGGGGAGGGAACGAAGCCATTGTGTTTGAGACTCTATAGCGGACCCTTTTATGTGTTGATGCTATTCATGCGCAACTCGGCCACCGCTCCATTTCTCCCCCGTGAATACTGATGACCTTGAAGGCTTTAGCGTAGACCCTCTACCTGGAAGTCAATCGCCCGGTAACCTACGACGGCAAAAATATGTCTCAAACCGTATTGCTGAAAAAAAACTCATTTCCACTAGCCCCACGCTTAATTAAGGATCTAAATTATTTATTATCATTCTGTTAAGGAGACGAGATAAATCTTCGGTAGGCCGGCTATCTGGACCCAATGACGAGTAATACTTTTGGCAATTGCACAGCAATGAATTTCGATTAATATATAAACAAAAAAGAAGATTTGAGGCAAGAAATAATATTAATATGCGTAAATTGATAGAAATTACGTGTGTACTTAGCGCAAGTTCACGTTTTATCACGAGAGCGTTTAAAATTTTTGATTAGGCTACACTGTGTTGCTATGTTTCCCCGAGGAACGAATTTGCGCTATATCGAAATTGCGCTAATTGAAATTGAGCTATACGAGACATGGGTGTATATATCAGTCGTTATTAGCCATAAATGACACATTGTATATATTTCGTCTCATTTTCGCCAAAGATGGATGCAGGAAAATTATACGTAGGGACCGCTATTATTCGAGCTATGATTTACTATTCAAGTAATCAGCTTTCGACCCATCTCTAGGTTTTAATGATTCTTCGTTTTAATGTTGTTATATTTAATTGCGGTTTTTAATGCAAATGATTTCATTAAATTTGAAATAAACAGTTGATTTTTAAAATGTATTTCGTATAAACCTATTTATTAATACATTTATCGAGTGAAATAAATGAATGACATTTAATATGCTTTGAGCAATTCTAGTATTCACGGTATTTAAAAATTGAGATATACGAGTATTCGAGCTATGATTTACTATTCTTATTCGATATTCAAGTTCGAGAAATCTGCTATTCGACCCATCTCTGCAAATAATGAAATTGAGGTAGGAGAAGGAAGTGATTTTTGTAGGAAAAAAGGCAGCGAGGAAGATATCGAGTACATTGCAAAAACAGCAAAGAAAAACATAAGTGATCCTCGGCATGACTAAGCGATCCATTCAGAATTTATTGCGGAAAAAGCAATGATTACTACCAACTGCAAAGGAAAAGAATATGCACAAGGCATTTGAAAAAATTTCACTCCTAAAATTCTTGACATGATTTTTACAGCATGCGGATGAAGAAGCTGAATGACCTCGAAGTCTACTAAGGATACGGTAGAACTAACAATCCTTCCTAGTAGTTTAGATACTGTTTGGTGCCAATGGTGATAGCAAGTTAGAATTGCATCATTGGTGGTTACATAATTCAGAAGGCCCTCCTATATTGCTACAAAAAGTCGAAACTAATATCAGGAACTATTGCCTATAATTAGATTTGATGACAAGTCTAATCGGGGAAAGACGGAGAGAAAAAGATTAAGTTGCACCTATTTTTCGGAATTCCAAATGGTCAATGCAATATAATCCAAATATCACATTTGTGGTCCCTATATGTTAGTTGATGAAATGTTACCTTTGTTTAGGGGAAGGTGTCTATTCAAAGTATTCATGAAAGAATAACCAGGGCAATATGGGATGCTTATAAGAATGTTCACCAACTGTGATGAGAGGTATGTGCTCAACATGGAAGTTATCGCCTGAGAAAAAAATGAACCATCAACAAGTAGAGGTTCAAACGAAATATTGAATGCCTGGTTGTCCCCATCAAGAATTCCGGGCAAAATGTGTCAACGGGTAGATACTATAAGTCTGTGGAGTCAGCAGAAGAACTTTATGAATATTTTGGATTGACTATGGTAGGAGCTATGCAGAGTAATAGAAAACATATTCCTGAATAATTGAAAGGAACAGCTGGTCAGGAAAGGTTTTGCAAGTTTGTTTGAATTTACAGACCCGAGCTCAGGGAGTCCACCAGTGACTGTTATCATTCATCACCAAAGAGAAACCTAAGAAAAATATCGTTTCTCTATCAACACAGCTTATAGAAATTTATTCATTTCAGATATAAATGTCAGTAATTGTTTCAAAAATAAATATGATATGAATTTTTTCTACTACAACACCAAAGGAGGAGTTGATGTTATTGATCAGATGCTATGTAAGTACATATTCCACCAAAAGATCTACAAGAAGGTGGCCGATGTCTGTCTTCTTTGCATTAATCGACATTGCTACCCTTAATGGATTCTCTCTTTTTACCCAACATTTTCCTCACTAGATTATCAAAATAAGCAAAAGGAGAAATCATTTAGGTATATTTGCTGGGCCTTGAACTTGTGCGACCACAATACAGTATTGGTTGGAAAACACAATAAGTTTAAAGAACCACTTTTTATTGATGATGGAATGGGTCCTGGATAGAAAAATACAGCCGTCAGATGTTACTGTCGAACACACTGTTCTTTACAATGAACACTTAAGAAACCATTAATTTTTGGATTTAATTTCAGTCAAATGACATCGCATAAGCATAGGTCCTGAGGCAGGCAACAATATGGCAGTTCTTTTGAGTCGTGCACAATCATTAAGATTTCCCTGATTACCCCATTCAAATCCATTGACTTTGCCCTAATCACCCATAACAGCTCTAATGAACTCACTCTGTTTCAATAAAAAGCAAAACATATGTCAACACACCTTTTTCAGCATTTGCGAGCAGGCCTGCCAACCTCTCGGCCCGATGTGGTCATTAGAAGAGATGTTCAGTTGTTTGGCTGCTTCGTAGTACTCCACCATGTCAAACATTGCCACAGATGCCTTCAAACAGAAAGGGAAAGAGCACAATGCATGTAGTCTGAAGAAAAGACAACACAAATCTTCAACATCATTGGAAAGGATCCACTCAAATATACCCATGTAACACTACGACAGTATCCATGTACAGCAAGAACACGTGATGTCTTTCAAGGTTTTTTACGACTAAATGATTTTCGACAGTTAACTTTAATTCCTCTTAAAATTACTAAAATTAAAGGGATTAGGTAATTATAATTGAGATATAAAGGATGAGAAAAGTGTAGAGAAATCAGAGGAAAGTGCAGTTTTCTTGGCAGAAAGACATGCGGGTTGTATAAGAATACATTTAATCTATCACACTAATTCACTAATACAAATAAGATACATTGGATAACACAACAGCGGGAGGAGATATGTACCGACACGTAACAGATGTGCAAGCAATAACATGACCCCCCACTAAAAATTGGAGAAAAGCACTTTCTTAATTTTTTTGCTTTCCATTTCTTAATTCTATTGGGAGATGTAGAGGTAGGCTATCATCTTGGCTCAGTCACCCGGTATCATATCTGCCTCTCTGATTATTAATATGGCCACTTGAAACTCACCATCAAATTACCCCATCAGAATGGGGTTCTTCACTCACAACCCAAAATCTAAATTTATTCCAAGAATTAGGTGAATAGAAGAGAAAGATACACCTTGGTGAGAAAGAATATCATCATAATTCAAATATCAACGGATATTGCCCTTCATCAGATACATCGGATCCAAAGTTGAGGAAGACATCGGATCTGGATCCGAAATTTTAAAATACAGCTTTAGCGAATGCAATGAGTGGAAAGAGTTCCGATTCTCTCTTTGAATGCATTGATTGCATATGATTCTTGTCCTACTCATGAATCGTTTTGTTTGAAAGCTCTCCCAGAGGTTACATAGCAGAAATTCAGCCGTGGAAAAAAGAAAGGCAAAATACGACTGGCACATAGTGTGACTCTTCCCAAGAGATTGAACAATCATCGGGGGAATCTCAATGTCGTAGGATAACAACGTCAAAAGTAACTACGTTGCAGATTTCAGAAAACTACACTCTGCTGTCCATCAGCCTGTGCATCTGTTGATTTTTTAGTTTCCGAAATTACAAAGACCATAAATCATTGTCTTTTAAGGAGAATATCAAATTACACAGGAGCAATTAAATCGTGTTTCATCCCTACTCCGTCTCACCAACTGACAAAGATCTGACTTGCTTGTCCTCGACTCCCTCATTTTTAGCCTCATTGCTTGAAATACGGAGGGAGCGCACTCCATCCCCTCCACCTCCCCTTTACGCGCTTCTGCGGCCCACCCCTTCCTCATGCTGAGCGGTCGAGTACCTTGTCACATGTGACGTTAATGATGTTTTAAATACTGTTAATTGTGTAGCTGATTGCGCAGTTTAATTTAATGATACACTGATAAAAATGTCTTTCACTTTGTAGAAACATTTCTATTGAGATAAGGAGATGTATGCCATGTGCGTGCACTGTGGTGTGAAATTATCGCGAGGAAGTGCTAAATCCACCTCACCACACTGAAGCATTTTCGGGTGAAACACAAGTCTGTATGCGATCAGAAAGTGATAAAATTCGGGTGAAACATGCGTGAGGAAAATTCTAATTCAGTCGATGGCAGTGGGGTAGCCATGAATTTCATTAGGGGGGTTCAAAACCCGGGGGGGGGGGGATTTTTAAACAACAGGGTACAAAGTAGAGGGTTTCAAACTAATTTTAACACCCTTCATAATCGAAAAAAAAAACTTCATTTTTCAAATAAATCTATTGTAAATTCATGATTTTTCAATATTTTGTTTCCTTGTTTAAAGGAAATTAATTGTGTTTTTATTTTTTGGGGAGTCTGAACCCCCCGGACTTCCCCCTCTCCCTATGCCACTGGTCAGTGTTTTATTCGAAGATTTTTCCTATTTTCATTTCCAAACCCAAGCTTATCAGTTTAGGTCCTTTAAAACACAACATTGAAAGCCTATAAAAATGATTTTTAATTTATAAAAATATTAAAATGTGCATGAAAATCTAAAAAGCATTCCTTAGATTGTATGTACCCAGAATAAACTTGAATAATTACTTCGTTAAACAGCAGGAATTTAAAAATGCATTTGGATCCGAAAATATCCGATCTGAAAGATTTGGCTCCGAAAATCAAGGATCCTATCCAAATCTGGGTCCGAAAAAAATTCTGGATCTGTCCATCCCTAATATACAGACTGTCCCAAGTGTCGTGTGTCATTTTTGACCTGTAATTTTAGTAACTTTCCGTAGAGCTATGTTCATGAAAATTGGCACACTTATGGGAAAAGGTCCTTAGTTTTGTTGAGTGTAAGCAAAATTTTAAAATTTTGACCATTTGACCTCACAATTTGGGTCCAAACCAAATATTTGAATTTGCCTTATGGGGTTTCAATGTTAAAAAAATCGAGATAGAAAAATGTCTGAATTTCATTGACCAAGGTGTCAATTCTTATGGTTTCGGACCCGAGAAACCCGAAAATAACAATTTTATTCACGAAAATTCAACCTTTGACCCAGTAAGGTCACCGTCAAGGTCATAAGGGTGGCAAAAAGAATAGCATACCGACAATGGTGTCGATCTATGGGTTTTATAGGGTGCCCAAGTCATTGGTATTGTCCAAATACCCGAATTATTCACTAATTGACCTACGAGGGTCACAATGGGGGTCAAAGGTCATAGCGTTAAACGTCGGGCCATCGTGGCAACTAACGTGTCAAACCATAGGTTTTGAAGGGTCCCAAAGTCGGTTAGGCAGTTCATAGATCAGTATTGTTAGTTTTTTGACCTCCGAGGGTCACAATGGGGGTCAAAGGTCATAGAGTTAAACGTCGGGCCATCGTGGCAACTAACGTGTCAAACCATAGGTTTTGAAGGGTCCCAAAGTCGGTTAGGCAGTTCATAGATCAGTATTGTTAGTTTTTTGACCTCCGAGGGTCACAATGGGGGTCAAAGGTCATAGAGTTAAACGTCGGGCCTTCATGACAACCAACGTGTCAAACCATAGGTTTTGAAGGGTGCCAAAGTCGGTTAGGCAGTTCATAGATCCGTATTGTTAGTTTTTTGACCTCCGAGGGTCACCATGGGGGTCAAAGGTCATAGAGTTGAACTTCGGGCCATCATGACAGCCAACGTGTCAAACCATAGGTTTTGAAGGGTGCCAAAGTCGGTTAGGCAGTTCATAGATCCGTGTTGTTGGTTTTTTGACCTCTGGGGGTCACAATGGGGGCCAAAGGTCATAGAGTTAAACTTTGCGCCATCATGACAGCCAAAAAGTGGAACCATGGGTTTTAAAGGGTGCCCAAGTCAGTTTTGCATTTCATAGTTCCGCATAACAGATTTTTTGATCTCCGAAATTCATAATGGGGATCAAAGGTCACAAAGAAAATATGCAATGCGCTTACCCCCCTTCCTTCCAAAAATTTTCCATTTCCTCGCAGTGCTTTCCGGCAGGCTTCCCATGACATCTTAGCTTCATGCCGAAGTTGATCATTTATTTCTCTAAACATCATTTTGATTTTCAGCTCAAAGTGAAAGACAAAACTCCGTTTAAAAAGATATTGGCTATGTCCGAAACCATAAGGTAAAACGTAAAAGAAATGGATAAATCCAGCTTTTATATTGATTGTATCATGCGTTGTGGTAAATATTTAACCATTAAAGAGAAATATCTTTAAACGACAAAATTAATAGTCTAAATTAGTCAATAATTAGTTTACATTGGGATAGTCAACCATCCAATTGCAGAAATGGTTTTGATTGCCATGCTCTTCTTCTCGAAGTTGCAACATTACACTTTCTAGGGATTCAAGTTTAGAATATTTAAATTTTGTTATATCGCACACCTGGAATTGTCCAGTACACGCTGCGCGGACAATAGTGCTCAGCGGCAAAAGCATCTTAATGGAAAGGCCAAGACATAACAATGAGACTGTTGGGTGTTATACCCAACCAATTTGCAAGTTTGAATGTGAAGTGAGGTCCTGATAAATTTGCAGCCAGTAATGTTTGCAGGACGAGGGTCAGTCAGAAGGTTGCGGTGTTTACAGTCAAACTGGGACTTTTTCTTAACTACTTATTTAACATATTTTTAGGACTTTCATGGGAAAAACTCGCAACCCTTAACTTAAGCGTTACCAATGGAGGTCTAATACTTAAATGAAAAGCAGCATGAATGGGTTTTGTTATTTGCTTGTTGATCTTTAAAACCAATGGGATTTCAGCGTAGTTATAAAGAAAGTCCTATTTGGCGTTAGACCTCCTTAGGACCTTCTTTGAAGAGAGATGTAGTGAAAGAATGTGGACACAGAGTCGGGAAAAAGGATGTCTAGGGAAATAAATAATCACGAACGGCGTGAAACTAAGAGGGTAAGGGAGGCTTGTCGGAAAAGGCAGTGGATATGTGTACTACACCACTCACATGGTCACCCTTCAAAACCTTTAGTTGGGGAAATTAGTTTTCCTATTATTTCAAAACATACATCTGTGACCTTTGACCCCCCTTATGACCCTCGATGGTAAAAAAATCGACAATATGCAAACTGCTACGAACTGCCACACTGACTTGGGCACCCTTTAAAACCTATGGTTCCACGTTTTGGCTGTCATTATGGCCCGACGTTTAACTCTATGACCTTTGGCCCCCATTGTGACCCCCGGAGGTCAAAAAACCAACAACACGGATCTATAAACTGCCTAACCGACTTTAGCACCCTTCAAAACCTATGGTTTGACACGTTGGTTGTCATGAAGGCCCGACGTTTAACTCTATGACCTTTGACCCCCATGGTGACCCTCGGAGGTTAAAAAACTAACAATACGGATCTATGAACTGCCTAACCGACTTTGGCACCCTTCAAAACCTATGGTTTGACACGTTGGTTGTCATGAAGGCCCGACGTTTAACTCTATGACCTTTGACCCCCATTGTGACCCTCGGAGGTCAAAAAACTAACAATACTGATCTATGAACTGCCTAACCGACTTTGGGACCCTTCAAAACCTATGGTTTGACACGTTAGTTGCCACGATGGCCCGACGTTTAACGCTATGACCTTTGACCCCCATTGTGACCCTCGTAGGCCAATTAGTGAATAATTCGGGTATTTGGACAATACCAATGACTTGGGCACCCTATAAAACCCATAGATCGACACCTTTGTCGGTATGCTATTCTTTTTGCCACCCTTATGACCTTGACGGTGACCTTACTGGGTCAAAGGTTGAATTTTCGTAAATAAAATTGTTATTTTCGGGTTTCTCGGGTCCGAAACCATAAGAATTGACACCTTGGTCAATGAAATTCAGACATTTTTCTATCTCGATTTTTTTAACATTGAAACCCCATAAGGCAAATTCAAATTTTTGGTTTGGACCCAAATTGTGAGGTCAAATGGTCAAAATTTTAAAATTTTGCTTACACTCAACAAAACTAAGGACCTTTTCCCATAAGTGTGCCAATTTTCATGAACATAGCTCTACGGAAAGTTACTAAAATTACAGGTCAAAAATGACACACGACACTTGGGACAGTCTGTATATAAATGAATTAATTCAAGTACAAGGGACTCATTAATGGCTATTATATGTCAAGTTATCCAGGGGTTGACACCCACAAGTCACACTTTGTCATGAAAATTTATAATATTGTACTTAATATTATATTGATATAGTGATGGCATTCCTTAAATAACACCCAAAAAGTTTATTTTATTACTCATTATTGTGTGCATTGCATTTGTGTATTTTTTTGAATTAGTGAACAAGTGAATGGTGAATGTGATTGGAAATTAGTTCGCCTAGTTCCCACTATGTCGTCGTTGTTCATGCCGAGTGCAGGCAACGTTTGTGCTGGGAATGTTGGGTAGGTGAGATGAATAAAAAAGGGAATCGCAGAAGGAGACAGGGGCAGATAGTGGCGCACAAGCAAGCAGTAATACAGAAGGAGAGAGAAAGGTTCTAGTGAACGCACCACGATGGAGTTAACATGCCGAGATGAGGAAAAGTGGGGCCTTTACTTTTTGGACTACGCTACGAATGTTCTCAGGCATTGGAGAGTCGACGTCCTGGAAGAAGTACCCGCCACGATCCAGCAGACGCAATCCACCGTCTGTTAGTCAGAGTATCTTCTACAGTTGATCCTCGCCGGAAAGGAAACATAAGCTAACTACGCCCCAATTCCCTATTTCCCCTAGCGGAGCTTGTTAAAGCTTAAAAAGTGTGCTCTAGCAAGTGCTTCATGCTCTCATACATGTAAGTTGAAGAAGAAGAAAGACCTTTTTAGTTAATCTCTCACTGTTTACTATCTACCTAAATTGCCTTGACGAGTAAGTCATTTTCTTATTAAGCATTGCTAAAGAGTGTTAATCTCTCACTGTACACTATCTACCTAAATTGCTAAAAAGTTACACCTCAAGCAATCAATTTTACCTAAATTGCCTTGACAATGAAGTCATTTTCTTTTAAAGGCATTGCTAACGGGTGTTAAATCTCATTGTTCATAATTATTGCAGTTTGTTGTATTATTCAAAGGGTATTTTGTGTTTTGAGGGTTATTTCTTGTTCTCATGCTTTGATTTATTAAAATTGGTTTATATTAAAAAGAAATAGGCCTGGCTTCCTGTTATTTAAGGGGGGAGATTTTTCACCTTATTCTGTGATTCCTCAACAGCCTCTCAATTTTATTATTTTATGCAAATCAAACGGCACTGGTCGCTTGAAATTCAAGTTCCCTACATCTGGATCGGAGGAAAGGAGTGGTGGATGAAGGCTATGACTTCTCCGACCCAGGAAAAATAATTACGTGTGTCGCCCCACTGGCTAACCTCACCCGTCCAAATATCCTCGGAGCGAACGGAGGGGGGGTGGGCAAAAGCTTATCCGGGAGTTGGGAGTGGCACAATATAGATAAGAATAAATCCAAAATTTCAGCTCATTCCGACAAAAAGTTCCAGAGATGTGGTAATTTGAAGTTTTAGTCTATTCCGATTTCCAAGCATTGTGTGCATGCTGAATGAGCATGCACAAATTCTCGTTTTTACATGACAATTCAACAATTTTGAAGCTAGAGGCTTCTAAATTGACTCAACTTTTCAAAATTTAATGGAGAAACAGATGATACTAAAAAATGTGAATCACAACCCTCTATCACAATAAAAAGTAATCCCAAACACAAATAATATATGTCACGGCTATATAAGTGTCTGTATTTTTTATTTTCATTTCAATTTATAGATTTTAAATGAAACTCTGAGTTGTGCCTCACCACGCAAATTAAAGGACGTATATATAACTTACACGCAAATTTCCGGGGAAGTTGATCATCCTCGTCCTAGCCATTGCTCCCACAGCCTCTTTGTATATTCGTAATCTCAAGTAAACAAATAAACACCACTGCCTATCCTCACATTCAGTTACTGATCCTAGCCAGTTTCCCCTCCTACCCTTCCAGTACCCTGCTTTCCAGCAGCCTAATCAAGCCGTTTTCGAGGTCTTCTTTGTTTAGCTTTCGCACCCGTTTTCACACAGCTGGGCATCGGTGCTTCATTCAGGGATTATGGAGGGTCAGCTGTGGAGGGAGGGTTGTTGGGACAGAACTCTTTGAAGGACACTAGAAGGAAGGTCATAAGGGAGGCATGGTGAGTGGAAGGATATTCTGCTGTAAGGATCAAGATCTGTTGGGAAGACAGTGGGTGGGCTGTGGAGAAAACCTAATGGAGGGAAAGCCTAGTGGAAATGATATTTTGAATAAAAAAGTTGAAGCCAGAAAATACCGGTGCTTCAGAAATGGAAAAAAGACATTGAGAGTGGAGGCACACCTGTCAAAAACCGGGGAACGATTTATAAATAGATGTACAATCGGTTAACTGATGCGAGGCAGAGGTGTGCATCAGTGCACATGATGAGCACATTACACGGAAATTCATGTGTAAGTACTTATATATACGTCCTCTAATTTGCGTGATAAGACATAATTCGGAGTTTCGTTTAAAATCCATACATTGATATTAAATTTTAAAAATTGCGAAGTAACTAAATGAAACAAATGGGGATAAAATGTAACAGTGATTTCAAAAATTAGAAGAGAGAAAAAATATTGCCGTCACTGGGACTCGAACCCGGGATACCAACTACAGGTTAGAGGACTAGCACCCTAGCCACGCCGCTAGTGCCGCCACGGCCGTAGATAAGAGGTAGCAATTACTCAAGGGAAGTCATGGTGCACGAAATCATTATATGCGAATATATCTAGAACCCAGGCCTATGTGGACTTTTGACACTCACACTGACACTTTTTCTACCTTACCTATATAATTTCAGAAAATAACATCCGCATGCAGATCCCGAACATCACTTTGGCGATGTCTCCTCGTCAGCGTTTCAACGCGAAGGTTGGCTTGAATAAGTGAGGGTAGAGGTCACCCAAGGCTAAGTCACAGGCATGTGAAAATCACACATTCTGGGAAAGAGGGCCAGTCCCTCTCCCAGGGCCACCTCACTCACCCTCAGGGGTTTCAAACCATCCCTACCCCACCCCCTCGTCACACAATTAATTAATGGATGCCTTCAACTTAATATGTATGCATAAGCTAAGGAGGATTTGTTAGGGGTGGCTAGAAGAAGACCTCACGCACCTCATCTTCGAGGAAGCTGCCTTCCAGGCTGATGGTGTCAAACTGCACCCGCTTGAGTACCTCTTCCAACGGCTCACAATGGCGCTGCTCCAGGCGCTCCCCAGCCAGGTCAAGGGTCAAGCCGCCAACCCCCCTCCCGCCTCCATCTTCCACACCCTGCAACACATACAACGAATACACGTATTTGATGGCACACTTCATCATGCCTACGTGGCACTCATATGTGGTCCGGCAAAATGAAGTCAAGGATATTCAAAACTATTTACAGTTCTAACTTTTTCATTTCATAACTTGCATAATAATTACGCGAGTGAAGTATGCAGTATCAATAGCACCCTCAAACATTTCCCAAACATATGCAAAATATCTTTAGAATGGTAAATGTGAGTGGAAAACGACCCACCAGGAATGACATCACTAATGAGGTCATCATGGTCACTTTGTCTCCAAGCTCCACTTTTTAAAAATAGTTTGGATTCACATTTAATAATTTGCATTCATTGAAGGAATTTTGAACAATTATTTGGTCAGGCCGTCAGTCACTGATATCATGCTGCAATCCAGAAACACGAGAACCTTAAATTCATCCCGTGAGAATATCACATGAGGTGGAAAGACAGCTCACCTTGAGCTGCTGCAGGACACTGGTGAGCGGCTCGCTGCCGTGACGACGGCACGACCACTTGTAGCACGCCACAACCTCCTCCTGTGTCACGCTCTGGGCTGCAAAGACAAACAAGAGGGAAGAGGGACAGGGTTGCGTACATACACCTCAATCTCACCCCATCGCATTTTGCCACTCCCATTGGATCTCCTTCCAACAACAACTTCATGCCCCTTTTTCTACTCAAGCTTCTTCTTCCTGATATTTGCACACAATTCGCTCCTTTTATTGTGCTGGCCACTTAAGTAATTAAACTACATATGTACCTGATACAGTTCACCACTGTTTGCCTTTATGCTATGCCTCTAATCACAATCATAATGACATTCGTGTTTATCTTCACGGAGTATTTATTTCTCTTCCTTGGCACTCCAAAATGATTGCTGATTAAGTGGCATTCTCAATTTCATCTCTACAGCTATTCCCACAGCTTAGGAGCAAAGGCAACTTAAAATGGCAGGCAGACCAAAAAGCCACTTCCCTCCTTTCAGTTCTGCCACCTGGGAACATTTGGCAGCTCTATAAGTACTCTTTTGCACTAATAAGGATATATACTCATTCATCACATTCAAAGGCAAATTAAATCACTCATTTCTCATTGATCCATTGACTTTGTGCACTTTTACTAATTTGATGCAAAAACTGAAGCGACTGTTCAAGTTATTATGTTAAAATCAGGTTTCTAAGTTTATCGTTTGATCCAGAGATGGTGCTGCGACGCCGATTTTGTAGTTATGAACGTTACTAAGGGAGTCAACAAACAGAGAGAAACTAGAAAAAGAAAACTAGTATCTGCAGGTAAAACAGAATTATTGTAATGTTTCTTTAATAAATTAATGTTCTCAAGTACATAAATTTCAATAGTGATAAGATTCCCAAATTCCCCAAACAAATCAAAATCTCCATTCACATCCCCATCTCTACTTTCACATGACACTTTTGCTTGCTCAACTTAGCAAACCACAACCAAATTTAACTGTGAGCGCCCATGAAATACTCATTGCTGTTTGCACATGTTATTCAGAGAAACTCGTATAGATGGAACATATTTGATGAGAGAAACAGGGTAAGCTGAGCACAGAGATGAGAAATTTGCTCATGGAATCAACTGGAAGTAAGAAAACATGTTGAATATCTGTGAATAAAATATAATCCCTACTATGCAGTATGATGATATATCAGTATCTATATTTATTTAATTTATCCAAAGTAACAAGTAAAACTCAGCCAGAATTAAGAGTAATGGTCATCTAGATTCATCCATCATGACATACAAGGGTGGATCCAGAATTTTTTCCTGGGGGGGACGAAGAGGGAGCACAAGGGTCTGACAGGCAAATGGTCTCCTCACATTTGAGATTAAGAACAACAATAGCTGCATGAAATATCATCTTTTTTTAATATAAAACCAATTACCATGAAATTGAATGATTGAGGCTCCTTAATACACAAAAAAACATAATGATAACCGTTTAAAAAATCTTGTCTACTTCTTAAGCATCAGGGGAGAGGGGGCATGTGCTCCCCTCCCCTTAATCAGCCTATGATGGCAGAATATTCACAGCAGGGTCCCATTCTCAACTTCAAGTCCAAATAAGTTTAATTTCTCCATTGATAGATCAATGGAAAAACAGTCACATATCGGGATATTTAAAATTGCAGCTAGGTACATATACAGTGAAATTATGTCAAGCATTAGGGGGATTAATAGCAGAAATGACATCAAATAGCGACAAGATAAGCCAGGCCCCGTGCCGGCTAGCCACGAGCCCAACAAAATGCCCACTCCAATGCAGCAACGCTCCAATCATTCATGTCCCTGCTAAGCTTCTGAAGTTTTCTCCAAGCCATTGCCTCATTTCCCACACATTCCCATCACTTCTAGTCATCATTTGTATTTCCCTGGCCAATACGATCCCTGGCCTAGCACCATCATTAGCAATATTCCACGACTTTCCCCTAATAACCTAAGTCAAATCCCCTCACCTCTAATGACCTTGAAAAAGGATATTCCTAAACTTTTTTTTCTATTTTTTAGGGACGTGTGAGGTATTTTTTGATATCGAGTCGCATATCAAGTCAAATTGAAAACTACAAGAGAGTTTTGAGTCGAGTATGGTAATTTCTGGACCAGGCAATACAACAATGTATGTTCACTCTTATTCTCATTTTTCCAATCGCCCTATGAATTTTCTTTTCTGAATGCTTAGATTGATGTAAAAAGGAAAATGAGGAACCTTGATGGTAATTGTCTGAATTAGGAGATGAATTAAAATTCAAGGTCTTAAAGAGTTCCAAGAGCACAATTGAAATGAATTAACCTCTAGTAATATGTCAAAAATTTAATTAATACATGCATTCAAATTGCTAGAAAGAGTCCTAAGTTAAGGTATTTGCACAATTGTAATAAAGATTTAATTCATAAATGAATCATGTAGTATTTGATCCTTTCAAATTCTCATGCAGAAATACCAATTGTTCTATATGCTCAGGCTGCAGATTTTTACATCTCCATGTTACAGTATTACTACCTGTAGAAAATTGCCTCCTGCTACACACTCATGTGCCTGAAAAAAAACGCAAAAATTGCAAGATTTGAGAACCTTGGGAATTCTTATTAAAAATTATATCAATTGAGGATGGGTCGGTTCTTAAATTTTTTTTGGTTCTCAGTACCAGTCCAGTTCTTCCCCATCACTTCTCAATACTCTGTTCCAAGGATGAACTCTTATAATCTGACTTAATGGCAAATCAAAATAAAACCACAAGAAGTGGATTAAAATAATCTCACTAACGATGTAAATTAGCAGGAAATCTTTGTGGAATAAACTTTTAAGATCATCTCCATAATTTTATTTGCCAAGTAAAACAGTTTAATTAACACGTTAAAGAATGCATGATAGACCAACGTGTTACATCACATGAGGCAGCCACTGGTTCTTTCTCCAGGTTTTGATTTTAAAAATTCAACATTCTTACCCTGTCTGGGTCTAATCTATCTTTTTTCATGGCAGAAATATTGCCTGCAGTATTGAACAGGTGTTCAACAACAAATGTACTCGATGTTGATTTTGAAGGCACGAAATATGCTTGGAGCAGTGTATACATATAGCATATCATCAGGATGAATAGTGAAACTCCCTCAACTTCTGATGACACCATCCGTTAATTTGTTGCAACTTGTGAGTCAGTTCAAAATATATTACGTATTCTGCAATGTAGCTTAATTTTTTACTTTCACTGACAACTGATTCCCATGCTTCACTGTCACAGTTCTTATAACGACAACAATAAACTACTCAACACGCTGGTACAGTGACACCGTGGAAAATTTGAGTGGCAGTGAGCTAACGCAAAAGTATAATGCAGTGTTGCACTCTGCAGGATATTAACACTTTTCGATGCCTTGCATAGGTTTAGCACCTTACGAGCAAGTTCTTGGAATACATCTTCCTCGCATGTCGAAGATTAACTGTAAATATACATTATTCAATAATAAGACCACTTTCAGACAAAATGATTTCTGCTGGTCGCCGTTCTCGGCATAACACACACCACGGTGTTACAGAGTCCTCTCGTGTGATAGCCGTCTGAATTTCACATAAACAGAGGCTGGCAAAAAGTCGTTCCGTCTGAGAGCGGCCTCAATGTATAATTAAATATAATGAGCAATATGGATATTAGGTGTTCTATAATTTTTTTTTTAGAAAATTGCCAGTTTGTTATCATGTAATATTTTAGACTTCCCCATCTAAATCCCACAAAACAGACTACACATAAATGATTCCCATCTCCCAGCAATCCTAATTTAATAATTTTCACAAAAATCTTCCTAATTCCCTACCCTCTGGAAATTATCACTTATAACACTAATGAAACAGGTTAAAAATCCAACGAACGTGTCAGATTACAGACTGATATCCATCCATGCAACATCTTCAAAGGACTAGAATTAAATGTTCATTTCAATCTTAATTTTGTCACAGATTTTCTACCGAATGTGTGCTTATGAAAATCACTGATGACATTTAAAGTGTTTTACAAGAACATGATGATGACACTTGTGCTACTTGACTTCAGTAACGCCTTCTATCAGGTAGACCATGCTTTTTTACTTAAGAAAATGAGGAAGTTGAATTTCTCCCGTTCAGTCTTCAACTGGTTTCATTCTTATCTAACTGTGGACAGCCCGCTAAGGACACTAATGGGAACCTTTCAAGCTGGACCACAGTCAACTGTTAAGAGCCACAGGGTTCTGTACTTGGTCCCCTCCTCCTATCCATTTTTGCAAATGACCTTCCATAAATTCAAAAGACAGAAAATTCATGCTTTACTCAGATGACCTACAGACATATCTTGACTTTTTCTAAGTGATTTCTGCTACGTCCAAACGTGATACCTTTGTTCTAAATACAAATTGGACCAAATCAATAATTATTGGCAGCCCCAAGATCAAAAATTTGTTTCCATCATGGAAATACATATATATATATCTGTGTTGACAGTACCTTCATTCCCTACTCTGACTGAGTTTGAAGTCTTGGAACAACCATCACCTCAAATATGTCTTGGTGTAATCTAATTAATAATATTTCTCATAAATTCGACACCATCCTACACTAATTTAAGGTGCATTATGAATTTCTTCCTCAACACAGTAGGAAAATGCTCATTTCATCATTGGTCTTCCATGTTGTTGATTACTGTTGTCTAGTTTACAACGAAGAAGATAACACCATACTACACCATGCTCTAATTACATGCAATTAGGTTTATTTTTAAATTTTGTAGAGATGTCCATATGACCCTCTATTAAAATGAACTTAGATGGTATGATGTTAAAGCCCAAAGGAAATAGATTCACCAATTTTACTGCTCATTTCAAGAAAAATCCCCTCAATGTTTATTCTACGTGTTTTCTGTGAAACCTTCCAATATGAATAGTATCTGTACTCAACGATATCCTGAGTATCTTTACTTTCCTAGTCATTGCACAACGAATTTCCAAAATTCTTTCTTGGTCACTGTGTGACATCTTTGGAACACCCTGCCCAAAACATGAAAAATTGCTCTTCCGTTGCTAGCTTTAGGATGAAATATTATGTTACTTTCTTACCACTAAATGTTGTCATTATCTTGCATCTTATAGTAATTTATTATAATAGTAGTGCTTTCATATTTAATAATAGCATTCAAGAGCAGTTATTCCATCGTTAACTTTGAGAAAAAAATGTATCAGATGAATTTTTTATAAGATTTCCTAATTACTTTGCATTCAGCATTATAATTGTGAAAATGGTATTATGTATCAGATTTTGTAAAGAATAATTAATCCATTCCTACGACACTAGGCTAAAATATGATATGCATGTGATGTCATCATGCTCCACTAAACATCTAAGGAGTCCGAGAAACATGTGCATAAAACTTTATCACAAATTACCAGCCGATATAAAACAAGAGGACAGATACAAAGTGTTTACGAGAAAGTTATTTAACTTCCTTGTCATGAGGTGTTTTTACAGCGTGAAAGAATATCTTATGTGATTTTGTGATTTCCTCACTCTTTCTTTTGACGTGTCCTATACACTTACTCTATACTTTTATTTCGTACAGTGTCTTTTGGACTAATAAATTATTCTATTCTATAAATTTAGGTAACAGCCAATATTTTAACTGCTATAGTTGTTGTGGCGACAGTCATAAGTTCATGTTTAATATTTATGTTTAGTATCTATGTACATTATTGTTGTGTGAGTTGTTGGTTGTTCACTGCTGATATGTAACAGGATAAAAGATATAGAGTTCAGGAGTTTAGAAATAAACCTAGTAATTATTTCTAAAACTCTATCCCCCCATAAATTGCTTCACTGCTCCATATAAACAACCCTGCGACCTGCAACCCACCTTTACCTTCCTCTTTCATTCTCATTGAAGTACAAATAATCATCACCATGAGGCAGGCACTCCTCCATCCATTGGCCATGGACCTTGTTGGACTTGAACTACCACAAGCGGCCAAACAAATCAACTCGTGTCACTCACACTGCAAGCTGTGAGGATCCATTGCGAGAGGAAAGAAAGAATTAAAAATACAATTTTACTTCCCACATGAGCCATTTTATGAGCCATTCACAGTGATTGAGAGAGGATCCCATGTAGAAAATTTGATTGATAGAGATGAACACTCCTCAAGCTGCACCACTTCGCCCTTCTGTGTTACATAAGCTGGGATTAATAGCACTTCTTAGAATCAAATGGACAATGGCATGTATTACCCCACAAACTGCACTGAGCTTCTATATTCACATCTTGCAACCTCTTGACCACGTTCACGATTGTCCACGCTGCCTTTCCTGCCAACCTAACACATATTTTGAGAGCAGCACCAACCCAGCCAACACCAACACTACTTCTTGCTCAAAAACCTTCTTTAACCCTCACATGGATTTATGACTTTAGTTACATTGTTGGATTTACAGCGCTGCAGCAGAGCTGCGTTTTATTTTGTTAATATCTTCCAAACTTGGCACTTATTGGCATATTTTCTGATTGATAATGCTAATGAAATCTACTTCCTTTTTTATCCGTTCCGTTTTTAAAATGCACTTTTTATGTATTTTTTGCACAAAGGATGATTTTTTATGTATCTCCATACTAAAAATGAGGACCAACTACAAGTCGTATGTGTCCATGTGATATATTGTGCTTCACTGCATCCAGCAACATGTTATGTCTGCATACTGCACTTGGAAGGCTGAGTTCATAATCGTTAATGATTGAAAAAGTGTACGTGAAGTGAAAAGAGACGAGTGTCACTTTCGTTTTTTTATAGGATTCTGACGATCGAGGCAAATGTCATCAATATGCATTCTGGGAGCTTATACCCTGCAATTTCTAAAAGTAAAGTCAGATGGGTTTTAAAACATAAAGAATATGGTATAATGAGGGACGCATCTTAAGAATCCAAAGCCGCTTTGGAGGTGGAGCTAGGAGAGCCAGTATTTTTTGCCTACAGCTGAGCCCATCGTCCTCACTGAGGACACTTCCTTAGAGATGGGATGGTAAATGTGATTCGAGGGAGTGCAGTAGATGAGATTATGCTTCTTTGCTGGACAATTCAAAATAATTATTTCTAAGAAGTTATAGGGTTATAGTCTAAGAGTTATAGGTGGTAAGAAAAAAGGAGCAGGCATCTATTTTCTTCAGTCCGGCTCTGCGTGAGGGACTGATGGAAGAAGACTAGTGTTCTGTGGTGACAAAAATACACTCACGTAGGGAGAATCCAGCTCACTTTTTTCCATAGCATTGCAATGAACCAAACATTGAGACCATCCCTACTTTCCCACTGACCTTACATATTCATCATTCACCGCCTTCTTCCTTCCTCCCACAAAAAGTGACTGAACTTCTACCCACCCTAATGACCCACCTGACCTTCTCGGAATAATGAGAGGGCCACCCCAGGGCTTTTCACAAGGCGTGTGTTCCCTGTCCTTAATGCAGCGATGGAAGGATAAAGATAGAGCACGCTATTGTGTCTAATGGGGAACTTGCATGATTTTTTTTTATTTCACAGGTGGACAGAAAATTATTTTCTGAATTCAACAAAGAAAACTTCATGTAAATCTAAGTTTTCCTTAGCGAGATATTCAATGATAAATATAACGAATTTTAAAGGGTGCCAAAAACTCCCTCACCCCCCAAGCCACTGCTGACGAAGCCTCAATGACGTCATAGGTGCCGAAACATCACACAAATCACACAAAGTGAAATGCTTGTACTTCACCATCCCAATGTCGCATTTTCAGTATCCAAAGTAATAATCGTGGCACAATAGCAATAGGAAAACTTACCAAGAGTAACAGCACATACGCACATGACGATGAGCGGCTAAATCCTCCCTCAAAACAATGTTAACAGCATTCCCTCTGTGTATTTCCCGACTCCTGACAGCAGTTTAGGCACCTATGACGTCACGCTTTGCTTCAGCAGAGCTCAGGTGTCTTTGCGCAGTGGTCAGCTCAGAGAAATTTTTCTTGTTAAATATTAAAGTCAATTTTTTTATTTCTTTTGATGGTGAATGGAGAAACTTTAGGTATTTTTGCGAGCTAGTGTATCCGTTAAATCCGTTCAAAATAGTTTTTATAGCAATAGAGGACCCATGCAAGTTCCCCATTGCCTCCTTTCACTCTCAAGCTTTTTCATGATACAGATTTTCTATGCTTACCTGGCCTAACAATCCCAGTATTCCCTGATCCTTAGCAGCCCACACACTACTACGTACCTACACCCCTTCACCTCAACACAACCTCTATATTCACACAGTGATAAAGAAGCATTATTCTACGAATTCAGATAACACATTGTGTTAAAATTTTCTTAAAATTCCAGTGTGATGTTTTCTAAACATAGTAACCCTGGGATTTCCCCAAAGGTTACCATCACCACAGCAGGTACCTGGATGCAAGGGAAGGATGCGGAACAGAGAAAGTGCCCCAGCAAAACTAAGCCGGAGGCCATGGAAAATACAACCTTGGCAAGCCATTAGTTTTAGAATAATTCATGCAAATAGATGAAGTTTTGTCAATGAACATTATAAAGAGGTAAACAATATGATCCTTAGCTAATAGATATAGCAAAATTGGTAAAGTAATATTTTCCTTTTATTACAAATTTCATTTTGTTAATAAAGTTTAAAAAATTAAATAATATCGTTATTAATAGATTATAGCACTTCATACAAAACATTAGGGTAGTTTCCTTCATCAAAGAAAACAAAAGGCATTGATTGCGAATAGTTACCCACCATCAGTGTATTCATAATATACAAATTACTTGGTTTTAGAAATCCCAGTTTAGATGAATGGCAATGGTCAATTTTAACTGCATTTGAAAAAGGCCACATTGGCACCCATGTGATGCCACTCCACGTGACATAGTTTGATATAGTAGGGACATAGTTTCTACACGAGTCGATAGGAGTTTTACATTGTCTGAGATTACCAATGCATGCATGAAGCACAGAGCCCAGGGAAACATCTCTTAATGATCACATATTAAAACTGCCTAAAAGTCAAAAAGTTTCCTTATGTCAAAAAGTTTCCTTCATTTGATAAGGTATTTATAATCCTTATTTAAGCGAAGCGCTACCTGCCAGTAGGGTTCTCTGCTCCCCCTGCTAGCACCCTGCATTGTAGCAGCGCTCATAGCCTCGCAACAAGGTGGCCTCACATGGCAGCAGCCGGAACCAGAATGATGTCAAACAGACTTTTCCCAGCAATCACACTTCGCTGTCATGTTTTCGTGTGCTTGAAAATTTTCACTTTTTATTTAATTGCAAAAAATAGATATCATCATTTAAAAATCTAAGAGCATGAAATGCATACTCCAGGAGTAATAATATTTTGATTTAGGCAATAAAAAAATGGGAAACCACCCTACTTTAAAATTAACATAGAGAGTGCAGTCCCCAAAGTAGTAACGAGGAAATTCTCGGCACTGCAGAAGTGCCATAAATCCAACAAGGTAACTTTTTTTCCTTAAGGGCCAATAAAATGAAATCTATCCACACTAAGCAAAAAAAAAAACATTTTTTTATACTAAGAAAGAAGAAAAACTTGACTACAGAAAATTTCAAAATGATCCATGAGGATGGAAAACTTTTACACCACTTTTAAAACCACAAATCCCGCTAAGGCACAGCGAATCCATATGAGGGTTACACATTCCTCCGTGGCCTTCATTTCTTAACCACTCATTTTCATTTACCTGTCTGCCTTAACACATTCAATGCGGATGATATTTTCACCGAAACCTCCAGTGACGGATGGGTGATTTTCCTTCATAACGGTGGTCTTGGAAGTAATCCAACAGAATTTGCAATTTTTTTTGTTTCTATTTCAAGCAATTTGTAGAAAACCCTAATGACATACATGTATGCCACCCGTCACCAGTAATTGACAATTCACGCAACCCGCATTACACACATGCAATTTTCCTTGCATGAAGAAGTGAACTTTTCATATTTCTGTTTATAATACTTCTTCTACCGTTGATTCCTTAGGTTAATGACGAAAATATCTTGGAATTAGTCTTTACGTGTATTTTTTTGTTTCAACGGCCGCAGATTTAATTTTTTCAAGTCACAGAAGTAGAACACACAATGAACGGCAAGAAAAATATAAATTTATGGGATAAACATTTTTTTTAATCTATGTTACCTCAGAGTTATTGCAAAATTGAAACATTTCAATAAAAGTTCTCACAAATGTTTATGATATATTTGAAAGCAAGGCCTTAGACAGAGCCCTGGTTGACCTTCACATTCTGGGCAAATCGTAGTCACTGTCCCACGGATGCCTTCACGGTTAGCGGAGAAATGAAGAGCCTGCATCATTCCTAAAAACCTATCACGGCACATTTTCTCCCGAATATCGCTACTCACACTAATTCTGACCTCCAATCGTTAGAAATCGTGTTAACCCTAATTGCGCCCATGTGTGGAAGTTTCCAGTTCTCCCTGTCCAACGGCTTCCAATCCATTATGCCCTTAGTGAAGGCCCTTGGTGAAGGATTTTGGAGGAAAATGCTTTCTGCATTTTTCTCCGTCTATGAGAGGATTATTTCAAAGGAAATATCATTTGCAAGTTGAAATAAACTCTGCGAGTGCCGCTGGTAGGGAGGGACTCCAACCTTGAGCCTTAATAATTATCCAGGAAAATAGTACAATTAGTGTAATGGAGTGTTGCATATGTGATTAATACCTTAGTTTTTATGAAAATTTAGACTGTATGTGTACCTAACACTAGAATGTATTAATGACCTACAAAATGAAAACACCATAATGATCAGAGGACAAGTAATTGATGCGGAGCAATGACTGAGAAAATATGCCGTAAAATTAGGAAAAAAATCCAAATTATGTAAAAAAACGTAATTTGCAATAATTATTTTAAAATTATTAATAAAGTATAAAATACGACCTTATGGACCGCATGGAAACATTTTGAAATAAAATAGTAAGTTTTTAAACGGGAATACACGTTATTAACAAAAAATAAGTCTGATAATAATTTTTGTGGTTGCACATAAGATATGAATAAATTAAAAAATAAGATAAAAATACTATTTCAAGGGCATAAATAATGGTTAAATGCCGTAATGCTTAAAATACCTCTGAGTCTATTCTTTTCCGCAATTTTGTTTACAAAGCTAAGGAAACAAATAAACGAGTAAAAAAATACAGACCAATACTGTAGATAATGTAATGCAGTGTTGCATACGCCATTAATATGTTATTTTTTTTATGAAAAGGAAGAAAATCTGCAACTAACCCAACACGTATGAATAACTCAGAAAATGAAATAAAATCGAAATGAATAGAGGATTGGTAATTGACCTAGGGAAACTAATGAGAAAATATGCCGTAAAAGTAGGAAAAAGACCCAAAAAAAATCACCCAGGATAAACGTAATTTGCATTAATAAAAAATGTTCCTACAAAAACAAATTCAAATATAACATCATTAAATGAAGCACCGCACTAAGATCATTTTTTTATTATGTAGTGAGTATGAAACGGGGATAAATATCTTTAATAAAAAAGTTAGTCTACTCATAATTTTTGTGATAGCACATAAAATATGAATAAATAAAAAATGAAGGTAAAGAAACAAATTAAAAAAGATAATCCATATGTAAGACATGATGATGATATTTACGATAGGAATAATGAAATAGAGGTGAAGGAATTGAAAAGAAAAATCTCAACCTGCCAAATTGTTCCAAAAATAGCACTAAAGTAAACAAAAAAACACTAAAAATGAAGGAACACGTAGAACTAGAAACGGACACTTCTGCAATGGTTTAAGGTCAATCCCGAACTGCGGGAGGGTGAAAAAGTAACGCTAGGCGCGCTTGGAGCACCCTAGTGACCAGCGGAAAAACGAGCTCCCGAAGACATACATTTATGTCATCCGCTTGAGTGGAAAAGCCCTCATGACATATATATATGTCATCCGCACTGAATGTGTTAAGCTCTGAACTTTGAATTCCATTAAAATACAATGTGGAGATTAGTAGAGCAGTAATATACTTGCAATTAGTAGAGCAGTAATATACTAAAATTCTGACTGAAAAACCAGAAGTAACCACCACACATTTTTCAAACTACCTTCTGCATTAAAAACATACTCAAATTAATCATCAAGTTGGGTGGCAACAGAATTTCTTTCCATATGAAATTGAATCACCGACTGTTGCATTCCATACCTCTAAGAGACACAAAAGAAACAGGCATACCCCAACCTGGTAATTCTCATAGCGACAGGAGAGTGTAGAGGAGTGAGAAAGCTGAAGCAGTGGGGATATCAGAAGAAAGAATGAGCAGGACCTTGCACAAAGAATTAAGGATGACTAAGCTCTGCGCAAGATGGGTGCCACATTTGCTTAATGCCTATTAGAAGCAAATGCACAAACTACTTTAGCAGCAACTGCTGGAGCGATTCAATAGGGATCTGTCCAATTTTGTAAGGCAACTTGTCACCATGGACAAGACATGGGTGCACCGCTACACGCCAGAAAAATATAGCCATCCATGCAGCGGCTGCTGGAAAGATCATGGCCAGGATGTTTTGTTATTGTCTGTTTCCACACACTTTTATTCAAACCGACCATGGTTTCAGCTACTGGTGCGAAACAGACAAGTGGTTTTACTAAGCTGAATATCAAAGATTTCCACCATATCACGCCGGACACTGTATCTTTTAGGATGTTTTGGGTTGCAAAAGCGATCCTGTTAAATGATTACCTTGAAAAAGGCAGAAAAATTTCAGGTGAATATTACTACAAACTTTGCAAACAGCAGGATTCCAAAATCGCATGAATAGACCCAGCCTGAAGAAGAAAAAAGCCATCTTTCATCCAGACAAGGCACACAAGAGTGTGTCAGCAATGGTAAAACTATTCAGGGATTCAGGGCACAAACTGGTTAGCCATACCCCAATTCTCCTGATTTACCACCCTCACAATTTTATCTGTTCCCAAACTCGATGAAAGATATTTTTCAGGGAAGCAATTTGCATCCAACGAAGAAGCTTGAAGGGCCACAAATGAATATTTTCACAAGCAAAAATAAAACAAATTTTTAACAGAAAGTCATACTTTCACTGTGAGGCCAAGAACTATTCTCCTCACCCTCATCAGTCTATATTTAGATTTATAGAGCCAATTAAATTTCATTTTACTTGTTATGTTACTAACATCCAAGTTCCTGGAAGGCATTTCCTGATGAGACCAATTAACTTGGACAAAACAAACAACTCTTAAACCCTCCTTCAAATAAGATCCCCCAACAAAACTCCTCAACACTATTACCCAGTCTTTAAGATTAACACATCTCACAAAGATGACAACAACATACAAAGATCCTAATTCACTCTCTCCCAGCAGAAGAGAGCAAGGACGTGCACAATTGTGGTTGCTTAATTAGGGGTGAAAATCAACATATCAGGAATATATACCTCACACCATGATCATCCATCTGACAAGTTACCTCAGATTATCAACGGGACATAGGTCTCCAATAGAGTTCACTCCCTCTGATTCACAATTGTGCAAGAAGACCCCAACCACTCAGATCACACCCACAAGGAGTCACTGCCCTCAACAAGTGGACATTCCAAGCGAAGCACAGCAGTGCTTTGCATAACTATTCTTCTCTTGCCATTCACATAGTTGTACAATCCATGACACCATCCCCACATAAAACATACAGACAAAATTGGAGAGGAGTGGGAGCCAAAAACTTCTCTATCCTTTTAACAGCTACATGGAAATTAATTGGAGTATGTATGGAGTTATGCATAATTATCACTGTAGCAAACAAATCCTAGGATTGTAACCAAAAAAGAAGATAACAATTAGGAGGAGCCTTGGAGTTCCCTCTAACGATACAAGCAACAGCACTATCTAATAGTTTCAGTTTCTTTGTTACGACATGGACTCTTGAGATAAGTTCTTCTATTTGCCAGCATCACCATTCTCAACCAATTTTCAATATCATCTGCACAATTCTCTCAAAACCCTTCACAGAAATGTACCTCACTATTTCTAGATTGAAACTTTCAAACATCTACACAAATTGAAATTATATGTATTTTTTTAAGTTTGCATAGAATTTTGTGATTGCTATCATAGATTCCAACACCAAACATTCAGATGCTAAGTAAATGGTGTATCACACTTGAGTCCAGGGAAACTTCCTGCTCAACCAATATAACTCTTCACCATCAGGTATTTTCATTCAATAAGCCAACACTTACAATTAGTGTCAATGGAAAATGTAGAATAAAATTCCACAAAATAACAAAACAAATATCATACTGGATGTATTTGGTTGTCAATTAAGGGCATGACAATAACCTCGCCCAAGCACACATAAGCAAAACAGCCACTCGTGAAAGTAAAATAAAAAACAAACATCACAGAAATTCTCACATACCACGTTCCTGGATGCAATGCGCCCAAAATATTACGCTAAAAGCAACTGAGGTGCAATAAACGATACATATAAATAAATAACATATTTTCACACAAGGGATAGACATCAAACCTTAAGTTACATTTGTGCATCAATAATATAAAACTACTTCCAAAGCATTGATATATCGAGTAGCACCCTTACCACTACCTAGGCATGGGGTCATGTGAATATATCGGCATAAAGGTCAACATGAACAAAGACTTTACGAAGCATTCTAATTTCCTCCCAAATTGCAATAAATTTGAATATCAAAACACAATCCGGCTACAAGATAGCCAACGACTAATAAATTGCATCAACATGTAAGAGACAGCTTCAGTCATAACATTTTCATCCTACAGGGAATTTCTATCCCAAGTTACCTACAGCGCAATTAAATTTGAACCATATGTGGTAGGACGTAGTTATTCAATGGACAGGAGACGGTAGGAGACATTCAAAGAGTGAGATCTTTAGGAAGACAAATTTATTTACAAAAAGAATTCATGTCATGCATAAAGTATTACAGAACATGTTTCTCCAAAGTGTATGAAACATTTTATACTCAGAAATCAATTTCTGTACAAGGAATGAAAAAATAAATTAAGTTATTCGATGGATACAATAGTTAAAAACTGATGTTGGAGTCCATAAGATATGAATACTAGCATTATCTAAGTAATAAGTACATCTAACATTGAGGCAATGGCTTTTAAAAATTTCTGGCTCAACTGAAAGAGAAAGGATCCAATTTATACACAAAACACGGGTCCTGTTAACAAAGTTATCATTCACCTTGTACCTGTGGCAAAAGCTAACACACATTTAAGAAAGGGAAGTTATTCTGAAACATGAATAAATTTGAACCACGCTCGGATTTTGCTTGATAACCAAACAAATACTAAATACAAAGAAACACAGTAGAGAACCAGTTATCTCAGTTCATTGAATTCTCCAAATGGAGGTGACTTTCTTAACTCACCATACTGCCATGGATCGGGTGGTTCGAGATAACCGGTGACCAAGTTTCTTTCTTCTTCAGGGAAGCAAACTTTTCTAGTACTGTTTTGATCACTTGTGGATTGATGGGATGAAGCCTGGGACACATCGTCCAAGGTCGATGCAGAATCAGACTGGGAGTCCGAAAAAGCACTCGAGCCTTCACTCATGTTATCACTTCATACCATTACTTGACATAAATATCAAGCAATTAATAAAAGTCTAAGAATTAAAATCAAATTTAGCCAACATGAGGCTCACACTACCTAATTCGACATAATGAAACGCAGCCATATTGATTGAAACATCTGTTTTGGACGAATGTTACGTGAATTCAGAGCATACACCTTCCCCCCTTCCAACTACTTTCGCTACTCGAGTTTACACTGTCGGTGGAGTCCTCTTTTGGTGGGCGTATGAATTCTACCTACTTAATACTCGCATCCGTAGCCTACTGGGTACGTAGGCTACTATATACCCAAGGTTCTTACAGTCTGAGAACCTTGCGATATACCTATCACTTCAAATGAACCTGCGTAAATCTTCGCCTATCAATAAGCGACTACGACGGGCGCCACCGTGATCTAGCATTAACCATGGACTCTGAAACCAAAGTAATTTTTCGATAACGAATGATCGCTCATACTTTTATATTGTATCCCTAATTTTACCATCTGGTAACTCAATTGGGATTATTCTTGTTAAAGATCCCCCATCTACATTGTTTGGATCACAAGCACTTACATTATGCCGCCTTTTACATTAACTGTCACACACAATTTTCAATTTAATCTGGCGAGTGTCAGGGTGGGAGGAGAACTTAGTCTACTACGGATTATGAATGAAATAATAGGACCTTAGGACCGCTATAGTTTGTCGTACTGTTTTCGAACTTCTTTCGGGTACGAGGCGCAAGTCGGTGTACGCACCAATGGAAGTTCCTCTCGACTACGAAGATATAGGATATCTGTCTTGTCACGTCCAAAATATACGACGCGGGTATTCATGTAGGTTATAAAGTCAACCCGTTGCGAAAGAAAAATGAGCCGTCAATTAACCTAATCGTAAATCGGCGTTTATTATCACCGTTGTGTGCAAACGCCTTATGTTTTAAAATTCCTACGAGACGAATTGATTGCCTTTACAGAGGGGAATCATTCGTTACTATGAGAGTGATCTCACACACGGCTGAGTATTTGACCTCGATTAATTTCATTCTCATCGAGTTATACAGGCTCTAAATATCTATTCGCATGTTCAATGCACGATACCGTGGAAGGGAGCTCAAAATTCGGTTGTTTTATAGTGGCGATGATTGGAAATGCTTATCACGCATTGCCATGGTATGAGGCCAAGAGCAGTGATATAGGATCTCCACCAGTTTTTCTGCTGACTGACGAATATCATATGATTCAATATTTCCATCACCCGTGGCCGGCTATTGCTCAAAAGCTACAAAAAAATTTCCCGTCTTTCTTCCCGTTTCTTATTTCGTGCTAGTAGGTTATAAATATGTACACACACATATATAGGTATAACTTCTCCTTGCCCTACGGTGGGCACACAAAAACCCCTTCATTATATAGAAAAAATGAAAACATGGAGATTATGGGGGGGTAGATAGTTTCTTTGAATTTTCGACGAGACGCAGCCCATCCATTCATATATATATATGAGAGGTGAGCTGCCCCAGTGCCATCTATTGGTTACTCTTGTAGGCTAAGGCAAAGGGGCTTTTCTGCGTATAAACCCCTTCCTAATCCTGGTGAATCTTAGTGTCCTGGTAGAGCACTCCACCAGTATTTTGAAGTTGTTTCGGGATTCCCACCACGTGAGGCTCTCCATCTCTGCCAACGTTTTGATGGCCGTGTCGTTCATCATCAAGCCCTGATGAGAATGGACGATACGGCCATCGAAACGTCGGCAAAGGTGGAGAGCCTCATCCGGTGGGAAACCCAAAACAACTTCAACATCATCATACACTGGGAAAGCCTCAAATCTTTCTTCACTCGACCAATAATCGAGAGGTTCTATGTTTGAGTCCAAGTCGGGCTGCATTTTTACCCTCTGATTTTTTGGCATTTTCCATCTATCTCAGCACTGTTGTCCTCGTCCTGAAAAAGACAGGTACATGCGTTTCATATATTCCACTCCACGCCATGTCATCATCATGCATTTATGAGTCCGTCTCTTTGTTTCAATTGCTATCAGTCAGCTATGTTTGTATATTCATTCGCCCGTGGCGACTTATGTGAATATGAAATCCAGAGGTTATGGGTTCAAGTCCCAGTTAGGTCGCATTTTTACCCTCCTCTGATTTCTGGCTTCTTCCACCTACCACAGCACCACTGTCCTCGTCCTTTTCCTATTATTTGTCCCTATCCCTTTCTTTCCTTACCAATGAATTTATTTGTACATAAGTATATAAACAATTTTTCTTGCTTACGAAGCTAAAGGCTTCTTTCTCGAATACTAGGGGTCGCAGCTTTATTCAATTGCTTCACAATGCTCAATGACACCAAAGCCTGCGGAAGAAAAATGGTCGCCATAACATCTTCACAATAAACAAGTGAAGGAATCAATGTTACAAACATTCAGCCCACTTGGAAATGGATAAAAATTCATAAAGTCACAAGATAGGAGAGGATGACTGAGAACAACACTGAGGCTGACAATAACAGAATGAATGTTATGTTCACACATTTATTGTTTCCGACTCCTTAATTAAAAACAAAACTGACGCCTTTGACATAACAATGTGAAGAAAATAAGCACACAATGCTTCCTCAGAGATTCAGTCCTTCTCTGCTATGGCTGTCAAATGCTTGTCAATTTCTGCTTCACCAAGGATTCTGTAACGACAAGAAAGAGAGACAAGGGTTTCAATAGCACTATCGTAAGAAGTGCAAATGATCTCTTCCCAACACTCTCCCACAAAATGCAGAAGAATCATGTGACAAACAGATGAAGCACAAGTAAAAATGCAAGACAGCTCACAACTCACTGCACTCGCCCCTCTCTCTCTACCCCACTGAAACTGCATGCATTTCAAAGACAAAAAAACATGGGAATGAAGTTTCACATGCCTCAGGAATGCATTCATTCTGAGGCAACATGCAGCAGCAAAACTGTCAATAGCTAGAGGCAACACTATGAGTGTTTGAAAACCCAAGACAATAGAGAACTGAAAACATTGCAGAGGGGAGTGGATCACACTGAATTTGCCTCATCTTGAACTATACACACTCACCTGTAGAGTACAAGAGTCTTGGATTCAGTAATCATGAGTACAACGGTACGGACTAACAAGGAGGTATTGCGAGAGTGACGTTCAGGATCTCAATGCCGAAGCTATTTTCTGAAACTACATAGGTAATGTAGAAAAAGTGTCACAGCTTTCTTCCGCATACGCCCGAGTTCAAGAGATATTCGCATGTAAAGATTTTGCGCACCATGACTTCCCCTGAGAAATTGTTCCCTAATGGTGGAGGGGTTTAAGGCACTCGTCCAATGCCTCTCGCTGCGTGAGTCCACAGTTCGAGTCCCGGTCACTGTCACAACTCATCCCCATTTGTTTTTTTATTTTGTTACTTGGGATTTTTTAATTTTCATATTAGTTTATGGATTTTAAATGGAACTCTGAATTGTGCCTTACCACGCGAATTTGAGGACATACATAATTACACGTGAATTCCGGGGTAATATGCTCATCCTCGCCCCAGCCATTTCTCCCACGGCAACAGCAAATGTATCATGTAATATTTGATCCTTTCAAACTATCATGCAGTAAAACAAATTGTTCTACATTCTCAGGAGCAGTTTTTGACGTCTCCATAGCACTGTATTACTGCCTGCAGAAATATGTCTTCCGCAACGCACTTGAGTAGCTGGACAAGTACTTTCTTTCTAAAGTTTCAATGGGAACTTTGGGAAGTTTCATTAAAAGTTATATCAACGATTCATATGAATCTTGAATATTCATTAAGAGGACATAGCAAACGAACTACAGAACTTAGGTATATCTTTTTAAATCAAAAAAGATATTTTCTCTCTTCCTTACTTCGCTTAATTAACCATAGCAACTATTTTCTGTTAGTTCAAGACAGAAACTAAACGCAATAAAGGAATAAACAACAATTAGAATTGAATGTATTTAGTGCTCAAAAAAGGCTACGAGATTGAGGCACTACTTGTGATGTCAAACAATGGGAAAAACTGGCACTGCCCACTAATACTGAAAAGTTTAATTTTTTCCATAAAAATCCTAACAATTTTTACATATGTCCTCAACTTTAGAGTAAAGAAAGTATGGTAGGGTATAAAAGTATAGCATAAGAAAGTATGAGCGTTGCTGTGGTCCACTCCAATTACGCCACCGTGCTGGGGCGGAAGACGGTCGGATGCTGCTGCTGCTGATGATAAGGTATTCGGCACCCTTGTTGAACACTCAAGAGGTTGAATGCTACATATACAAAAGTTGAATCTCACAGTTCAAGGAATTATATTGACTTATCGACTTTAAATACGGCAGAGCTGTCATTTAACCCATTGCATAGGTTAAATGACAGCTCTGCAGCCAAAATTACTCGACTCTACATTTGTAATACCATTTGAATCTCTCGAGTTGAGTAGCAACAACTCGACTTGAATTTTCAAGTACTCGCACATCCCTGCAAACGAGGTAAATTATCGATTTCTATATTTTTATTAATATTGCACTTTTGCCACACACTAATTGTCTGGATGCTACAAACTCAGCAACTTTGTCGTGAATTTTTTCGTCACGAACAATATTGTGGCCAACTTAGTCTTTCGTAACTGCATTTCGCAAACTATTTATTCTGTTATGCCCTATATTATGGAAATTTTAGTGACTACAAGGTTAGTTGCTCAAATCGAAACTTGAAGCTTGTACATGGTAGAGGGGCTCCATATTATCAATAACAGACACTTTGTCACTTCCACAAAGTATTTACAAAAATTTCTATTATTTGACTGGTTTCGGCTGTTACACCATTATCAAGTACAGAAAAAAAAACGTTCAAATATTAGAAATTTTTGTACCGAAAAAGTAACAAAGTGTCTGCTATTGATAATGAGTAATTGCTCCTTCACTTTTTTCTTTTTCTTGAGAAAACATAACACTATTTCAGAATGAAAATATATCTGACTGATGATTGATCCAATTTCAACTTCATATTTATAAATGGATCCAATGTAGCGAAATTTGTTCATAAATCTATTACATATTTATAGCTAGGATTTGATTCACTGATTGGGTGTTTGACCAAAATTCACAGCCCAAACTACCGGGCTGATTGAAGCTGAAATTTTTGTGGTAAAACTAAACAAATATTCATCGGGAGAAAGAATCTGAAGATGCCAAAAAGTGCAATACTCTTTGTGATATATTGATCTACTTTAACATGGGCTCTTAAGGAAAAAAAAGTAATGCGCGATATAGACCACTTAACATCGCCGTGCGGGGTCGAGATCCAAATGGGAAACATTAATTTTTTGAGTGAAGTCCTCTCGGGATTTCCACCGGTTGATTTGATTTATAGGCACCAACGTTTCAATGAACGTTTTCACTTTGGCCATGAAAAGAACTTTTAACGAAAATTTGTCGGGTGGGAAAGAAGAGTCTAAGCCTGTAGCCAGGGCCGTTCTGCCATATATGTCGACAGTATCTACTAAGATCTCGAACATTCTCAAAAGATACAATATAGAGACAATACATAAACCTATTAGTACACTGAGGGACCAATTAGTGAAGGCAAAAGACCCCGTTGGCCTAATGACACCTGGCGTCTACCAGATTTCCTGTGAATGTGGCCAAATCTACGTGGGGGAGACTGGTAGAACGATAGCCACCAGGATTAAGGAGCATCGGAGGCATTTCAGACTTGGACAGCCTGATAAGTCTGCTGTGGCTGAACATAGCATTAATAGGGATCACCAAATTAAATGGGATAGCGCCAAATTAATCTGCCGTTCCAACAACTTCTGGGACAGGCTCGCTAAGGAGGCCATTGAAATTAGGCTTAATAAAAATAATTTCAATAGGGACACTGGATACAAAATTAGCAATGCGTGGAATCCCATTTTAAAGAAAATTAAAAATCATAGAACCCCACCGTTTCATAAAAATTCAGATTTTTCCGGCCGATCAGGGGTAACTTAATTGTTGCAATTTGTTTATAGTTACTTATAAACATTCTTTAATCAGTAAAAATTTATTATTCACCCTGAGGACGATGAACGAGGTGTTCATTGAAACGTTGGTGCCTATAAATCAAATCAACCGGTGGAAATCCCGAGAGGACTTCACTCAATTAATACGCCGGGAAAGAATCTCATCATATTTTACATTCCTCTACGGGGAGGAAATACACTGCAACATACGCCTCTTGGAGAAACTGCGAAAGGAAAAGGCAAGACTTCTTAGTTCTCTTGCTTTCCTTTTGAGATGTCGCGATGAAGAAACTATACCTAAATTCGCCATGGTTCGTGCGTCCACTAAGTCACCAGCAGTAAGCCGCATTCTAAGAAGAACCAGCTTGGCTTTGGTCCGTGAACGAATCCACGATAAGCGAAGACTTTTGGACTGCAGCGCAAAGAAACTTATGGCACTACATCTTCGAATTGCATCGGTTCTCTCTCCTCTGGACTGGGAATTTATTGACCGAGTCACTACTGCCATGGGAGAAATTTTATTGGAAAAGGAGAAAATAAGACAGAAGAGTAAGTACGATCGCCTTCCAAAGTCTAAGCCTGTCGCTCCTCCATTGGACCCAAAACGTGTTGTTATTAATTTGACAAATGAAAGTTTTAACGAGGCAACTTTTACGGCATTGTCCAAGGGACTTAACTTTGCTCCAGCACCCAAGACCATCCCATATTTAGATTATGTAGGTGGAATAGAAAATGCTGTTCATAAACTTCCGGATGATTTGGCCGAAGAAGTGAGGGTCGAAGTTTCCTATGTTTTAAGTCGGGCCGTCCCACCAAAACCTAATATATCCAGAGAGGAACGATCTGCCATCAGAGCCCTTCGTGGGAACGAGGAGGTTACTATCTTGCCAGCAGACAAGGGGAACGCCACCGTAATCTTAAAAACCGAAGATTATCGTAATAAAATACGTGATATTCTAGAAGACCAGGCTTACCGGAAACTGCATAGAGACCCCACAGAAGCGGTAACAAGAAAGACGATTTCCCTCATCAAGAAGTCCGGTTTAGCACCTGAAGAAGCAAAGAATCTACAACCTGATGCTCCGGCTCCCCCTAGGCTTTATGGACTGCCCAAAATCCATAAAAAAGGAGTGCCGTTAAGACCAATAGTGAGTTCTATCGCTTCGCCCACCTATAACTTGGCTAAATATTTAACATGGCTCCTTTCTCCGTATGTTGGGCTTGGTGAACACCATGTCAAAAACTCGGCCGAGTTTGTGAATATCCTGGATGATATTAAAGTGAAAGATACGGACATTTTGGTCAGCTTGGATGTTGTGTCCCTTTTTACTCGAGTGCCACTCGTTGACACCGTTGAGTTGCTGCAGAATATTTTTGATGACAACACGGTGAAACTATTCCATCACGTACTGACGTCAACTTATTTCAAATATGACAAGGAATTTTTCGAGCAGACGGACGGAGTTCCTATGGGATCCCCTCTATCTCCAGCCATTGCAAATTTTTATATGGAACATTTTGAAGAAAAGGCACTCTCCACAGCTCCGCTACGCCCAAGGTATTTTTTCCGATATGTGGATGATACCTTCCTAATTTGGCCTCATGGGTCTGAGGCTTTAATGAAGTTTTTAGAACATATGAATAACCAACATAAAAACATTCAGTTTACTATGGAAAAAGAAATAAACGGCAAGATTCCTTTCCTCGATATCTTGATCCACCGGAAGAGTAATGGTTGCCTGGGACATAGCGTGTATCGCAAGCCGACGCACACGGATCTGTATCTGAATGCTCGCAGCCATCACCACCCTTCTCACAGAGCGGCGGTACTTTCTACCTTAGTACATCGTGCCAAAGCCATCGCGGACACGGAAAGTCTTCCAGATGAGATGAGATATTTGAAGAGAACATTCCGGCAAAATGGATACAGTGACCGACAGATCACTTTGGCCATGAAAAGAACTTTTAACGAAAATTTGTCGGGTGGGAAAGAAGAGTCTAAGCCTGTAGCCAGGGCCGTTCTGCCATATATGTCGACAGTATCTACTAAGATCTCGAACATGCTCAAAAGATACAATATAGAGACAATACATAAACCTATTAGTAAACTGAGGGACCAATTAGTGAAGGCAAAAGACCCCGTTGGCCTAATGACACCTGGCGTCTACCAGATTTCCTGTGAATGTGGCCAAATCTACGTGGGGGAGACTGGTAGAATGATAGCCACCAGGATTAAGGAGCATCGGAGGCATTTCAGACTTGGACAGCCTGATAAGTCTGCTGTGGCTGAACATAGCAGTAATAGGGATCAACAAATTAAATGGGATAGCGCCAAATTAATCTGCCGTTCCAACAACTTCTGGGACAGACTCGCTAAGGAGGCCATTGAAATTAGGCTTAATAAAAATAATTTCAATAGGGACACTGGATACAAAATTAGCAATGCGTGGAATCCCATTTTAAAGAAAATTAAAAATCATAGAACCCCACCGTTTCATAAAAATTCAGATTTTTCCGGCCGATCAGGGGTAACTTAATTGTTGCAATTTGTTTATAGTTACTTATAAACATTCTTTAATCAGTAAAAATTTATTATTCACCCTGAGGACGATGAACGAGGTGTTCATTGAAACGTTGGTGCCTATAAATCAAATCAACCGGTGGAAATCCCGAGAGGACTTCACTCAATTAATACGCCGGGAAAGAATCTCATCATTAATTTTTTGGCTGAATTTTTTGGCATAGGCTAGAAGCTCCCAAGTTGGCCGATTTCGAGATATCTATTTACATGTGATCTTATGGGATTTCCAATTGAGAGCTGGCCAAGGAAACTAAAGCGATTCAGCTCGCGATGAAAATTTTAAAAGTGTACCTATACGGTACACTTTAGTTTTTCTTTTTTATTTAGGTAACATAATTGATATTATTGATTAAATAAAGAATTATTTAATTTTGAAATTTTCCCAAATTTTTTGAGTCCTCGGCAATAGCCGCCATTCCTCCCCAGGAAACGGACGAAGTCGATCCCTGTAAGAAATACAAGCATCGCCGCATCAGAGGAGGGAGCGATGTCAGTAGACAGAAGGAATTTGCATCAAGGAAGGATGCAACGGTTAACAATCAAGCATCACAGTCCATTTTTTGAAATGTATTGTTCTTATGTTTTAAGATAAATATCTATTACCTCATGCACCATGGATATGTAGATGAATTTTATGATTGGAACAACCATTGCCTTTTCGGGTTGCCTAACTACCTATTCCGCCATCGAAAAACGCAAAAGAGCACAACTTGGTTGGTGTTTCCGATAGAAAAATGAAATTTGGAGAAAGGGGACATCTTGGTATTCTCCATACTTCTATGTTGAACTGACTACTTTTGGTGGACTCACTTTCCATATACATATATCGAATCTTGTTTTCTTGAAATTTATCGAATGCTAATAACTATTTGGAATATTCATCACTGGGGATAATTGCGCCGACATTACATGGGGAATGAACACCAACTGGAATAGAAATCAATGGGATCGCATATTTTACAGTACAGGTGTTGGTACACTCGAAAGTTCGATTTGATTATTATAGCAAATATGCTAATTGGCATTACTTGACAAGTATTTCCATTAGACCAATGAAATTTGGTGAATGGGTACATCTTGGTAATCCTGATATAGCACAATGGAAATATATTTTGTATGTAGTCTCATTTTCGATATAAATCTCAAAACTGGGTTTTCAGTAGTATATCGAATTGCTACAATACATATATAGGATTTAACATCCACGGACATTTTTGAGCAGGAATTATTTAGTGCATGACCATAGACTGAAAGATAATTCAATAGCATTGCAGATTTCACTTTAGAGGGGTAAGTATAATGGAAAGTTTGATTCGATTATTATCGCAAATCAGAATAACTTGACAAGTATTTCCGTTGAACTGATGACATTTGATGAATGGGTACATCATGGTATTTATTATAATTCCAAATGGAAATATGATGTGTTATTGGTCTAACATTCGATAAATATCGAATCTGTTTTTCTTAAAATATATTGAATGGCTGTAACTAATTGGATTAACGATAAAAGGGGATAGTTGAACAGGAATTTTGCAGAGGATAACCAATGAATGACATATCAAAATCATCTTGAAATATTATGTATTAGCATTTTGCAAAATACACCTGCTTCTCCACCGGTTTTTCTTCAATTATTTTCAGTCCATCTTTGGAAGTTCTCACGAGATAAGCAGATGAATTCGAGTTGTTAGCAGGGAAAAACCAAATGTCCTGAGAAAATATCCCTTCATCTGTGACAATAGAGATTTATAGCATAACTCATAAATTGTAACTTGATACAGTAAAACCTCTATGTAGTGAACCTCTTTACATCGTAAACCTCCATACTTCGTACCAACCCTCTGGTCCTGTCAGATTTACATGTAAATTTATAGGCAAACCTCTCTATAGTGAGCCTCTTTATATGGTAAAACCTCTATATATCATAGCAATGAGACACCCCCAAGACGGCCTAACTACCTCCACAATTCGTACCGAGACAACTAGAGACCATTAATGCACCCGCGATAACGAACATGGAATGACATTTTCAGCAATAAATGTTTCACGCTTATTCTTTTCTTTCACACCTTTACTATAATGTAATTTTCATGTTAACCATTAGTTAGGGCCATTTTGCTCCATATGAGAGCATACCTTACAGTAAATAAGAAAAAGGCAACCAACTATCCTAATCATTTTAAGTGACAGTAAATGAAGACGGAACGCATCATTTTCTCTCGAATCATGGTAAAAATAGCGCGATAGCACTCGCTTTCTGTTATTTATGGTGTAAGGGTGTCGCTTGCCGTCTTGTGTCAGCTCGGTTTCGCTCTCGGGGTAATGGAAGAATCGCAGAGTCACGTTCGAGTGATGGGTCCAGTATCTGAAACTCATAACACGTTGCAACCTCTCGCGTGGGATCCATCCTCATGCATGACTCTGACACCCTACTCCGATCAACAACTTGCAACTTGCTCTCGCGTGGGAATTGGTCTCCACGTATTTCTCCAACACTTTGTAACAAACGTGTGGAACCAGACTTGTCATCTCATTCTGCCTTCTACGAACCTGGCCCTTCCTATTAAGCTTAGTGCTTACAATGGCTTTATTTTCCTGTAAGTGCTTACATACTATTTTCAGTTAATAAAAGAGGCGACCAGCGCAGCCTATAATCCCTTGCCGGTGGAAATACTGCAACTAACTTCTTTCCTATTCATGGAGACAGAATTACTCAACCCAATTGCTACTTCCGTACCTAAAATGAAAATATTTCATGAATTTACTGCGACTCGAAATAAATCAAATACAGTTTTGCAATTATTTTGTTCCCATATTTCCCTGTGTAGCACTTTCTTACTACCGCCTTGGTAATTTTTTCAATGCTTTCGTGAACAATCCTAGTTTACTTTTTATTGCGCTTAGCAACAGTCATATGTCTTGCGTGCATATTTATGCCGCGAAATCTGACTCTTCCATCGGGAGTCCGGGACGTCAATTTATAGCAATACTGAATGAACATCACTCCATGCGCGGCAATGTTAGGAAAAGGAGACAGCTAATTAGCTGATACGCAGTAGAGCAATGAAATTTTTTACCAGCACTTTTATTTGATGACATTTCACGTCGCGACATTATATGTAGTTTATTTTGACCACTAAGCTTAATTTCACATAAATACACCTAAAAGCGTTAACTCTTTCTTTGCTTTCCATGTTCAAAAATTAAAGATGTTACATAATTCCATGGGTGTAACATATTTGACCATTTTTTACATTCTACCAAAAGTAATAATTTAGCAATGAAACTGATTATTTCTCACAGGCTTACGCATGCTATTATTCACAGTTGATTGCATCGCTAGAGTGGATAGATACCTGACAAAGGCTGTAACGAGGAGAAGAAAGTTGTTATCTTACCAAGGAATATAATAGAGAGAGATTCATAAATGAAGTTTATACTAAAAATACCTCGCGGCTGAGCTTAAAGCCACCGAGTGCGTCCACCGGGTTGTGGATGGTGGGTTGACCTTTAGATATAGAGGTTAGCTGCGAGATAAGCGAGTTCTCTCGTCGAATAAGCAGCCGTGGACAAAAAGCGGCGGTATTCTGAGGAGGTATTGGGCTACCCTTGGGTAAGGTAGACCATTTAAAAGATACCAAAACCTGTGAAGATACCGTGACTTGGCGACTGGGGGCCGCCAACAATTATGCCTCTCATCACCCGGGGGAGAGGGCAGCAGCTCTTCTTCACATGTGCGAAGGTGGAGACCATACTGGTCAGTACAGCGACACACATTCCACTACGGGCGTGGTAACATTTACTTTAATGGCTGTAGTACTGCGATGTGGAAGGCAAGGGGAAACCACCACATTATCATCCCGAGGAGTCACAGCTACTCCACTCAATTTATATAATGACATGATGGAATTCTCTCGGGTAAAATATTCCGGAGCTAAACTAGTCCCCCATTCGGATCTCTGGGCGGGGACTACTCGAGAGGGTACATCGGTCAAACGAGATAGAATGTTACGGATAGGAACATGGAACGTCAGATCACTTCGTACCTGCGGTAAGCTAGAGAACTTGAAGGTGGAGATGCGAAGAATGAACCTCGGTGTATTAGGCATCAGCGAAATGAAGTGGCCCCAGGAAGGAGACTTTTGGAGTGGAAGCTACAGAATGATACACACGGGATCGCTAAATGGTAATGCTGGAGTAGGCATAATGCTTAGAAAGAGCGCCGGGATGCATGTTAAAAGCTACCTGCAGTTTAATGAAAGGATAGTAATGGTGAAGATAGATACTAAACCCGTAGCTACTGTAGTGGTACAGGTTTACATGCCTACGTCAGATTATGAAGACGAAGAAGTAGAAGATGTCTACCAAGATATAGCGGAAGTTATCAAGCAGGTAAGAGGGGAAGAAAATCTTATTATTTTAGGTGACTGGAACGCAGTCGTCGGCGAAGGTCAAGACGGAATAATAACTGGGAAATATGGGTTGGGTAACCGAAATGAAAGAGGAGAAAGGCTACTTGAATTCTGCACGGAGCACAGGCTGCCAACACTTCATTCAAAAATCCCCTGCGCAGGAGATACTCGTGGAAGATGCCAGGAGACCGTAGAAGATTCCAAATCGACTACATTCTAGTGAAGCAAAGATTCAGGAACCAGGTGAAGGACTGCAAAAGTTATCCAGGGGCAGATATCGATAGTGACCATAATTTAGTTATGATGAAATGCCACCTTAAATTTAAAAAGTTGAAGAAAGCCGTGAAAAACATATGGCAGGTTGAAAAAATTGAGGGAGGTTCAGCATCAACTGGCTATTAAAGAGGCTGTAGAAAATAAAATAGGGGAGGATACGACCAACAAACCAATGGAAGAGAGTTGGAAAACTATTAGAAGTGGTCTGCAGGCGGCAGCTGAGGAAGTTCTTGGTAAAAGAAGAGTCGTTATGAAAAAACCATGGATCACGCAGGAAGTATTAGATCTCATTGAAGAAAGAAGAAAATACAAGGCTGCAAAAACAGAGGAAGGACAGAATCGTTACAAGAGAATAAGGAACGAAATATGTCGTAAAGCGCGGAAGGCTAGAGAAACGTGGATGAAAAGCATTTGCGAAGACGTGCAAAACAATCTTAAACATGGAAAAGTAGAGGCCGCTTATAGGATAGTGAGGAACCACTTTAAGGAAAGGGGCACTAGATGTAATACCCTAAGGGACAAAAACGGAGAACTATTGATTGAAAACGAAGAAAAAGGGAAGAGATGGAAGCAATATCTGGAAGATTTGTACAAAGGAAGTCGCCTCAGAACCAATGCAATCGAAAACGAGAGGGAAGTGTTGATGGTATGAGGCGTTACTGAGTGGAACTTACTCATGATGAATAAAAAATTTAAACTTTGTTTTTCCACCGAATATATTTATAATTACACGACCATGGTTTCGACGCTCCGCATCATTCTCAAGCGACAAGTACAGTGGTTCAACATCCTTAAATACCTTACATATAGCCAGAGCAAGTGGATGGGTGACTGTAGGCTTGGGGGGGGGGGGGGTTAGGAGGGTGGAAGGGGAGGGGAGGGGTCTTCCCCTGGTCGTAAAACCAAGGGGGAGTAGGAGGATGGGGAGGTAGGTAGAGCTGATGCATGCAAGCTGACTAACTGTAGTGAAAGGTGGGCAAGAGAGGGAGAGGTAGGGGATAGCGGGAAGAATACAAGGGAAGTGGATACCGATGACATGGGATGAGAGAAGGCTGTACATTGTCACTCGTAATTTTCAACGTTTACATTGAGAAAGCCATTAATGAAATCAAAGAAAAGGAATTGGGAGTGAATATCCATGGAGAAAAAATTAGCATGCTAAGATTTGCCGATGACATAGCCGTTATAGCAGAAACAGAGAAGGATTTGAAAAATATTCTGGTTAAAATGGGTAGGGTAATGAGTAGATATCAACTGAAAATAAGCACGAAGAAGACCAAGATCTTAGTATGGAGCAGAAGAGAAGAAGTCAAGACCAACATTAAAATAGGGAGGCAAAAACTGATAGAGGTGGATGAATTCTGTTTTTTGGGAAGCAAGATAACTAGTGACGGGAGAAGCAAGAAAGAAATTATCAGCAGAATATCCCAGGCGAAGAGAGCATTCCACCAGAAGAGAGACCTGCTTACAGCGGGAAACTTAAATATGGAAGTAAAGAAACAATTCATAAGAACCTACATCTGGAGTATGCTCCTATACGGAAGTGAGGCATGGACAATGACCGCAGCGGAGAAAGCAAGGATAGAGGCCTTTGAAATGTGGTGCTACAGAAGAATGATGAAAATCAAATGGATTGACCGAGTTAGTAACGAGGAAGTCCTAAGAAGGGTAGGAGAGAAGAGAAGACTCATGAAAACCTTAATAAGAAGACGGAACAACCTTATAGGCCACATCTTGAGACATGATGGCCTGATGAAGACAATCGTCGAAGGGCAAGTGGAAGGCAAGAATGGAAAAGGAAGACCTCGGACAAAATATATGGAACAAGTAAAGAGAGATGTGAAAGAGAAGAATTACGTAGGTGTGAAAAGATTTGCTGATAGGAGAACTGAGTGGAGAGCTGCGTCAAACCAATCCTAGGATTGTTGACCAATGATGATGATGATTAAAAATATTTATAAAGAACAGTTAGCAGTGCATGAAAGTCTAGATTGCTAATAAGAGCTGCATTTAAAAACTTTTCTGGTGCTATAACTTCGAGCTTCGAATAACATCAGATGCTGGGTTGATAAATATTAATTCTGGCTTATTCTACAAGTGGACAGCAGATATTGTCCTGCACACGGATAACCAAGTAGAGGCCCGGGACAGAATTTTCTTGAAATTACTATGACAAGCTGCACAAACCCAATTATACCACACTAAAGTTTCATTTACTCTAATCGTCCGATAAACTGTATTTTCAACCTGAATGACTATGACTGTCTGCCATGAACAGATATTTTGAACTGTTCTTTTTACTGAACAGGTTCAAAGTGAACGAACGGTTCATCAAAATGAACAGTTTAACCCACCTTCAGACTCTACGATCTCTTTCCTAATTTTCACACACCTACTTGCTTCAAGAGTACCTGTCAACTGTGATAAACAGATCGTTCCTACCTTAGGGTGCCAATACATCTTGGAATTGCAGGCGCTTAAAGAAATCATTGTATTTTCTGGACAACTTTATGGTTAAGTTTTGAGTTAAGATGCATCTTTTATGTTTAGGTCACAGTAAAATCCCACGAGAGCATAAGTAAACACTGATTTAATCTTGCTCGATAAGTGAAGTTAAAAATATCAAACACTATTACTAGTCGGTGAAAACTCACCACCAACCAAACATCATAGAGCAAACACTTCAGCACTTATGTAGATGTAAGTGTAGGAATCAAATACCATAGAATTGTCTAAAATTAAAGTTTCGCCATAAAAATTGTAACATACTCTTGATAAGCTTTTTATTTTTCAGTCCTAAAAGAAATAATCTTAACAACTACTGCCGGTGGCACGCCGTTGCCCTGGATTATTGGAGTCCTGCCAATGTTGCACTAACGCAACACTTCGTTTATTCTCAAATAATTTGAAAACCACTTTGTCAAATTTGCCCAATTTGTTGCAACGACCTAGAAAACGAATGCATCATTGCATTTGCAGAGAACTAAATTCATGGAGTGCCTCAGACTTCACGTAATTTGTAAACTTATAAGATTACCTAAAATAACAACTTACCATTAAGTGAAAAAGTCATTGTAAAAACAAAAGTTATCAAATTTCGTTACTAGAAAAATTCATAACATTTTTAAAAAGCATTGAACTACCAATTTTAAAAAGTATGAACTACGTATCAACAACAAATACAGAGAAAAAAATCGCAAAGTTTTCGTTGAGTTTGTCCAACATTCGAAAGAAAAGGGCTAAGATGAAAGGAGGAGATGAGATTCAGGGTTGGTTGCATGTTCCACCAATCTTTAAATACCAGGTGAAATTCTTTTGATTCGGATGAGATGGCTCTCTATGCTTTCCCTCCCTATGCAGTTCAAACCCCCCCTCCCTCCCCCGAAACTCATCCTGCACTTGTTCCAAATGCAGTGGCAGTGATTCTAACCAGAATCTCTTTTAAGGGAGGACTTTAGCTGTGAATGTATAAAGGATTACATATCCTCAGAATTAGCCATTCTCCTTAACAAATAAAAAAATTGACGAAAAATCATTGGAATAAGGGCATTAATTCCAGGGTACACCAGGCTTATTATTAGCATTAGAATCCCCTTCATAAAACCGAAGCGATCACGCGCTAGCTGCATTCACGGGAGCACCGTGTCCCTGTTTTCCAAGCCTCGCAGTGCACGACCGTGGTCCTTGATCACGAATACACATCCTGCAGCAGTTGCAACCCAGGCAACTAGTGAGAGACGCGCCTACGTGGTGTGGTGCCTGACAGTGTAGTTTCCCACGTCGAGCAGTGGTTTTGAAGCATTTGTGCGAACCACTTTCCTGTAGCCATTATCACACAGCTACAGATGTGTGGTTTTCGAAACCAGGCCTTACATGGAGCATTAATAATACGACTACAACCATGTTATCGCCTCTAAAAAGATCACAAACTGGCGAAGAAAGCTCTCAATGAGTTCGGGAAGCACTGTTACATAACAGAATAACTCCATAAATAATAATATATTGTCTGTTTTAGGTAAATTATGCACATTACTAGACATTTAAGAGAAAGTTTTGATTATCCGTATTTTCCGCTTATTCGTGCCATCTCTTCCCATCATTATTAGCCCATTTGGATAATCGGGAGTGTAATGTACTTCTGCGAGGGAAAGTTGAGTGCAGCAAATGCCTTGCCTTGATTGGGAGAGAGGCTTACCATACATGTGGCAATGCCAATGGTGCAACTCATCTGGAGCGTGGGACAAGTTGACCACGATGCCATGCAAACAACGGCCTAAGGTGGAGGTATGTGACATGAATTAGAACAACACACTTGGAATAAGAAAGATGTTAGAAAAAAACAATCAACTCTCACAGCATGCTCTCGGAGATTGTGCTTGAGTCACACAAAAATGTGGGGTAGAGCTACATGTCAATGTGTAAGAAGTGCTCATTTGCTCACGAGGTGGGCTCACCATTCATCAATAACTGACGTTTCAGCAAAAGACCATCAACCTCTTACCCCACAAGGGGGGGGGGAGGGTGCGTGAAAAACGGGTCTCAGAATTCAATCAAACTTGGCAGCCCATTGGGAGCTGTCCGCAAATCAATCCACATATGATCAACTTCCATCTGGAGGTCTTAGGTTCATTGCCCTTGCCTGGCACTGTTTTTATAATTTATTTCTACTTTTTATTTTATAAAAGCCTGTATAGATAATATCCATAAACACGGGACTACAACTTACTCATACCAGACTGCTACTTCTGTGGGAATACATTTCACCTGTATTGTTCAGCTGCTTTTTTTTGTTTACATAATTGGTTATACCCCATATGGTGGGGGGGGGGGGGGGGTTGATCTGCGGAGTTTACAAATAAGTTGCATTGTGCTGTCAGATTCAAATATGTAGCCAAATCATGAGTCATTACTATTCATTTGACAGCTCTGGATCAAAAGTAAATTATATCAGTCACCTGAACTTTGGATTATCCTTGGAGACAACGCCGACTTCAATCTCCGATGGCTTGAAGTCCACCGAGAGGACAGTTGATAAGCAAGTAATGGCAAGCTGAAAGAAAGGAGCAAATGTACAGTAGAACCTCAATACAAAGAAAATCAATGGACACAAAAATTACAGACGATCATCATCAGAAAATTAAAGAAGATTATTATCATCAAAATTGATATTGCAAAGCTAACCTTTAACAAAATTTTCTTTAATGATTTAGTTTGTAATGATGATAATAAGTTTCAATGAAGCCAACAAAATTCCTTAACATTGAATGCAATCTTATAAAGTCTTAAAATTTAAAAATATAAAGTTAGTGGTTGTTTAGGAAGAAATCATTCTATCAATATCCAAAGAGTTTTACACCCTGCCATCAATTACTATGAAGTGAAAAACTGTTATTTCCAAAAAAGAAACATGTCTATCAGTACAAGCAATCATTGGAGACTGTGTCCTTATATATTTTTTTCAGCGTGCAAGAGTATACCACCATACATTTTGTTGGTCTCTTTGTCACACTTAAGTAAAGGACAACTTAAAAATGAGCAACACGAAATAAATTGTGCAAAAAATGATAAAATAATCATTTTACCTTCTACGTGAATTTTGGGAGTTCCAGTATATAAAGCGCTGATTTCCAGGAACCACATATAAGTGGCTACATCAAACCACCGAGAGATGCCAGAACATCACGACATGCAGTTGCTATGATTATATTGCATGGGATGCAAGTACTACAGGATACAGTTTTGAGATCAAAGAGCACAATTGGCTACCCTGGCTTCTTCTGCAATGTTTCGAAACCAATAGCACAAACTACCACACTGCTTTTGAAGTAATTTAAAGACAATATGATTCTAGTTTTGGCTCGATATGACAGTATTTGTAGCGATAATTAATGTACCAACACGACCTGGCAGACCACACCGATTGTTAATTTACCTTGAGCCGTTACCCTAACAATACGCCTGAAAATTATCGGATGTCTGTTCTTAAGTTTCATTGTTAGGTCCCATTATGCCACCAGAATGGAAAATTGGCGCTGCGCCATCATCTACGTCATCTCAGAGAACTTGACGACGGAATCACCCCCCACCACTTATGTAGGGTCGACTGAGAAATGCATGTAGGGGCCTTTTGTTACTTAGGGACGGATATGTAAGCTGCCGCAGCCTGTGGGCAAACTTGACATGCTGCATTCGGAGCTCCAACCACTGCATAAACACATTCATCAGGCCGCTCCAGTGGATGCACTGAAAGCTACATAGTAATTTGGCTACCGCAGCAATAAAACAATGAAGCCATTCAAGCGTGGAGACAACTGATAGAACTGCTGTCCTGTGTGTGTCATTGCAAATGCACTGGCTAGATATTCCAGTACTCTTTTTATGAACAATGCCCTCAAACGTGAGGAAGTACTTTCAAATAAATTTTAATGACAAATTCGCCACATGTTCTTTACATAGCTCTCTTGTTCCAAGAGGTTGGAGCAGCAAATCAACTTTTACCTTAATGAAACACATGAAAAAAGAGCATCACACAATTTCAGGAGCAAATGTATCCATCAAAACGATGACCTAAGCCCAAGTATCCCTCACTGGAAAGCCTTGCTCAGATTCTGGGCCTTCTAAAATTATGTCTTTTTTCTAGTCCCGCAGAACTATGTGCGACTCAGTTGTTTGAGGCATAACACGCACATTTCTCTCGTAAATACGTGTACTTGAAATGGCATTTGATGGATAAGAATTTTTACATCAGACAGAAATGCATAATAGCAGTGAAAATTCCGAATGGAGTGCAAACATTTTTCTGCAAGACGGCTTGTTCCTTTAGGATATTTGAAAGAGAGATAAGTCGAATCAACAATATGACCTAAATGTTTCGATAAAGTAATAATATTCCCGTAATCAGCTAAAATCTTGTTTGAATCCATTAATGAATGTCATAATTCGCAAAAATTCAGCGTTTCCTGGGACATAGGCAACCCAGACAAACATTCCCGCATCAATCGTTTTCCCGCATTCATCGTTTTCTTCATCCATCCCCCTGAAAAACGACAGATCGAGGTTCCACTGTAACATAATGAATCAATTTAAGTATTCGGTTTAGTAATGTAGCATTGAGATATCGTACTTTCCCGAATCCACGTGATCGGTCAATCTGGGGAATAATATTACACATTTTGATTGGCAACGCTCAAGATGCAACTCTTAGGCTATATTAATGTTTATTGATTTTGTATCTAATAATGCCAGAATACGCGGTAGAGCTCATGAATATCGCAGTGATTTGAATGAAACTTCACCGAGAATTCACTGCACCGATCGATATCTCTGAAGCACTAATGCAGAATTTTCGGCATTTCCCTTTCAATGTTCGAATTCTTCTAATGCTTCGATTTCAATGTTCTTGCAATTTCATAAGAAACCTGGTGACAACACTTTTTAAATCATCAGTGAGACATATGAGGAAGGAAGGGAATAGAAGTCACTCAATGATAGAGAAAATACTTTTCATTTTAGAGACAACCTTACATTTCCAAGGGGGAAGGTCAAGGATAATACTGCGGTTGTCAATGACAAGTGGTGGGGAGAGGTAGTAAGGATATCATCGATGATATCATAGTTTATACATGATCCCATAATCAGGATCTTGCACTAAATTTATGAGAGAGTTTGCAAAGGGTATCAGTCAGTGCTGTGCAAGTGTCTAAGCAACAAACAGTAGGGAAGAAGCAGCAGCCAGGACTGGTCATGACAGCTATGATGACGAAGATGAAAGTGAGGAAATAATTCCACCACATTAAAATGAAGTTTATGCAGCCCTCCAAGCATTAAGAAATTTTGACCAGGTGAACGATCTGGACTCTGAATTAAGTTCCCATTAATGCAAGATGGAATGCATAATAGAATCGGCGATGAAGAAGAGCAAAAAGCAATAAATTCATACCTTTTTGAGCAATGTCTTTTCATATGTATCGTAGTTTTCCAGAATAAACAAGTTTAATATCTTAAATATTTGGCTCTGTTTACCAGCTAATTATTCTTCAGGCTATTCGTAATGAAGAGGCACACCAACTCTAGCCATGAACTTTCCTCTAGCACTCCTCCTCGTTTACGTAATCTTAGGCAAGGCTGAGAGACTTTGACCCACCCTTCTTTCTCCTGCCCTCTCAACCTCTCGTTACACTCACCTCTTTTCTTCACTTGGTCACCCCACCCTTTTTGAACGTTCTCCGACTGTTTAAAAGGGCTTGATTCATCTCTACCGGCAACAGGGTTAAGTTTCTAACTGGAAAGAGGCTGGAGAAGTTATTTCTAGCCTGCCCTAGCTCCCATGGCATCTCCTCCCATTACGTTCACCCAAAGACACGGCTGGGCTACCTCCCCAGCATATCCCATAACTGACCCTAATCAACTTAGCCAAGACAGGAAGCAAAAGTCATGGTTTGGGGAAAACTAAACAAAACACGAACTTTTTTATATTAATTATTTTATCTCTATGGGATTAAAAAATTAGCAATCTGCCACATAATTGAAAAAGATTGAGCCACAACATGACGTCAATCTGAAATACTGATCTTATTATTTGAATTCATTAAACAGCTATACACATGATAAACAAATTTAAATGATGGCAGAATTATGTAGCCTTTGGGCTCATAATTTTCTAAGTATCGTCCAGGTTTATAAATTTGAAATGTTGGTTTTCCTTCGCAACCTCTTGAAAATTATACCTGAATACGTTGACCTTCTTTCGTTTTCGGGTTTCATTTTTCACTATAGTTAAAATGATACTATATAATATTATAATGATATGGACAAAAGATTTTGCTAATTTTAGCACTAGAAATTGGCACGGCATAAACTGAAAGAAATATTAGCATTGAAGGGGGAAAGAAAAAATTAATTAATGTTCAAATTAATTTCTTCTTGGGTTTCTGTCTGGGTAAGCCGCTCCATCTACCTCTTTCAATAAGACTTTCCCATCATTAGCCACCATGGCCATTGATACCTACCAGGTGTGTGGTGCTGTGTTTATACAATTGTCACTCTTCTTCTCTACACACTTTTCAATTGAAAATTAGTTATTTGCTTTGCCCTTTACATGCTACTATTTATTTACCATTATGGAACGACTAATTTTTAGTTAAAAAACTAAGCAAATATTCTCTCTTTATCAATGATACTTAGCATAATTTTCAATGCGATGGAGCAAGAAACAAGAAAACCATGTGAGGTTGAGGTATATACGTTTTGGGGTTTCAATAATGGAAGATGCCTCTCCAGCCTTTCTCCAGTAGGAATCTTGTTCCTGTTGGCATAAAAGAAGAATACGGGAGGAACTACAAATATTAACCTTGAAGATTAATTTGGAAACGGGCTAAGAATCTTTTTTTTCCTTGTCAATGAGACATAGAGGGCGACATCATAGAGTATCACATCTTCCACGAATCCTTCCCTCTTCTCTCTGCTTGGCTTTCCCCATTAAAACGGTGTTGGAAACAAATATCTACCTAATGCGTAGATAATAATTGCTATTTGCTACTGACCACAAATTCCTAAAATTTATTTCTTATGACAAGATTTTGAATTCATTGTCTCAAAAAGTTTTATAAAACAGAAAGGAATTTCTTTAGTGCTAGGATCGTAGATATTTAACTATCAAGAATACAAATTTTAGGGTGGGATAATTATTTAACAATCTTTCACAGCATTAAAACAATTACAAAAAGCTTTTTCTAGTATGTCTATCATAAATAACCACCAAAAACTTTAAAAACCGGCCACAATGAGCAAAAAAGAATGGTGGAAACAAAAGCAAACACTTTTTCGTGATGAAAGTGTTGAAATTATAAAATTCAATATTACAAAGAGCCAATTTTCCAGTTCCACTGACTTCACATAATGGAGACTTTACTGTAGAGCATTCCACAGCAGCGTGGACTTAATTAGTGATGACAATCAAAAAGAAGGGCTTCACGCCATCATGGGCAATTGGTGAGTAAGTATCTCCTGCACGCACAGATAGTATTATTTCTCTTGTTCCTTAACTGCATCTTTTTAGGTGGATTCGTACCAACATGACATGCATTTCGTCTGCGATGAAGGCTCTTCCAGAGTGAGTTCTGTTGAAGCCTTCCACGAAAAGAAGTGTGCATGACAAATAGTCATAAGAAAAAGATGGTACATATCCATGGGAAATTGCTTGAAGAGCTTTCAACTTAATTACCCCACCTTAAACAAACGTCATAAATAATTTATTTGCCTTCAAGGATGGACTCCATGCACAAATTGGATTCACCTCTCAATTCCCCTGAACATCAATCGTCCATTTCTGAATTTGATACTGCTATGGACCCAGGATGGAATAGGATAAGTCTAGACAAATTGTTTTCCCTTCATAAGTGGAGCAACCAAAAAGGTCGTATGGGTAATACTTGATTACCTCATACAAGACCATGATTTCTACACAGTTTAATCTACAATAAGTTTCAAATTGAAAATCTCATGTGTGAACAATCCCTATCACAGATACAAATAAATGACGTTTTCCCACGCAAGTTAGTCAATTAGTTCTTAGCATCAGTGACATCATAGTAAGACCTAGAACACAAGCTGAATGCATGTAGTTACCTGAATAGCTTCGTCGCCACTGAACTCTTGCTTTTTCTTCAACTTCTTCTCGAGATAACTATTTGCTTCCGTCTGCTTCGCACCAACGGCAACGGCACGATAACCGCAATAATAACCGGCTGGATCTGCTTTAAGGACACAAGGCCCCAGCTCCTCATCATAGGCTATCAAAACCATGCCTGCAATTAGATAAGGAAAAATTGATAGCATTGCAATAACAGCCACTCATTTGCCAACAATAACGAAAAGAAAGGAATAGAACTTACTGCAGCCTAGCGGTCTCATTTCCGCGTTTTGAGTATATACTTGTGATATATCTGCCACCCTTCTGCACAGAGCATCCACCGGTATTTCATAGCCATGCTTGTACTTCCAGTTCGCTGCTTCATACCTCGCCCGCTGAACCTGAGATTTGCTGTCCGCTAGAATATAAATGGGCAAGTAAAAAAGATTGGCTTACATAACTTCATAGCGCGAGACGAAAAGTTATTTAGACTACTAAAATATCGATTTTGACACAATATATACCTATATCTTACAATGGTTTAACCTTAATTGCGTAGATAAAACAAACCTATCATTCCTGTCATCACACATCCAATCCTGTCCGTGAGTTTGAATAAGTGAGTCACCGTTTTTGCATCGAGCAACTTGTCCTGGAATACATTAAGGGTATATTGATTCATTGCCAAATTTTTCCGTTGTGAAGGCATGTTACAAATGCTTACATGTACATGGCAGAATTACTTACAGGTACTTTCTTCTGAGTCGCAAACACAGCGGTATCGACGCCTTTTAAGGCCACAGATGTAAGGCCTCCTTGATTGATAGCCTTAAATGCATACTCTATAAATATAAAATTAAAGATAAAATTATCGTAAGAATATGAGGCCGGCTAACATCGCCAACCTTACAAGGACCCACCAACTTGATACAGCCTTCCCTCCGGAGAAAATATGGTAATATGCCGGTCAAAGCCAGCACTGCTACCTCGAGCCATGTTTCCACTTAATTTAGAAGCTGCCCCTCTTGATTCTTATTTGTAACTAACTGATTAGTATACTATTTCCCACCTTGCCAAGCATGAGCCCGCAAAATTCTGCCTGATGACAATCAACTTTTTTTCACCCGTGTACACAGATACGCATCTGACACAGCGCCCCTATGGTGATATTTGAAAGATTTGGAATTAATAAAACAAATGAGTAACTACACGCGGGAATGTGTAGGCAAGGGGGCGACAGAACTGCGATATATCGTATAGAAAACCTCTTTCGATTCGATTTTTCCGGAGCCCCAGTGGTCCAACGGCCTACCCAACATAGAGGCGCTGGTGTAGCCTGTTTTTCTGTGCAGTAATGAACTGGGGGCTGCCATATTGAATCTCGATGTAAACAAACGTGATATTGAGGCTTATTGATAGTCATTAGTGTTAACTGCAGACTCTTTTTATTGCTTATAGTGTCCCTTACGATTTTGGAATGTGCTCGATGAAGGATACGAGTCTCAATGATCTTGGTTATTGCAAAATTGCATGGGTATGAAATGTATTTGGTGATGAAAATGTGAGTAATTCTGTTTCCTTCATTATTCCATTTTGATTTCAACCTGTGATTAGCTAACCTTTTCTCATGTTTTCAAAATTTTATGGTGTCTTGTATTCCTTATATTTCAATATGTTTTTCATTGTACTTGCAGTTTTTCTAGTGTTCAAACTACTCATTTATCGCTAGTGCTATGCTTTCGTTTGTTTAATGCTAATCATTTTGTTGGTTATGTATGTAATTTGCTATTTCAACTCTGTCCTTTCAACTGTTTAATTGTCATTAATTGAGCATTATTCATTAAGTGTTCTACGATGTTTACATTTCTTAAAACTTTAATCTCTTTCATTTTGAAGTAAGAACTTAATTTCTACTACATTGGTATAAAATATTCTTCACTTTTCTCGTTTTCTACTTTTGGAATACTTTCTTTCGTATAAGTGATTGATATTAACTTATAAGAACCTTTCATTTTAAGACTCCTCTGCCAAGATATGTTGCATATCTTAATGGGTACTCATCATGAACAACTTCCTACGAAATAATGTCCTCCTTTCATAATTAAATAATTATCTTCCATGAAATGATATCCAAACTTGCATGCTTATTTCTAGTGAAGTATTGTTATGGTCTATGGTTTCAGGATTAGCATTGTTTTCCCTGTACCAGAGCTATTGCAAGATACATCTACCTCAAGGAAAATTGGGTCACCCTCTTTGTCTATAACTGTGGAGTGTTTACTTAAGTAATGGAATCTTTCTCCTATTACGCAAAGGCTGCTCATCTCATGTTGTCATTGATATTTGTTGCTTGTGCATCTCATGTGCTTGTAGAATGGTTAACTTTCTCAGATTTCATCTCTAGTATGTCATATTGAAATTGTTATTGTTGTATTTCTTTTGCCAGTTATTGTATCAATAAATACTAATGTCCACTGAAGTAAGTTTCCGAGATCATTATTCTTACCAACCACCAGATCGCCAGTTGACTTTGTACATTAATCTTGTATTATGGTTACTGCTTTAGTAACCTGGGGAAGTTCTTCAGGAAGATTTTCCTACATTCACTGCTTTTAAGTTTCTCGCAATTGCAGTATCATTATTAGGCCTGAATAGCACGCTCTATCGTGACGCGTAAAAAAAATTGAAACACGCGCCGAGATGTGCATTCAAACTTCGCGGCAGCATTGGACCACTGGCATAGATGGCACTGGTGTATCAAAACCCTCAAAACCTATACGCATTATCCTTATGGGTATGTCGCCCCCTTGGTGTAGGGCGTAGGGGGTGTAGGGTACTTGGCCACTACTAATTCGAAATACCTGCACCTGTTGTTTGCCGTTATTGAAAAATGCAAAGGCGAAATACTAGGCTTCAGCTGCATAGAAAAGTACACATCAATTTGAAACCGTTATTATATTAATATTTGATGCACAATTGGGCACCGGGAGTAATTTAGGTTTCAGAATGTTTGGGTCATGAACATGCATGTTCATGGTTTGGGTTAACATTTTTGGTGAGCATCCTCATGTCAGTATTTCTTGACCTTTTGATTATTTTGTGGCTAGAAGTGTCTCAAAATGTTGTGTAGATATGTCTCAAAATCATAAAGTGGTTTGGTGTTGATATTATCTAACTATGGACAAACATATTTTAGGAATATATCAGTGCTCATGTGCTTTTTAATCCTTTTGAGAATCCCCTTTATCTTCCTTCCTTGTTGTTTAGCCTATGCAAGCCAGCCCAAGGCCTTCCTCCACCCCTTTCTTCAAAAACAGCTTTACCAGTCATCAGTTCCTTCCCACCCCCTTTTTTCATGTTCCCCCCCTCCACCCACAGTTACCTATTTAAGAGCAAGCCACCAATCGAATTGTACCTGATGATAGCATTAGATGCTGAAACCCGGGTCGTGCTATTTGAAATTAAGTGTGGAATAAAACAAAGTAATTTTATTTTATCATATGATCTGGCAGAGCTGTAGCTACAAAGTGCTGAAAAAGCAAGAGGCTTGTAGTAGTTGAAATACCACACCTAAAGCCCGGCCCTTAATCAGTAATCAGGTTTTCAAACACTTGGGCAAAAACTGACTAAATGATGGTGGTCAATAATCACTAAAGGCTGCTTTACACAGGGCACGTAATCGCGCAAGTTAGTAGAACTGCATTGATTTTTAATATGGTGTAAAATTTTGAGAATGTGAGCTTGGGATTAGAACAGGGGCTATTTTACCATCTCGCATCCATGCATTCTCGAATGCATTATAGCAATTCACTGCTTTACACGACACAATTTTGACTGTGCCTTTGTACATGTCTGATTGTGCAGTGATATGCCCCTTTTTCATTTTTTAATAATGTTAACCTTTTTACACACAGGTATCAAAATGGCAACTCAGAGAGAGCAATAAGTACTCCTGTCATCTATATCCCCCCCCCTGAATTCTGAAGAGCCCCATTTCCCCCACTATTCAAGACAAAAAGAACTGTGAAGCATTCCCGTGCATTTTTTTAATCTTTTTTTAATGCCCTCCCCTTTTTCCCCGCGTGCGTGTGAACGGTTATTTATAGTAATTAGGACCAAATGTGATAATTTGATATTGGCATTTGTCATTATTCATCAATTCCGTTTTCTTTCATTTACGCCAAAATTTGTTAAAACAGAGTTTCTCTTCTTTTATTGTTTGATAATTGTTGTCACATAGTATTTAACAGGCCAGTAGCAGTAGTTCAATTTTTTTATGCAGATGAATAATCCATTTATGTGTTTTGTTGTTCATTTCAAAGTTAAATAGTGTTTTAAAAGTTTTGTTGAAATTGTAAATTGTCGTGTAAGCCTTCGTTATTTCGTGCACGCCAGCCTCGATTCAGCAATTGAAACCCACCCCACTTTTCCCTTTTTGTTTCCACCGCCCCCCCTACTCCCGAACCACAACCCGCTCGCCTTGAGCGAACCCTCCAAAGAATCCTCCCCCACCCCCCAAAACCCGACGAGACGGGTTACAATATATATATACACAGTGGAACTTGGCTATAACGTCATCAAAGGGACCAGAAGATTTTTAACGTTATATCCGAGTGACGTTATAAAAAAAAGCAGCCTTAAATCTGAGTGACACCGCAACTTGACATTGCACAAACAAAACACAACTAACGACGATTAAAACAACTGCCAACATACGCGATGCTCACATGGAGGTAGGTAGTGGTGTGACTGATGATCTACCGTAACTAACGAAACAAACAATACAATACAGTGTGCCTGTGTCAGTGACCTTATGGAATGTAGGGGTGGGAAGGGATAAGACCCAGGTATGCGGGACAGCCCCCGCTCCCTCCAGACACCATTTACGCAGAAGAGTTGCATCCCGTCACCTGCTCAACGTCCAGCTTGTGACCTGTTTTTGCTTTTGATGTTTCTATGAACTTTGGGACATAATACGATCACACTACCACTTTCGCAACCTGAGAACCGCAAAATTTTTGACGCTATACCCGAGCGTCGCAATATTTGTAGACGATATAAACGGGTTTTCGTACAACATAAAATGTTCAATTTTGGCTGGTCTGTATAAAATGTGACGTTAAACCCGAGTTGACGTTACAGCCGATGCCGTTTTAACCAAGTTCCACTGTATATATATATATATTACTTTCTTGCCCAACGCCCTCAGCCTCACTCTCCCTCCACCAACTTCATCATCCAATTAGCTGAACTGATTCTCAACAAAAACGCCTGCAACTTCAACAACACCATCTATCTACAGAAGCGAGGAGTCCCGATGGGCACCAGAATGGCCCCAGCCTACACAAACCTCTACATGGGTCACCTGGAAAACTCTTATTTAAATTCCCAAACCCTTAAGCCTCTCCCGTGGGTCCGCTTCATCGACGACATTTTTTTACTATGGGCCCATGGGCGTGATTCGCTAGACACATTCATTGCATCCCTCAACTCCACCTCATCCGTTTCTTTCACTTCATCAATTTCTGCTTCCTCCCTTACCTTCCTTGACATAAACATCCGCCTTGAAAACAATACCTTCAGCACCTCCATCCACAAAAAACCCACCAACCATGAACAATACCTGCACTACACCAGTTGCCATCCACCTCACACCAAACACGCAATCCCCTACTCCCTCTCAGTCCGTGCCCATCGCATCTGCAACAATTCACCATCTCTTCAAAGAGCCACACAAAACCTCCACCATGCTATCCTCAAACGAGAGTATCCAGAACCCCTGCTTAAAAAGAAAATACTCTCTCCCTCCGAACAGTACACCCCATGCACCAAAAAAGAACAAACCAGCAAACTTAATCTCACCATCGCATTCTTCCCGGGCACTCAAAAAATTAAAAAAATATTAAAAGATCTGTACCCTGTCATCGGCAAAAACAAAATCACGGCTGCTCTTCTTCCATCCTGCCCCTCCATTGCCTACAGAAGAGCACCTAGCTTAGGTAATATTTTAAAATCCACCCACCCCCTCCTACGGCACGCACTGCCCCCACTTTCCTCCCTGACTCCATGCAACCGCCCCCGTTGCAAGTGCTGCCTTCTGCTACGCCCCACCACTTCACCTGCCATCAATAGATCCTCCTCCACACCGTCTTGCACTTCCTTCAACGTTGTCTACAGACTGTTTTGTAATTTTTGCCCCTCGTACTACATAGGAGAATGTACCACACCCATATCCATCCGAATGAATAACCACAGGCACTCCTGCTAAACTCCCCCCTTTCATGAACCCATCCCCATTCACTCTTCCTAACACAACAGTACCTTCGACCAATGTTTTTCCCTAACTTTCATTGAAGTTTTGCCAGAGAGGGCAACTATCATCGAGGTGAGGACTAGGGAGATGGCCCACATCTGGGTTGAAAGGGCGTTTGAAACGCCCGGGCTAAACATCGCCCATTAACAGCCAAAACAAACCCTACCCTCCCTTCCCCCCCTCTCTCCTTCTTCCACCCCCACTACTTCACCAAGGAGGGCTACTGGAGGAACTTACCATGCCTGCAGCAGTTCACCTTCACCTTCAGGATAGCGGGTCAACCCGCTGAAACATCTGAAAGTTTCTTTGTGAGTGTCCCTTTTTTACGTGTGTCTATGTTTTTATTAGTGCCATTTTTGTCCGTTCCCCTCAATCGGCCACATAAATAAATGCCATGATGGGCCACAAAAACATAGACACAAATAAAAGAGAACTCACACGTTAGTTTCAAATTTTCGACCCCTTAGGGTCTTCGTCGGAAAGGAGACAAGGAGAGACTGAGGAGGAGGACAGAGGATGCCCAAAGGCTGAGGGGATTAGGATAAGATAGGGGAAGGGAGAGGGTGGGGAATGGGGGGTGGGAAAGAGGAGAAGGCTATAGAGATCAGTGGGCCCTGTTAAGACCAGGCGGGTTGAAAGCTTGGTATAGCCAAATGGAAGACTGCTCAAGAGTTTTCAATTCTAGCTGTGAGGCGGAGGGTGGGAGAGAGGCAAGTATTCCTATGTGAAAGCAATCATCAAATTCTAAATTGTGGGAAAAGGCGTGGGTAGGGACAGGAAGCGAAGCAGATTGGGAAGTGGGTTTGGAAGAAGCTCGATGATTGTTAATCCGTAGGTTGAGTGAGGTGGTGGTTAAACCAATGTAGAAGGCGGGGCAGGAATTGCATAAAAGGATATAAATTACATTACTAGTTGTACAGGTGGGGGATGGAGTGGAAGGAAGCGGAAAAGTGAGAAATTTATCAGGAGGTGACTGGGTAATGAGGATAGCACACGTTTTGCACCGGGGTCGTTGGCAAGGGATAGGTAAAGAGCTAGTACGGGTGGTGAACCTTGAGAGTGGTTTAGTCGTTTTGAGAATGGAAGATAGATTTGGCGGCCGACGGAAGGATAAGGATGGACAGCTAGAGAAGATTTTTCCAGTAGTGACATTGTTAGAAAGAATCGGAAAAAGGCTTTTGATGATTCTGTTCAAAGCCTGCACGCCCGGGAAGTATGTGGTGGAAAGGGAGGGATGTGTGGGTTGTTTCTTGGTATGAATTTTGGGTTTGTAAGTATTGTGTAGGATTTTCTTACGCAGAAGGTTCTCAGGATATCCTCTACGAAGAAGGGAGTGGTGAAGATTATTAAGAAAAATGTCCAAGGATTCGGGATTATTGCAAATTCTGTGGCCTCTTACTGAGAGAGAGTAAGGAAGGAATTGTTTAGTATGTGAGGGGTGACAGCTGTTGAAGTGAAGATATTGTTGTTTGTTAGTAGGTTTAATGTGGACTGAAGTGATGAAACTTTTATTTTCTAGGGAAATGGTAACATCGAGAAATGTTATTCGGGAGGGGGAGTGGTTAGAGGTAAAGGATAGTTCGGAGAATTCATTGAGTGCTGAAATGAAAGAGCTCAGTGAGTCTTCTCCATGAGGCCAGAGAAGGAAAATATCATCTATATAGCGAAGCCAAAGTGAGGGTTGAAGTGGGTAGGATGATAGGAAGGATTCTTCAAGGAGACCAAGAAATAAATTTGCGTATGAAGGGCTGAATCTGCTTCCCATGGCGCAACCTTTGATCTCCAGATAATGTTTATCGTTGAAGGAGAAGGCGTTTTTAGTGAGGATTAGGTGAGAGAGATCGACTAAAAACTCAGTGCTGGGTATCTGAGAGGTAAGTCGATTGTTAAGAAAGTGTCGAAGGGAGGCAAGGCCTTCTACATGAGGTATAGAGGTGTATAGTGAGGTCACATCGATAGTGACCATAATGATGTCTTTATCAACCGGGAGAGAGGTAGAATGGAGGCGATTGAGGAAATCGTATGTATCTTTAATGTAGGAAGGAAGGGAGTGTACAAGAGGCTGAAGATAATAGTCAACAAAGGAAGAGATTCGTTCTGTGGGGGCATTTAAAGAGGAGACGATTGGGCGACCAGGATTGTTGGCCTTGTGAATTTTCGGTAGAATGTAGAAGTGAGGGGTTCGCGGATGGGGTGGAGATAATAAGTAAATGTCACCACTAGAAAGGCCTTCTTTTGCTGCTTTCCTTTTTAAAAAGGATTGGATGTTTCGGTGAAAGGCAGGGTTGAGATCATGCGAGGTAGGTGTGTAGGAAGAGGTGTCAGAGAGTTGTCTTTGGGCTTCGGTTAGATAGTCGGTGGAATTGAGCACAACAATAGTAGATCCTTTGTCTGAGGAAGTAACGACAATATCAGAATTTTTTCTCAGATTGCTCAGTGCTCTTTTTTCGGTAGTGGAGAGGTTTGTTGGAGGATGAAGAGAGTTAAGAAAAGCGGGGTCCGAAACTTTGGAAAGAAGAAGATTGGTGAATATTTCTACAGGGTGATTGGCAGGAAGAGGTTTCGGTTCGTCTGGCGAAGGAGGTTTGAATTTAGCTAGAGAGGGATGAGAGCTAGGAGTTTGAACAGTGGCCGGAGCTGTTGGAGAGGACTGAGCGTCCCAGAAGAATTTCCATTTCAACCGTCGGCAAAACTTGATAGTGTCGCTTACGAGCATCACAGGATCGACTTTGGGTGTGTATATATATATATATATATATTATATATATATATATATATATTATATATATATATATATTATATATATATAAGTATGTGGCCGATCAAGGTGAACGAACAAAAATTGTACTAATAAAAACATAGACACACGTAAAAAAGGAACACTCACAAAAAAACGTTCAGACGTTTCAGCGGATTGATCCGCTATCCTCAGTGCTGAAGGTGAACTTCAGCTTCAACAGAACGCCTTGATCGGCCACATACCATATTTTTATTATCGCTTAGTGCGCTTTCATATATATATATATAATATATATGAAGCTATCGAAGCACTTCAGGCTTCTTCGTCAGCTGAAGTATGAATGGTGAGGAAAGGAGAGGGTTGGAAGAGGGAGAAGAGGGGTAAGGGGAGAGGTATATGAGGAGGGGGAGTTAGGAATAGGGGTTAGGATGCGACGTTCAGACCTGGAAAGCTATTGGCTTGAAAGTGCCAAATGCAAGCCAATTCGAGGGTGTGGAGGTTGAGGGCGGAGTCGGTGGGAGGGAGGGAGGCAATAATGGATACTTTGTAGCATTGATTGAAGATGGAGTCGTGTGACAGACAATGTGTAGGAACTGGTAGAGAGGAGTGGGGGGAAGATGGACAACAGGAGGCGCGATGATAGTTAATTCTGAGGTTGAGGGGGGTAGCGCATTTGCCAATATAGAAAGCGGGGCAGAAATTACAATGACGAAGGTAAATGATGTTGGTGGAAGTACAAGTAGTGGAGGGGAAAATCGGTAGGCATTTAAGCTTGGGGAGAAGGCAGGGGGTGGGGAGAATATCTTGCAAGTTTTACACCTGGGACGATTGCAAGGTGAGGGTGTGGAGATAGTGACTGACTGCGACTTTTGAAGAGGGCGGGTGGCTTTAAATATGGTATTTAAATCCGGTGGTCTCTATTTATATTGCAAGCTACGTGCATCTCGTTTTTCTAAACATTGTGTATGTATATATACTACTTCATTCATTCACACGGCGCCCTAAGCGCAAACATACATATAAATTCAGAGGTAAGGAAAGAAAGGGATAGGAACATATAATGGAAAAAGGACGAGGACAACGGTGCTGTGGTAGGTGGAAAAAAGCCAGAAATCAGAGGGTAAAAATGCGGCCTGACTGGGACTCGAACCCAGAACCTCCTGATTGCCGGCCAGGTGCTCTACCAGTTGCGCTACCAGGACGCTTAGATTTACCATGATTTCGGCGGGGGATATATATGTATATATATTTCTATTTTCCTAAGTCTTGAAGGCTCAGCATGTTAAGAGAATGTGCAAAGCATTTATTTATTTTCAGTTAAATTATTTTTTACGTGAGAGTTACACGTATATTGTATATATGTAGATAAGTAGTTTGCATGTCCCTTCCCAAAGACAACTACCTTGATTGACCACATGAGATCCATGAACACCCTCCCATACCTCCCATTCCCTGACTCCGTCACCTCCCCTACAGCTTTTGATACTTCTCCCTAATGGCGTGACAGTGCCCCAAGTTACCCGGAAGTGCCGTAAGACATCGCAGCGGCTGGTTTCTGTGAATTTTTCAGGTTTTAGACAGTATTCTTAAGGATTTTTATTACGTTTGTTTTGGATCTGGCAGCCATTATGCCAATCTGATTTACCAACAGCAAGTTAATATGATAATTTAGTGTTTTCATAACAGATGACTTCAGGCTATACTTTGTGAAACCTCTCCATATTGGAAATAAAGAAATAAAACTTTTTAAGGTTCACTATCATATTAATATGGGTACGACCAGGGTTTCATAACGTAGTTATATCTTCTGGTTGTAACTACGTTACGAAACCCAGGTCGTCCCCATATTAATATAATAGTGAACCTTACAAATTTTTATTCCTTTATTTCCAATTAGTGTTTTTAGTTGTGTTTTAAGCCCGTGTAGCCGAGTAGTTGATTATGGATACGCTTGTATTGCCATATTTCTGATGTTGTGTGTCGAGGGGCAAAACCGTCATCGGAGAGTGGGGCAGAACTGACAGAGGTTGGATACTCTTAAAGATAGGGATGATTGTAACGAAGGAGACGAGGAGGCTTGTAAATTTTGCAGTGAGTTGTATTCCAGTTCCAAGAATAAAGTGAGTTGGATACAATGTTTGAACTGCAAAGGGTGGGCTCACAAGGCGTGTTCAAATTGTGAAGAAGAAGATGACAATTTCATTTGTGATTTCTGTATGTAAGTTCATATCCAACCTCACATATCATTAATTTACTATTTCATGTTGAGAAATATCACACACATGCTAAAAGAGTGCATGTAAAATAAATCTTCCAATATTGTATTGGCAAGGGGAATCAAAGTAGCTGACATCTGGTGGCCAGGTGGCCAATTTCAGAAATGAGACAGGTGATCGGCTGGTTTGTTTACTAGTGAGTAAGCCTGGCGGTGAGTGAAACGGGTGTGTTTTAGGCAATTTTGTGAAGCGATTACTGATGTATATCTCAGTTGTGAATAATGGATGAAGTAATTTTCTCCACATCCGACATTTTGGAGTTCAATAGAGATTTCAAGAGGCCCTTCGTTCAGGGCTATCAAGTGGAATACTGTAATCACATATTTGGAAGTTGTTGTGGTTGAAGCTCTGGAGTATTTAGTTCTCGTAATGGACTTTTACATACAAACAAGCGTTATTAATGTCACAAGAGATACTCACTTTTAAGGAGGAAATTGGCACTTCTTTTTCCATTTTCGTGTGTAATATTTGACGATTTTATTAACCATCTATTACAATAGATCATTATTAAAATCATCAAACAATATGATAGGCATCTCCTCACATAAGCCATTCGTCCTCAATAAGCTAATATCTTTTATTTCAAGGTTATGGATAGTGATCCAACCTATATCTCTTAAGTTAAGGGAATTCCCACTCAGAAACCCTCATTGACGTAATAATTGACCAATGTCCCTTATCCTGCTCTGTTTTTGATTCCCTATGCCAGACTATCTTGATATTTATGTTAGAATAAAAATTTAAAACTCCATAAACAAGTTCTGTTACTTATCCTACATTAAATCAAAATATTAGTGACATATGCCACTTGGCCCATGGCAATTCATAGGAATTCCCTATGTATTTTGATGGTGGCTAGCTGAAGTGCGGAGTCCCGAGGGCACGCTTTGTGAAGCTACCGTGGTGCCTAGTTAGAAGCTACGAAAGTAGCTTCACAGCCCATAGAGAATACGGGTTAGAGCCTAATAAGCTACCAATAGCTTCTGCTGGCTCTTTCGCCGGTGCTTCAGCGTTAGAGAATACAAGTGCGAGCTAGTAGCTTAATTAAGCATCTCCTCGTCAGAAAGCTACCGCACTTCGAGTTACAGAATAGATCCCCAGGACGAATCCATCTAAATATTAAAACTAATACTTAGGCAGTAATCCTTGCACAAAAAATCCACAGAGAAAAATATCAGTCGCCTTGACCGGGAATCAATCCTGAATTCCCCGATATCTGGACGACTGCTTTTCCCAGTTAAGCTATCATAGCATTTATTACCTATCTGGAAATTTGTGGCATATACAAAACAAGATGGTCTTGACTGCTGAGCAAATTAGTACACAGAAAAAAATCATTCACTTTGACTCAATATACCCAATGCTGAGATTATTAGTCATGTAATTATCTGCGACCTAAAACAACAACGTTTATTAAGATCAACATTTTTTCACTTAGCTTTACGCAACATTTTTTCAACTGGTTTCGTCACGAACATTATTTACTTCTTAACTCCGTCCATAAAAATCCATTTCCCATAACTTTTAGAGCACATACCGTACCAGTTGTGCAAATTTACTTATAACCTCCCACCAGTTTCTGTAGAGCAACTTTCGCTGTAAAATTATTCCGTAAGTTATCAACTGGCACATTACTCTCCAATTCAGAGAAACGGAAAGTCATTTTCCAACACCCTCCTTCTCATTGGCTGTTCTCGGACTGGTTCCGTTACGGTAAGTTCGAATAGACCTTAGTGGATAGCTCATTCCGATATTACGTCTTTCCGAGAACCAACCACAAACTATTCGAGATATTGCCTAGGTGGATTGGGCCCCTAGTCAGGAGAAAGGGGGACGGAAGAAACTACTACGTTGACTACACTCTCTTCCTGGGGTTCCTCCGTGGCTGCAGAGGCTGGCTCAACAGTAGGCTCTGGGCGTGAATCGTACATATGGACTCGCTTTTGGACCTTGGTGTGGGGTGGAGGTGGGGGAGGAAGGTTGTAAATCACTGATAGGTCAGGTTTGAAGCTGTGAAGGGGAGGAGGAGGAGGGTTCACCAGATGTACGGGTAAAGAGATGCCTAGGCGGAAGAAGGATAGGATAAGCGAAAAAAGAGACCTTTGACATTGGATAGAAAGAGAGCGTTGTGAGGCAAGCAAAATTCGATTAACTGAAGCCAGAGAGTTACCAATCTATTATTAGAGCCACCTTTGAGTTATCACTGATTGCCCCCTATCCAAATAATTAGCAAGGGTTAAGAAACACTACAACTGTACTATAGGCATCAGAGAACGTAGACCAGGGGCATGCATCATTTTTAATTTTTTCCCCGGGGGAAGTGTTTGTAAACTCAGTACTTATTGAATTCTCCTTCAGATCATTATTAATCCCTTACCTCCGTGTACAATTTCAGCAGCACAGATTTTCAGGAAAATGTCAAGAATTTGTATCTATTAGTCAGTGAATCATTCAAGGAGCTATACATCTTATGGAAATGCTTCATTCAACATCAAGGCCAGGATTTCTTGTTTCTAAAATCATCCCCACCTTAGACCACAGTGGCTGCTTTAAGTGTGAATGGTCTCCTTCAATCTACACAAATTCTATGCTCATTCTGTAGCAATGACACCCACAACCCCATATACCTTCTGGCAATTCTATAATATTCTGGCAAAAGAATTGCAGTTTTCCTCTAAAAGTAAAACTCTTTAAATACAGGTTCTCCACATGAATTTATAGTTTAAAATTATTTAAAAATTTCCCCAGTGGTTAGTGAAATTTCCACAGACATGGTAAGATAGGGGAAAGTTTTTCCTGTAATTTATAATATTATATTTGAAGCAGAACCACACTCACACACTACAAATAAATGGAGACATTAAACCACTTTCCACTCCAAGTGTAACACCTTTCAAAAGACTCCATTGATAACAATAAATGGCTACTATGCAATCAAAATGATTTAATAGCATAAGTTTCATACAAGTCCAGCAAGTGCTGAGGCGTCCTCGGCTTGACATTAGTGAGGGCGCGCTCAACGTGGCGTTCCTCAATCCACTGCGAATTTATGTCCTCTTCGAGTGCACCGAGGCCGGCCTCCTGGCACACGGCAACCACCTGCAAACATCACACACTTCAACATCACTTCAACAAAAAAGAGGAGAATGTTTCTTTGATGGGAAGTATCGCTCACAAGACAAGTCCACACCACCACACCACATGCACAAGGCTGAGGCAAAGTAGAGAGACAACATCATCCCACCATCCTCAAATGGATTGAGACTCGCGACTTTTCATGGGAATTACCTCTACAAGTATGCACATGAAAGATTAAAAAAAGAAAAAAAAAATACAAGTCTATTTATTCCTATCGATCTGCTTATAAAAACATTGGTGACTGAGCCCACAAAGATCAACAAAAGAGCCAGGAAAGATCTTCCTCATTGCACACCAAATGTTTTTTTGACATCCATCTGGTGGGTCCTAAAATTTCATCTCCAAATAAGATATACATATGTCCAATTAAAATAAAATAAAAGTATTTCTCACAAGAAAAGTACGATATTAGAGGCGGGTTTGTAACCCCGATGATTTGAATTTATTGTTGCAACAGTGGAACCTAGAATATTTTCCATTGCTCCATCAACAATCTGTCGGGCTTTTGCTATATACACCTTAGGTTTCTCAATTATGTACTTTGATGAAGTATTCTCATCAAATCAAAAGAATGATAAGGCATCCATTGTGCCAATTTATAAAAACAAAGGCTCAACTGAAGATACAAACTACAGTTGAGGACCTCAAATCCGGAATCCCGAAACCCGGAAAACCTGAAATCCAGAACATTTGAAAATTCCTCTGCATAGCGTTTTGACTTGCCACCTCGTGGCACCACTCTCCAAGCCTTGTTCTGGGACGAGTAGGAAATTAGCTCATACTATGGACATATGCTAAGAACCTTGTCAAGGACACACAAGGATATCAAATATCAAGTACAAGAGCCTGAGCACATGTATAAATTAATTAATTTACTAAATATACTATGAAGACCAGAAATCCAGAAGCCCTTCGGTCCCAAGCTTTCTGGATTTGAGGTCCTCAACTGTACTCTGAGGGTCACAATGGGGGTCAAAGGTCATAGAGTTAAACATCGAGCCATCATGACAACCAAGGTGTCAAACCATAGGTTTTGAAGGGTACCAAAGTCGGTTTTTCAGTTCATAGATCCGTATAACAGATTTTTTTGACCCTCGAAAGTCATAATGGGGTGAAAGGTCATTGAGAAAATGTGAAACACACCTGCCCCTCCTACCTTCCGAAATTTTTCCATTTCCTCACGTTCTTTTCTGACAGGCCTCCCATGCCCTCTTATTTTCACTCCGAAGTTGATTATTTATTTCTCTAAACATTCTTTTGAATTGCATCCCAAAGTGAAAGACAAAACTTTATTTAAAAATATATTGGCTACGTCCGAAATCATAAGGTAAAACATTAAAGAAAAATCTATAAATCCAGCTTTCATTTTGATTGTATCATGCAATGTGATAAAAATTTTACGATTAAAGAGAAATATCATGAAACGACAAAATTAATAGGATAATAAACTCAAATGTGAACATGGAGTTTTCAATGTGCTAGTCAACCATCCAATTGCAGAAATGGTTTCGATTGCCATGCTCTTCTTCTCGAATCTCCTGCACCATTACACTTCCTAGGGCTTCAAGTTTAGGGCATTTAAATTTCATTATAACGCACACCTGGAATTGTCCAGTACACGCTGCGCGGACAATAATGTGCAGCTGCAAATGCATCTTAATGGAGATGCCAAGACGAAGCCACAACTGCATGTCTCTGCTTTGATGAGATTGTTGGGTGTTCAACAATCTCATCAAAGCAGAGATATACCAAAACAATTTGCGACTATGAGTGTGAAGTGAGGTCCTGATAAATTTGCTGCCGTTAATGTTTGCAGGACGAGGGACAGGGGAACTGTCGTCGTTACAGTCAAACTGGGAATTTTTCTAAACTACATATTTAACATATCTTTAGGACTTTCGTGGGAAAAATTAACAACCATTAACTTGAGCGTTACCTATGGAGGTCTATTAAATGAAAAGCGGCATAAATGGGTATTGCTATTTGCTTGGTAATCTTTAAAACCAATGGGATTTCAGCGTAGTTATCGAGAAAGTCCTTTGTGGCATTTGACCTACTTAGGACCTTCTTTAAAGAGAGGTATAGTGGAAGAATGTGGACACAGAGTCGGGCAAAAGGATGTCTAGGAAAATAAATAATCAACAACGACGTGAAACTAAGAGGGCAAGAGAGGCTTGTCGAAAAAACAGTGGATATGTGTACTACGCCACTCACTTCGTCACTCTTCAAAACCTTTGGTTGGGGTCATTAGTTTTCCTATTATTTCAAAACATACCTCTATGACCTTTGACCCCCATTATGTCCCTCGCTGGTAAATAAAAATTGACAATATTGATTTACAAACTGCAGAACTGACTTGGGCACCCTTAAAAATCAATGGTACCACACTTTGGCTGTCATGGTGGCCCGATTTCACTCTATGACCTTACACCCCCATTGTGACCCTCGGAGGTCAAAAAATCAACAATAAGGATCTATGAACTGCCTAACCGACTTTGGCACCCTTAAAAACCTATGGTTTGACACCTTGGTTGTCATGATGGCTCGACGTTTAACTGTATGACCTTTGACCCCCATGGTGACCCTCGGAGGTCAATTTGTGAATAATGCGGGTATTTGGATATTATCAATGACTTGGGCACCCCATAAAACCCATGGATCAACACTTTTGTTGGTATGCTATTCCTTTTGCCACCCTTATGACCTTGATGGTGACCTTACTGGGTCAACGATTGAATTTTCGTAAATAAAAGTGTTATTTTCGGGTTTCTCGTGTCCGAAAACCTAAGAATTGACATATTGGTCAATGAAATTCAGACTTTTTTCTATCTCGATTTTTTTAACATGGAAACCCCATAAGGCAAATTCAAATTTTTGGTTTGGACCCACATTGTGAGGTCAAAAGGTCAAAATCGTAAAATTATGCTTACACTCAACAAAACTTAGGACCTTTCCCCATAAGTGTGCCAATTTTCATGAGTGTTGCTCGATGTAAAGTTACTAAAATTACAGGTCAAAAATGACACACGACCCTTGGGACAGTCTGTATATGCAAGATGATATTCAAAACACATTTTCTACAATTCTTAAAAAAGTTCTTCACAATAATAAACTCCTTCCTTGAGAAAAAAAATCCTCTCACCAATTCAAAATTTGCCGCAAGGTCTACCTTGACCACCAACCATGAAGCAGTCAAGACAGCTTTTGAGTTCCTCGATCAGAAAAATTTTTACTTAGAAGGTAATACATGTAATGGAATGACATCTTGAGTTAATGAAAAAGAAATGCATAGCACTGGTTTCACAAAATTTATTGAGTAAAATGCGTTTTCACCATTGCATCACTTACAGTCATCGAAAAATATTTTGGAAAAAGTACCATCTCTTTTTCATTAGCATGATGTGAAACCTTCTGAAGTTTACTTTTTGGCATATCTCATGTCTTTCATTGTGTAAACCACAAAGAGCTACAGAGATTGGGCTTCAGGGGAAAGGTTACTTCGGGAGAACTCCGTGATAAGGGTCGCTGGCATTTAGTTCCGAAAGAGAACGCTGCAGTTTGAATTCGAGGGGAAGTTGTTTAAGTGGAAGGGGAGCATCGAGGGGGAAGAAACGTATGGTAGGGGAGGAGGACTGGCATTCACTGTGAGCTCCTCCCTCAGGGGTGTCAGATTTCGGTCCGATGGCGGTCGGGGTCTCGAATGGCCTTGGCAGGCCTCGAGTTTTTTGTGTTACAAAAATGAGTTACGTTGAGTGGTCAGCCCCTCGGTCGGTATCTTTTGCTTTGGGTATTTCCTGCATTGATTTCCTATTGCTTTCTTCAGGGTCCCAAGGTCAGACTCAATTGAGACCCACTCGAGAACTTTTTGGAGATATAGGGAAGCAGGGTGGAAATTGTGATCATCCATCTGCCACAGCTTCACTCTCCGCTCATAAAAAGCTTCTGCTGACCTCATTAAGGGATCAGCCTTTCAGGGCCACCTATTATTTTCTTTAAAATTTCTCAGCGGGTAGAGTAAATGTTCTGCTATCAATTCAAAAAAGGTACAGCAAAACCTCTACGTAGTGAACCTCTTTACATCATAAACCTCCATACATCATACCACCCCTACGGTCCCATCAGATTTACATGTAAATTTATTGGCAAACCTCTTTATAGTGAACCTCTTTACATCATACAACCTCCACTTATCACACCAAGGAGACAACCCCGAGACGGCCAAACTACCCCTGCAAATCGAACCGAGACAACTAGAGACCATTAATGCAGCCACAATAACGTACATGGTATGACATTCTCAGCAATAATTGTTTCACGCTTATTTATTTTCTTATACACCTTTAATATGCTGTAATTTTCAATTTAACTGTCAGTTATTGCCATTTTGTTCCTAACAGTTGTGCCATAATGGGCACTTTCTCAATCCCTCCGAGATCTCAATCCCTCTGAGACTCAACCCCTCTGAGACTCAACCCCTCTGAGACTCAACCCCTCTGAGACTTAACCCCTCTGAGACTTCACCACGAGGAGACGATTCGCGAGCTCCTGAGTACCAATCTCGCGAAGCTCCGGAGTACGTCGTGCCTGCCTAATCCACGCGTGCCGCTGATCCTCGCGTCCTGTGAACTGCTCACAATTTATAGTGAATTCACCAACGGTGTCCGCCTCTTTATGCCATGTGTAAACTATCGTTACTTTCCGCCACCGTTTACCCAATTGTAAGGTGAATCGTCAGCGTGAAACCTGTTTCCCCTCCTCTGCCTACACCTCCCCTCTCACGCCTGCTTCGAGCACGGCCGCGATCCTGTAAGCCGCCTGGCTCGCTCTCTCTGCTACCGACCTCAGACAAGGAAGGAACTCTCTCTCGTGCCCGGCTTCTTCCCAACGGCAAGAGTACATTATCCTCAGGCAATTTAGTATTTTATGTATTGTGCTCCTAAAGCTTACTTTGGTTATTAAATGTATTATTACTGTTGGAAATCAACCATATTGTTTGTTAATTTTTTACTCCTAACCACCTATTTCTCGTCAATTCATTCTCGCGACGTGTGTGCATTGCAAAAATGGTGCCGTGACCAGGATTTTGGTCGAATTGACAGGTGGTTTAACTAATGGAGTGTCATTTATTGAATTCTTTAAGTTGTCTGGGCACTGATTTCCACAATATTCTCTTAAATGGTTTACTTGTATTTCACTGCACCTTGATCGAGGTATTTTCTGCTATTGCTATCGTATGTATTACTGATTTGATTAGTTTATTCACTGTGTTCTCTGGTGTGCTTATTCTTAAGTCACTTGTTTTCGTATTTACTGTGTTTTCTAAGAGTGTCGTGACATCGACTCAGGCCTTGTGGTGTGACTTATTTAGGGTCTCTTGCTCTGATAATTATTTCCTCGCATCAGTGTTTGTGCGCTCCGTAGATTACTGCGTTTATGTCTCAAAATCCAGAAAACCCCTACGCGGTAGAGTATCTCACCACGTCGTCAGACCGGCGTGATCGTCTTAATGCTCGCAACACTTCCTTGAATGCTGTAGAGTCAAACGTAGGCTCAGCTAACTCTCTCGAGCAACACGAATCCATAGTCAACATGGATAACGCGGACGGTCTGCGTGTGGTACGTCAATTGATTGACGAAATTCCTACTTCGTCAAGTTCGTCTTCTAGTGTATGGTTTAGTTTTATTTGTAAAACCTCAGAGTTGTTAGATTTGGCCCTGACCTCTCAAACTCACTTATTTACACTTTTACTATGTAAGCTGCCACCAAATTGTCGACCCTTCTGGCTGGGTGTTATTCGTAGGAATGCTTCCTGGGAGCAAACTATCTCCGAAATTTGGGACACTTTCGTCTCCAATCGCGAGCTTGACCGTTTGGTCTCTCAGAAGCTCAAAAGATTTCAATTTCCTAACGAAAACCCTCGTGATTTCTATTATTCTATCGTGTCTGCAAATAAGGCACTAGGAAAAAAGTTTACCGATCTCGAACTCGTGGAAGTCATTCTTGATGGTCTCAATCCTCTAACGCAGTCTGTTTTGCTCTTTTGTCAAAAGCCCACGAATTTGGTCGACTTGGAAAAAATGTTGATTCATGCTGCTAAAGCTCTTATGACACCAGCTGAGTACTCAAATTCTGTTTCCGAATCGCGCCCCACTGTTCAATTTCCTCGTTCTCCTCAATCCTCTACTCTTACATGCCATTACTGCCGAAAACGTGGTCACGTTGAGCGAGAATGTCGAAAGAAAATACGTGATTTGAACGCTCGAGACAGGCCGTCTCGGCCACAGCTGACTTTTGCTTGCGGTGACGCATTCCTCGGCCTTGCTCATATCCCAGTTCAAATTCAGGGCGTGCCTGGAGACGCATTGCTTGACACAGGGTCTACTCTGTCTTTGCTTGATGAACGATTTTGGAACAATATTAATAAATGCAGACGAAGTCGTAGACAAGGCTGTTCAATTCCATTACATTCTATCGCCGGTGATAAAATTATACTTCGCACTCGAGTGACTTTACGTGTGAAAATTAAATCGTTGTCATGGCAACATCAGTTCTATGTGTGTTCTCTCCCGGTTCCGTGTCTTTTAGGACAGGATTTCATTAAGAAGGCGTCTATTTCTATTCACCCGAATGGCTTTTCTTTTGCGTCGTCTCCGGATCGCGTATTTCCATTTCGTGAAAAACTGATAGAAGACGATTTGGATTCCACTATTTCTGAAAACGACGGTAGTGAGCATGATTTCAATTCGACTTGTGTGGCAAAATCCATGACCGATGGCGAAAATAGTAATTTACGCCAAACTAATTCGCACTTGCTCGCTCGTGACGCTCCCGCTTCGCCGTTTGAACTTGAAAAACAAATGAGCAGCGTATTATCTCGTTTCTCCGATGTAGTCCGTCATTCTCATGGCGCGACACACCTGTTACAATATGAATTGGAGGTGACTGACAATCAGCCAATTCGTTCGTCCCCGTATTCTTTATCGCCGCCGAAGTTACAAGCATTGAAAAGTCACTTGAAGAGACTTTTGGACGATAAAATTATCGAACCGTCTAATTCTCAATGGGCAAGCCCTGCGTTTCTAATTCCCAAAAAGGACGGATCTGATCGGTTGGTGGTCGATTATCGTAAGTTAAACAAGAAGGTAAAGGCGGATTGTTTCCCCCACGCCCAATGTCGAAAATGCCTTCCAGTATTTGGGTAAGGCTAAATTCTTTTCTATTATCGATTTAAATTCTGCATTTCATCAAATTCCTCTCTCGTCAACGGCGAAGCAGTACACAGCTTTTATTACACCACTCGGTCTGTATCAATATACTAGGCTGCCATTCGGTCTAACGACTTCACCCCAAATTTTTTGTAGGTTGATGGATTTGGTATTGGGTGACCTTAAATATGCTTGTGTTTTTCCTTATATTGATGATCTGTGTATCTACTCGAGGGACTTTGAGCAACATCTGTTGGACGTGGAAGCAGTGCTATCCAAACTGAGGGTGGCAGGACTCACGGTACATCCTGACAAGTTAAAAATGGCCCAAACATCCATTGCATTCCTTGGCCACAGAATTTCTGAAGGGGCACTTATGGTGGACCCAGATCGCACTGCAGCAATCAGAGAGTTCCGCACTCCGAGATCGGTGAAGGAGGTGTCACGTTTTCTTGGTATGTCTTCTTTCTATTCTAAATTCATCGCTAACTTCGCAGAATTGTCATCACCGTTGACTCGCTTGAAACGGAAGGGTGCTGTTTTTCGTTGGGACGGTGAGCTGCAGGAAGCATTCCAAAAGTTAAAAGAGTGTTTAACTAATCCACCAGTACTATCTCTCCCTGACTTTGACAAAGAATTTCACTTGTATGCTGATGCCAGCCAAGTTGCCCTAGGGGCTGTGTTAAATCAATATTATGATGGTCATTTAAAGCCAGTTGCTTATGCTAGTAGGATGCTCAATGATCATGAAAAACGTCTGCCCTCTTATGAACTAGAATCTATGAGTTGTTGTTGGGCTGTTGAAAAATTCCGGTCATACGTCCAATTTAAACCTTTTCACTTGTATACTGATAATAATGCCTTGACTTGGCTATTCAAACATCCTAAGCAGTTAGGAAAAGTGGGGCGTATGGTCTTAAAGTTATCTGCTTTTCGTTTTGTCATTCACCATGTAAAAGGCAAGCAAAATAGTGTTGCTGATTGCTTATCTCGCCCCAATGAGTCTGATACCGCTTGCCAGAGCTCTCTCTTTCTGCATCATGTCCCTCTCTCTTTTGTTAATATTCGTGAGCACCAAATTTCTGATGCTGGTCTAAAGACCATTATTGAGGATTTATCTAGAGACCCAGAGTCACACCCGGGCTGGAAGTTAAAAAACCACCTATGCCATGTCACAAACAGAGCTGAAAAGCCCAAAATTGTTGTACCGCCTGCTATAAGGCCTATGTTATTTAAATATTTTCATGACCTTCCTACCAGTGGCCACATGGGTATTTCCAAAACTTGTGAGAAAATTGGACGTCAGTTTTGGTGGCAAAATTGGAGGAAGGAAGTCACTGATATGGTCAAAAGATGTCACTCTTGTCAATTATCTAAGCCTTTAAATCGTCTCCCACAGGGGCAAATGTCTTCTGTTCTTTCAACTTACCCTTGGAAGAGAATTTATGTAGATTTTGTGGGTCCTTTGCCCCGTAGCAAGAATGGTAATGAGTACGCATTCACAATAATTGATGGTTTCTCAAAATTCACTTTCATTGAACCCATTAGGAGTGCAAGTGCCTCCTTGGTTGTTAACCTGTTGTCAAGGAAAATATTTCCCAAATTTGGATATCCAAAATTTCTTGTGTCAGACAATGGTTCTGCTTTTAAATGAAGGTTATTTCATGATACAATGTTTAAGCTTGGTGTTTCTCATGTTTGCACATCACCATATTATCCTAAGGCAAACCAAGCGGAGAGGGTTCACAGAAATTTGAAATGTGCCCTCTCGTCCCTGTCATAATTCTCACAATAAATGGGAGGAATTTCTTCCTGATCTGTCTTTCTCATTTAACTCAGCTCGTCATTCTAGTATTGGCCACTCTCCGGCTAAGGTGTTCTTGGGTCGTGAGTTGCCACACCCATTGAATAATGTCTGGGAAATTCCCCCTGAAATGTTTAATGATGGTATTGATACAAACAATATGTCTTCCTTTTGGTCTGAGGTACTAAGTAATTTGAAAAATGCACACCAGAGACAATCAGTAAGGTTCAATAAGATGCACAGTGATGTTCAATTCAAGGTGGGAGACCAGGTACTTCTCAAAACTCACCACTTGAGTTCCAAATTAAAAGGTAAAACTGCCAAGCTATATCCAAAATGGGAAGGCCCATTCACAATTGTTAAAATGCTTACTCCTGTCACAGTAGCTTTGAAGGTGTCACCAAAAAAGGAGAAAATTGCACATGTTTCTCATTTGAAGGCCTACTGTAATTAATCCAGTCTACTTGGCTAAAACTATCTGATGTTATTTCTACTGATTTCAATTTGTGTTACTGGCAACTTGTATTATTAAAAAAAAAAACACACATTTGAGTGGTCTATTAATAATTTACTGAAAATAGGAATAATATCTCAAATAATTTATGAAAATAAGTGAATAATACAATGAATTTAGTATTCTCTACACCGAAGTGGTGTGCAATTGGTATTGTGTTACCCATCTATATGTCGTCACATACACCAGATGTCACTTGCCAGTCACTCTTGACTGATTCCATTTGTTTTCACAAATTTATGAGAGCATTCATTCTGTGAGTGGGAAAATTCACTGTTTGCCAAATGGTGAATTGATTATTTGCTATTAATGGGTCATGCCATTAACCCAAGTTTATTCATGGTCAATACTGCAGCCAACTCGCCAACCCAAGTTATTGGGGGCCTGATTTTGAAGTGATGGGAGCAACCCAGGGATGGTGTTAACCCAAGTTGGTTACTAACCCGAGTCAGCTGTTTGCTCGGGAAGATATTTTGTTCATGGCTGATGGCCTGAACACCTGCAATGCCCAGAATGGGACCTGTTGCCACTGATGGAATTGAGATTCCTGGCACAGATGGCTTATGTCAAGCCACAATATTGGCGTAGGGGGGTTGCGTTCCCATCGTCCGGTTGGCTTGCCTTCCGCAGTCAGCACCCAGCAGTATTCTGGCTGGTATTTTGGGGGGATTTATGGGGTTATCCTGTCTGTCGACAGATGAATTCTAAATATGAATTATTGAAATACTGAATACTTGAATGTTGAATAAGGCTGTTTGAATAATTGACCATTTAACCTCAGCCATTGACTTGTTTTTATTCCCCTGTTTGCGAGCTTCTCAGTAAAGCTCATTTAATTCTTGTCCCACATTTAGCTGAATGCTCTCTGTCTTTCGATTCTTTAACATGCAAAATTTTACTTCTTCCATGTCTTTCAAACCCAGTATGGCACTGGCTAAGTAATATTTAGAGCATTTTGCTGGATGATTTTATTCAAATTGTTTATTTTTGCTTGTAATGCAATTATTTATCTGGTGTCTACGACATATAGTGGGCAGTTGTGTTTTCTCTGATCCACATGTGGTTAAGCAGTGGACAAAATAGTTAATGTCATTTGTAAATGGTAAGATGCACTCTTCATCTCTCTCTGCCTCCTACTTGGTTCACGACGGATTGGTACCATCTCATCTAGTTTCTCGATGGTTACCTTGTGTAATTTTTCAGTGATTTATTTATAGAGCATCACTACTTTTGAATTCTTTATATTCTCACCCTTGCATCCATGTTATCATGGGGAGTTTTATGATGTCTATGCTTTTTGATGTCTGGTATAGTGAACCTTAGTTTTTCATGCTTTGGACTAATCAAGTAAAAAGGGTTATTGTTCATTCTAATTAGTTTGTGTCTCACTGAGATGGAAGAAAAGTTGATAATTGTGAATTCTCTTGTTCCAGTGAATATTTTTCTGTGAATTCTTATCCAAAATGTTTGTAAGACGGTACGTGTGGATCAGAAAAGATCTCCTTAATGGAGCAACAAAAGAAAAGAAAAAATATTATAACAATTAATGAAAAAAAAATATAACAAAAAAAAATATAACACGGTCCACACTCGTCTATCCTATTTTCTATTTATTATGTAATGATTTATCACTAATGTTATTGTTAGATTTGTTTGATCTGTCATGATTATTGAAGTCTGTGACAATATTAAGGACTTCTCTAAAAGTCAGAAGTTGATTATTTTCTTGTCATGTATCTTTGTTGATTACCAAAGCAGTATATTGTGTAAAAGTAGGCAGAGATGGAGGCATCTAAATAATATGTATTTTAAGGTTTTCTTGGTAATTTCTAAACTATCGTTTCTCTGATAATGAATGATTACGTGGCCAATATTGTATCATGAGTGCAACGATAGTAATGCTAATAATAATGTCTTCTGAACAATTAATACCGTATTTTCCGGCGTATAAGACGACTTTCTAGCACCTGAAATCTTTTTTAAAAAGTCGGGGTCGTCTTATACGCCGGGAATGTGGCAGCAAGGAGGAGGGGTGGCCGCACTGAACAAACACTTCACACATTTGCAGAACCCTAACCCTAACCCAGTGCTGAGATCTAATATACCAGGCTTTGTGAACTTCCATGTTAAAAGGAGGCCAAGGGAGAAGCAAGCAAGACAATTAAACCAACGGTCGGAGGCACTTCAACACAATCAGCAGAGGACAGTTGTGAATGCAATGCATTAACAGGCGCGTGAGCACGGAATATAAATCAGACAACTGGCTTTAACACTGACATACGAAGCAAAAGGCAGTACACTACCTCCCATTCGAAATATGGGCACCACACCCCGAAACACTACGATGGTGCTTCATTTTCACTTTATAAAATTAAAGACATCACACGGATCACGAGAGCTCCTGACTTGCCAAGACAACGAATTCAAAACGTGGTCACGTGGTAATAACGGCCGTGGGGCCACGTGAGCTCTACGGAAACCCTCCCCTACTTCCCCCTTCCACTCTCACCTCCCCTACACCTTTCAATATTTCTCCCAGATGGCGTCGTTAATCCACTTGCACTGTTTTAGTTTTATATGTTTTATGAGGAACTGACTTATGTTTATTAGTGACCGTTTTCATGCTATCATGTCATGCCATGATGTCATAAGCATATTAATTAAAAATTTCTATATTGAAATCAAATCTGATGTTTTTTATTTACCGGTAGTGTGCGTTGGAAAAGGGGTAGTCTTATACGGAGAGTATAGCACTAATTATATATTTTAACAAAAAAGTTGGGGGTCGTCTTATACGCCGGAAAATACGGTAATTGCTGATTAACTTATGGGAACTCTACAATAATGTAATATTCTATATCGAGGGGTTTGGATTGGTCAGAAATAAATGTTTTTTTCAATATTATTAATTCACTTATTCGCTTATTATTCTGGGGAACCTCTTTATTGGAAGAGATATCTGTTCTGGGTGAAAAAGTCTCACCCCCATCTTTAGTTCATTTTGTTCAAAAACACATCAGTGGGTGGATGTGCCATAATGGGCACTTTCTCAATCCCTCCGAGATCTCAATCCCTCTGAGACTCAACCCCTCTGAGACTCAACCCCTCTGAGACTTAACCCCTCTGAGACTTCACCACGAGGAGACGATTCGCGAGCTCCTGAGTACCAATCTCGCGAAGCTCCGGAGTACGTCTTGCCTGCCTGATCCACGCGTGCCGCTGATCCTCGCGTCCTGTGAACTGCTCACAATTTATAGTGAATTCACCAACGGTGTCCGCCTCTTTATGCCATGTGTGAACTATGGTTACTTTCCGCCACCGTTTACCCAATTGTAAGGTGAATCGTCAGCGTGAAACCTGTTTCCCCTCCGTTGCCTACACCTCCCCTCTCACGCCTGCTTCGAGCACGGCCGCGATCCTGTAAGCCGCCTGGCTCGCTCTCTCTGCTACTGACCTCAGACAAGGAAGGAACTCTCTCTCGTGCCCGGCTTCTTCCCAACGGCAAGAGTACATTATCCTCAGGCAATTTAGTATTTTATGTATTGTGCTCCTAAAGCTTACTTTGGTTATTAAATGTATTATTACTGTTGGAAATCAACCATATTGTTTGTTAATTTTTTACTCCTAACCACCTATTTCTCGTCAATTCATTCTCGCGACGTGTGTGCGTTGCACAGTAAAAGAGAAAAAAGATATCCAAGTATCCTAATCAATTAAAGCGACTGTTGAATTAAGAGAGATCACATCATTTTCTCTTGAATCATGGTAAAAATCACACGATAACGATCACTTTCTGTTATTATTACATAATAAATACATGCTCACTGATGCATGCATGTGTGTTTAAACACATAAATGCAATGGTTTAAAAGATGTTAGTGCCTTCATTTCCTAAGGATATGAAAAAATGGTGCCTATCACTAAAACCTCTCTATAGTGAACCTCCATACATCAAATTGCCCAAATTTTGGTCCCCTCCATTACGATGTAAAGAGGTTTTACTGTAGTATTTTTATACTTTTTGTTTTGAGGCATGTAAAAGTTAGGCATGTTTCAGACTCTTTCACCCCGAGATTGCATACCTTCAAGGGAAAAAAAATGAATTTTCATTCTACTTACCATTCATAGCAGTGAAAAGTTCATAACTGAATGATTGGTTACATCTACTGACTGAAAGCAAGTTCAATCTTGTTTACTTCCATGGCATGGAGTGCAAACACCCACTGCGACTGACTGGAAACGGTAAATGAGTTGCAATTTGCACAGAGTATTTTTCAATGGCACTTCACGTAAGTCTTCTACTTTGGGTCATGTGGAACAATTCAATGGACCATGTGGATGCATAAACGAGACACTAATGTCATTCTCCTCTAAAAACACTCAGGTGATATTAGAAATGCACCAGGTCTTTCGGAAGCATACAATGAAGTCATTCATGGTAAGATTTTGAGTACTGAATGTCTTCATATCTGATTTTGTTAGTGTCACAGCCTGTTTGCAGGTGTGGTTTGCAGAACGAGCAATAGTTGTCCTATATCTATTAACTACCAAGACATGAAACTGTTGATGCCATGTACAGGTGCTCCTTTCAACCAATAATTTTTTTGCCTAAATTGGGTGGTTTCTTATTGTATTTTTATTGCCTAAATTGAAAGATTATTACTCCTGGAGTACATATCTCATGCTTTTACATTTTTAAATGACCATATCAGTTTATTGCAATTAAATGAAAAGTGAACATTTTCAAGCGCACAAAAACGTGATGGCTAAGTAGAATGCTGCGAAAAGCCCGTGTGATGTCTGGGTGCTTGCTGCCGAGCATGGCGGTAGCATAGAGTACCCTGCTAGCAGGTAGCGCTTGGCTCAAATAAGTATTATTAATACCCTATAAAACCAAGGAACATCGCCAACCAAAGGCAATAGGTGATTATTAAGAGATGTTTCCTTGAGCTCTGTGCCTCATGCATGCATTGGTAATTTCAGATGATGTAAAACTCATATCTACTCATATTGCATCTAGGTTCCTGTGACGTCACGTGGAGTGGCATCACATGGGCTCCAATCTGGCCTTTTTCGAATGAGGTTAAAATTGATCAATAAAATTCGCCTAAACTGGGATATCTAATAACTTGTATATTATGAATACACTAATGGTGCGTAATGAATTGCAATCAATGCCTTTCGTTTTCTTTGATGAAGGAAACTACCCTATTCGGCTAGTTTAACATGTGTAAAATGCAAAAGTAATGTGTAAAGTAAGAAAATGAAACCACTTTCACGGATCTCTAGTGATCAATAATGGACAAACATAATGTACAAGGTCTTTCAGATGAGCTTATTGCTAAGTATTTTAGTGGTGATGCATCAAATAAGATACAGCAGACTCCAGATAGTCCGGGTTGCAGATTATCCGTGCATGATTTTCACTATCGCTCAATTTTTTCTGCGTTCTTTAAAAAAAATAAAATCGCACCCAATATCATCGGAATTGCTGCATTAATGCGAGGATACATTGGGCTTATTGTTTCTGTTAGAATCCCCTTCGTAAAACGGAAGCGATCGTGCGCTAACTGCATTTATGGGAGCACCGTGTTCCTGTTTTCCAAGTGTCGCAGTGCACGACCGTGGTCCTTGATCACGAATACACATCCCGCAGCAGTTGCAACCTGGGCAACTTGTGCGAGATGCGACTACGTGGCGTGGTGCCTGACAGTGTTGTTTCCAACATCGCGCAGTGGTATTGAAGCATTCATGCAAACAACTTTTCTGAATCCGTGATCACACAGCCACGGATGTGTGGTTTACGAAGCCAGGCCTTACATGGAGCATTAATAATAAGAGTACAACCATGTTTTCGACACTAAAAAGATAGCAAACTAGCAAATAAAGCTCTCGTTGAGTCCGGGAAGCACTCTTAAATAACAGCATAAATAATAATACATATAGTATTTTTTTAGATAAAAGAATAAAATTGCAAGATATTTGAGTGAAAGTCTGGGTAATCGGTGTTTTCCGCTTACAGTAAACTCTCGATTATACAAAGCAGGATATTACTAACAAGGAACATTCACGAAGTGTCCTCCGCCGATTTCGTTCAAATTTGGTACGGTGGTATTGTTCCATAATTAATGGAAATTTGCAAAATTTCTCGTGCCCTTAAGCCCTGTGGCCCGAGATATCTGCATCCAAAGTTGCGCGCCGGCCACCCTTTTCGAGGCGAGGGGCCCCTCACTCACGGGCCGGCAGCGAGGCGTCCCTGCCGGCAAGCGCTAGGGGGAAGGCCTGGGGGCGGTCCGGGCGTCAGCGGTCTACTTACTATCTTCCCACAGACGAAAGAAGCGGTGGGTGATCCGAGGACTAAACGATGGCCAATGTTTTCGAGGAATTTTTGAATAGCTTAAATTTGTACACATACCCTTGCGGCTCCTGCTTATAGTCAAGATTTTCTGAAAGGTTTGAGAGGAGTCATAAAACCCACTCCTTCCACCCTCAACTATTGTTGGCTGAATGGGAAAACCAAAAGGGCTTCTCCATCTGGCGAATGACGCTAGGGTCTTCGGTACCTCTGTTTAAATCAGCAAAAATGCTTTTTCTACACCATTTGCGAAGTGAACTCCGAACGAGGACGAACAAGCAAGAGATTTTGTAGACGATTGAGCTGCAAAGCCGTTCCTTTTATTTTCATCGAAATGGTGATCAATCCTAGGAATGTAATAAAAATATTGGACAGCAAGTTTACTGCATGGATTTCCACAGAACAGCCAACTGATTACGAAATCGAGTTGGCGGAAATTTTAGCTGGTAAGTTTCATTATTTTTTCATTTTTTTGTAACTACGGTGAAGTTAATCGCATCCCATCCATTCTTTATTTTTCCCTGTTGGAATACAATTTTCCCATTTTCAGATTCCTTGAAGTCCTGTGTGGAAAGCGAAGAATCATCCTGTGTGGTAGAGTAGGATCTAATTTTTGACTTCGACGGGAGGACGGAAGAGGAGGAAGTAGTAAGCGAAGATGAATGCGACAGTGCAGATGGAAATGGAGACGATGTTTCTCCTTCTTCTTCAACATCGTACGAGCCGTCTCCATTGAAAAGGAAGAAAGAGGGTGATATTAGTATGTGACAGAAGAAGATGGCAGTGGAATACTGGCGGTCCGGAAAAACTGGGCCACTGAAGATAGATACTGTCAGGCACCGTTTTAGGTTCGTGACCTCAAGAACACAGCTTGTCCGGTTTGAGGAGCAAATTAATCAGGCTGGCTCTCGGAGGGAGAAATTGAACGCAATTTCTTCATGTTTAACAGAGAGATTTAGAAGAGCGAAAGAAGATTTCCTAATAGTGCACGATAGTGACTTACGAAGGTGGGCGTATGAAGATAATGGCAAAATGACAAATCCCTTAGAAATTTTTTCTGCTTCAACAGGATGGTTGTGGAAGTTTAAAAAATCGCATAATATAGTGTCTAGGAAAGTAACCAAAGTTGTTTCTCGGAAACAGAACTTTGACTGGCAAAAGACATCCGAAAAGGCACATTCTTTTGTAAACGATTTCCGGCTATTATTGGCCCAGAAGCCAAATTACTTTCTCTTAAATACTGACCAGAGTGCGTTTAAGAAAGAATTACACTCGGGACGAACCCTGCATTTCCGAGGAGTGAAAACGGTGGAGTCTGCAGTACAGTCCCTCGGAGCGACGACCCATTCGTATACGATACAGCCGACGATCTCGATGGATGGTGAACTTCTCTCTCCTTTATTTATTTGCCTGCAGGAGAAAGGTGGAATTTTTCCAAAAAATGTTTCTGTGTTTGAAGCTCCAAATCTTCACGTCGTGGCTTCTAATTCTGGTTTGTTGACGAAAACCATTTTGCTAGAAGAGTATTTTGGTAAAGTGCTGTTTCCAAATTTAAAAAAGGACACAATTCTCTTGGTGGACTCGTGGAGTGCGTTTAATGACAGAGAAGGAATTCTTTCCATGAAGACAGGATCATTTCAATTTGAAATACAGCAAATACCGCCCAAAACTACAGGCATCATACAGCCGTTGGATGTGTATTTTTTCCGAATGTGGAAGAATTTTGAGAGAAAATTCTCCGACCGTGTGTTGCTGGACCAAATAGACTTAAATTTATTTCAAAGAAATAATATTTTGAAACTTCAATCTCTGACTCACTCACAATTCTCCGCTCCTTTGTTCAAAAATTTCATTCGCTATTCCTGGTTTCGAGCGGGATACACGAATGAAAGACCAGAAGTGCATATTACGCCTGTTGATTATTGTTTCGATAGTAATATTATGAAGGATAGATGTGATATTATAGTTGAAGAACAAGGGTGCAACTTTTTGACATTCATCAGATGCGCTATCTGTGCAAACAAATGCTGTTTTCACCATTTTTTCAATGAACATCACAACTGTGAAAAATAAAACACTATAGAGCGCCATTTTTTGTTATTATTTTATCTATAGAATAGATGATTGATTCATAATTATTTTGAGTATCAATGTTTTCACCATTTTTCGCTGAAAACAATTAGAAAAATTTGTGCCCTATTCCACTTCTGAATGGGATTTCATTGTTTAATGTGAATTTTTGCCTTGCATGGTATTTATTTAAAATTAGAGCGGAAAACTTAAGGATTTTTGATGGTTGGGGTTCATTTAAGAGTTGCGTCAGGGAGAGACTTCCACGAGGTTCATAGTTCAGGACTCGATAAACAGAGATGAAGACGGAGGGGGACGGAATACATTATTTGAAAGTGATCGGAAGTGTTTGAATCAGATCACTCATGGGAAATTCGGGTATCTTCACTTTATTTGGTTAATGGCACCTTTAAAATAACGGAATGTTGGTAAATTCTTCCAGAAAGAGAAAAAAAAGAGTGGCCTGTGCTAAATGTAGGGTTTTGTGTCTATTCCTTCACGGGGTGAGGGTAAACGATTGGGTTTTTCCTCAAGCTAAAAGGAATATTATCTCGGGGGCTCGGGGATATTCGAAGGTCAAGACATTATTTGTGGGAGTCTTTGAGGGTGGGGTAAACTGTGAACGTGAGGGAAACATTTGAAAGGAAGCGGGCGCCTTCTCATTGTGCGTTTTTATGTTTCCCGTCCCAAACTGCAAACAAAGACCGAAGGGAGAGCCCCCACGGCGTTGGGTCAGTCACTACTGGTCGGACCCAAGCTAATGAGTGTCGATGGTCTTCAACTGTTCGGCATTGTCACAGTCACGAAAACGGATTTCAATCCACCTAGAGTGTAAAATCTGGCGCATGAGTATGTAGTTCCTCGCCATTGTGCGTAAATAAGTTCAATGTACTGAAAAGAGAATGAGAAAAAAGTTTAGACATTTCTTAATGCACTGGCATTCACTGCAGGGTTAGAGGAAATTAATATGTCGTAGACGACCTTTGGTGTCGGTTCACAGCAAAAGTAGGCGTTACCCTCTCAAAGACTTCAATTTACCCTGGTTTTTCCGGTCTTCCAGCGGTGAAGGTACTATTTGCCTGATGTTAAATACGTGAAGGAATATAGGATGCGGTAATCTAATTATTTGTTACTCCGAAAATTCTTGGAGGCGCCTTCCCCCAAAATTCATGTTGAATGTTTCTTTTTTCCTACAACACTAATTGATTAAGTTTATCATTTACTTAATACGCAAATCTGCATGCAGCTAAAATGCTATAGCGTTAAATTCGCTATGAGTAACATTAATTTTGCCCTTTACGACATTACGAGTAGATAAACATCGTAATTTGCTGGCAGGGGTAAATTCCCCGCAGGCGTATACAGAGTACGCATCTTTTGAACTACATTTATTGTTTTTTATGGAAATTTGTCAATCGGTCACGGGAAAATTATCTGCATTTATCATTTATAAATTATAGGGAAACTGGGCTAAGGTGATTGTCATTCTTGGATGCCTACAAATCCATAATTTCTATCTTTCCTCCGCTTCTTGTCAGCGAGAGGATGGTAGAACGCTGACGCCTGGACCGCCCTCAGGCATTCCCCATAGCGCAGCGCTTGCCGGCAGGGACGCCTCGCTGCCGGCCCGTGAGTGAGGGGCCCCTCGCCTCAAAAAGGGTGGCCGGCGCGCAACTTTGGATGCAGATATCTCGGGCCGCAGGGCTTAAGGGCACGGGAAATTTAGCAAATTTTCATTAATTACGGAACACTACCATCCTACCAAATTTGAACGAAATCGGCGGAGGACACTTCGTGAATGTTCCTTGTAAGTTTTCGATTATAAGAATTGATATTGCGGTCCTGGTGAAAAGCCTATGGTAAATACACGGCGCTAATCGATTACACGAAGTTTCTATTATACGAAATGTTTTGAAATTATGAACCTCGGCTCGGTACCCAGGAGCAAATGGCATTCTTTTATATGAACTACGGCAAAAAATTTGTCAACAAAACTAGTTATGCAGGCTAGCTAAAAGTAGCTAAAAAATCAGCGCTTCCGACTGTGGTCCATCAAAAGAGCGAAATCGTAAATGATAGTGCAACTTTGGAGAGTAAGTGTTCGCCTAAAACCTCACGGTGGGAATTTAAGGGAAGTGGGAGTTCAGTAAAAATATTGCAGTTGACATAATGCCGTCGGGAGGTCGGGGAAAATCCTGCAGTTGTCAGCGACGAGAGATGGGGAGAAGAAGTAAGGATATCACTGAAGATATAATATTTTATACATGAGCCTATATTGAGGGCAAAATGGCTCCTCTATTGCTAATTTGAACGGGGATTTGATGATTCTGTGCATTAAGTTTTCGCCCAAGCACACTGGTATCTATCCACAAGGGTGTCTGGCTGTCTTTCATCCTGCAAGCGCTGAATCGTATGGGATGGGCTTGAACTAAATTCATGAGGGTGCGAAGGGCTTCAGTCTGTGCCTAGTGAGTGTGTAAGCAACAACCAGTGCTTCTCTGGATCTGCAATAGTAATGTTTTCTTTGCGAGTGTGTTAGAAATTTGGGGATATGGAGCCTTCACAGGTAAAACGAAAAAGAAGAGTATTATCTTTAGAAATTAAAATTAAAATTATTGAAGAGGTGCAGGCAAAGAGATTAACTAAAAGTGAGATAGCGGAAAAGTTTGGAATCCCACTGTCGACTTTGTAGACAAATCTAGCAAACAGCAGCAAACTACAACAAAAAGTCGGGTCGGGTGTTTCGCTGAAAAGGAAATATCTGCACTGTGCCAAGTTCGCGGGGGTTGAAGAGGAGCTATCACCTTCTTTTGTAAGTGCCGTGAGCAAAATCTTCCAATTAGTGGCCCAACATTACAAGAAAAGGCCTAATACATGGCCTTGCCAAAGAAAATTGACAATTTTAAATGATCTGGTGGGTGGTTGACTAATTTTAAATTAATATTCAACATTGTGTCTCTGAAGATAAGGAAGAAGGCTATGTTAATACTGAAATTATTGGTAAGTGACACATCGACAACATACTTCAAGAATATAGTCCCAGAGATCGCTACAATTTAGATAAAACTGGGCTATTTTTTAATGCATTACCTGACACAACCCTGAGTTTCAAAGGGCAAAGGTGCCATGGGGAGAAAAAGAGTAAAAGTGCGTGTTACTGTGGGGCTGTGTGTCAACCAAACGGGCACGGACAAAATCAAGCCTGTTGTCATTGGGAAATTTGAAAGGCCACGGTGCTTAAAACATGTTAAATTGGAAGCCCTCCCAGTTTTTTACCATGCAAATAAAAACAGCTGGATGACCTGAGAAATTTTCCAGCAAACTGTTATATGTCTACAGAACAAAATTGCTGGAGAAAACCGCAAAATTGTTTTGATCATGGATAATGCCACCGTCCATAAATACGTGGAAGATCTAAAATTGGCTAATGCTCGAGTCCTCTTTTTACCCTACTACCAAGTCCCAGCCCTTGGACCAAGGCATTATGCAGAATTTTACAGTCCTGTACCAGAAGGAGCTTGTGCGGTGAGAAGATTAGAGGCTTAAAAGATGATTTTGAAAAATACTTGGAAAAAGGAGGAGGAGCACAGCGCGCAACATCAAGTGATTATATTGCCCTAGACGATGATATCCAGGTTTGCGACAATGCGACGCCGGTACCTACATCGGAGGAAGCAGCGGCCGGGACTGGTCATAATAGCAGTGACGACGAAGATGAAAGTGAGGAAGTAATTTCACCAAATAAAAAAGATGTATAGACTGCCCTCCAAACGTTAAGATATTTTGATCTGGCTAACAATTTGGACCCCCAATTTAATTCCCATTTATGCAAGTGAGAAACCATGGTGGGAGCAGCGATGGAGAAGGGCAAAAGGCAAAAAAATAACAGATTTTTTAGGGTAATACGTTTTCGTGTACATATATATATATATTAGCCTTCCTGAATAAATAACTTAAATATCTTAAGTATTGGGCTCTATTTACCACCAACTTATTTTTCAGGCTACTCGTAATGAAGATGCACTTCCAACTCTAACCATGAACTTTCTTCTCATGCACCTCTCCATTCTCCCATGCCGAGAGATCTTTCTTTCCAAAGCCTTTGTTTACTCCCTCCTCCCGCCTTTTGCTGATCTTGCTGACACCCACTTTACGCATCCCAAACCCCTCCTTCCCCATTCACTCCCTCCCTAAGGTGACGGAGCTTGAGTGCGTCATAAAAAAATACAGCTCCCAAATGTAGTCTGAGGAAGAGCTGAAGGCCCTTTCCCCACCCTTCTTTCTACTGCCCCCTTCACCACTCATTATGCTGACCACACTTCTTTCCTCTGGCAATTCCCATCCCACTCTTATTCACCCCACCCACTGGGCACAGTTCTCCGACTGTGGAGAAGGGCATGGTTCATCTTTACTGGCCACGGGGGTAAGTTTTTAACCGGAGAGAGGCTGGAGAAGTATCTTCCGTTATTGGGGAAATGGTGCCGTGCTTATAAAACTGTCTCTCTTCTTCTCTGCTGACTTTTCAATTGAAATTTAATTATTTTCTTTGCTCTTTCCACACTATATTTATTTACGATTATGGCGTGACTATTTTTTAGTGCTAAAACTAAGAAACTCTTTTCCCTACGTCAATGATCCTTTGCATAACTTTCAATACGGTAGAGAAAGGGACATAGGGAAAGCTAAATGAGGTGAAGGTACAGGTTTTTGCGTGCCATTTTTGGGAATTCACGCAAGGGAACCAATACTTCACACACATTGAGAAATGATGAAACGTCTCTTGTAGGAAAACAATCAATGTGGATAATAAGGTTTCTCTCTTTACTCCTCCGATAATGGAAGATGTTTCTCCTGTCGTTTTCCGGTTGGAACCTTGCTCCTGTCGGCATAAAAGAAGAGAGACATACTGTATAAACATGGCACCACACACCCGGTATGAAGAATATGGTCCTGATGAAGAACAAAGTCTTTCATATCAACGTCTGAAAAGGTGGTGAAGCAAAGTAGCCGGACGGAGAACTCTAACAGAATTTACTTCAAATATTCGCCATGGCGAATGGAATTACGTAGGATATGATTATCTTCTGCAGACCGGCTGCCGCTGAAATTTCATGGGTGTTGGAAACAAATATCATATACTTAGTTAATAGTTGCTATTCGCTACTAACCACAAATTTATGGCATTAAATTCTAATAATAAAATTTGCAATTCATTATTTGATTACGTTTTCTACCCTGGTCGGGAATTTCTTAAGCAATCGTTGATATTGAAGTATGTAAAAGAAATGGGAAATTTATGGTGGTATAATTAATTAACGATCTTGAACAGCATAAATCGATAACAAAAAGCCTTTTCTAAGAATTCTACTGTGAATAACTACCGAAAACATTTAAATAAGGCCACTACAGACAAAAAAGGGCAGAGGAAACAATAGCAAACATTTTTTCGTGACTTATGAAAAAGGTTTGAAATTACAAAACTCGATTTCACGAAGCGTCAATTTTCCGGTCCCACTGACTTCATATAATTGAGAATTTACTGTATTCGTCCTGTACCTCCCCATCATTAGCCCGGAGAAACGGGAGTGTACTGTAATTGCAATAAATACTCATGTAGAACCCTAAATTTTCATCATGCTCCATTCGTCACCCAATTGCAGCCGTCACTCATCATTTTCACTACCACTCGCCCTTCACTACCTTCGCCTCTTGGCAGCCTCAACAGCTATAGTGACGCCTGTTGAGTGATATTTTTGTGGTAATGTAATTGCCTTCAGTAACAACGACAACTCACTATAGCGACAGATTTCTCGGGTCCCAACAGCTGTCGTTATGAGGGGCTTCCTCTGTACATATGTATTTGTGCAAAAATTAAATTTTTACAAAACGATTATAAAACCCAAAATCAAAATTTAATTACAGTAGAACCTCCCTAATAAAACTTTCAGCGGAAAACAAAAAAAAGTTTCATAAGTGAAAAAGTTTCATATAGGGGCCGGTTTGTTTCCAGAATGCAATTACTCATTAGGAGGCAAGAAATTGAAGCCTAATAATCTTATTTACTCACAAGCAACACCACAGATGATGTGTTACTTTAAGAGAAACATAATTTTACATTCCTGAACAACATTACCCATGGTTGAACACCTAGAACTTCTGGTACTAAGCTGCAAGTCTATCATACTGGAGAGATTTCGGAATGATGACACTAAATGTTAACAGAGAAGCCAATTTTTGAAAAAAGTTGACTCATTAAAAGCAGTTTTCAGGAAATTCATTTTGCCACCTACAGGCAAATCCAAGATTGGAGATTGAAGAAATGTTATACCTGAGGAAAGTCATCCAAATTAACCCTGTAATTAGGGAGCAAAATTTCACTTATGCATTACGAAGGCTTCACACCCTATGGACCCGGGTTAATGTCCTGGCTGAGGCAGAAAGTTTTCGGAGATGGCTGTATGCTTGAGAGTAGTGTGGACGGAACTTCCAGTGCAACACACTGTCCGGCAGACAGGACGTTAAGCCCTGGTTAAGCCTGTCGTTACAACCTGGCTAATTCCAACACAGGGTTTCTATACTCCCTCTCTTACCTCATGGCGCAAATGACCCCAGCTGTCGGTTTCCTCCCTCTAAATACCATGCCATAGATAATATGGAGCAGCCGGCAGTGGCGTAATTATGGCTGGGGGATGAGGGGATAGATCCCTCTCCAAAGACTCAAAGAAATTTAAAAAAAATTAAAACAAAAGTCTAGCTTTGATATACTGCATATACTTAAAGTTAAATTTTACGTGCCAAAATTATATAAAACATAATTACAGGCATGCCTTTTTTTTTAACTTTACGGGAATCATCGTTGCCTCGGGGGGCTGCCCCCCAGGAACTACCATTACCCCCAAAGCATATTCCTAGTTACGCCACTGGTATCCGGGATATCCCGTGACTAAGACTTTTCTGGTGCTTAGATCACTTCTTTTACGTGAGCATTTGAAATAATCGTGCAACTGCTGTCAGTGATGAATGAACAAAAATAGATTCAGAGCCCGGAAAAATCTCCCCTCTCAATAATGTTTACGCACTAAAAAAGAATTTTCCCATGAAATTTTAGCAATAGTAGATCGAATCTACAGGGTATAGCTTCTCTGTCGGCATTCTTCTGCAAATTCAGCGCCGGAAACTTCGACTCACAAGCCATGTGACTCATCTTCACGTAATATTTTGCTTCCCCATACCTGATAACAACACTGGACACTTTTTGTACTTTGATATAATGGTTATAAGTCATTCTTGAGTCGAAAGGAACTGCCTTATCTTTCGCATTTTGAATTTGACTTTAATGATTACATTACTACTGACGATGCGAGTTATTCTCCGAGGGCATTTGCACTAACTCTCATTCAGTTAAAAAATAAATGCTTGCCACCAGGCAGACTCAAGCTAATAGCTGCTCAAGGTCAAACTATATTCCATTTAAACCCACAGATACAAGTTGGGTCAGTTTTGATCTGTGCGCCGCGTAAGCAACTTTCCCCCGGCTCAATTCGCCCCGCGGATGAGGGATTAGCCCGCGGAATAAGACCACGCATGCTGTTTTCTCCATCGTGTTGAATCACCATCGACTTACATCCATACTGCTAATACGATAATCTTTTTTGGATGACCTTGGAATCCAAAATTTTTGTATGCAAGGATTTTTAACGGCTCATTTAGGTGTTATTTTGCTGGGGCGACGGAAAACATAACCTTGGAAAATTCTAGACAATCTTCCGTTAGAGATAGATATTCCGGATTAACGATCATCTACTGCAGTTAAAATTACCGTATAAGCGCGTGTAAGAGGCACACCTTTTTTCCCATAAATTGCAGCCAAAAATGGGGGTGCGCCTCTTACACAAACTTCTTATTTTCCCTCCTCCCCTTCACCGGTCGCAAGTCCAAGGGGAACTGAGTGGCCTTGATTTTCAGCGTGAGTCAGTCATCTGAAACCCTGGGTCAAAAACAAGCGGCAGGAAGGGGAGTTTCTCCCTTAGTGACATATTTTTAAAATGCTCCCGTTTGCTTTTCTTGTAAGCAACGCGTCGTCATGTCGGTACCCCAGAGGTGAACATGGAAGGTCGCGCAGGGTTTTTCGCTCCGAAGGGCACGCTAAATTTACTGCCACGAGTGGACATCCTGCAGCATTTATACTGCATATAGTAATTGCTTATCAAACGTAGAGAAACGTGTAGTTTTGAAGGACATACCTGGTTAATAGTCAATATCTGTCTTGCCAAGTAATTTCCATTACGCTGAGGACCTGATTTTCCAAAAATCATCTTCAGAAGCTAATATGAAGATTATTGCAACTGAAAATTATATTGGTGTCAAAACCTGCGCTTTCAAAAATTCGAACGAGTGTGTTCATTGCTGGACTAAATGATGGACAGAAGAAATCAGAAATGCTTATTAAGGTCGCGGTGAATGATCATTCGAATGACCATCATGCTTATGCGGGAAGAGCGCTGAAGGAGAGGTCGAGGGGAAGGAGTGCGCTCCCTCCCCTCCGTATTTCAAGCTACGAGGCTATGAGCGAAGGAGCAATTACGAAAACGTCCGATCTTGCACGTGACGTCATTGCCTTCAAAGCGAAGGGGCGAAGGCGCAGCAATATGATATACCCAGTTTGCGTTGCCTGAAGTTTCCAGTCCGTCTCGCCTTGTTTGTATGCGCTTATGCTACGCTTGTTTCTTCCGAAATTGTGATGTTTGGAATATTAGTAGCCTTGTTGTAACTATAAATCTTTGTGTCAAATAATTAGAGCTTAAAAACTTAAATTCTGTCAGATATGCGCCGCGTTAGATCTTTCTTTTTTTGAACCTTGTGCGTGTCATACAATTATTGCAAGCTATCGAGATATCTTCGGGCTCAGTAGATGACTCACCTAGCATTTGGCCTCCAGAAACTGGGAGATCGATCAAGGTCAGTTGTGGAGACGGGGTAGGGATGAAACACATTTCCATTGTTCCCTTGATATTTTCCTATTTTCCTGTGGGGTCTCGGAAAGGAAAAAAATGGCAGAGGCATTGGCTGATGGAGGGCTGAGTGTGGCTCCATTAAATCTACGACATGGTTATTATCCTACGGCGCTGAGATTGCCCCGATTGTTGTCCAAGCTCTTGGGAAGGTTCAAGCTATGTGCCTGTAGTGTTTTGCCTTAAAATTTTCCACGGCTGCAATTCTATTGCAATACTCCTGCGAGAGCATTTTAACAAAATTGTTCGTGAAGAGGACAAGCGTCGTAGAGCTACAGCATATGCGAAGAGAGGATCGGAACTCTTTCTACTCCCTCTTATGCCGCTATTACCGCCGCAGTTCTTTTCAAAATTTCCTTCCAAAAGGAAAGTTTGATAACTGTCGAAATTCCAGGCGTACGTCTGCAACACCGCGCGATAGTATAAAAAAATGCAGCAAAATTTTTTCTTCGTAGCTCAAAATAGGGGTGCGCCTCTTACACACCCTTATACGGTAATATCTAATAAACAGCATCGCTCATTATTAAAACTTATTATTCTTCATTGTCTTATGTATGTAATGAGCACATACTACCCCCGCTCCTATGACTAAAATCGGTGCGCATACCGCAATCTTCTCATAGAGCAGTTCTCTGACAAGTCGTGTAAGTTAGGTATATAATCTCATTGGACTGGAAAATATGTTTCGTAACCGAAGTCGTCGTACAAGTGAAGAGTTTCATAACTGAGGTAGGAAATACATGGGTTCACAAGGGTTATTAACCGGATCAAAAAAAATCGGCGTATAAGTGAGGTCATCGTATAACTGAGGGTCGTATAACCGAGGTTCTACTGTAGTTGATAATTGATTCTAGTTTTAATTTCCTATATTCATGGTGCCTATATCTCCGATCCCTCTGGTATGTACACGTCCGTCACGGCTAAGCAACCACTGCAGCAGTGAACACATCTCTCACCTCTGCTCCTGAGTAGCCCTGCGTGCGCCGCACCACGCTCTCCAGGCAAACCTCAGGTGCAAATCTGCACTTGTTGAAGTGGAACGTGAGGATGTCGCGGCGGGTTGCCTCATCCGGCAGTGGCACGTACACTATCTGGTCAAGACGTCCAGGGCGCAGCAGTGCCTGCAACGATTAAACACACCTTCCCAATGATACATACATAAGTCATAACTTACCCTGCAATAAACCAAACAATTGGACTATGCAGAGCCTGATAAAAAGATATGCAATTCACTAGTTTTCATTCATTTATTTACTTTTTAGATATTTTTCTTCATTACTAATAATGCATAAATGTTACTTTTAGTAGAAAATTCTTTTTAAAATTAGTGTGACGAGGCAAATCAATTCCTCTATTCAATCCCAAGGCTCAGAATTGAAAATGGGTGTTTACTAGAGATGGGTCCAATAGCACATTCCTCAAACTGGAATATCGAATTCGAATATTAAATCATTGCTCGAATATTCGAATACCTCGAATTCTAGAATTGCGCAAACTATATTAAACGTACGTTTCTTCTTCAATTTCCCTTGATGAATGTAAAAATAAAAAGGTATACAGTGGAACCTCGATCTATCGTTTTTCAAGGGGATGGACGAAAAAAAACAATGAATGCGGGAATGTTTGATTGGGTTGACCATGCAGCAAGAAACCCAGGATTTTGGGGAGTAAATGTGATTTCCTTTAAAGGATTCAAACAGGAATTTAGCTGATTAATGGAATATTTTATTTTATGGTAACAATTTGGGCATATAGTTGATTCAACTAACATCTCTTTCAAATATCCTAAGGTGACACACCACCTTGCGAAAAAATGATTGCATGCCGTCTCGGCATTTACACTGCTACGATGGATTTCTGTCTAATGTATACTTTCTTATCTACCAAACACCATTTCAACGGCACACCCATCTGATACTCCGCTTCATCCAACTTATTATTTTCAACGTAGGTAGCTCGCTTTACCCCTCCCCACTCCTACTGTCAAGTGCTAGCAGAAAATCCAAGGCATTTTGCAAAATACACGTGCTTCTCCACCAGATTTTCTTCTTCTTCATTTATTTTCAGTCCATCTTTGAAGTTCTCACGAGATAAGCAAATGAATTCGAATTGCTATCAGGGAGAAACCAAATATCCTGAGAAAATATCCCTTCATCTGTGACTGTGACGATAGAGATTTATAGCATAACTCATGAATTGTAATTTGATATGTACATGTTTTCAGAAAAAAATACCGTATCAACTTCCGAGAAGCTCAGCTGCGACGATATCGAGTTTCGCCAGAATGCTAAGCCTCCATTGTATTTTGACATTTATTTCCTTGCGTAAAATGCTTAAATAAAGTCAGAAATACATCGTGTTTGGTCTTATTCTTTTTTAAGTTACGCGCACATTACTAATATTTCAATTCAATAAAGGTGTATTATCAATTGCCGAAAGTCATTGTTACACACCTTTTGGGCTAGTAGATGACTCATGCAGCAGTTGACCTCCAGAATTGGGGAACTTCGAGGCAGGCAGGCAGAAAAAGGTCAGTGGGGGAGAAAGAGGGAAGGGTAAAACACGATTCTATCATCCTCCTGTAACTTGATGTTTTATTTTGAAGCTTTTGATTTATGGTCTTCGTAATACGAACCCTGCGCAAGCTCTGGCCTTTTGTTTGATTTCGGAGGAGGGGCCGAAGGCTGATGGATGGAGGGGGTAGCGGATTTTGGGAATTATGCTACGTAGTCACACGGCACTGAGGTTCTCCTAATGGGGGAAACCAGGGATTTTCGGATTATTTTATCTGATCAATTTCGGTTCCCCACATCGAACTCTTTTCACCGCTCTAATCCGCGAATTTGATGTAGTTCGTCAACTTGCCTAAAATGGCGCTCCATGCACTAAAAGACTAGAGTTCTCTACATTTTTCCGAGTCAACTACCAACGACTTGTGTGCTACTGTGTATGACGCGAAATTCAAAGTATTCGAGGTACATATTCGAGATAGACCCTTTAGCATAATCATTCGATATATGGAATATCGAAAACTTTCTAGTATTCGAGGTACATATTCATGTATTCGTGGACACTATTCGCACATCTATAGTATTTACGAAGGTAAAAAAAATCCATTGCAATTCTAGTAGTACATACTCCAAACCACAAATTTATACACGACCATGCTTCTAACAGCCTAGCAGTAGCTTTGGTATTGGATATGGCAATCCTTTGTCACAAATAGACATTCTAAAATATTGACAACCATTCACAATGTCCTATGGTTGAAACTCCAGATTGAGATAGGCAGTTCTGAGAGATGAGTGAAAGGCTACCACCTTGCCTTTTGTTCCCGAGTTGGTCGTTATGCGTGCGACCTTAGCCAACGACCTCTCTCCATTTGAGTCATATGAACTTAATTGTAAAACAAAGTTAATGCCAAATGGTTTTTCCAAAACACATGCATTTTCGGTACTTATAAGATAAGGTGCAACCACTACCATTAAATTTAAGAGTTTTAACGGTTTTAGTGCCAGCCTATTTTGTCTGACACACATGCTGAGGGCCAAGGCTTTCTTGGCCAATTTGTAACTTTTATGAAGCATAATTAAAACACATAATAAAACTTTTATAAGAATAAAGAATAAATGCTTTACATAATTTTAGGCATTGTGACCAATAAATTTGTAAAAAATAAAAATTGAGACTAATAAATCTAAATCTAATCTCTTATTTTAAGCGGAATTAATGTAATTGATCTTATTTTTCATATAAAATTTTAGCTAGGAAGATTTCACTCATGAGAGGAAACTTTTACTCTCCAAATGAACTAATGTATCAGAGTACAATGCAGAACTGAAGCAGATATAAACTGACAAGGATTATTTGTAGCAATTCTCCTCACTGAGAATAAATCGGCTTTTCCGATTGTAAATGTACAAAGAACATCACCACACAGGTAATGTAGGAGATGCATAATGGTTGTATTGATAGGTCTTTTTGAAATTACATTGGATCAAAGTATTCATGGAAAAACATCATCGTGGTATGGCAGTATTCTAGCTATACGGTCAAGTACTGATAAATAGTATGTGCAATTCTGCACGTCTACTGTGAATCAATTCCTGTCCCTGAAACCATTTTTGTCAGGTATCTACCCAGGGTTCAGTTCATCTACTCAACCGTGCTATCAGACTTTGGATGAAGTGGTGTTGTCCTGGTTTTCCTGATGCCCATCAACTCACTCACACACTTCTGACTCAAAGTTTCTTCCCTGATCAGAGCTCCAATGGAACACCAAAGCGACTGAAGAATTGTTTCACCAACACATCGGACTCTGTAGTCACCTCTTAGTTTGGAAGGGCATGTGCTTTGACTCAGCCACTGAAATAGCACATGGCTGCAAGCCTTGGTCACAGGGACAGGTCCAGCTATATCAATAGCCACACACTCAAAAGGTGGCCGAACATTGTAGGTCTTCATTGGTGCTCTTCTCTTTTTCAGTGGACCATTTGCTGCTGAACACACTGTACACTTCCTACACCATTCCCTGACGTCCTCTTTCAAATTTGGCCAGCAGAATCTCTCCCAGACTTTTTCTAGTCTCTTGAATACATGGTGGTATCCAGAAGTAGTAGGACTGTTTTTTTTTCCGCACGGGCGGAAAGATTGAGGGGGGTCTGCAAGACTAGATGTTGTGGGGGGAGCCTTGGGAACAAGTGTGGACGTGCGGCAGTCGCCTGCGTGCATTAGTTGAGTGTGGACTACTGTTTTCGTGACCTCCTGTTTTGACGCCTCGTCGTCAGTTGCGATGGAGCAAAATTTAGAGCAGCGGTACGCCATCAAGTTTTGCTACAAACTTGGAAAATCGGCAACAATGCTTACGCAGGCCTACAAGGAGAATACCATTAGCCATTCCTCGACATTTGAGAGGCACAAGTGGTTTCGGGATGGCAGGGAGCTCGTCGAGGACGACCAACACGCCCGGTTTCCGTCCCATTTTTCTAAGCACCTGTCCGAATCCGGCCACAACAGTGATTTCAATATTAAAATTTTACATGTACATGACAAAAGTGTAAAACTAGATATTTTAGAAATTTTAGAAATCACCAAATGCACTCTTGCACGTAACACCAAAATTTTAAATGATATGACTGTATTCAAATGATCTAATTTTTTTATCTACTGTTTTAAAATCTGACTTATTTCTTGACAATCCTCTTCTTCCCATTCCATTTAACCTCGTTACCACCTGACCTCCTATCTGCCTCCCTCCCCCCAGCTTTTATACTTTGTGTTTTGACCCTTCAAATTCAACCAACAATGCCCAATCCCCCTCTCCTCCTCTTTTAGTTCCCCCCTCCTTCCCTCACCCTATAGGGAAGTACACTAGTGCTTCAAATGCACCAAACACATTTTTAAAATTAGAGTTCAGAATAACATAATGTCGTAAAACCACATTTTAAATCCTAATAGTGAATACTTGATTCGAGATGACCGTCCGAAATATGGAAAAATTCAAAGGCCGCTAAAACGGGTGTCCATCTTGAATATTGGCCGTGACGTCACAAGGCAGTAGCAGAAGGCAGCTTCTACGCCGTTTAGTTCTACCACTATTATTGCTTAGAAAAATTACAGAATTTGAGGGTATCCATTTTTTGCTGTCATAAAATATATCTATCTACTATAAAGACCACTTACGACCACTCATTCATTCACGTATACAAATGTTTGGGGTGAACGAGACGAGATGCGGCAAAAAGTCTTATGAAGACCCCCTCTAAAATTGTCTGAAACCCCAGGAAAAATTATGAAAACTCTAAATTTCCAATTATTTATCTGTCTATTCATATAAAATTGAGTGTATGGGGATTAGTTCAAAAAATGGCCACCAAATTCCAATGGCGGCGCGGCAGTCATACAAACGAACATTCATAGCAACATATTTGTTTATGCAAACAAGAGGAGCTATATTGGGAAAGAAGATAAAGGAAATGAAACGAAAAACTGATAAATATAAGGTAGGAAATTAAGAAAGTAATAATTGAAGTGTCTATTTCTTTGCGTCTTCTTTCCGCAAGAACAAACATCTGTTTAAATCAAAGCGCATTCAAATCAAAAGCGGAGAAATGTAAGGTAAGAAATTAGTTGTTGTTTTTGGTATATTACATCGAGAGTGTGGTGATTATTAATTTCAAAGTTAACAAGTGCTCTAAATGCCATATTAGAAATATGATTCGTGCTGTTGACTATAGTTCGTATCTTGTTGGCGATACACGATTGTAGTAGAAAGACTTTTAAACAAGTCTTACATAATATAGGTTGGTAAAAATGATTTTATTATCGTGTTTTGTGATGGTGATAACTTTTTATTTTTGTTTACGTTCTTTTTTCCGTTAATTTCCTTTTTAATGTACAATTTTATCCGTGAGCTGCAGGAGTGAATAGGCAGTGAATAATACAATATGGAACATAAGTGCAAATAAAGGTATTTCTTATTCAATTATTTGTCTTGCGAAAATCACGTTTCCTTGAGTGACTAAGTTATTCAACTGTGAAAATTATCGAAATCTTGACATTCACAATGTCTTGTACACCAAAGGCTGTGATCCGTTACTCACCAGATTTATTGCGCATTGCGTTGGATATTAAAGCTGAGATATTTGTGTATCCCGATTCATTAAAACTTTAAATAGAGGTATTTCTGAAGTGAAATCATTCGCGATCAGGATCAATAATATTTCGATAAAATTCGTCATACTAGCCCCAATTCATGCTAAGGCGGATTTGTTTCTAGATATTGATATTCAGTCCCTACGTAATTCGCTTACGAAGCGGGGAACAGCTGTTACATCTTATTCGTATATGATATAAGAATTTGGTTGAGTTTTGTGGAAAATAATTAATAAACGTGTTTTTCATTGTAATACGTTAAGTCGTTATGTTATGATATTACGTATGCATTGGGTGTTACAGTGGAACGTGGTCTCAACGTTTTTTGTATTTGAATTGAATAAGTTAGAGAAACTCGTACAAATTTATTTTACTTTTTTAGCCCCTCAGAAAAACGTTTCTCTTTATAAATATTTACATTCATATTGTAGCCTACGTACCATGCGCTCGATTTACGTGAAAGTGGAAATATTGCTTATACCTAAGATAGCCAGCTTTAAAGTAAACGATCCTTAAGTAACAAGTAGCAAACAAAAAGTGTAAGACCTCCCACAGTGAGCATAACAGGCCGGAGGCCTTTTTCAGGGGGGCCTAGGGGGGGCAGAGCCCCCCCAGCGAGCTAAGCGAGTTCAGAATATATATGTGGCTGCTTCTCTTTTGAGTAAATGACTTCATCATTGCGTAATATATTAATATTCATTTACGTGTCAACTTCAAGTTTGGAAAGAGTAGTACGAATAGCACATTGAATCTTCAATAAATAGATGATGGTATTTATTTTTCGCTGGGTATATTTTGGCACAATGCCGTTTATCACGCCAAAACGTTTTTGCAAGAACTGAGTCAAACAAATAAATCTATTTCAGACGTTTGCTGCAAGGCTTATTCGTTGCGAAAGTATTCACGCCGGCCGGAACATTTGCCCTTCGCAACTAGAATCATGGGATGTTAGCCTTATTTCCGTGCTGGCTGTTTGTTGCAATGGTTCGCTGTCCAGGATGGCTTCAAGAAAAGATAATCTTGGTTGGGAGAAGGAAAATTCCAACGATTTATAAATGGTATACCAAAGTTTGACGTATTTATGGTCACTGAATTTTTGAAAAAGGAGGACAGGTTCAACGCTCCATAGAAATGCGAGACATAAAAAGGCTAACAAGGGGAGACCACGTACCTTGCTCAATCTTTTTCAATTAGGGCGTTAGTTAGGCTGTAATTAATTAATTTTCATGCGTTACTTTTCACAAGTCATATATATAAATCCAAAATATCCTCCGTTACTCAATGGGTCGGCTAGGGTAGTGGTAGCGTGCACGTTTTCAAGGAAAGATGTCACCCGAAGGACCGTGGTTCAAGACTACGTCATGGCATTATTTTTTGGTTGTCTTCATTGTGATCATACGGCGTCAAGTTAATCATTAATTATGATTGCAGCAATCATTGACATGAGACAATTTTTTTATCAACATAATGTCGTTTAGGTATTTTAGCAGTGTCATTACAAACGCAGAGATACGATGACTGCAAGGGTTGGTGTGCGCTAAAATTTTAATTTTTTCTTTGCTTATACTGACCAACTTCCACATTAAAAATGAAAACCACACTTGCAAGAGCACATACGATTAAAGGCTCGCGGCAAGCAACAATATGCGTACAGGCATAATTAATAAGAACACAAAGCGAATATAAAATGCCATATATCTCGAACACTTGTAATTCACATTACTCCAAAGGGAGTTTACTTACTCAGTACCTACCTCAGTACCTTGTACTCAGTACCTACCAGTTTACCTCGGTAGCAGTGCTAAAAGAACCATTCCGAAATATTATTTCAATTAACAAATAGGATGAAATAAAAGTGGATAACCCTGGACCGGGTGCGCTTGCGTATAAAATACGTCAATCTTTGAAAACCAAGGATTTCAACATTGTACGTACATTCTGGGCTAGAATGGTCTCGTGTATTCCTACAATGTACTTTGACTGCCTCTATTGCGAGTTTTCAAAGTTCGAGGTATTGTAGCTAATTTTTTAGATCAGCAAGATGAACCCGTCACCAGTGGAGTACAAATTACGCCACGTGACCTGCCGTGTACCTTTATATCTGATTCACCTATAAATGTACTAATTTCAACAAATAAAGATTAACTTTAACAAAAATCGTTTGTTATGACTACTGCCTTGTGACGACACATCTCAATCAAGATGGAGGCACTGTGTTTCAGCGCAACATGAAATTTTCCGACTTTCAAATCGTTTTAAAGTGCATATCCCAGATGCAGGAAATAAAAGTGACTATACTAATGTTTCTTTTTTAGGCTAAACTTTCAAATTCAGTAATAAAAAAAAATAAGTGCACTTCCCTATTGTTGGGTATATAAGGATGGACGTTGTACACTATTGCTGTTAGTCTTGATAATGACGGTATAAACGTCGAAACTAGTAGACTGTTAAAATAAAAGTTTGTGGAATAGTACTGAGTTTTGTTTCACCATGTATTATCCTTACACTATTATATTAGTAATATCAATCCAATTAAATAAAATGGATTAAACTTTTAAAAATTTCCCTGAGCTCTGGTTTTATCCCCCAAAACCCCCTCCCCCCCTCGTTGTGCCACTGGCCACAGTAGTTCTTCTCAAGATACCTTCTTGTTGTCATGATGAGAGCAGTGCTTGCAGATTTCCACACAAGGTCTTCTTGAAAGGGCATCAGCATTTCTCTGAATGACTGGCTCCTTCTTGATGAATTCATTCAAAGTCATCCAGTGTGCTACTTCCCCTTCTGGAGTTTCAAAACAAAGAAACCACATCAGTTCAGTTCTGTGCAAGATCAGTTCTGAGTAAAAAGTGTCTCCCATAGAGAATGTCCAACAGCTTTAGCCACTGCCAATAGCTCCCTGCAGGTGACACAGTAGTTGCACTCAGGTTTTGACAGGACCTTTCTGAAGTATCCAATAATAATAATAATAATAATAATAATTTTATTTCCGTTGGGTTACATATGTAACATAGAAATCGTCATATAGTGGACAAACAACACATGAGATAAAAACATAAAAGACAGATGACATATATACATGTTATGGCTTGTAAGGTGTCGAGTTCTTTTTGTTAACATATTTTTTACACAAGTCGTAGAACTCATCTAGTGAATAAATTGAATTTTGATATATAAGCGTTTTTAATTTGTGCTTGAATGAGTTGCTATTTTGGATTGCTTTAATATCTGGTGGTAGTAAGTTAAAAAGTTTGGCCCCTTTATGATATACTAGCAAGTTTAGATGACCTCGGTTCAATATGTATATTATGTTTTTGTCGGGTGTTTATTTGGTGTATTTCACAGTTTAGATCGAATGAATTCAGATTTTTTTTGACATACATTATTAAATTAAATACATACAAGGCAGTAAGAGGCATAATTTGTAAGGATTGAAAATGTGCCCTGCATGACTCCCTATAGGGTAGGTTGAGAATAGCCCTAATTGCCTGTTTTTGTAATTTAAAAATTTTATGAGATTGATGTGAGCCACCCCAGAAAATAATTCCATATGACAGATGTGACTGAAAATTTGCATAATAGAGGCATTTTCGAATATCAATACTGGTACTTGTTTTTAGATATCTTAATTGAAAAAGAGTTTTATTTAGGTTAGAGGTAAGGGTTTCTATATGCATAGACCATTTCATTGTTGATTCAATGTTTACTCCAAGAAAATTGAGGTTTTCAACAAATTTTAAATCATTTCCGCATAATTTTACTGGAGGTGTTAGATCTCTGCCAAAATTAACACGACTGTTTTTTGAACGTTAATGGCCATCATGTTATTTTGACACCAGTCTTCTAAACATTTCATTGTGGAACAAACTTTCTTAGGTAGATCAGATTTTTTATTGGATTCGATGAGAACATTTGTATCATCTGCAAATATTATAGTTTTTGCTTCTGGGATACTCTCAGGTAGGTCATTAATATATAAAAGGAATAATAGAGGCCCAAGAATGGAACCTTGCGGAACACCCATTTCAATTGCCCTTTCATCTGACTTGAATTCAGCTCTGTAATTTGTGAAATTGTCAAGATGGGGGATTACAACCATTCGGGACCTTCCTTTGAGATAAGAATGGAACCATTTATTTGTATTACCTGTAATTCCATATTTAATTAGTTTTTGCAATAATAGATTATGATTTACTACATCAAATGCTGTAGAAAGGTCTAAGAAAACACCCAAGGATGATTTACCAATGTCCATTGCACTTAAAACGTTGGTAATAAGTTCATGAAGAGCTGTGGAAGTAGATTTGTTTTTTCTGAAATCATGTTGTTGTTTAGTGAGAACTGAATTTTTATCCAAGAAATTTACAACACGTTTTTGCATTACTTTTTCAAAAACTTTTGAGAAGCCTGATAGCAAGCTTATAGGCCTGAAATTTGTTATATCCTTTAAATTTCCTTTTTTTTGCAATGGAATTACCTTGCTTACCTTCAATCTTTTGGGAAAGCTACCCTCACTTAAGGAAAGATTAATGAGATAGACGAGGATTTTGCATATATAAGGAATGGAGAGTTTAATTATTCTGTCTGGTACACCATCAATTCCTGCAGAGTTCTTATTTCCAATGGATTGACCAATTTGAATTATTTCTTTCCCTGTGACAGGAAAAAGGTAAAGTGAATGTAGTACCGTAGTATTAGGACTATTTCTTAAATTTCCATTTTTAATACACGAGACAGAATTTTTTGGAGCCTCAATAAAGTAGCGATTTAGGGTGTTTGCTATGATATTTGGGTTTACTTGCATATCATCATTCACTAATAGCTGTATATTTTTTACTTGACTATTATTATTTGTCTCCTTTTTATTATCTGCCACGTGGTTCTTGTAATATTTTTCGCACAGGCAAGAAGTTTATCATTTGAAGTTGACTTCGCTTTTTCCACGGTTTCTTTAAAATATTTACAAAAGTTTTTGTACGTAGTCTTATGTATATCACTGTCAGTGTTTTTGGCTAGAAGATATAACTCCCTTTTACATTGACTCATATGTACAATTTCCCTAGCTAACCACAATTTTTTTTTTGCATATCATCATTCACTAATAGCCAATGACCTTGTATTGAGATTGGAGTGAGTGAAAAACATATAAACTCCTACATTTGGTCCATTCAAAGGGCAGAATATGAATTATCAATAAGGTGCATGGGTTAAAATGGCTACAGAAAAACCTTGCAAGTTCCTCAGTAATTTTTGACTTAATATGTAATGATCTTTACCTTATCGATGCGGTCAGGGCGATTTGTGGCAGCCACAATGGTGACATGAGTAAGGGGCGTGACACCATCCATCTCGGTGAGCAGCTGTGCCAGCACTCTCTCCTGCACCGAGGAACCTCCCTCACGGCTCGATGACCCCCGCTCCCCCCCCAATGCATCCAGCTCATCAAAGAAAACAATGGCAGGTGCCACCTGACGAGCCCGACGAAACACATCACGTACTGCCCTCTCCGACTCCCCAACCCACTTGCTGAACAGCTCTGGTCCCTGCACAGCAAACAAATCACAACATTGAACACAGGGAAAAACAAATTCTTGCAGATGCACTTGTTGACAACTAAAATACACTGATGAGAGGCAGGCCATGCAATGGACACACTTTGCATTGAATTCATGATGACATCAAAACAGTGAATCTGTGGCAGTAAGTATGCACGTAAGATATTTATATACAGTGAAACCTCGATATAACGACACCCCACGGTGCACTAATAAACACTCGCTATAGCGAATTGTCGCTTTACCGGAAGTGGAGCAAGTAATAGCCAATATACCTGTTGCGAACAGATATACAGGAACAGGAGTGGTGCGGCGACGGATAACCATCTATCCGATAAACGTAAGCATAAATCCAGACGAAAGGCGATGTTTTTTTGCGTCACTAAATTTCATTACTCAAATAACGACTAACTATTCAAACAATTTATAAGCGCCGCACTGAATAAAAATCATGCAAAGCATTGTTTCGTCATCATTATATTTATCGAACGACAGTTTACCACATAAATTTGAGACTGAGCACTCCATTAACTTCATTTCTAACAGATCGCTAGCAATTACAGAGGTTAAGGAGTCTTCATGAAAGTCTTCCGTCGGTAAAACCCTCGCTATGGCGAGAGCCAACACCGAAAGGGTCTCGTAAAAACGAATTCTTTAACACGCATATTATAGGGTCAATTGACGGTGCATCGGCTATCTCTCGTAATAGCGGGGGTGTCGCTATAGCCCGTACTCGCTTTAACGAGGTTCCACTGTATATTTATATATGACAGCAAATTAAAATAGTGGAGTAACTTACAATGAATACTCTGCTAAAGGCAGTTAGAAAACATTTTTCCAGAAAGCATCGTTTATTCATTCATTCACTGCTCCTGAATGGTGATGAGTGGAGTTTCCCAGAGCAACCATTGGAAAGAATCACCAGGGAATGAATTCGGAGAGCATGCCACCAGACAACAGCGCTCCCAAGATCAGGTGACCTTCATATCAACCACCATCTCCATTCAATGGAATAAGGCCTCTATGTGCAAAGCACACAAACTTAGGCCCATATTCACAGTCGTGTTGTTAGGGGGATTCAAATTGGAGGGGGGCATTTGACACACTTTGATTCACAAACGTCACCTGAGTGAGAGCTGCTGGGATGAGCAGAGGAAGTGGATCACAGAAAAGACCCTGTTTTGAAGGGCTCTCCAAATTTAGTTGTCATTGAATGATGCTACTCAATGTCAACAAATATCATTAAACCCAAGAACTATTCCTGCAGTACATCAGGGTTGTGTACTATTCTGCCCAACCCAACAAAACCCATCAAGCATTATTTTAAGATATGAAATGAGGAATGAATTAAACTGGGTTAAGTTAAAATTATTAAAAACTTCCTAAATATTGCTATTGTTTCCTAAAATTGGTTTTTATATAATAAAAAAACGGTAAATATCCCTGACCTTAACGGCACACAAACTGATACATTAGTTCATTTGCAACAATATCTCGCATTCTTTAAATAACTTTTATCAAAATTGCGGCTGATTCCACATTCATGTCTCCTGTTGATACGTAAGTATGAGTCATCATGTGCGTTTAACAGAGGATAGTGTAATTACTTCCAATGCTGTGTTTAAAGAGGTCCGCTGACACCAATTGGCAGGCAGGCTGCTGTGAACGTACTTCGAAGACTACTTGACTACTTTTCGCCGAAGCACTACGAAGGGTCCCTAATCCAGGACCCTTTCCTCGACGAGCTCACCCTCGCTGGCCCCTCTCCTCGACCCTTCGAGCGGGGGCCTCCCTCCCCAAAAGTAACCGCTCTGCCTGCATTTTGATAATCTATCAATCAATGCCATCATCAAAAAATAATTGTCTGCATCGCACTCCTGCCAATCAGGCATTCAAGTACGTCTCTGAACCGTGTTTCTGCGATGAGAAATAACGATTTTGTTAACTTTGCTAAAATGGCCAAGTTAATAAAATTGTCAGTTTTCATCGTAGAAACACGGTTCTAAGATGTACTTGATTTCCTCCACTACAATCGCAAATTGCTGGAAATGGGCCGGATTCCCTTTGATAGTGCATCATGAGGATGTTCTCGAGGTTGGTAATTGATACAACGAGCCTACTAGTAATTATATAATATCACAGCTATGGTTGATTCTTTACGTTATACCTTCAGGAAGCTGCAGCGAATGAAATCGCAGAGGAGATTAGAGGCTTGAAAGATGATTTTGAAAAATACTTGGAAATAGCAGGAAGAGCACAGCGCGCAACATCAAATGATTATATTGCCCTAGACGATGATATCCAGGCTTGCGACAATGCGACACCGGTACCTACGTCGGATGAAGCAGCGGCCAGGACTATTCACAATAGCAGCGATGACGAAGATGAAAGTGAGGAAGTAATTTCACCTAATAAAAAAGAAGTATACGCTGCCCTCCAAACATTAAGATATTTTGATCTGGCTAACGATTTAGATCCCCAATTTAATTCCCATTTATGCAAGTGAGAAACCATGGTGGAAGCGGCGATGGAGAAGGGCAAAAAGCAAAAAAATAACGGATTTTTCTGGGTAATATCTTTTCGTGTATACATTAGCCTTCCTGAATAAACAACTTAAATATCTTAAGTATTGGGCTCTATTTACCACCAACTTATTTTCAAGGCTACTCGTAATGAAGACTCACTTCTAACTCTAACCATGAACTTTCTTCTCAGCGCGCCTCCCTGTTCTCCCATGCGGAGAGATCTTTCTTTCCAAAGTCTTTGTTTACTCCCTCCTGCGGCCTTCTGCTGATCTTGCTGACACCCACCTTATTCATCCCAAACCCCTCCTTCCCCAGCATTTCTTATTCACTCCCTCCCTAAGGTGACTGAGCTTCAGTGCATTGTAAAAAAATATGCCCCTCAAACGTAGACTGAGGCAGAGCTGAAGGCCCTTTCCCCACCCTTCTTTTTCCTGCCCCTTCACCCCTCGTTATGCTGACCATACTTCTTTCCTCATCCCACTCTTATTCACCCCACCCACTGGGAACGTTCTCCGACTGTGGAGAAGGGCATAGTTCATCTTTACCTGCAATAGGGGTAAGTTTTCAACCGGAGAGGCTTAAGAAGTATCTCCCACTATCGGGGAAATGGTGCCGTGCTTATAAATGTCTCTCTTCTTCTCTGCTGACTTTTCAATTTAAATTATTATCTTTGCTCTTTCCACACTATATTTTTTTACGATTTTGGCGCGACTATTTTTTAGGGTTAAAACTAAGAAAATCTTTTCTCTGTGTCAATGATCCTTTGCATAACTTTCAATACGGCGGAGAAAGGGACACGAAAGCTAAATGAGGTGAAGGTACAGGTTTTTGCGTGCCATTTTTGGGAATTCACGCAAGGGAACCAATACTTCACACACGTTGAGAAATGATGAAACGTCTCTAGTAGGAAAACAATCAATGTGGATAATAAGGTTGCTCTCTTTACTCCTCCGATAATGGAAGATGTTTCTCCTGTCGTTTTCCGGTTGGAACCTTGCTCCTGTCGGCATAAAAGAAGAGAGACATACTATATGAACATAGCACTTCATACCCAGTATGAAGAATATGGTCCTGATGAAGAATATAAAGTCTTTCATAGCAATGCCTGCAAAGATGATGGAACACAGTAGCCGGACTGAGAACTCAAACAGAATTTACTTCAAATATTTGCCAGAAGATAATCATATCCTATGTAATTTATGATCGTTACTGAATCTTAATGAAAATAACTAATGGAAAAGATATAATATGGTATTTCCTGGAGTATACGTCATTTATACAAAAGTTAGCAGCCAACGTTTCGATTTATTTTCTTAAATCATCTTCAGGGCTATGTTAGAAAAAGTGTGAAACAATATAAAATACAGAGAATAAGACAATACACAATATTTATAAATAAAGAAGGAACAATTGGGTTTTTTTAATATTATGCAATATAATTTAAAGAAATATGTATATATAAACATATATATATTGTAACCCCACCGTGCGGGGCACATTCGGGGAGGGGGAGATTGGAGGGCAAAAGGGGGGGGGCGGAGGTGTAGCGGGGTTATTCCGTGCACCTGGGGCGAGGGAATGGGATTTTGGGAAAGGGTAGGAGGGGAAGTTTAGGGGTGATGAGACCTGAGACAGGAGCGTTCGGATAAAGAAAGCCGTTCGACTGCGTAGTTCGCTCAACATAAATTTAATGAGTTTAAATATGATCATTTACAAATACAAGCAAATCAATGGCAAAAGTAACAATTAACCTCTTCTCCTTGAATTCAATGAAATACAACGCATAATTCACTATGCTGCACAACAGAAAAATTTCAGTCCTTAACCTAAACCCAAAAAAAAATCACGCTACACGTTTTCACATTCATAACCCATACAAAAACCACAAGAAAAGGGGACCAATAAATAAAAAAACAAAAGAAACGGGGGGAATGGAAATATGAAACAACGAAATAGATATTGCACTGAAATTCACACGGTAATGGGGGAAGTACTGTCCTCTTCTCTATTTGTGCGGGGGGGGAAATTTTACAAACGTTTTTAATGAATTCTCTTCTTGACTTGGTGAAGTGGGAATTTTCTTCTGTTCCTTGAAGGGGGGGGGGATGGGATTTCGTGGCTTTTTCTCTTACAGTTTGTTGAATTTTCGGGGCTCTCGATCTGCTGATCGTGGCGATTCCGTTCCGCGGCGTATGCTGCTCTGCGTCAACTCCGGCAGGTTCACGAGTGGGAGATGGCTTCTCTGCGACAGTTGGGAGATCCTTTCATCGGCACCACGAGTCTACCTTGCAACTCCGACTCGCGTTGGGCACCCTCTTTCTCTCTCTCTCTCGGGATCTCTCCACCAACTTTTTTTCTCTGCCTCCCCACACTCCGCCTACTCTTGGGAGCGTTTTTTTTTCGGAATCGCCAAAAAAGAAAATCATCTAAGCCCCTTTTCCTCCGGTGCACCACGTTATATAGCCATTGAGGGGAGGAAACACCGGGGAGGGGGGGGTCAGGGGAAATAAAGGGATGATGCACTTGGGGCTGGACGGTCACTTCACCAAGGACACGGGGGGGGGAGAAACCACGCTCTTCTTCGTCTTAAGAATTCGACTTGCACACATATGGAGGGGGGGGGAAGGGAGAGCATTACAAATTGTGGGGAGGAAAATAGGGAAACATCAAATGGGGACTCAATGATTCATGACACTCACGCACACATTCACACGGACACATATCAAAAGAAAAAAAAAACGGCCTTCCTTTACCTCGCACTCCCGTCTCATGCGCCACTATGTAAGCGGGCAGAATGCACCGGTTACATATGCCCTCCTCTCAAAAGAGGAAATACGGGGAACGTATTTACGAAAAAAAAATATCCAGGCAATCCGCCCACAAAAAAAAATCGCGATTCGCGAGGGGAACGCCCTCCTACTCAGGCGGAGCAACACACAATAAACAAAGGCGGAATACAAAACATCGCCTTGGGAACGCGTCTGGCAAAGGAAAAAAAAAAATTAAATCTCGGACATGTACGGACTTAGATTCCCGGAATTGTACGGACCTATCAATCCGCCGTCTTCTCCTTCCAACTCGACAGCATTTGGGGCAACGATACGGCGAATGACATATGGTCCGCTGTACAATGGGAAAAAATAACATTGGGCTGATTGTATCAGAATAATTTTTACAACAGCGCGCGTAATAGTTGCTCATTCCAAAGAATGCACGAAGGCTCCGAACGTTTTTCGGCCGTTCGCAATCCACTATCGCCTTCACCTTGTCTGGGTTGGCCTTCGTTCCCTTATTATCAATAACGTATCCCAAAAATGGATTTCTTTCCCGAGGAAACTAGATTTTGTTATATTTAACCTTAAATTTGCTTTCTCGAAACGGTTGAAGATATCCCTGATACCTTTTTGAAGCATACTTTTAATTTCTGGACATAAATGGAGCCTCTCCTTCTCCTCATGATTCAACTCGTGGGCTGGGGTCCTTCCTACCCGTAGTGTTGATAAAATGGGGACTTCCACTTTTATGTTTGGCGGGTTTGGGTGGGGGAAGTCGCTCGACCCAAACTCCGTAAGTTTTCCGCCCGCGGAGGTGGAAAGGAAAAATCCATAAGAGATTGGGGCATATTATCCTCATTCCGATTCCCTTCGCCCCCTTCTCTCTCATTTCCCTCCTGTCTATCTGCTTGAGTCTGCCCTCCTCCTCGGCTTCCACCGTGGTGCCACGAGCTAAACCCCCTGCGTGACGGATTTCTTATCGCGTTTACGTTAGGGTGGGTCTCTTCTGCCCTTCCAAAATGATTTTGGGACTGATCGAATCGTCCGAGCATAATTAAGAGCTTGTCGTAAGTGGCAACTTCCAAGCTACGGAGCAAATCCTGAACATATGGTGGGAAATGTCTTACCAATAATGCCACCATTTCCTCCTCATTCTCCGGCGGCTCACACAGTTTGATTGCTGCGATTTTCCGAGTTGCGTACTCTTGCATGCTACTTCCCGGCGTCCTCCTGTACATTCCCGACATAACTTTAATTTTATAATTTATCCGATGATCTTTACTCCAATACCGCGCGACAAATAGTTGTTTGAATACTTCCATCTCCTCCGGAAAAGGAAAAATAGTATCTGCCCATCCCTTTGCCCCTTCATCCAACATCTGATAGAAAAACCGCGATCGTATCTCGGGCGGGATGGCGTGAACGGAATAGTAGTTTTCAACTCCCCTCATAAATGCTATGGGGTGTTCATGTGGTTTGCCACGGAATTGCAAATTAGCCGGGGGACTCGGAAAATTAGTCGGAGAACCCGTACCGCCTGCCTTCATTCGACGGATCCCCGCTACCTCTTCGGCAATATCTTTAATTCTTTTTTCGTGGTGGATCTTCTCCTCCTGTACATCTCGGGAAATTATTACAACTTGCTCCCTTACAACCTCTACCTTCTCGTTTACTTCCCTTTTTACTTCCTGAACGCGTTCGTCCACTATCTCCCCAATTCCTTCAATCTTCCCATTAATTGCCTCCAACTTCCCTTCTAGTTTCCCCCTTTCATCTTTCTCAGTATCGAAACGCTCTTTCATGTCCTTCATTATTCGTTCGAATTTCTCGTCAAGTTTCCCCTCTAGTCTTTCAAATTTCTTGATATCCTCCTTTCTGGCTCGCTCGGCTTTTTCAAATCTCTCATCAAGTCTTTCCTCAGCTCTTCCGAATCTCTCGTCAAATTTCTCCTCTAGTCTTTCAAATTTATTGATATCCTCCCTCCTAGCTTCCTCAGCTTTTTCAAACCTCTCATCGAGTTTTTCCTCTAGTCTTTCAAATTTATTAATATCCTCCCTCCTAGCTTCCTCAGCTTTTCTCTTATCTTCCCTCCTAGCTTCCTCAAGTTTTTTAAATAACTCATTAAGGCTGGTAATTTCGGTGCCTCCACTCCTGTGCTCTATTCTATCCTCCGCCTTCTCCGCTTGCGGCTCCTCATCCCAGTTAGAAACGTCAATGATTTTCACCTCGCTACTGGCATCGGACCCGTCCTCATCGTACCTAGGGGGTTCGCGATATTCTCTAAAACTCTTACCTTCCGGTTCCATCGCGTACGAGAGTAATTATTACAACAAAATACACAAGGAAAAAATAACAATGAAATTCGCACTTCGCTGAAAGAGTAACAATCATGAAAATCACGCTAAAGCAAATCGCAATCAAGGCTACCACCGCAACACAAGTTACCCACACTTTATCTACTACGGTGGCCAACTGACTGACGCCCACCAAAAACACAATTAAATCCGGACATCTTACAAGAACATGAGCAGAAATGAAAGGGACGCATACAAAATTGGGAATCTGATTCACAAATTTAAGAAAAAATCGCTCCAAGAAATTTCCGCGATCTATGCAAAACGAAACGAATTTACTAATCACTCCGCTTGAGTCACTCGGGTCCCTGTTCGGGCGCCAATGATGTAACCCCACCGTGCGGGGCACATTCGGGGAGGGGGAGATTGGAGGGCAAAAGGGGGGGGGCGGAGGTGTAGCGGGGATATTCCGTGCACCTGGGGCGAGGGAATGGGATTTTGGGAAAGGGTAGGAGGGGAAGTTTAGGGGTGATGAGACCTGAGACAGGAGCGTTCGGATAAAGAAAGCCGTTCGACTGCGTAGTTCGCTCAACATAAATTTAATGAGTTTAAATATGATCATTTACAAATACAAGCAAATCAATGGCAAAAGTAACAATTAACCTCTTCTCCTTGAATTCAATGAAATACAACGCATAATTCACTATGCTGCACAACAGAAAAATTTCAGTCCTTAACCTAAACCCAAAAAAAAATCACGCTACACGTTTTCACATTCATAACCCATACAAAAACCACAAGAAAAGGGGACCAATAAATAAAAAAACAAAAGAAACGGGGGGAATGGAAATATGAAACAACGAAATAGATATTGCACTGAAATTCACACGGTAATGGGGGAAGTACTGTCCTCTTCTCTATTTGTGCGGGGGGGGAAATTTTACAAACGTTTTTAATGAATTCTCTTCTTGACTTGGTGAAGTGGGAATTTTCTTCTGTTCCTTGAAGGGGGGGGGGATGGGATTTCGTGGCTTTTTCTCTTACAGTTTGTTGAATTTTCGGGGCTCTCGATCTGCTGATCGTGGCGATTCCGTTCCGTGGCGTATGCTGCTCTGCGTCAACTCCGGCAGGTTCACGAGTGGGAGATGGCTTCTCTGCGACAGTTGGGAGATCCTTTCATCGGCACCACGAGTCTACCTTGCAACTCCGACTCGCGTTGGGCACCCTCTTTCTCTCTCTCTCTCGGGATCTCTCCACCAACTTTTTTTCTCTGCCTCCCCACACTCCGCCTACTCTTGGGAGCGTTTTTTTTTCGGAATCGCCAAAAAAGAAAATCATCTAAGCCCCTTTTCCTCCGGTGCACCACGTTATATAGCCATTGAGGGGAGGAAACACCGGGGAGGGGGGGTCAGGGGAAATAAAGGGATGATGCACTTGGGGCTGCACGGTCACTTCACCAAGGACACGGGGGGGGGAGAAACCACGCTCTTCTTCGTCTTAAGAATTCGACTTGCACACATATGGAGGGGGGGGGAAGGGAGAGCATTACAAATTGTGGGGAGGAAAATAGGGAAACATCAAATGGGGACTCAATGATTCATGACACTCACGCACACATTCACACGGACACATATCAAAAGAAAAAAAAAACGGCCTTCCTTTACCTCGCACTCCCGTCTCATGCGCCACTATGTAAGCGGGCAGAATGCACCGGTTACAATATACAGGCGGTCCCCGACTTTCGTACACAATGCGTTCCCGAAAACTTGTACGAAAGTCGAATTGTACGAAAGTCGAACCATTGACTTCCATACTAATTAGGGGTTACGTTCCAAAAGAGCGGAATTTACGTACTAAAACCTTTTTTTTCCACGGAATTCATTTCAATTGACTTAATTTAAATAATATATTAATAAAGCTCCTCAAATCATCTAATTTATTTCGAAAATACGCAGAAAATGCAAATATAAGTTTAAAATACAAGAACTCCGTTGGCTATCGAGTGAAACGTCCTCTTGGCGTTTAAGTTGACATTCCACTTATTACGTCCACTATAAATAAAAGGACATATCAAGTAGCATAAAAAAATGTATTCGTTGAACCCGCACTCTGGATACCGTCTAATTTTTACACCAAAATTCGACATTTGGCAGGTGACATTCGTGATCGCGTATATTCCGCATGTTATTTAAAAAAGAAAAAATACAAACGGAATTCGGGTGATATTTCGTGCAATATCGTTGCTGAAGGTTTACATGAATTAAACAGCACTCAAACGAAAAAACACAATTAAAAAGAAGGTCTAACTAGTTTCATTGAAAGCTATTCGATGATGTCTAGTCAACTTCTTTTGAAAAATATCTTCAATGAAGGCTTTCCTCTTCTCTTGATAAAGGAGCCTATAGCAGGCAGTCTCTCTCCCAAATAAATCACCTAAATCAGAGTCAATTACCAACAATTTCCTTCATTATATACGTTCATATTGTTCGCATATACTGCCGATACTGCAATTTGAAACAATTGAATGTTGGGATGCGCAATAAACATGGCGGGAATTTTAAAAAAATTACGGACCAGCGTCCGAAAGTCCGAATTTAGCGTACGAAAGTCGAGTAAAAGGTGTCAATTTTGAATGTACGAAAGTGCGAATTGTACGAAAGTCGAGTGTACGAAAGTCGAGGACCGCCTGTAAACATATATATGTGATATGTATATGAAAACATAATATATATACATATAAAGAAATATGTATATGTAAACATATATATAAACATTATATATGTTTATATATATGTTTACATATACACCCATGTCTCGTATAGCGCAATTTCGATTAGCACAATTTCGATATAGTGCAAATTCGTTCCTCGGGGAAACATTGCAACGCAGTGTAGCCTAATAACATATCTTAAACGCTCTCGTGATAAAACGTGAACTTGCGCTAAGTACACACGAAATTTCTATCAATTTACGCATATTAATATTATTTCTTGCCTCAAATCTTCTTTTTTGTTCATATATTAATCGAAATTCATTGCTGTGCAATTGCCAAAAGTATTACTCGTCATTGGGTCCAGATAGCTGGCCTACCGAAGTAATTTATCTCGTCTCCTTAACAGAATGATAATAAATAATTTAGATCCTTAATTAAGCGTGGGGCTAGTGGAAATGAGTTTTTTTTCAGCAATACGGTTTGAGACATATTTTTGCCGTCGTAGGTTACCGGGCGATTGACTTCCAGGTAGAGGGTCTACGCTAAAGCCTTCAAGGTCATCCGTATTCACGGGGGAGAAATGGAGCGGTGGCCGAGTTGCGCATGAATAGCATCAACACATAAAAGGGTCCGCTATAGAGTCTCAAACACAATGGCTTCGTTCCCTCCCCGCAGTCTTAGGCCTTCTGCGTCTCAGGAATACAGTTCAGCAGAAGAAGGTGATTTAGATAGAGCCATACAGAGTAAAAACCAAGAGAATATGGCAAAAAATAGGAATGCAGGTAGAAAAATCAAGATTTTATCAAGAAAAACCAAAAACCTAGAAGAGGACTTGAGAGAGGTCAATTGCTTTGAAAATGGAGAGCGTCAAAGCGATATTGCGCAGAAGTTTAAACTCACGATGCCTTATTCTGAATAAAGACGAAGCTAAAATATCAGTGACCTCAGCCGCACTAACTTCAACCAAGCGGTCTACACATACGGAAAGTTCATGGTGAATCAGTACAAAAAGACGAGAGTGGTAATCGCTCCGAGACATTTAGTGAAAGCTCTGGTTGGTTCCAGAATTTAAACGGCAAGCAGGTATTTTCAGTGCGGCGATATCAGGTGAATCTGCAAGTGTTCATAGCGCAGCCACCACAACATTTTCTGATGAACTCCAAGCTGTTATTGAAAGTGGCTCCTTTCCCCCTCAACTAGTTTTTATTGTTGACGAGACGATATTCTTTTGGAAAAGAATGCATTCTCGTTCATTCATTTTCAGGGAAGGAAAACCTGGGTCAGGTTTCAAGGCATTTAAAGACTGTTTCACGTAGCTGCTAATGACTCGGAGGACTTCAAATTAAAATGATTTATCATTCATAAACTCCGCTGGCTATGAAATGGCATTTAAAGTACCACTTTCCTGTCATTTCGATGGGCGACAAAAGGGCCTAGGTGACACAATAGTTGTTTTTAGACTAGTTTGAAAATTCGTCAACTGCCGGCAACGCATTACGATCCCCTGAGATAGCAGATGTTAGCCCACCCGCACGACAGGATGGAATTTCGAAAGCACGTAAGAATTTTTTTTAACGTGAATAAGTCTTTGAATGCGTGAATACTATCTTTAAAGATGTTTTAAACTATAAATATTTATAGAAATAACGTTTTCTAAGGCTTTTTATGGGAATATAGATGTTTTAGAAGAAATTCAATACCCAAGACCTATGCTACCAGGAACGCATCCCTATCTTCCCTATGTTAAAACGCTCTCGTATAACGCAAATTCGTATAGCGCAAAGACCCCAAGGAACGCATCCCTTGCGCAATACGAGACATGGGTGTACATATTTCTTTAAATTATATTGTATAATATAAAAAAAACCCAATTGTTCCTTCTTTATTTATAAATATTGTGTATCGTCTTATTCTCTGTATTTTATATTGTTTCACACTTTTTCTAACATAGCCCTGAAGATGATTTAAGAAAATAAATCGAAACGTTGGCTGCTTACTTTTGTATAAATGACGTATACTCCAGGAAATACCATATTATATATTAAATAAGGTCAAGAAAAGAAAAAAAAATAATAATGGAAAAGATAGCACATTCAGCTGAAAATACGGAGTAACTCGAAATATTAACTTAAGAAGGTTATTTTGGAAATGGGTTGAGGCCCTCGTTTTTCTTTTTTTTCTCGTCACTGAGCGATAGAAAGCGACATAAATGGCGGTTGGGCCTGAGAGTATGGTTAGTCCGGCTGCCGCTAATATTTCCGTGGGTGCTGGAAACAAATATCTATCTTACTCTTACTTAAAAGTTTCTATTCGCTCCTAACTGCAAATTTATAACATTAAATTCTTATAATAAACTCTGTAATTCATTATTTGATTACGTTTTCTACTCTGGTCGAGAATTTCTTAAGCGATCGTTGATATTGAAGTATGTATAAGAAATGGGAAATTTATGGTGGTATAATTAATTAACGATCTTTCACAGCATAAATCGATAACAAAAAGCCTTTTCTAAGAATTCTACTGTGAATAACTACCGAAAACCTTTAAATAAGGCCACTACAGACAAAAAAGGGCGGAGGAAACAATAGCAAACATTTTTTCGTGACTTACGAAAAAGGTTTTAAATTACGAAACTCGATTTTACGAAGTGCCAATTTTCCGGTCCCACTGACTTTGTATAATCAAGAGTTTTCTGTATATTGTACTTATTATACTTCAGCCAATTTTATTATTTATTTCACTTGAGGGGCATAATGTGGTAGTATTATTACCTTTCTGCATAGTTTCTGTATATTTTAAAATGGTTCGTGTGAGCTCGTCTCCCTTAATATCCATTGTAACGTAGATTCTTTAATCAAAGTGATCAGCAGACGAAATTTGGCCGCCATGTTTTTGTAGGGTGAAGGGCTGGTTCGGGTACCCTACATCGAGTAGGACCCATTTAGTTCCAAAAACAGCAATATATAGGGCTTGATGTGGCGTATGTGGGGTGAGATCACTTTATGTAGGGGCTGATGACGTATCCAGGGTCGGTTGGCCCTACAGGGTCGACTAAGAATACGGGCCTCAATTTATAAATGCCGTATTGAATAAAAATCATGCAAAGCATTGCTTTGTCAATCATTATCCAAATGAAAAACTGACAAAGCCACTTCTCTATATACTTAGCGCATTTACGTAATCATTTTGAAACAGCAAATTTGAAATTTTGGGCATGCTTGACTTTTTCAAAATGTTCGTGTCTTTGAAAGTTATTAAGAAGAGTAGTCACTGTAAGGCCAATTTATGAGCAGTAATGAGTGGGTCACCACGATTCTACAGGAATGAAGCTTATCATATTATGTTGAGTGAATACAAAAGTATGTATCTTCTACTGAAGAAAGAATCATAATTTATGTTCTTGGGCACAACATAATTGGACAACTTAAGCATAGCATAATGACTAGCGTGATTATGATGTAGCGTAGTATATACCAACCTAAATCCCATTGCTTGTCCATTGAACTTTGTGATAAATTCAGTTAGTAATAATGAAAATTTTCTATCAACGTTTCTTTTACTATAGATTGGAATAGCCTTTTCATCTGGACCAACGATTTGCTTCATAATAACGATTATTTCGTAATAAGGGTGTTTGTATTAATTAAAGTCTTAAGTATAGGGTTGCTAAAAGGACCACAACCCTAAGACATACTGGTGTGCCATTGTTAAAAAAAAAACAATCCATAATGTTAGGAGGTGGGATCTTTGCAGCTGATCTCTAAGATAGCCAGCATGAATACACTCATCATTTACATATAGCCACCCCTGATTCTCTTTGCTCCGCAACAGTGAGTGCGTCAAAGAGATGACATGTAACTGATTGCGAACATACACACCTTGATGGAGATGAAGTTGAGTTGGCTTTCCGTGGCCAGGGCCTTGGCGACCATTGTTTTGGAGCATCCAGGGGGGCCAAACATGAGCACTCCCTTGGGCGGAGAGATGCCCAGGCGCTCAAACGAGCATGCGTGGCGGAGCGGCCACTCCACAGCCTGCCTCAGGCGCAACTTGAGTCCATGCTGTCCACCAACCTCACTCCAACGAACCTGCAATGGCACGCGCAACACTCCAATCAACAGTAAACAATGAGTGGCACACCGTCTCAGTTGCATTCAAATGCTTAATCACTCTGTGGCAAATAGCAAGCCTTTCCTTTCTTAGAGTACAGGGTGTTTATAAATGAATATCAGGGTTTTAAAGCTTTTTAATATCAGTGCATAAAGTCTGCTAGCACCGCAGTGCAGGCCAAGTGGTACAAGAAATTGACCATTAAATTCCGAGTTATCATGATTAACATATATTTCAACAGTAGATGTCTAGCCCGGAACCTCATTCCCAAATATGTGAATCTCCGGAGTAACTCTACTTCACCAGCCGCTTTCTACACCTTGGAAGCAGCCAAGAAGACCTGGATCAAGAAGGAACTGCAATATTGGTGCGCTTCTGTACTTCTGTACACAGAGCTGACGAGGTCCTTTCATTGGGCTGAGTGGACGGTGTTTGACGACCGAGTGAGGGGTTTGGCAAGTGAAAATGCCTACAAGAAGTTGCAGACGGTAAAGAAGAAGCTACGAAAATTGGAGAGACAACTAGAGAAATAACAACACCGACGACAACAACCTGGAGAAACAGCAACACCGACAAGGAAAGAAACGGCAGAATCAACAAGGATTGCAACTTTAAGTCCCATGCCCCAAACGTTCCACCAAAGAGTAATTAACTTATCACAGCACCATTTCCAACCTGCAGAGATTAAACTGCTTGAAAAAGGCCTTAAATACTGTCCGAATTTTAAAAACAAAACCGAAGATTTTGAAGACCTAGTAGTGGATTGTGAAGTCGCTTTAAAACGAGAAGATCACATGATCAAGAGTGTTTTTGCCAATAGCTTAAATTCATTGTTTAAAAAAGAGGGGCGGCATGATAACGTGAAACCATCTGCCCGGGACCGAGAAAGAGCCATAATAAACTCAATCAAGAAATCATTTAAAGCAGCGAACGTGGTAGCCATTAAAGCAGACAAAGGGAACGCAACAGTGATCATGGACCAACAGATTTACATTGACAAATGTTTAGAATTTATTGCAAAAAATCATGTGCAACTGTTAGAAAAAGATCCCACCAAGAAATGCCAAGCAGAGTGTAAAAGTGCTATTTCCAAAATAATAAGCTCTTATAAAAAATTTTTTTTTAAAAACCAGCCTTTATATTTAGATTACAGGGGATGAGCAACGTTTATATATGACACAAAGCAAAAAAACTCAGTGACCCCGAAAAACCAAAAGTGACGTATTAAAAAAGTCACTATATTTATTACTACGAATCTGCAGGCGCTCGAAGGGAAGAAAAATTTTTTGACGATTTTCGAAAAAAATCTAAGTGCCGAAAAATTTCAGTCCAGAGTCCGGACCTGGGACGACGGAATTCGGACGAAATTTTTCCAAGTCCGAAGCCGGACCCGAGACGACGGAGGGACTTTGAAAAATTTTCGAAAGCGGGGGTCTCGCCGAGTAAAGCAAGACGAATCCCCCAAGCTAGGGCTGAGTCGATGGGAAATTTTATGGTGGATAACTTTTACTGTGGTCGCAAAACACGAAAATCGACCATTTGGAACTTCTTAGATCAAAAACATGTTTTGGGGGGCTATAGGTTGACTGGGGGGTGGTTAAAGGGGGGTTGGAGAGAAAAAGTTATATTTTCATGTATTGTCATCAGAAATGAAGAAGTTTGCAAAATTTCAGCGTTTTTGCTTCACAGGAAGTGAGTCAAATTTCAGTTACAAGATTTGTACCAGACAAACAGACAGGTTGGTGAGTTGATATAAAGACTGTAAAAATGGTCCTCACCCCAAGTGAAAAGTGGAATGTAACAGAGATGAATCCCACTGCCCCCAGATTTTATGGCATGCCCAAAGTGCACAAACCTTCCATTCCCATCCGCCCGGTGGTCTCAGGCATAGGCTCCCCAGTGCATTCCCTATCCAAAGTAGTGAAGTGCAAATTCATGGAACATTCCAATTTCCTTGCAAAACACAGTACTAAGAATTCCATAGAATTGACAACATTCTTATCAAAAATAACACCGCCTAAAAATTCTATGCTAGTTTCCTTTGACGTGGTGAACTTATTCACGAGTGTTCCAAGAGATGAAGCAGTGCTCCTGGCCAAGGAAGTGCTACACGAAGCTAAAACGCCACAACTCATTTGCGACGAACTAATATCTTTATTGAAAGTGTGTACAAATCAAAATTATTTCATGTTTAACGGAAACTTCTACCTACAAAGGGACGGTTTAGCTATGGGCTCCCCATTGTCACCTCTGCTATCCGAAATATTTTTGAACAATTTAGAAAATAAACTTTTCAATAGTGACCACCCCCTCCTAAAGAATGTTCATTATTGGTTCCGCTATGTAGATGACATACTTTGTTTATGGACGGGAATGAAGAGGCAATTAAGAAATTTTTTACACCTTATCAATGCTTTAAATTCAAATATCAAGTTCACTATGGAGTTACAAGAGGGCAGCACTCTAAATTATTTGGATCTAAATACAGTGGAACTTGGTTAGTACGTTCCTCCTTAGTACGGCGATTTCCCTCGGTCCCGGTACCATCCGAACAAAATACAGGTAAAAGAATTAGGTTAGTACGTTTGAAAAAATTGCGCTTTCCTGGTTAGTACGCTCAATTGCTTGCCGTGACGCAACCCGCAATTCGTTCTCTAGTGTCTTCTTAAGGGTCGCAAACGTCTGAATTCATGATTTAATTTATTATCATTAGTCATTAACATTCTTCCATTCATTCCACATCTCTTTCTTCTACCGTAATTTATCCAAATGCATTTCTGAATTCTTGTGACGTGATGAAAAATAAAATGCGGCCATTTTTCGGGAATGTCTGACTATGAAAAACTACAACCAATAAGAAGCCCCAATTTTCCCCACCCCGAGCTCCTCACCTTCTGTTGCCTTTGGAGCGCTTGGGAGTGCCCACTGCTGCGCACAAAGTTCGTGAATGGGCAATTGTTGCTATTACACGAGTTATCATGATGAAGAAATGAGTCAGACAATTTCCACATTATCTAAAGCAGTACTGTTCCATAAACTCGACGTCGTGCGTATTTACTTGACTACTGTTGCGGGAGCAGACGATCCTCAGGATCTCCACGCGAAGCTTAGCTTAAAAATAATTGATCTCGGAACGAAAGCAGACGACATTAGACAAATTTTGAAAGTAAATTTCAACTGTTTCATATAAAATTTTCTTGTAATTACGTCGTAATCTAATAATCTTGCGTGTCATCAGTCGATATATCGATCGATTTTACAATCGAAATGGTATCATTCCAGAAGCAAATGTCTACGGCTGTTGCCGTAATTTGAAAGTCAATATAATTTTGCCCAATAATTATGATGTTTAAAAAACCAGTTGACCTACTCCGGGTTGTTGTTATATTCTCCGAGTACGCTGTGAGAAAGAAAAATGACTTGTCTTCGCTTGTCTGAGCTTCACTCGTCCTCGTTCTGTAAATATATATAGGATAAATCACGGGAGATAGACGCCGTAATCATGAAATAGTCTCCGGGATGTCCATGAAAAATTGCGATTTTTATTCACATGGTATTGTTTTTCATGGTAGCGCTCATTTTCTTGATTTTAAATGTGAAAAGAGTTCAGGAAGGCGATCCTATGAGAACTACCGATAGTAATTGTAATTATGACGACTTTTTCACTGATTGCAATAACCCCGACTGCTATTATTTACTTTCCTCGTTAGTACGTTTTCCTGGTTAGTACGTTCATTTTTCGTGGTCCCTTCAGAAACGTACTAACCAAGTTCCACTGTATTTCCATTAAAGACGGCGAGCATAAGTTCTCCATTTACCGAAAGTCAACTTATACAGACCAAGTCATCCATGCAACTTCCAAGCATGCCATAACCCAAAAATTGTCAGCCTTTCATTGCATGCTGCATAGAGCTTTGTCGATCCCTTTAGAGCCCTCAGATCTCCTTTCAGAAATTACCACCATCAAAAAAATTGTGATAGCCAATGGTTACACCGAAAAATTGATCAACGATTTGTTTGAAAGCAAAAAGAGAAAATTCTTACTCAGAGGTATTTACTCTACCACCCCCACGGATCAACAGTCATGGCGACGCATAAAATATTTAGGCCAACCTTCTATTAAATTGGAAAAATTACTCAAAGTAATCAACATAAAACCGGCCTTTTACAATAATTCTAACCTGAAGAGCATGCTACCTTCAGTCAAGGACCCCATTGACTCAGCCCTCAAGAGCGGGGTCTACCAATTAAGGTGTGGTGATTGTGACTCCAAATACATAGGACAAACAGGAAGAAGTCTGACCGTACGAGCGGAGGAACACCGGCGCGATTACTACAACAACACTGGGATGTCCCAATTCGCTACACATCTTTGGGAGGAAGGCCACCAAGCGGATTTTACCCCGGAATTGCTGCACCGAGTCAAAAAAGGAACACAGCTGGACATCAGAGAACAGTTGGAAATTTTAAAAATTGTAAAGAGGAAAGAACCCATTGCTAATGACCACCTTTTCCCTTTCCACTCCCCCCTCCTAGACATTCCACTATTACACCCCAAAAAATCCTTGTGACGCCAACCCACGCTCTTCTTTGTAACTACCTCTGGTTTTTCCCCTTCCCACCTTCACCCTTCCCGTCACTTTCCTCTCCCCTTCCCCTCCAATCACCCGACCACAGAGTATATATACCGGCAAATTCTTATGTGTATCATTAGTCTTGAAAATGGTACAGTGTAACCGAAACTAGTCGGCAATAAAGTGTGTGTTTTTGTAGAAAAGCAAAGTAATTTCCTTCCAACCACTTTATAATATTTATTACATTACACTTACAGTTATAAATTATACGTCAAATGAAAGAGAAACTCAAACAGTTTTGTTTTTTTAGCAACGATGCACATGTGTGTGAAATGTTTCTGCTGCGATCCGCTAGAAAGCGGTAGTAGCAAAGATGGCGGCTAGTGAACAGAAAGTGTTTTGTGTTTTACAGTTTGCAAAGACTGAATCTGTAGTTACTGTGCAACGTGTGTCGCACAGTAACCCCAGATCTGCACATTATGAGTGTTTACATGTCTACTGAGGTGAAAAGTCGATTCATCACTGAAGACAACATGATCCAGAAAATCATGATTGTCATGAAACAACATTTCCATTGTGAAGTTGGCAGGTAATCCATGGTCTGTAGGCTTTAGAGTCTGTAATAATTGTAAACGGTAAGGACGTAGTTGTAAGCATTTCCTTAAAACTTTCCAAGCAGTCGACACAGGAGTTTCTAATTCACAACTATCCTTCCGGACTGATTTCTTTGGGCTACGAGTGAACGACTCTCTCACTCGCTCAACAGTCTCTAACTCTGTTAACTCTTGGTCGTCCCGTTCTCTTCCCTTAACAAAGGCAGCCTGTATCTACAAACTGATGATACCATCTACAGATGTTATTGCCACTTAGAGGATAGAAACAGAATTGAATGCGGAACGCACATGGCACAGATTCAGTCTTTGCAAACTGTGAAACACAATACACTTTCTGTTCACTAGTCGCCATTTTTGTCTACTACCGCTTTCTAGAGGATTGCGGTGGAAACATTTCACACACATGTGCATTGTTGCTAAAAAACAAAACTGTTTGAGTTGCTCTTTCATTTGACATATAATTTATAACTGTAAGTGTAATGAATTAAATATTATGAAGCTTTAAAACCCCAATATTCATTTATAAACACCCTGTATATTCATGGATAAATTAAAAAATTTATACAGTCAGTGGAGAGTGAGAAGACCAAGAGAAATTAAACCAAAGACTCTTCACAGTTCATAAAAGCAATGATTTCTCCAAAACAGCATCACTAGAGATATTCAAACTGCATATTTATAATATACAAATAAATTCAAAGGTATGGAAAGAAAAGAAGGATATGCCATGATTCACTGATCTAGAGCATGTTACAGATGCTCCAAAAATCCGCCCATCACACAAGAAATTTGACTATGCATTAGCTTAAGCCTTTACTCTTTGTCACCTAGCCATAACAGAAATAAAAGTATTGCACTCCATAAGGTTCATTACTTATGCTTGATGGACACGACCCGTGTATCATAACAATAGTTTCATACTCAGCTGATGACTATGTAACTTTTCCATGAAAAACACATCTGGAATTGATTGCACGCTAAAGATTCTATGAAGGCTACTTGGATTTCCCACTCCCTGTTTTCTGATGACTTAAGAGAAGCGAGTTGCTTCCCATCTTGAGCCTTGAACATAGGAACCAACTCGGCTTATGAAATGTCAGCAATCAACCCATGGAAAACTAGAGTAGCCTTCTTGGATGCTTTACGCTAAGAATACACAAGAGCACACCTCGCCAAGGTAAGACACTTTCCCAGCCTCACTTTCAAGGCGTTCTCTATTATTTTTAACATCATACATAATAGGCATTGATGTCAATGTTAAGAGCACTCACATTGGGAACCTCCACCATGACCTCCCGCATGGCACTTGGCTTCACTTGTGCACACGCCTCATCCCAGTCCACCTGACTCACTGAGGCCTCTCCTCTGCGCACAGCTGCAGCCAGAGCACGACCACACACCCCAACCAGGTCAGCACCCACATGGCCATGCGTGCATTGCGCCACCCTCTCCAGGGAGCCAGGCTCAATTCCCACGCCACGCCATGCTCCCACCAAGCAGCGCAGGATGTCCAGCCGCTGCAAAGCATCCGGCACCCGCAACTCCAGCTCCAGCTCCAAGCGCCCAGGGCGCCTGAGGCGCACATCGAGTGCAGCAGGGCGGGACGTGGCTGCCACGACGACCACACCGGCACCCGAGAGAGAGTCCAGCTGAGCAAGAAGCGTGGCAGCCACTCTCTGCTCATGCAGCGCTCGGCTGCGCTCAGCTGGACAGAGGGCGTCCACCTCATCCAGGAAGAGAAGTGATGGGGCCCTGAAATATATGCACACTAAGGATATATTAAATGGGAAAGAAGTCTTCTGCCTTACAGGCAAGAATGGTCAAAGGACTTTTTCGATAGGTAGGCCATAGCCACAAGATAAACACCACACTCTCACATTGCTTGGATCAACAACAGGGAACATGCATGAGATTTGTTCCACATGTTACCAGTCTCATCAAATAAACAATTTTCTCATGAGCCCAAAAATATGAGCCAAAACTCTCCCACTACTCAACAAGCATCATTAAATGCTCATGAAAAGTTATGGCATATCGCTTGAAGTCACATGACTTGAAACGCCTTCTGACATCATCACACAGTACTTCATTCGTTCACATTGCTTGGTTGAAAGAGATCAAAGTAATTATCTAGTCATCTTCAAGCTTTGTAGAAGTTCTTTTAAGGATTAATTTACTTAAGAAGGATTTAAGGAGGCATAATACGATTTGTTTACCTTTGATCGACTCGCTTGTAGCGGCTGATTTCCTGAAAAAAATTGATTGCTTCGTCAATGCATGGAGTAGAAGCAAGCATGAAAATAATTATGTGATTAGTAAACATTATTTTACATATGTTTTTAAATATTTATTAATAGCCCAGTAAGATTTAATAAGGCCATCACTGGCTGAAAATTTAACTTGTGTATTTATTTAGAAACCTATGCTATCATGAGGAACTTGGATGATTTTCTCTAATTGGCCAGAGTTGAGAGCCAAATGATTGCTAAAAAATGATGAAAAAATTAGTTGATAGATACAAAAATAAGTTTCACGTGCAACTCACGCACTATATTTACCAGTTTGTTTTTTTTTTTAGCAGAGACCCAAGGCAAAAACAAGTCCAAATGTTTGGTTTTTCGTTGACATGCAACGAAAGTTGTGGGCATAACAATAGCAAATAATAATAATAATAGATTTATTGGTCGTTAAGTAAATAGTTTACACTTGACCTCATCAGTTCACTGTACATACATATAATTACAATTTGCAACTTAAACATAAATACATACATATTGAGTTTACCTTGCCTAAATACTAGAGATGTGCGAATAGTATCCGCGGATACTAGAAATCCTCGAATAGTAGAAACTATTCGATATTCGAGATCTCGAATAGTTATGCCAAAGGTACGGTCTCGAATACCTCGAATACTTTGAATTTCGCGTCATACACTATCGCTCGCACGTCGTTGGTAGTTGACTCGGAAAAATGAGGAGAACTCTGGTCGTTTAGTGCGTGCAGCGCCGTTTTAGGCAAGCTGACGAACTACATCAAATTCGCGGGTTAGAGCGGTGAATAGAGTTCAACGTGGGGAACCGAAATTGATCGGGTGAAAAAATCCGAAAATCCCAGGTGTCCCCCATCAGGAGAACCTCAGTGCCGTGGGATAGCAACATTGGCGCACTTCCCACGATCCGTTATCCCCCTCCATTCAGCATTCACCCCACCCAATCTGACGATTTCCTCTTCTCCGAAATCAAACAAAAGGTCCCAAATTGTGCAGGGATTGTATTACGAAGACCTTAGCTTCGAAAAAATATCAAGTTACCGGAAAATAATAGAATCGCGTTTCACCCTAGGAGATGAAACTACCATAGGGAGAAACTCAGTGCCCTGGGATAGTGACATTGGCGCATTTCCCACGATCTGCTATCCCCCTCCATTCAGCGTTCGGCCCACCCCCACCGACGATTCCTCTTCTCCGAAATCAAGCAAAAGGTCCCGGCTCGCGCAGGGATCGTATTACGAAGACCTCAGCTTCGAAAAAAATATCAAGTTACACGAGAACAATAAAATGCCCCCCCTCTACTCAACCACTGGCCTTTTTCTGCTTACCTGCTTCGAAGTTTCCCATTTCCGGAGGTCAACTGCTGCATGAGTCATCTACTAGCCCAAAAGTTGTCTAACAATGACTTTCAGCAATTGATAGTACAGTTTTAGTGGATTGAAATATTAGTAATATGCGCGTAATTTAAGAAAGAATAAGACCAAACACGACGTATTTCTGACTTTATTTTTAGCATTTTACGCAGGAAAATAAATGCCGGAAAGACGAAGAAATACGACGGAGGCTTAGCATTTTGGCGTAATGCTCAAATAGGGTGCTTTCCTATTATTTTTTTATTGCCTAAATCGAATTATTAATACTCCTGGTGTACATATTTAACGCTTTTAGAATTTTATAAGGCGATATATATTTTTCGCGATTAAATTAAAAGTAAAAATTTTCAAGCGCGCGAAAACGCGACGGGTAAGTATGAAAAGTTAGCCGGGAAAAACTACGCGTGACGTCATTCTGCTTCCCGCTGCCGCGAGTGAGGTGACCTTGGGGCGAGGCTCTGAGCGCTGATACGACGTAGGGTGCTAGCAGGAAGCTGAGTATCATGCTAGCTGGTAGCGCTTGGCTTAAATAAGGATAATTAATACCTTTTCAAACGAAGAAAACTTTCCGACCTTAGCCAGTTTCAATTGGTGATTATTAAGACATGTTTCCCTGAGCTCTGCGCCTCGTGCATGCAATGGTAACCTCAGATGATGTAAAACTCCTATCCTCTCGTGTAGAAACTAGGTCCCTGTGACGTCACGTGGAGTGGCATCGCATGGGCGTCAACCTGGCCTTTTTCAAATGAGGATGAAATTGACCATTGCCATTCGTCTAAACCGGTATTTCTAAAACGAAATAATTTGTATATTATGAATACAGTAATGGCGGGTAACGAATCGCAATCAATGCCTTTCGTTTTCTTTGATGAAGGAAACTACCCTATTGTTTACATAAAATTAAAATATTCCATTAATCAGCTAAGTTCCTGTTTGAATCCTTTAAAGGAAATCACAATTACTCACTAAAATCTTGGGTTTCCTGCTGCATAGGCGACCTAGCCAAACATTTCCACATTCATCGTTTAGTATTCGAGGTATTCGAATATTCGAGCAATGATTTGATATTCGAATTCGATATTCGAGTTCGAGAAATCTGCTATTCGACCCATCCCTACTAAATACTGATATCTCTCGTATATTCCTTCCATCAACTAATTTCTTCTCTTACTTTTGTCCTTAGTGACACATGCAAAAACCTTTCCAGGCAAGGAAATAGAGGTACTTTAGCAAAGACACCAAACACAATTGATATGGTTTTCGCAAGTTTTTCTATTGAATATCCATGCTGCTTTGAAGCATACTAATAATAATAATAATACTTATCAGTTATCATTCTTAGAGATCACATGTATAGGTGACAGTAGAAGTCGTCAAAAAAAATAAGTAATAATAGTTACAATAAATGAAGCATAGGGATAGTTACAATTTTTAGTAGCTGATGGGCAAAAATTTCTCAGAGCTCAACATGAAATCGTTCAGGCTATAGTCGTTGTTGTACAGTAAATACTTCTTCAGAGCATTCCTAAATGGTGCAGGTGGAAGAGATTTTATATTATGAGATAATTTGTTGTGCATTTTTAATAGGGAGAATAACGGTCCTTTTTGGCAGAAAGTGCTAGGGTAGTCTTTGAAGTGAACATCATTAGTGGTTCTGGTTACATTATTATGAAGGGAACTATTTTTTGGAAAGTATTCTGGGATATTTTTAACAAAGGAGGCACAATTAAGAATCAACAAACATGCAACTAATGTCAGGGGCTGTGAAGCGGGGCTGGACGACGCGGGAAAGGAAGTCAAAATTCACTCCACAGTCAATTGGAGTTAAATTGTAACAAATACATAAGCGCGTAAGAATTCAATAACTGTAAAACATCATCTGGACCTCGTGACAGGTTTGGCGAAGTTTTAAAATGGGAAAAAATGTCCACCGTGTGTGTGCAGCATCAAGCATCCATCATTGAGACTTGTTCCGTAGAATCTCTGTGCGGCTGCACGATACTTAACCCACTACACTACCGGAATGGTTGTACCCTGATGCAGTCTCAATGCCCAATATATCGGCTGCATCCACACATGTTCGATGAGAGTTAACTCTATTATAGGTGAGTTATGGGTGAAGCATACTTCGGAGAATAAGGGGAAGAATTCGTGGCTGGATTTTCTGCGTGTTCTTAAAATGTTAAGGATATGATTATTTACCCGGTATAAGGGGTATAAAGCTTTTAAATTTCCCATTTGTATGAGAGCATTACAAGGGCAAAATTTTGGAAGACAAGTAGTTCCTGAACTGGTTCCTTTCAGACGCCAATGAGGTTTGCGTTAATTTTTTTCCACCACTGCACAGTCATGGGAATGTTAGAATTTTCCGATCATTATAAAGAGATAAGCCAGGTGATTGCATGGAAACTCTGGCCATGACTTGAACTGCACGCTTCTGCACAGAAAAAACTTTGTGGCAGCAGCTAGCATTACCCCAAAAGATGATGCCATAAGTTAGGTGAGGATACATTTTGGCATAATATTTCATCTTCAGAATATCAATGGTAGTTACTTCCGCCAGCTTTTATATAATAGATATGCCAGTGGAGAGTTCACTCATTATATAGCCAATATGTGATGACCAGTCAAGGAGTGCTACTGAAGAAGATCGGGGAGGAGGTTAGGGTCCCAAAGGAGGATCTTGAGTTATCTTTAGTCACTTTCCAAGAGGCCTTTATTTATATGTTTGAAATTTTTATTAACGTATCAATTTTAATCCTCTTGTTCATTGTTTGCTATAAATTTAAGGTCTTTCCTGGCTACTTTGTAATTGAGAATCAACTCATTTTTACTGCTTTTTATCAAGGAGTAGAGGTTGCGTACATTAGCAGCACTATTAAGAACATTCTCAGAATACACCTTTTCCTTTAGGGGAAGGATTCTGCTTTTTTTCGTATTCAGTGGAAAGGCAGTGTTGAAATGGATAAGGAAAATGTTAAGAAAGGCACTTATAAACAAATGATATAAGTGTGTAAAGTTGACCACAACAATCCTTCTTAGCAACCAATTTTGTCTGTTAGTCAACACAGTTGGATTAGTTAACTTATATTCATACAAGTCTTCCCAAATAATCCCCTTTCTTTGTTTCAACAAGGTCTTGGCAACCCAACATAAGTATTCACAATCTGCAGCTGACATTAAAATGGCAATTATCTTCACCAAATTTGCATTTGAGCCCTCTACCAATTTTTGTGCCGTGAAATCACGTGCGGTTGCTCTGATAGCAAATTGCGTTTTCAAGCAGTCAATGAAGAGTAATTATTCAAGATTGATTATTATCTCAGTAAAATCCATTATCCATCTACAAAAGGTAGAGATCATCTTATACTGGTACTGAAAAAAATTGTACTTAATCCCAAATATTAATCTTCCTTGGAAACAAATAATTATGATGAATAAAAAAGTTCCAGAAAACAAATAGTTCCAGAAAACAAATAGTTCCAGAAAAGTGCATGTTGTCGTCTCCTCATGGTAATAAAGTAGAAATTTTTATAAACTTGCGGATGAAACAAAGTGTCTTTCATCAATAATATGAAGCCGTTCCACCACGTACATGCTTCAAATTTTTATTTTCTTTGTTACTGAGTTCCACAAATAAGCAACTGCATTTAGGTGGATATAAAAAATGCTACGTTATAGTCATTGAGCTACGTTTAAGTTCTCCTCGTGTACTGTGCTCAATAGCATCAATTGTGGTTCTTTCTTCAGAAGGAAATAATTCAGTATCCAAGCAACATGATATAATAAGCTTCCATCCTATGCTATATCATGGTGACTCACTCATTACCGCTCGTAAATTGGACGTACGGTTAGTCCTCTTCCTATGCACATTCAGTTTACGAACTTTCAGAGACACAAACATAAAAAAAATTCAAGTGTGCCCAAAATTTTGAGTTTGGCACCTTTTCAAATTGGCCAATGCGACGCGGTGTGGTGTAAAGAAACTCACACTTTGGGCACTATCTGAACAAAGTATCACTGAATCTGACGTGAAATAAGGAACTGTTCAGCATTTTGCCTGTTCTTCTTTCCCATACTGCGATTTTTTCAGCTCTGGCTGCCTCGCATGCTCAGTTAGATTAGTTTGTCACAATCCTGAGTTAACACTCACGATTACCGATGCAGTGTAGCATTCCCCTAGATAACTGCACTCCTTGATGCCTTGCACAGGTTTATCAACTTACGAGCGAGGTCTTCGAACGCATCTTGTTTGTATATCAAGGACTTACTGTATTTGGGAAGATAGCAACCTCTAAATTTATTTTGACACAGTCCTGGATTTTTGATTTGACTATATCCATTCAGAATGGTAAACACATGTTTAGTATTTATCGCAAACCAACATGCACTGGTCATGTGATCCATGCAAATTCAAAACATCCTCCTAGTCAGAAGCTAGCAGCCTTCCGCAATATGGTCCACAGAGCTATTGTCATTCCCCTAACAAATGAGGAATAGTATAAGGAATTAGCCATCATTAAAGCTATAGCTACAGCTAATGGTTTCACGGCTGCTATGATAGACAATATGGTAGCGAAGAAGAAAAAAGAAATTTCCCTTAGGCAGATCTATTCTTTGGAACCTGGGGAAGCTCAACGCTGGCGAAAAATAAATTATATTGGTAGTGCTTCCCTAAGAGTAGGTAAATTTCTTAATCACCTTGGCATCAAACCAGCCTTCCACAATAGAAAAAACCTAAAATATTTGCTGGCCAGTGTAAAAGTGGATATCAGGGACCAAAGTGGAATTTAGAGGCTAAAGTGTGGGGATTGTATGGCGTCATACATTGGACAGACGGGGAGAAGTCTGAAGGTCAGAGCAGAAGAGCATAAGAGGGACTTTGAAAACAGGGAAGGAAAATCCCAGTTCACGGATCCTAGAAGATGGACACCGGGCTGACTTCATTCCAGAAATGCTGCAACGGGTTAATAAGGGGAAAAAAAATGGACATTTGGAAACAGTTGTACATCGTTTCTGCCATTAGTAGGAAAGATGTTATTACTAATGACCATGTTTTTTCCTTCCATTCTCCGATCCTTGACCTCCCTCAGCTAAAGGGGGAAAAAACCCTCCGAGCACCTAAAAACAGTCACCATCCCCCCCCCCCTCCCCTACCTCACCCCAGACCAACAGTCAGTTTAAAATTCCCAAATTCTTCTCCGAAATCAAACATAAGGTCCCAGCTCGTGCAGGGATCGTATTACAAAGACCTTAGCTTCGAAAAAATATGAAGTTACCGGAAAATAATAGAATCGCGTTTCACCCTTCCCTCTTTATCCCTCACTGACCATTTTCCCGCATCCATCTTTTGATAAAAATAAGACGAGGTGTTTGCCATGTGTCCTTTGTGGCTAATAACGACAGGCACTTATTTTGAATCTTCCTCAGGCGATGAAACCACCATAGTGAGAAACTCCGTGCCGTGGGATAGTGACATTGGCGCATTTCCCACAATCCGCTATCCCCCTCCATTCAGCATTCGCCCCACCCCCTCCGACGATTTCCTCTTCTCCGAAATCAAGCAAAAGGTCCCGGCTCGCGCAGGGATCGTATTACGAAGACCTCAGCTTCGAAAAAAATATCAAGTTACACGAGAACAATAAAATGCCCCCCCTCTACTCAACCACTGGCCTTTTTCTGCTTACCTGCTTCGAAGTTTCCCATTTCCGGAGGTCAACTGCTGCATGAGTCATCTACTAGCCCAAAAGTTGTCTAACAATGACTTTCAGCAATTGATAGTACAGTTTTAGTGGATTGAAATATTAGTAATATGCGCGTAATTTAAGAAAGAATAAGACCAAACACGACGTATTTCTGACTTTATTTTTAGCATTTTACGCAGGAAAATAAATGCCGGAAAGACGAAGAAATACGACGGAGGCTTAGCATTTTGGCGTAATGCTCAAATAGGGTGCTTTCCTATTATTTTTTTATTGCCTAAATCGAATTATTAATACTCCTGGTGTACATATTTAACGCTTTTAGAATTTTATAAGGCGATATATATTTTTCGCGATTAAATTAAAAGTAAAAATTTTCAAGCGCGCGAAAACGCGACGGGTAAGTATGAAAAGTTAGCCGGGAAAAACTACGCGTGACGTCATTCTGCTTCCCGCTGCCGCGAGTGAGGTGACCTTGGGGCGAGGCTCTGAGCGCTGATACGACGTAGGGTGCTAGCAGGAAGCTGAGTATCATGCTAGCTGGTAGCGCTTGGCTTAAATAAGGATAATTAATACCTTTTCAAACGAAGAAAACTTTCCGACCTTAGCCAGTTTCAATTGGTGATTATTAAGACATGTTTCCCTGAGCTCTGCGCCTCGTGCATGCAATGGTAACCTCAGATGATGTAAAACTCCTATCCTCTCGTGTAGAAACTAGGTCCCTGTGACGTCACGTGGAGTGGCATCGCATGGGCGTCAACCTGGCCTTTTTCAAATGAGGATGAAATTGACCATTGCCATTCGTCTAAACCGGTATTTCTAAAACGAAATAATTTGTATATTATGTATACAGTAATGGCGGGTAACGAATCGCAATCAATGCCTTTCGTTTTCTTTGATGAAGGAAACTACCCTATTGTTTACATAAAATTAAAATATTCCATTAATCAGCTAAGTTCCTGTTTGAATCCTTTAAAGGAAATCACAATTACTCACTAAAATCTTGGGTTTCCTGCTGCATAGGCGACCTAGCCAAACATTTCCACATTCATCGTTTAGTATTCGAGGTATTCGAATATTCGAGCAATGATTTGATATTCGAATTCGATATTCGAATTCGAGAAATCTACTATTCGACCCATCCCTAGATTAAATGAACATCAGATTCCTCAGAAAAAGTAACTGGTTAGGAAACGTTGGGGCCACCCAAAAATTGACAAAATTGACAGCGTTGAAACGTGTCATACCAATAAGAAAATGAAATTTTTTTTTTTGGTATGACACGTTTCAACGCTGAGCCATCATTTTCAAGTACATAATTGTAATCAAGTAATGATGCCTCAGCGTTGAAACGTGCCACATCAATAAAAAATTTTCAGTGAAAAGTAACTAAGGCTGTTTACTTTTCATTTCAACATGGACTTTCACTAACAAGGAGACATCGCCAAAGTGATGTTCGGGATCTGGATGCGGATGTTGTTATCTGAAACTATATAGGTCAGGTGGAAAAAGTGTCACGGCTTTCTTCCACATAGGGCCGGGTTCGAGAGATATTCGCATGTAAAGATTTTGCACAGCATGACATCCCTTGAGTAAGTGCTCCCTCTCAACTATGGCCGTGGCGGTGCGCTCTAGGGTGTTAGTCCCCTAATCTACAGTTGGTATCCCGCGTTTGAGTCCCAGTGTCGGCAATATTTTCTCTCTTCTAATTTTTGAAATCACTGTTGCATTTTATCCCCATTCGTTTCATTTAGTTACTTTGCGATTTTTTAAATTTAATATTAATTTATGGATTTTAAACGAAACTCCGAATTTTGCCTTACCACGCAAATTAGAGGACGTATATAATTACTTACATGCAAATTTCCGGGGAATTTGATCATCCTCGCCCTAGTTATTGCTCCCACAGCCTCTTCGTATATTCGTAATCTCAAGTCTTTCTTATCAACGAATAAACACCATTGCCTATCCTCACATTCAGTTAATGACCCTAGCCAGTTTCCCCTTCCACCCATCCAGTACAATAATCCTGCTTTCCAGCAGCCTACTCAAGCCGTTTTCGAGGTCTTCTTTGTATACCTTTCGTACCCACTTTCACACAATTGGGCCTAGGCGCCTCATTCAGGGATTATCGAGCTGTATGTGTGTATGTGTGCTATATAAGTCAGCTGTGGACTGAGGGTTGTTGGGACGGAAGTCTTTGAAGGACGCTAGAAGGCAGGTCATAAGGGAGGCATGTTGAGTGGAAGGACATTCTGTTGTAAAGATCGAGATTTGTTGGGAGGGCAGTGCATGGGCTGTGAAGAAAATCTAATGGAGGGAATGCCAAGTGGAAATGATATTTTGAATAAAAACCTTTGAAGCTGGAAAATACCGGTGCTTCAGAAATGGAAAAAAGGCGTTGAAAGTGGAGGCACACGCGTCAAAAACCGGGGAACGATTCATGAATAGATGTACAATCGGTGAATTGATGCGAGGCAGAGGTGTGCATCGGTACACATGATGAGCACATTACACGGAAATTCACGTGTAAGTAATTATATACATCCTCTAATTCGCGTGGCAAGGCACAATTTGGAGTTTCGTTTAAAATCCATAAATTGATATTAAATTTTAAAAATCGCAAAGTAACTAAATGAAACGAATGGGGATAAAATGCAACAGTGATTTCAAAAATTAGAAGAGAGAAAAAATATTGCTGTCACTGGGACTCGAACCTGGGATACCAACTGTAGATTAGGGGACCCAAGACCGCACCGCCACGGCCAAAGTTGAAAGGAAGCGCTTACTCAAGAGATCTCATGCTGTGCAAAATCTTTACATGTGAATATCTCTCGAACCCGGGCCTATGAATACTTATATGTACTTTTATTAAGCATATTACATAACATGATTGAAGCTTTTGCGGCTCATGATGATTAAAAATAACTCACATACGGGTGTATGCCGCGTGTCATAAAGGAGATAGCCCCGACGTTTCGCGACCGACTTCTGGTCACTTTTTCAAGGGAATAATGTTGGCCAAAAAAAAAAAAAAATAACCAATCCCAACATTATTCCCTTGAAAAAGTGACCAGCATTGACATGCGGCATACACCCGTATGTGAGTTATTTTTAATCATATTACATAACATTTAACACTATGAAAGAAATGGTTTAACTTATATTGGTTCAAGGTATATGAATGGTTCAAATATGTAGTCTTGGTGTTTACAATCGGCAAACAGCAAACCCCCACTACTTCATATGTGTATACTTTGAGAGCCATTCTAGAATTTTTGGATTGTCAAGTTTCTCCACATTAAATAAGGCCTTTAAAAATGCTTCCGTAGTACCAACAACAAGCTCCTCCTTCGCTTTCTTTGACTGAGTGACTGTGTGTTCAAATGATAGCTGTCGTTTTGCGAGTCCCCTTTCTTTTGCAGATTTATGTGTATCGCTACTGATGTGCTTTAACAGCGTGTCACATCTTTCATATTAAAATCTTTTATCGTAAACTTAGCACATTAATACTCTGTCTTTCACATAAAATCCTTCTGAGCTGAATTCACTCGCCATGGTATGAGCGGTATCACTAGCTTTTGGCATTTTAAAATTCCTATCCTTTGTTTGATATTTAAAGCTGGAACTGCGATAAAAAAACAGTCCAACCGCAAAACACAATCTATCACGATGCTGTATCCAGACTGAGTGCTGAGTAGCTACGGCATAACCATAGTACTGTATAACTTACAAATTGGCCTAAATGTTTAATGTCGTGGGTTCTCTTTCACTAACACTCACCCAGGTGTTGAGGGAAGGTAGGACAGCAGCTAGATACAACAAAATCGCTTAGTTTTTATTACAGCTGTTGCTAATCGGTCAGGAAAGGAAGTGAAAGCGGCAAAACATAATCAGATTCAAAGAAACTTGAAAAATTATTTTCCATTTATCGATCCAGAAACATCTAGAATGAGACGCTTTCTCACCTGAAGAATTAGATATTAGATTTGGCCAAAGTCGAAATGATTTTTGTTTGTATTGAAGCTCAGTGGAGAGCCAAATATCTGACGATCCACCTGCAAATAAGGAGAACCCACTCTCCTCCTATCCTTTCTGTTCCTGCGCCGTTGACGGCCACCGTGGTCACGACGGCGTCCATTTCAATCCGGCCCGGCAGAGCGCCGTCTACGGCATGAGATACAGGCAGTGCTACATTGAGGCCGCTTTTTGAAGAAGCGACTTTTCGCCGGCCGCCGTTCACATCACAACGGCATGAAATTTAGGCCACTTTCAATCGAGAAGACTCTCTGCCACCTGTGGGCTGTGCCATGAACGGCGGCCCGGTCCCAGCCATCGGCCATGTTTAAGTCAACGAAATTGTTACATTAGACCCACATTCAAGGTTTTCCTGCTACAAGTTATCCAATAACGCTGTCTAATGTGTCGCGGTGAGTCACCGGAATTACTGCTCAGCATTGACGTGTATCGGGCGCGTGAGCTTGTATTTCCGCTCTTCCGCGGCCGCGTTAAATTTCTTACCGCACATTTTTAATTCGTTATATCTAATTCATCAGGTAAGAAAGCGCCTCATTCTAAATATTTCCGGATTGATACATGGGAATATAAGAGAGAGGCTGTGATAAATTTAACGGCAAATTCTGGCGGAGAAATCACTACAGTGCGCGATATGACGCGGATGCATTATGTGCGAGACCAAACGAGCTAATTGACCTTGGAATCGTAATGAGATAGAGCAAATGAGCGTTGGCAGCGTTAAACAATGAAGGCTTAGTCTTTAATAGATTATGACTCATTAGATGTGATTTTTTCACTATTCCACCTTTTTGCGTTATTTCACGTTATTTCGCAATATCACGTATCGCGAAATTCAGGGACCTCTACCTATATATGTAGTTTCAGATAATAACATCCGCATCCAGATCCCGAACATCACTTTGGCGATGTCTCCTTGTAAGTTCAAGCCGAAATGATTGATTTCAGCACTATGATGCTTTGTAGGAAGAAATTCTAATATCATTGTAGGGAAAATGGTAGCTGACATAAGTGGGTACATGCGCGGCAGCATGTAGCACCCAATTTGCCACACCAACAGGAGAGTGGCAGGGTGTGTTAGAAAGCCAGCTGTTAACAAAAGAAGGAAATTAGGCACGTATTAGAGTGATCTGACTTACGAGTGTCACCAAGAATTTAATAAGGTACCCCACTTTTAGTGGTAAAAATAGATTACTCTATCCATTTAGCAAGATATGTCTCTAATTTTATCATTTCAGTTTCACTTAAAAAACATAATGATGTTCTAAGATGATGGTCTCTGCGCAGCTCTGAAAGAAATCCGTTGCTCAAGCAATCTAAGCCTATCAAGTAACCTCTGAGGTTAAACATAAATTTTGAATTGATAATAGAGTAGAAAGTCAATAATCCGGAACACTCTGGACCAGACGCATTCCAGATTAACATTTCTGGTGAAGAGATCAGTTAACAAGATGTAGGCAATGATTTTTTTTACAAACCATGCTCATGAGTTAAGTGTCAAGTAACGAGAAAAACCCTATCAAATGTATAAAATTTATGATTACGTGATTTAAAAAGATTCATAACATTTGAAAAAAGTTCTTCATTCATAAATCAGGACGGTAGATAAGTCATGAGAGAGAGAGGGTAATCCTGATGAGACTGGCAGTAAAGGGAAAAAAAAGCACAAAATTTTTACAACGCAACTAGAACATCACTTACTGGAAATTATCAAAGTCTTCGATCAGAGACAATCCCACCTCGAAAATGCTTTTGTAAATAATAACCGATAGAGACTTTAAATTATTATATTTAACATTTGTAGTCACAGCTAATCTCATAAATGCGGAGAACATGAGTATTTTTGAAAAACTACTATGCATTAAATTGACGAATAATCTTCAAATAGTTCACATGACTAATATGGAGGGATGCCCTTGAGGCAGCAGGCTTCGTGGCGGGGGTCACCCACCCAATGGCCAACACAAGAGCATGATGAGGGGAGGCCTTCTGATATAAAGACTACGTACTGCACGGCTCCCACGATTGAAGCAACTGGCTATTTCACTTCTGGGTTTTCAAAAAAAAAACTAACTTCTGATCAGAAAAAAGTGCTTTTACCTTGGAAAATGGCATCTGAAGAAACTTGTTTTAAAATAAATGTTTATTCTCACTGCTGCAAATGAGTGCATTTCCATAAAATGGGTCAATTGAATTCCTCTTTGTGATGGTTGGATGAAAAATGAAATACAATGCAAAGCATGCAATTACATGCAATGAATGAAAAAGGAGGCTATCGCATTTCAAGGAGGAAAATAAACAATTATCATTCCTATGCCACATATTTTTTATAGAGCTGCAAATCTCCTCAGATAGATTTTAAGTCATTTTGGGCATGTGGTGTGCACAATGTCACTTCAACCCATTTCCATTCCTCTCGCAGTTAAGTCCGCAAAGTTTGAGGCATGGGCATCATGCATTGATGCCGTGAATTCTGCTGTGCCACATCTGCGTATCCTAAGTCACGTAATGAAATATTTTGCAGAAGAAAATGGCAAATGAGTCAACTAGCTCTCATGTTATTTGCATGAAGATAGCCATCCATGCTCTGAGACAGCAACTAAACCACTTAGATAGCCAAATTTTCGGCAATGCAACTTTAAAATATAGAAATTTTGAAAAACCTTCAGTTGCCTAGATCACTCTGCTGTTGAGATTTCCAGATTATCGATCTTCAACTGCATGTGAATCATAAGACCATATATTTACTGGATGTATGATGGTAGGGTGGCAGAAAGTTTACTCCCACCCTACCTTCCCCCAACCCTGTCGATTGTTTACAAATGGACAGCCCCTCACCTTTCACGGGCAGCAGCAAAGAGAGCTCGAAGTCTCGCCTCTGACTCCCCTAAGTACTTGCTGTACATCTCAGAGCCCAGGACCTCCACCAGGGCAGCGCCACTGTCTGATGCCAAGGCTCTCACCAGCAGCGTCTTGCCTGAGCCAGGAGGACCAATCAGCAGACAGCCGTGCGTGCCACCAAGTGCCCCTGCCAAATAAATCACGACAACATATCACACACATGCCCATCACGGCGGATCGATTCTTTTCAAATCCATATGGCCCAATGAAATAAAGTTGTGGTACTGATCAATAATATAAGGCCTAAAAAATTTGAGACCTCTAAGTCAACTCCTGACCCATGCTAAAATGCCATTTATGGGGGAAGGGTCAAATATCAAAAATTTTAATATCTTATGGTCATTTACAATAGATGATACCAAGTTACAGCGCTTCAGATCAAATATTTCATGCATTTTGACATATCTGCTGCCATTAATCCACAATATGACAAATTTGAATGTGCCTGCGAAGAAAATATACCGAAGCCCTTTCAGCTCGGCGGACAGTAGAGCGACAGGCCACTAGCGCCCCCTCCCTCCTCGCCTCGAGGTCAACAGTATTCCTATCCAAGTGTCTACTTTCAAACAAAAAAGGTTTCATCTCCTTTCTTGTCATCACTTATGGGACGTCTCCTTTAGCTAAGGAATTGTTCATCTAAGTAAGGAATCGCTGAATGAAAGTGCAAATGGCAACGGACGATATGAGGCACATGAGATGTGCAGCTGACAAGTGGTGACCGCTTGGCAGGAGTAGGTGAGCTTTCAATTTATCTATGAAGGGGCTAAAGCCGTGTATTTTCAGTTGCAAGTAAATGCCGCTTGAGGTAACAAAGTAAACAATGATATCACTCAATTGATGATGTTTTCCTCCTCGAGAGCTTCTGCGGCCCAAGAACAGCAGCAGCAGCAGCAAGCTGACAGAAGCCATTGCTCGCTTGTTTTTGAAACACAGCATTCACTTTGTTTACCAACACTTGGAGTGCACTTAATTGAAATATAATGGACATAATTCAGAATATTCATGTCAACTGAACAAAAATGCCCCTAATTTCTATTTATAATGTACTGGATGAAAAAATAGCAATTATTGTGCGATAAAACGTCTGAAAACATGAAATATTTCATTTGCTAACTTTGTGTGATTTACCGATGATATCTTGAATAATGTCTCATGAGGCTCCACTGATGAATACGTAATTATTCCTGGAAAATGCAATGCAAAGACCTATTATTAGAATTACGGTTTCCATGCATGGATGGAAATGTGTTACATTACTGTCGGCATCAAAATGATGTGCCGCTGCAGTTTGCAAATTTATATCTGGACTTCAGTGCATGCATATAATTATGAATAATGCATCATTTTAAATAAAATTTTATTCTCAATTCTAATCTTTTTTTGTTTTATGAAAATTTCAAAAATCAAGACACGCAAGTGAAATAAATGACTCCACGCACCAAAAAAATTAGCCGTTTTGTCAACTTCATGAAATTTGTAACTAAACCTAGGGAAAACTTCTATGTTTACAACATTCATCTTCCACAATAAGTTGCAAACATTAATGTAGATTAAAGAAATGACTTTTGCATATTTTGTTGTAAAATAACAAAACTTTTTAAACATTATCTAGTCCTACAGTTTACCCCGAAAGAAAAAATAAATTTGATAGAAACTCTACTAAATTTATTTGCTATTTTTCTATGATCCATAATTTGGGGCACCGAATTTTCACGAACCGCGAAATCTAATGTGAAATTTACAAGGTTGCACGAAATGGGGAAGTTGGATGAAATTTTTTTCATTGAAGTATAACATGATTCTTATAGCAATTTTCACCAGGAATCCAATTTCACCAATCAAACTTCTTGTAAACCATTCATTTTATCATTAAAATTCATTTAAAAGAGAGAAATCCTTCTCCAGATGTGAAGTTAGCTCTGATTGTTGGTGATGTCATTCCTCCCTACGGTGTTTTCGTTTTGCATGCACGGCCATAGAATGAAGCAGCCGTTGAGTAAGTGAATATGTACATATTTTTTAAATCCGTGTTTCCTCTGAGAAAATTTATGAAATTATTTAGTCAAGCCAAATATTTTTCATCCATTTTCTGTATTTGTAGAAAAAGAATATATGCGAAATGTAAGACGGTTTCGTGAAAGGCTGTCGCGATAATCTCACAAAGGTGGATTCCATAATGATGGCTTTATATTTTAAAAGTAACCCGGACTTTCTGGCTGCAGAATTTAGAGAATAAAAGGCTTCGCATAAAGGTTTTCTAGTTTATTTTGTCATTACTGTACCAGCTTTTACGAATACAGAAGTAGCTACTTGGCCTCTTTTTTAAATTTCTGCATTTCTATTGATGCATCTAGTTAGTGCAAATATAGTTTATATGGTACGAGTTATGATGTGCATAATGTGTACAGAAAAATTACCTTAAATCTGTGCACAGAAGGTATTTCACAACTTACTGAATCGAAAAGCTGATATCATAATGAAAGCAAAAAATCATATCGTAAAACTGTAAGCAGTTTTATAGTATGTTCTGTGTGCAGTCTGAAAGGTGTGCAAGTTTTGAGAAGTAATGTTTTTTGGAGCTGCTTTTTAACATGACTTTTAATGTTAGCAATAAAAATTCTGTAAGATACCTACAAAAAAATTAAGTTATTTCGCAAAATTATGACAAAATGCAAGCATTCACATTAAATAGTATTAGGTGCGCAACTGAGTTCTCGCTGTTTTTTTTAATGAAAAATACAAAATTATTTTGAAAAAATGGTTTTAAATTAATCATTCTAAGTATTTTCCGTCACTACCTGCAAATTTTTCCCATCATTGTGGCAGAGCTCGAATATCGTTACGGAAGAAGTGTTTGTCTACATGGGCACCCTCAGCATGGATCTTCCTATTTGCTTAGTTAGCTCAACTTCATCTTTAGCACTCTTTACATTCTTGGAAACACTTGGTGGTTTAATTGACTCTCAAAACAGCCTTTTGGAATTCGCTCAAGAAATCCAGTGTATGGTAATGACACTATCTTATGCCCGGCCACCATAACCCCTCGAAATGAAATTTTCTTAAGAAAAATCATATGATTCATTTTATTTTTTTGATTGAGTTAAGATAGAAATATTTAATCAGTTAACATTCCATTAATTTTACAGTATTGTGAAAAACTGATTCCTTTGAAAAAATTACCTTTGAAAAACAATATTTTTAGTTTTCATTACTATCAGCAGTATAATGCACTAATTGCTGTAAAACAACGGATTTAGATTTTCCTTCGAATTTCACTTTTTTTTCGGTTAATTTTAGCATTAAATCTATCACAGCATAATAAACTAAGGGCAGTTGAATGAAATGAAATTTTCTTAAGAAAAATCATATGATTCATTTTATTTTTTTGATTGAGTTAAGATAGAAATATTTAATCAGTTAACATTCCATTAATTTTACAGTATTGTGAAAAACTGATTCCTTTGAAAAAATTACCTTTGAAAAACAATATTTTTAGTTTTCATTACTATCAGCAGTATAATGCACTAATTGCTGTAAAACAACGGATTTAGATTTTCCTTCGAATTTCACTTTCTTTTCGGTTAATTTTAGCATTAAATCTATCACAGCATAATAAACTAAGGGCAGTTTGATATCACATATACAGTAAACTCTTGATTTTACGAAGTCAGTGGGACCGGAAAATTGGCACTTCGTAAAATCGAGTTTCGTAAATTCAAACCTTTTTCATAAGTCACGAAAAAAATCTTCGCTTTTGTTTCTTCCGCCGTTTTTTGTCTTTAGTGGTCTTATTTAAATGTTTTCGGTGGTTATTCTAGGTATAATTCATAGAAAAGGCTTTTTGCTATCGATTTATGATGTGAATAATCGTTAAATAATTATACCACCATAAAATTCCCATTTCTTGTTCATACTTCAACATCAACGATCGCTAAAGAAATTCCCGACCAGTTTAGAAAACGTAATCAAATAATGAATTGCAATGTTTATTATAAGAATTAACAGTAATAAATTTGTGGTTAGGAGCCAATAGCTACTATTAAGTATGCAAAAGATAGATATTTGTTTCTGACACCCACGGAATTTTAGCGGCAGCCGGCCTAACCGCCACTTATGTCGCCCTCTATCGCTCAGTGACGAGAAAAAAAGAAAAACAAGGGTCTTAGCCCGTTTCCAAAATAACCTTCGTAAGTTAATATTTCGAGTTACTTCGTATTTTCAGCAGAATGTGCTCTATTTTCACTGAGATTCAATTACGATCATAAATAACGTAGGATGTGATTATCTTCTGGCGAATATTTGAAGTAAATTCTGTTTGAGTTCTCCGTCCGACTACTGTGTTCCATCATCTTCGCAGACGTTGCCATAAAAGACTTAATTCTTCATCAGGACTGTATTCTTCATACCGGGTGTGAGGTGACCTGTTCATATAGTATGTTTCTCTCCTTTTATGCCGACAGGAGCAAGGTTCCAACCGGAAAACGACAGGAGAAACATCTTACAGTATCGGAGAAATATAGATGGAAACGTTATTATCCACATTGATTGTTTTCCTACAAGAGACGTTTTATCATTTCTAAACGTGGTTAAGTATTGGTTCGCTAGCGTGAATTCCCAAAAATGACACGCAAAAACCTGTACATTCAACTCATTTACTTTTCGTGTCCCTTTCTCCTCCGTATTGAAAGTTATGCAAAGAATCATTTACATAGAGAAAAGATTTTCTTAGCTTTAGCACTAAAAATAGTCGCACAATATTCGTAAATAAATATAGTGAGGAAAGAGCAAAGAAAATAATTTCAATTGAAACGTCAGCAGAGAAGAAGAGAGACAATTATAAGCGCGGCACCATTTTCCCGATAGTGGAAGATACTTCTTCCGCCTCTCTCCGGTTAATAACTTCCCCCCGTTGCAGGTAAAGATGAACCATGCCCTTCTCCACAATCGGGGAACTTTCCCAGTGGGTGGGGTGAATAAGAGTGGGATGGGGATTGCCTGAGGAAAGAAGTGTGGTCAGCACAAGGACTGGTGAAGGGGGCAGCACAAAGAAGGGTGGGGAAATGGCCTTCAGCTCTGCCTCAGTCTACTTTTGGGGGCCGTATTTTTTTGCGACGCACACAAGCTCAGTCTCCTTAGGGAGGGAGTGAATGGGAAATGCTGGGGAAGGAGGGGTTTGGGATGCGTAAGGTGGGTGTCAGCAAGATCAGCCAAAGGCGGCAGGAGGGAAGGGACGGCTTTGGAAAGACAGAACCCCAGCATGGGAGAACGGGGAAGCGCGTGAGAAGAAAGTTCATGGTTAGACTTGGAAGTGCGTCTTCATTACGAGAAGCCTGAAATATAAATTGGCGGTAAATAGAGCCCAGTACTTAAGATATTTAAGTTGTTCATTCACTAAGGCCAATATATACACGAAAAGATATTATGGCGCGGATTGCATGTATCAACCTCCATTTCGGGATGTTATTAATTTCTGTTCCCATTTATAAAAGTAGCAAATAGATTTGAAAGAATGATAATCATGAATAAAAATATCTAAATCGATATCCAAACGCACATGAGCAAAATAGATGAATGTATACATACCGATCCATCGCAAGTAATACCGCTCAAGCTTCTTCCGGTATTGGACTTTAAAATCCTGGATAATGCCTTGGTCCAAGGGCTGGGACTTGCTAGTCGAGTTCGGGGGTAAAAAGAGGACTCGAACATTATCCAATTTTAGATCTTCCACGTATTTATGAACGGTGGCATTATCCATTATTAAAACAATTTTGCTGTTCTCTCCAGCAATTTTTCTCTGTAGACGTATAACCGTTTGCTGGAAAATTTCTCGGGTCATCCAGCTGTTTTTATTTGCATGGTAAAAAACGGGGAGGGCTTCCAATTTTACATGTATTAAGCACCATGGCCTTTCAAATTTCCCAATGACAACGGGCTTATTTTGTCCGTGCCTGTTTGGTTGACGCACAGCCCCCCAGTAACACGCACTTTACTCTTTTTCCCCCCATGGCACCTTTGCCCTTTGAAACCCAGGGTTGCGTCAGGTAATGCATTAAAAAATAGCCCAGTTTCAGGGGCCAGCGAGGGTGAGCTCGTCGAGGAAAGGGTCCCGAATTAGGGACCCTTCGAAGTGCTTCGGCGAAAAGTAGTCAAGTAGTCTTCGAAGTACGTTCACAGCAGTGCAAAGGGTTAATTAGAGGTGTACGAAATACTCCGGGCGACCTTCCTGACATGTTAAACTACGAATTATTGCCGATGCTATGTTTACGAACAGGCACGTAAATAGGGGCATAATGTCAGCCGCGATATTTTAACTGAACTCCTACTCCCCCTAAATTCCCACAGTGAGGTTTTTGGCGACCCATTTCTCTCCAAAGTTGCATTATCATTTACGATTTCGCACTTTTGATGGACCAAAGTTGGAAGCGCTGATTTTTTAGCTACTTACGCCGGCGTAACTAGTTTTGTTGACAAATTTTTCGCCGTAGTTCGTATTAACAAATGCCATTTGTTCCTAGGGACCGAGCCGAGGTTCGTAAATTCAAAAAATTTCGTAAAATCGAAACTTCGTATAATCGAATAGCGCCATGTATTTAGCATAGGCTTTTCACCGGGACCGCAATATCACTTCGTATAATCGAAAACTTCGTAAAATCCTGCTTCGTAAAATCAAGAGTTTACTGTAATTGCAGTAAAAAAACTGATCTACACAACAGAAAATGCATTGCATGTCACTCACTGGAGTGAGTCGTGTTCTATTTTTTTTTACTCTGACCAGGTTAAACTTTGCTATATTGGATTACCTGGTTTTTTAATTTCTATTTCTAAACAATCTAAACATTATCTATATAATAATATAATCTCAATTTCTAAACAATAATTGAAACTTCATGCGAATAGCCAGCTGGAAAGAGATTTGGCAATTTAAGCAACATCTTATTTTTGTCAACCCAACAAACTAGGTTTTTCAAAAAACTAGCCACCGGAATAATGGAAGCAGGAAATATCGTACTGCTGTCGAGGGCGAGATATTGAGATCTCCTGGGCTAAAATATGGAAGGATTCCTTGCGGCTAATTTTTCTTAGCATAACCATTACAGGTAACCCAGTCTTTCCTGATAGCAAATTGACAATAAAATAATTTTCACAATCTACCCTTGAATACAATGCTGGCTTTTTTGCATCAAAAACAAAGTATACTTGGCACTTTGGCTACATATCTCCCTGTCTGATTTCATGTCAGAGCTGCAGCTGCTGCCGCCAAAGTGGGAATCACCTATCATACACTTCTTCAGTAGTTGAATTACAACTCTCACTAGCTGCAATATTATCTAGCTTTTCCAGGCAGAAGAATTTCATGTGAGACGTAGCAGCATTGGATTTTTTTAGCAAACACGGTTTTTTACTGAACACCACCAGTTTTTGTTTCTGGCTTCAATTGGCAGGACTTTTCCTGACTTCGACTTTCCACCACTTCCTCCTGTGGCACTAAGTCAGTTGATTGGAGGAGGTAGTGATAATATACCAATAGTTTCTTACAAATTGTACACTCCTAGGTAGTAAATATGGTTTTGAGGGAGTTCAGATAGGAATACTATGCATGTGAATCAATTGATTTTGGAGAGACTCTATGTACCCTTTATGTATTCTTATCATGATTAATCATTGATACTTTAAAAATACAATAATTATAAGACATCGGATACTACGAGAGCCATTTTTTTCAACCTCCGATGGATCGTTGTCAGCAAAACACCATGCAAGCGACAGGTGGGTACTGCACAAATGCATGTCCTCCACTCCACGCGCTCAAGTCATTTCTCAATATTATTCTGTTGTAATTTCTTAAGTTAAAGTGATTAAACCCCTTTGTTTTCGTCGACAGATCATTCTTCCTCTTCCTCGCCTTAACCCACTTCTTTCTTCTCACTTCATTATTCGACATACCGACGAATATTTTATTAGAATATCGTGATGTATTTGAAAACATAAGCATCACGCGATATTTATAATTCGCCATTATAAACAGCACTTCATATAGGTAAACACAGTGTCTTCCTGGCATAGGTATACCGCTACAATCTCCAAACCCCACGGCTCAGACGTTAGCAACTCCGTTTGGGGAGAAATGACATTAAACCTCTTGGATCCACTACTTTCGTTTGCACCCCCCACTTATCCACTGTGACCTCTCATATCTTGGATACTACCGCTAGAATTAGTTAGTAAGATATTCTTTCCCAGAGGTTTACTACATTTTGACAAAGTTTTCAAAAAATGTGAAGCACTTTTTCTGCGAATTTGGGGTGATATCTTCCACCATTGCTGGTAAAATATACCTTGACACTTTAAGTTTTCTTATAAAACCAGTAACAATAACCGATCTCATAAAGTCGGTGCTTTGGAATTGGCTCGGAACTGTTGCAAGGTTTTGTATTTGGCACCAAAAGCCAAAATGGTCTGTAGCATATTCAAGGCCACAAAGTGAAAAAAAGGCCATATATTACTTATTATTAAGGAGATATAAGATAAGGAGAACCAATGTATGCCATGTGCATGCACTGTGTCGTGAAGTTATCGCGAGGAAGTGCTAAATCCACCTCACCACAAATGAAGCATTTTCGGATGAAACACAAGTCGGAATGCGATCAGAAAGAGACAAAATTCGGGGGAAACGTGCGTGAGGAAAATTTGAATTCAGTCAATGGCAGTGGGGTAGCCATGAATTTTGTTAGGGGGGTCCAAAACCTAAGGGGGGGGGGGGTATTTTTTAACAACAGGGTACAAAGTAGAGGATTTCAAACTAATTTTTACACCCTTCATAATCGAAAAAAAACTTCATTTCTCAAAGAAATCTATTGTAAATTCATGATTTTTCAATATTTTGTTTCCTTTTATAAAGGAAAGTAATTGTGTTTTTATATTTTGGGGGGTCTGGACCCCCCAGACTTCCCCCTCTCCCTACGCCACTGGTCAGTGATTTATCCGAAGATTTTTCCTATTTTTATTTCCAAACCCAAGCGTAACAGTTTAGGTCCTTTAAAAAACAACTTGAAAGCCTATAAAAATGATTTTATATTTATGACAATATAAAAATGTGTATGAAAATCTAAGAGGCATACCTTTGATTGTATATACCCGGAATAAACTTGAATAATTACTTCGTTTAAAAGTAGGAATTTGAAATGCATTTGGATCCGAAAATATCCGATCCGAAAGATCCCGCTCCGAATATCAAGGATCCGATCCGATTCCAGATGCGACCCATTCTAACCCAACAAGCCTCAGACTTAGCGAGTTCAATGCTAGCTCCAAATTTGCCTTTTAATGAATCACTTCTACTCGACTACAAAGCATTCCAGTGGCAGCTGCCATTGCATGCATTAATAGCTTTTTGGGGTATTATGTCTACACTTCTAAATTATTCAATCTGATCAATGTATAAAGGCTCAATAATTACCTAAATTGAAAAACTTGGGATTCCAAACAATATCCGCAAATTCTTTCAGCTTCTGAATGGTGCCCTCTAGCCCACCAACAGAAGCTAGGCTCAGGCTGTTAACATGTTTCACAGTTTCATCGACAACCTTAAACTGGGTGCCAGCATTCACAATGAAGCAGGGTGCACTCACTCCGGCACCATCCTCACAAATGTGTACGTTGGCCAATCTGTGTGCCACATCATTGCCTCCTCCAGCTGCAGGCTGCTGCTGCTGCTGAGTCGACACAATGTCACATGCTTGAAAATAATGCCTCTGGCCATAGTGACGAACACACAGCTTATTCCCATTCAACAGCACTTTCCCCAACAATGTCTTTGAGAGAGAAGAGAGAACAGTACTGCTCACATGATCCCCTAAAGGACGCACAAAAACAATGTCAGCTGGTACTGGCAATGCAGTGAGTCTCTCGACAGACAACCTGGTGCCCACCTCCACCTCAAGAAACTGGAGTCCTAAAACAACAATATGACAGAAAACATCTCATCAATTAGATTTCTTGCACAAAGACACTATAATAATACGTCAGTCTAATACACGTTTGCACAATGTTGGACTCTGTATAAAGAACTTTAGTAATAAAAATTTGAACCACACCACTCCTTCAAACCAACCCCAGCTCAGCCTCCCAGAAAGGGAGGCTATTCATAAAGAGAAGTTGGTAACATTAATTGGCGTAGAATTGGTGCTTCATTTTGACTTTTGGGGGATTTCATCTCAAATAAAGCAGAGGGGTGTCAGGTGACCACCACCGATTTCTCTGAAAGCTATATACATGAAAGCAGTATCCTTATGATGAATAATGATCACTTTATCTCAGATCAGAACTAAACCGTTATTAAGTTATTATCCTTTGAACATTGCTGAGTCAGGCCTCGGAGTAAAAAATGAAAACTCACATAAAAGCTGATTATGTACTAAGGAACCATAAAGCAGTGGTTATTGTTTCATTTTGAAGAAATTCATTTATGCACATTCTGACATAACTTGCAAGTCATTTGAAGCAATAAGAAACAAATAGGACTTGTTTAAACAATAAAAATTAGTCATTATTTAACAATTTATTACTAAAAAAGGCCACCTTTTATTTTCTTTAAAATTTTTCAGCGGGTAGCTTAAATGTTCTGTTATCAATTTAAAAAAGGTAGTATTTTTATACATTTTGTTTTATGGCATGTTTTCGACTCTTTTACCCCAAGATTGCATACCATCAAGGGAAAAAAATGAAGTTTCATTCTACTTAGCATTCATAACAGTTAAAAGTTCATATCTGAATGATTGGTTACATCTATACACTGAAAGCAAGTTCAACCTGGTTTACGTCCATGGCATCCAATGTGTGCAAACGCCCACTGCTACTGACTGGAAACGGTGAATGAGTTGCACAGAGTATTTTTCAATGGCACTTCACATAAGTCTTCTACTTTGGGTCATGTGGAACAATTCAATGGACCATGTGGATGCATAAACAAGACACTAATGTCATTCTTTTCTAAATACACAGCAGTGATTTTAGAAATCCACCAGGTTTTTTGAAAACACACAATGAAGTCATTCATGGTGAGATCTTGAGTACTGTATATCTGTATTGTCTGAATAGCTAGTACTGTCTTCAAAACTGAATTTATTTGTGTCACAGCCTGTTTGCAGAGCAAGCAACAGTTGTCCCATGTCTGCCAAAGTCCCCATTAAATGTCTGTCCCCATTAAATGTCTGTCCCATCAACATTTTCATGTCAAAGACATGAAAATGTTGATGCCAGTCACGGGTGCTCCTTTCACCCAATCACTTTTTTGTCTAAATTGAGCTAGTTAACATGTGTGAAATGCAAGTTTCATATTAGGCAAGAATTTACTTCACTTACTTTAAAAAAGTGATAATTGTCAAATATGCACTTCATGAGAAAATAATATCTCCGCCGCTTTTCAAGAAGCGAGAGTGAGATGTCTATGACAGGTCATGTTCAAATTTTATCACTCTTTTCCACAAGTTAATCTAAACAACATAATATGGCTGCTTTTCCAGTTTCAACCAAACATAAAATTAACATATCATGCAGAGCTAAAAAACAACTAGGAATATGGCCCAATGTGATGTATACGGTGGGCATCCTTTTCCTCATTGCGCTCAATGAACATTGTGCTTTCATTTTATTTGGACGGTGACAAAGATTGTTCTTGTGCAAGTCCTAATCAGCAAGATGTGTTCACTGCCATTGAGAATCATTTTACAGTAAACAAATTCAAATGATTCAAGAGTCGATCAATAAACAAAACCTATGCCATTGTGCAAGAATAACATTCTAAAATAAAATTGACCCAGTTCTACTCAGTCAGGCCAAGATGCAACCTATGCACCAAATTTCCAAATGCCAAAATTCAACCTATGCACAACATTTACAGATGTATTTATTGCTCCAATTCGAAAAATGTATGTAACATTGTAAGAAAGTTGACCAACTCAGTCACTGAAAATGATTATTTATATAAGTTGTACCTCTGTGAAAGCCATAAAGAAGAGTGTTAGTTCCAAGAATATGGCTTATGTCCAGGCATTGTTGGCCAGACAATGGCCACTTACAGGTTGGATGACGAGGAAAATGAAGAAGTGACTTACGGTTTTTGGGAAAAAGACGATTTGTTAAAGAAGACTGTTTTGATGGAAAAATTCATTGCTGAAGTTTAGGATTTCGCCAAGAGAGGTGTGCATCACCACTATATTTGGAAAATAGAAAGGGAAGCTATTCATAAAGAGAAGTAGGTAACACTAATTGGTGTGGCATTGGTGCTTCAATTTGACTTTTCTGAGAATTAGAGTGTGATTCTTCCAGATTAAGTACAACCCTGTAACTGGCAAAAAGTACAGATATCAATATTTACCTACATGGAATATAATAAGTAAGGTATGCAGTTACTTCAGATGATTTATCAAATGATACTGCTCATGATTTTCTTGGGATGAAATAGATATAAGAACGCTAGTCTTAAAAGGTATCTCATGGAGAAATAAATCACATATTTTAGATAAGTCAGCCGCTAATTAAAAAAAACAGATTTCAGATATTTGAATTGGGGCAAGGTCTTAAACAGGATGAAAGTCATAGGTGGTTGTTCAGTGCAACTGGAAATGGATAGGGGCCATCTGATGGAGTTGCAAGAATTGGTCAAAAATTATGCCACAAAATAAAACCTGAAAATTTTCAACTATGGCAAGTACATTCAGAAAAGTGGGTCCTTTGTAGAGCAAGTGAGTATATCCTCGCCGAATATCAAACTTTTGCATTTTACACATGTTAAACTAGCCCAATAGCTTAGTTTACTTCATCAAAGAAAATGAAAGGCATTGATGGCAATTCATTACTCACCATTAGTGTATTCATAATACATATACAAATTATTTGGTTTTAGAAATCCCAGTTTAGACTATTGTTAATGGTCAATTTTAACCTCATTTGAGAAAGGACAGAGTTTCTATACGAGTTGATAGGAGTTTTACATCGTCTGAGATTACCAATGCATGCAAGAGGCTCAGAGCTCAGGGAAACATCTCTCAATAATCACCCATTAAAATTGCCTTTGGTCGGAGAGTTTCTTTGACTTGATAGGGTATTAATAATTCTTATTTAAGCCAAGCACTACCTGCTAGCAAAGTACTCTACGCTACCGCCATGCTTGGCATTAAGCAGCCTGCATCATAGCCAGACGTCACACAGGCTTTTCCCAGCATTCATACTTAACCATCGTGTTTTAGTGTGCTTGAAATTTTTCACTTTTTATTTAATCACAAAAATTCCCTGAGCTTGCAAAATGTTGAAGTAATCTATAAATTAACTCTGTACATATTAGGGTTTTATTATTTGAATAAATATCACTACAGTGTCGCTGTGGATATGTTGAATTTCATTTTTCTACTTTAAATGTCCCACTAGAGAACGCCGTTGTATTTCAATGATTTTACGTTGTATAAGCATTAGTGTGATTTGTACGCTACACAGTGTTTTCCATTCATCGACACACACAGACTCAAGTCGACTTGCATCAGCGGATTTCTTGTTCCATTCTATGTGAGTCGTCGACTGTTGTGACAGAAGTCAACAAACGATTACGCGCAGGAATTGGAGAGTTACCGTGAGTCGCATGAATGGAAAGAAAAGGAAATGGAATCATAAGTGAAACAACTACTTTCGTCCACATTTCATAATTAATTTCAAGCGAATTTTCGGAAAAAATATGTTTTACAGCCAAACATGATGTTTTGCAACGAGCTTCTTGTTTTGGCCACTAGGAGTCATCATCACTGATTTCTGATTGGAGATTGGCCGCAATAAAAAAGAACCTGTTCTAAATTCCATACTGGGCAAGAAATTGTGCCCAATATTGTGAAAAGGATATTGGACTAGAAATTGGTGTGAGTCAATAAATTGGGTCATATGGGCTGTGATTTCCTAGTAGACATTCGAATATCTCTATGACATAAACGAGAGGTTAGGAGATGTCCCAGCGAGGTTCTCTGACTACGTCCCAGGTGCGTCAATTTATAGGACATTCGGATATCCTTCAGACATCCCTTTTTGGTCAGTGGGACATTGAGTATATCCATAGAGTAAGTACATAAATCGTACATATTTTTGATGTAGTTCTGGAAGAATTTATTTATTTATTTGGGAAGAATTAGGATTAATCAGATGGCGAGGAACAATTTTTTGCGATTTTTTTAATTTGCTCGTTCCACAAGTCTAAAAATATTTTCTGAAGAAGAATGGGTCACTACGTTTAGTGGATACAATAGTTCGATTTAGTTCACAACAATATACATACCTAGTTATAAAAAATATTTCCTTAAATTTCGGCTAGTAACTTGAATTTTCTGAGTTTATATTCCTAATCCAGTTGTGAGCGGACTGTTCCCTAGTAGTGCCAAAAGGATTATATCTAGATTTAATACGTATCATTGTATACATATTATATCTGTATAAATTACATGCAAATGTCCTCTACCACGCAGATAATATCTAGATATTATACGTATTATATCTGCTGCAATAATATGGATTTTATAAAGATTAAATACATATAACCCGACCTATAGCGTAAATCTGTATATATTATACATATCTTATACATGCCTGATGATCCCTGGTTACGCTGTAAGGATATCATTTGTTTACGTATTTTAAAGATATTCTGGTATACATCAAGGACCATGGATCATCAGACATGTATAAAATATGTATACTATACAGATTTGCAAATCTGTGTATCGATTACGTATTTCGAAATCTTAAAAATATACAGATATAATCCTTTTGATGCTACTTGGGTTCTTTATAGTATTACGTTGAAACTTGCAGGAAACGTTTACTGCACATTTTTTCCATACCAGTGAACTCTAATTTGTTCTTAACTCAGTTTCGATATTGTTATATTTGTTTATATATCTTTTGGATGGAAAATCTGGAATTTTGCAAGGTAAAAAGCAACTATAACTTTCCTATTTTTTATTATCTATTGGCTAACTTTTGTATTTTACTATATAGGTCCACATATGCTCCACATGAAATTTGGAGAAAACAATAAATGTATTTTTGGTGAAAAAATTGTAACTTTATCTTGGATCTGAAAGGAGTTACGAATTTTTGATTTTCTCAAATATATTTACCGCACCATTATTATTCAGCCACTTGCTCTTTCGTGGCAGTTTTCCATGGCTTTTTCACTCAACTGTCGGCTAAACCTAATTCTTCTCTTCGAAGATGAAGAGAAGATTCAGGGTGCCAGCCAAAGAGAAAATAACCCTGCCACGAACAACCCAGGGGATTATGAAACACCTGGTCCCCCTGTTCAGCGGTTACATCAACATATTCTTACAAATTAAGATGGAGTATATTATATGTACCATGAAAACTGATAAAAATATTTTTCTTTACTTAGGGAGGATGAAATGCTTTAGCAATTTTCGAGCTGGTCTTCATTTCTTATCAGTTCTGACACGAGAGCAAGTGCCTTGGAAAGTGGCGATGAACCATGCACAACCGAGGCAGCAAGGGGTACCGTTACATCTGAGGCTGCTGATTCCCCAATGAATTGGAATAACCTAAGCTTGCCTCTGTTAGATCCCCTGGTGAAAAGTAAGAAAATTCCCAGTGGCTCCACCGCCAAAGACTACTTTCCTCTTATGTTTACCAAAGAGTTTTATGACCTTGTAATAAGGGAAACAAAGAGGAATGCAGAGTGCATATTTCTCAGAAACCTGTTGCCCCATACAGGATAAGAGTCTGGTGGCCACTGAAATGAGAGGAGTTTGAGGTTTGGTCGGGCCTGCTCTTTCATATGGGGACAGTCCACACAAATAGAATATCGAACTATTGGAAAAAGTCAGTGTTTTTGAGCTATAAGTTATTTTGCCAATCAATGCCAAGGGATCAATTTCTTGGGAAATAGCAAGCCATCCATTTTGCAAAAAAAAAGCAGATGAAAATGAATCTGCTCCATCTGATCGTTTATACAAAGGAAGACCACTCTTGATTTATTTCCAGAAAACAATGACTTCCTGTGTTTCCCCCACAAGAGAACAATGCATTGACTAATCAACGATACTTTGACGAGGATGATTGAATTTCCGGCAATACATGCAGAGGAGAAGACACAAACATGGCATAAAAATCTAGATGCTCTGTGCGCCAGCAGGGTTAGTGCATCAGATGATAGTTTATGTGAGATCTGGGGATAGTGACGTGGGTGGATGAAAACATGGGGACAAAGTGGTCCACAAACTTTTACAACACTTCAAAAATAAGGGGCACAGTGTATTTTTGAAAAATTATTACAAAAATTTTCCCCTATCTAGGGATCTGATTAAATTCAATACATACTGCACAGGGACTCTCCGTTTGACAAGAAAAGACAGCCCAGAAGAGGTTTTTGGGCACAAGCTGGCAAAAGACTAGATTATGTATTGCTCGTTAGAGCAGGGAGGGGATTTTTGTCTTCTGCTGGAAGGATAAGAGGGATGTGTCCCTTATATCCTTCGAGGTAAACTCAAAGCAGTGGTGGAGTACAATAAGTTAATGGGTGGTGTCGATCTCTGCAACCAGTTGCTGTCCTACTACACCTGCCAACACAAGTCCCTCAGGTGGTTTAAAAAGTTGCTATTTGTTTATCTCAAATAATGTTGGTATACAGCTATATTCTGTACAACAAGTTCAGTGGCAGCAAGAAGAACTTATGTGATTACAGAATGGAGGTAATTGAGCACTTATTGTCCTTCAAAATAAGTGCCTTGCCAACATCCCCAAAAAAAAGGGTCTCTCCCACTTTCCGGATATAGCTTGCGAAGTGTAAAAAACCTCAAAAAAAGATGTACTGCCTGCTACTCAAAGGAGTGCGAAAAGTAGTTATTTACATTTGCCTTAACTGAGAGGGTGAGCCTGGACTTTGCTTGAATCCTTGATTCCAGGAATTTCAAAAAAGGGTATAAAATTTTTCATGTTTTTTAATTAGGTAAAGCCATTTCGAGGTTTTTATTACATTTTATTTTCACTGTACACATAATGTAGCTTATAACTATGTCTACAGGAAGAAAACCCGCACCGACAGATGTCTATATGGCACTTCCCACCACTATCCCTCTCAGAAGGCCAGCCTGTTGAAAACCCTGATCCACCGTGCTAAGACCATTTTGGACCAGGATTCCATCCGGAAAGAAAAAGAACTCGTCAAGGCCAACCCAAATATAAAATTTACCCAAAATATTGATTTAACTTCGTATCATTCATGAAATTTAGAAGAGTTATCAGTATGTAAATGAATATTGCACTAATGGCACACACTAATTGGCATCTGGTTGCTAAAAACTCAGCATCTTCGTCATGAATCTTTTCGTCAATAATATTGTGGCCAACCTTGTCCTTCCAAACTGCATTTTGCAAACTATTTATTCTGTTATGCCCTATATTATGGTTATTTTAGCGACTACAAGGGTAGTTGCTCAAATCAAAACTTGTAGCTTGTATGTACGTGGTGGAGGGGCTCCATATTATTAATAACAGACACTTTGTTACTTTCACAAAGTAATTATGTATAAAAATTTCAATTATTTGACTAGTTTTGGTGGTTACACCATTATCAAGTACAGAGAATATAAAAAAACGGCCAATAACAGAAATTTTTCAAATATATTGCTGAAGTAACAAAGTGCCTGTTATTGATTATGAGTAGTTGCTCCTTCACTTTTTTCCTTTTTTCTTGAGAAAACATACCACTATTTCTGAACAAACTTCAACTTCGAATTTACAAATGGGTCCAATGTAGCAAAATTTGTTCATACAGTTATTTACGAATTATTGAGCCAACTCAACGTATAATGAATTCTTTTTGTCAAACATATAATCAAAAGAATCTTACTTTCCTTTGGATAGTTCCTTTAGAGTGCGCATAGGGCAACTACCGATTCTGTTTTCTCTCATCCTACAAGGGATTCTTTAGTCATGATTGGGAAAAATCCCATTTCTGACAAAAGAAGAGTAGAATAACTTGAAAAAAATCTTAAGCAAGATATTATACACCACAACTTAAAGCCTAATCTTACTGGTTTTCCTCACATAAACATTTTAACGGAATGGCAGCCAAAAAATGTCATCATCTTCTCGTCAACAGATAATTTATGAGAAAATACATCAAACCGTAGATTATTCGGTTGAGCTAGTGATGGCATAAACGACTCTTTTTGGTGAGCTGGCTCACCGCTCACAGCACACTTCAGAGTGCCGCTCGCACAGTGCGACTCAAAAAGGTGTTTCTCGGTTTGGGGGAGGGGAAATGAGGGGTCATGAGAAAGGGAGGGGAAGGTGGATAGGGGGGGGGGGCTTGAGCGAACATTTAAAATTCAAAATTTCCTTCATCACTATATGAAATATTTATTTAAAATTAATCACATGTTGGCATTAATAAACAAAATCTGGGAAACTTTCTTCCCTGAAAGTTTATTTCGTCTCTCAGTAATAATTTGTCCAGCTTTAGAAAATATTCTTTCGCTGGGAACTGTGCTACCAACGACACAAAGCACCTTTTTTTGCCATATTACATAGTTCGGGGTACTTTGATTTATGTTTACTCCACCATTTCATAGAGTTAGCAGTCCTATTCAGAAGAGGCTCACTAAGGTAATTGTTCACTTCCACAATGTCGCTTGCTCGAGAATTTGGCTTTTGCACTACTCCTGCCACACATTCGTCAAAACCTTTCCAAATATCAGATGTTCCCGCGTTGTACGCATTAAAAATTCTTTAGAAGCTGATTTTATAATCGGTTACGGTCCAACTCGACGATTGTAATTTGATTTACTCTCCTCTCCTCCTCCTCAAAGGAGTAAAAGGTCGGGGTGGGAGGAGTCGGGGTTCGCCATCGGGCCCGCGACCAGCAACACCGCTGAATAAACCCATGGGTATGCAACTTAATTTTAAACGTAGTGTATTCGAAACTTTAAAATTTTTCTTACTGATTTTTGTCTAGTAATGCTTAACAGGAGATATAGCTTACCATTTCTGCAGATACGTAATATCTTTCATGGAATATGGACAATATAATTTGTCTCCCGAGCTTAGAGATGACAGTTTCAAAAAATTCTGTTGCAACAAAATATTCTCTCCAAAACTACATGATCATGTTAACATTTCATTATTAATTTCCTCGATTAATCTTAGTTGTTGGAGTTAGAACAAATTTTCACTTTTTTCTCGTATTATTTTCATAAATTTGCCGTTTCCGAAAACTTGTACATGAGCATCTTCCACCATTTTTCTTCCACGATGCATGAAATGTGCATGAGAGATAATTACGATAAGATTATTTAGAGTATTACCCAGAAAATGGATCGGGATAATCTTTCAAGCGGCATGAAAAGGTGAGCAGTGGGCTATCCGCGAATAGTGCCATGTACTCCCTTTGATCCGCCAAACGTGCGATGAGCCTAACACGGAAAATGTTGGTGGAAGGAGTCGCGTGCGCATGGAGTCCGAATATCACCGCAGTCCGCACACGACTCCAACCCGCACATTGTGCGATGAGGGAGTCGTGAGCGCCGGGATTCTGACTTTGCCGCGCACAATTCCAGCGCACAGTGTGCGCGAAAGGAGTCGTGTGCGCTTGGAGTCTGACTCCCACCGCACACGACTCCAACCAGCACAGTGTGCGCTTGGAGTCCGACTCCCACCGCGCACGACTCCAACCAGCACAGTGTGCGCTGAGGGAGTCGTGTGCGCTTGGAGTCCGACTCCCACCGCGCACGACTCCAACCAGCACAGTGTGCGCGGAGGGAGTCGTGTGCGCTTGGAGTCCGACTCCCACCGCGCACGACTCCAACCAGCACAGTGTGCGCGGAGGGAGTCGTGTGCGGTCTGCGGAGGGGAGGGAGCCGTGTGCGGACTACGGAGGGGAGGGAGCCGTGTGCGGATTGCGGAGGGGAGGGAGTCGCGACTCACCAAATAAGACTCTCTCGCCTCACAGCTCTATCTGCTGAGCCGCACATTTGAGCTGGCTCACTCGCACAGTGCCCATCACTAGGTTGAGCTCCCAAAGTATGCACGTATCTTAGAGAACTTAACCCCCTTGTCCAAGCTTCTGTTACCAGCCAGACATAAGAAAATTTCAGTTTCAACAAAATGCTTCCGGGGCATCGTTTGATATACAATCGGAACGCCCTTATCAGCATCCTTATTCCAGCAATACTTTTTAGGTATGTTGTGATAACCACTAAACATCAATATGGAAGAAAGACCACGCTATTAAACTAAATATTTTCTGATAATTTCACGCATTCTGATCACAGGGAATAGTGAGCAACTTAGGCTGCAAATGTGGGTTCAGGTCATTTGGAGGGAACAATTGTTCAACAAGACAACCACAGATATAATAAAAAGCAGATGGAACAGAACATCGCCCCTTCTAAATATCATAATACTAAGTGTTCAAGCTATCCCTTTGAGCCATTACCTGAGTCAATATGCCAAGAAATATTTTTCTTTGAATCCCAGTGCATTCATTGTCACTCGCAGCTCAAAAAAAAATTCTCTCCAAATGGCCCTATTTGGAGTCGGAATTGCCCATTACCATCAGTTGCCAGGGGGCATTAATTTCTCAGAGAATACTGCGATTATGTGATCCCTCCTATTTCTACATTCTCTTTGCTCACTCGCCAACCCCTGCTGTGCACAAAGACCCATCAGCACCGGGTTATCCCCACCCAGCCTAACTATGCTTTTTTTCCCTCCCACTTGCTTCCTTTAGAATCATAGTCAACAAAACCTCGGAACTACAACTTTACGATCTCTTACCTAACCCTCACATACTCCTTGCTTTTAGCATACCTGTCAACTGTGATAAACAGATCATTCTTACCTTAGGAAATAAATTGCAAAGTTTTCATTACGTTCGCGCAACATTGGTAAGAAATAGGTTAATAATTCAGAATTTTTAAGGATATTTATATAAAGGACTAATCTCTTAATTAATTAAAACTGAACTGTTGTTATAGTCAATTGCTTTTTAATAAATAAATGACTTGTTTAAAATATTAGTTTTTCATTAATTTTTTACATCATGTCAACATGAAAGAAGTTACTGCAGCTTGCTGCTCCTGAGATATTTACACCCGGAGTTAGAATGAAGTCTATATTATTAGATAGAAAAGAAAAATCTTGCTCCAACTTGCATCCCTCCCATTTTTTCGTGGTAAAGCAAAATGATGTCAGGTGATTTTCTTGCCTAGGTAGTGCCTTCTTGGTAGGCACTTGGGAACATGGCGAGACATGCAAAGCAGTCCGTTTGAGTGACTGGATTTTCCCTAAATCTTGAGTCAATTAAATTAGATTACTTGTTATTTGTGGTTTCCCACTGTCCCTCTCACTGGGATTTTTCTTCCTCATAGGAAAATCTCCCCGGGATGTTGGTAGAGAAATTGCGTATGCTTGGTTTCGCTAGGTAGGGCCCCCTTCGCTTCTATAGCGCTGGGGTGTTTTATCCCTATTCCCCTCCCTTCCATTCCTATCCTTTCACCGGAGGCGTCGGCGGGCTCCGATCGCGACGGCGCCTCTATCCTTTCTCCTTCCCATCCAGCCCCTCCCCGGGTGATCGGGCGTATAAGGCTCGGCCTTGGGTTCCCGGCCCCGGTGGTTGTATCCTCGAAGAGCTCCCCTTGAGCTCTCATGGTTCTTTGTTACTTGTGGCACCTTTATGGTTTTTACACTCCTTTTATAGGTTTACCCTTGCCAATTACCCTTAATTCCAATGTATTTTTTTCTTCAAGAAAAAATGTAAGATGTAGACACAACAGTGCATTAAGTGACTTTGCACACTGTAAAATTAGCTGTTTTGTCAACTTCATGAACTTTGTAACTAAACCTAGGGAAAACTACTATGTCTACAGCATTCATCTTCCACAATAAGTTGCAAATATTTATGTAGATCAATAAAATGGCTTTTGCACATTTTTTGAAAACACATTTTGTCGTTAATTAATGAAAATGTTTAAACATTATCTAGTCATACAGTTTACCCTGAAATAAGAAATAAACTAATAGAAACACTTTTTAATTTACTTGTAATTTTTTAATCATTCGATTATACTTGATTTATATGTAGCATAAATTATATATGAACATCAAGAAAATACACCGGAGTGAATGAGTGCTGCGTTGCCAAGTCTGCGCGAGGAACTCAAGAAGAACATTGTTGGGGACTGCGATTGAAACACTTTTTTTTAGCTTCAGGAAGCTTTGTGATGTTCAATAAATCAAACTCTTAAGTTAATAAAGCATTAATGCTTAACGTGCTTATTACTTAATTCAATGTCCTTTTAGTTAAGTGGCTTCCTTAACATAAGTTTAAGAATTTTTTGCCACAAATTCTGCTCTTAACCCATTTATGCCTAGTGTTCCATTTTTGGAACACCTGACGTGACATTCTAATGTAATGACTACGACTCATTATACACCAATATGCCACGGTTTTTCTTGCTGTGCCTCGTTATAAGATATATTGTATAATGGGGCACAAAAATTTAGTCAGGTTTGCCAACCCATCGCAGGCAATGAGTTGAGAAATAACGGTCTTTTTTTTCATGGCAGTTTTTCTGAGACCATCTCTAATGTTATCTTATTAACTATTTGCCATTATGCCCAAATGTTGTAAATTTTTACCGTCATGTTCAGTAATAGTTGTTTTTTGTCGTAGTTAATTGCCATAGCGTAAAAAACAAGTGCGCTGAAATCGAGCATATTTTTCAGAACGCAGACGTGGCCATGGGGACAGAGAGTTGGCTTACGGAAGATATAAGCGACAGCAAAGATTTCCCGCCAGAATATAAAATTTACAGATGCGATCGACACAATAGAACAGGTGGCGGAGTTTTTATAGCTGTTAAATCACATTTACACAGCGCCGCCCACGAAATAATTGACAACGAAATAGAAAGCCTATGGGGTACAATTAAACAACAAAACAAAAGGAGTATTCATGTTTGCTCTTTTTATAGACCGCCGAACTCTGAAGTCGATATTATGTACCTTCTAGAAAATCAAATATCCGCATTAACTCTGAGAGAAAGTAAAAGTGTAATAGTAATCGGGGGAGATTTTAATCTTCCATCCATAAACTGGGATACTTATACTGTTAAACCGAATTCAAGAAACAGAGAAATCAGCGAAGTATTACTCTACATACTTGCAAATCACTCTCTTGCCCAAGTAGCTGACAAGCCTACGAGAGGAAATAAGATATTAGACCTTTTAGCAGTAAGCCATCCTAAGTTGATAAAACAACTCGATATTATTGACGGTATAAGCGATCACAGAGTAATCTTTGCAATGTTAAAAATTGATATAATGTCAGCTGTAAAACCAAAACGCAATATTTACTTATTTGATAAATGCAACTTCACTAAATTTGGCGAGATGCTTAATGACTTCTACAAAAAATTCGTAGTTACAACAAAGGACCAAAGCACAGACGTAACATGGAAAAACTTCTTAGAAATTCTGCGCCAAGGGATCAACGAACATATTCCGCAAAAACTGAAATGTGATAATAAGGAACCTCGCTGGTACAACAACGACGTCAGAAGGGAAATTAGGAAACAGAGATAACTATACAACATGTACAGAAAGTCCATTACGACACGTAATAAATTGAAGGAACTTGAAACTTAAGAAAGCTATGCTGCACAACGCTCAATAACCAAGAAATCAATGCGCACTGCAATGCGAAAGTTTAAGAAAAAAGTACTTGGAGAATTACTCGAAGAAAATCGTAAATCATTTTGGTCGTACGCGAAAGAGCTTCAGGGAAAACATTCAACCGTAGATTCGTTATTTGATAAAGATGGTAAACTTGTCACCGAAAATATTGACAAAGCTAACTCTTTAAATTCCCACTTCGAAAGTGTATACACCACTGACGATTCTCAATTCAATTCAGACATCCCACATACTGACGAATCGATGGAAGAAATATCTATACAACGTGATGGGATAACTAAACAACTACAATCGATTAAGAATAGTAAATCTCCTGGTCCGGAGGGAATCCCCGCGCGTGTCCTCAAGGAGTTAGCTCCACAGATCGCACCTTACTTAGAGATAATATTCAAGAAGTCACTCTCCGCAGGGAAGTTACCGCTAGACTGGAAAATTGCAAGCGTTACACCCATATTCAAAAAGGGAAACAGACATGACCCAGGGAACTACCGTCCGATTTCATTAACATCGATTATAGGCAAGATACTAGAGCATATCATCGTTAGCAATATCATGACTTTCTTGGACAGACGTAACTTCCTCCATGACTGTCAGCACGGATTCCGAAAAGGTAGATCATGCGAAACTCGGCTCGCGCTCTTTCTTCACGACGTTTTAAAATCTGGTGAATCAAAAAGACAAGTTGCACTATTTCTAGATTTAAAGAAAGCTTTCGACACGGTACCTCACAACAAACTTTTATATAAATTACAGTCATGCGGATTAAACGAGACAGTTGTAAACTGGATACGCGACTTTCTCAGAGATCGTAAACAAAAAGTAGTTCTTGACGGAATTTGCTCTGATGTTGTAAAAGTTACATCAGGTGTTCCACAAGGAAGCGTAATCGGCCCCCTGTTGTTCATTATATACATAAATGTTCTCTGCCCCCGCATTAGCAGTAAAATACGCTTATTTGCTGACGACGCTGTCATCTATCGCGAAATTAGTGATCACTCTGACTATAAAATTCTATCATCTCACCTAAACAACGTTCATTTGTGGAGCCAAGAGTGGGGACTCGAACTTAATCTGAGCAAATGCATGGCGTTACATTTCTTGCGGAATTCGTCCAACTCTAACCATGTTTATGCTGTGGATGGTGTTAACATAAAGGCAACAGACAAAGTGAAATACCTGGGAGTTACGATAACCTCGAACCTCACGTGGGGAACACATATAAAGAATATTTGCGGCATAGCCCTGAAGAAATTAGGATTCGTCAAGCGTATTGTGGGAAGATTTTCGGATGAGAAAGTGAAAGAAAGGTGCTATTTCACTCTCGTCCAACCGCACCTTGAATATGCAGCGAGCGTATGGGATCCGGTGCAGAAAGACTTAATCCGCGAGCTGAATAAAATACAAAGGAAGACTGCCCGTTTCGTCAAAAACTGCTATGGGCATACAGACAGCGTTACCCAGATGTTAAGCGAATTAGGCTGGGAATGGATATCTTTAAGAGTGACACAGAGAACATAATATTAGAGCCACACTATATTTCCAGGTCCGATAGAAGCGATAAATTAAAAGAGATGTTTTGCCGAACGGATAGATATGGGAATTCATTTTTCCCCCGAACCATAAAGGACTTTGATAAACGCTAGTACTAACCGCGTTAGAGTACTTCATTTTATTTTTTTTTAGCTGTAAACGGCTGGTGTCCTAACACCCCCTGCCACACGCCTTTTAGGCGGCTTGCGGGGTATTATATAGATGTAGATGTAGAATAGTTAAGCTAAAGTGCTTAATGAAGAAAAATTTGAAACAACGTGTTTTGTTTTAGTTTTAAGCTTTTGTTTAACAGTGTTCCATTTTTGGAACACTTAGCAAATCCACTACTATTATGCGTGCATTCAGGCGCACTGAAATATTCACCTTAATTTTAAATCAAGCAAGCAATTCGATGTGGAACAATTGATAAACTTCCCGGTTCATTGCTGCGCGCTTCTACTTATCTCATTCATGGTTCTTCTGACGAGAACTTTGACAATGCTGACCTGATACCGGATGGTGAAAATACTGAAAATTACGGTGCATCGGCTTCTGCTTCGCCTCAACCTCTTCTTGCTCAAAGAAAAAAGGTAACCAAAGTTATGCGAAAATGGAAGAAAGCCGATCTGACTGCTCAGCCAGTAGGAGGTAGTTTCAGAAGAACAAATCATGAAAATGAAAACCCTAGCAGAATATTTATAACTCTATCTGGATATTGAAGTGAACCTTGAAACTTGAACCTGGTTTTTGGGCATAATTTTCCTGAGTGGTTACGTCTCTGTTCCAAGACGACATATTTTTGGGAGCAAAGACCAGATTCGCATAATTCTCTAGTTAGTGGTGCAGTGAAACGTGACCTTTAGGAAACATTATTTTCAAATTTGCATTTTCCTGACAATTCTGACTTGAACCACATTTCAAGTTTTCCAAGCTGCGACCTCTAATTGATCGTCTGAATGACATTTTGTATGAAATTCGTACCAAATGAAATATACTTCAGCTTTGATGAGGCCATGATTTCCTATTTCGGTCGTCACGAGTGCAAACAGTTTATTCGGGGAGGGCCTATTTAGTTTGGGTATAAATTCTTGTATGGTCCAACGCGTCTATGCTACCTTTGCTGGTTTCAGCCTTATCAAGGAAAAAAACCCGAACACTCAATACCAATAGTATGGTGTAGGTGCTTCAGTTATTTTGCGATTGACTGAGACACTCCAAACGCAGCATCCTGGTAAATACCATTTTGTGTTCGACAACTTTTTTTACAAGCATTGCACTCCTTGATAAGCTTCACTCAATGGGAAACCAAGCAAGAGGCACAGCAAGAAAAGATCGCGTAGACAAACCACCTTTACTATCTGATGCTACCCTAAATAAAAAAGATTGGGGCACATTTGATTACCGAATTGATGGAAGAGGAAATATTGTTTGTAGATGGAATGAGTGTTGTGACTGTTGCATCTTCCGGAGCAGGTGTCAATCCTTTGCAACAGTCAGTCGTTATTCTCAAAAGCAGAAAAAAAGATACAAGTTACTCAGCCAAATTTTTAATCAAGGTGTATAATCATTATATGGGAGGAGTGGACCAAGTTGATGAAGATATTAACAAGTGTCAAGCATCAATCCGTGGAAAGAGATGGTACTCGAACCCTCCGGTTATACCGCTTTGAGCTGGCTTCACAAAATGCTTGGCAATTGCATAAAATAAACGATGTGAAGCCAATGAATCTACTTGAATTTCGTCGCCGTGTGGCCCGTCACTATATAGAGACATATTGTCGTGCTGCTGAGCCTGGCAGGGTTGATTGATTTAAATCATAATGTGATCTATATGTTTGATTTTTAAAGAGTCAGGAAAAGGAAGCTGTAAGTGCATAATTTTGATTTTTATTTCTTAATAAATACAATGAATCGACAGTTATCAGCACAATGGTGGCTCTTAAATAGAAATGATACTGTAGGAATGCATTTAACATGAGAATTTAAAAAAATGGCTTTGGTAAGAATACTAGAATATCCGTTGAAAAAAAATTGTTTTCTGATTTAACTTCTAAGTGTAGGCACCATACAAAGTTGCAATTGCAGAATTTTTCTAAACTTCATACGCTTTAGAACCGCATAATATAGCACATTTGATACTTCCAATGGTAATTTTATATTATGCCGGTGTAATTTTTAATTTGATACCATTGGCATTTTCATAGTTCTCTCCCCTGATTGACTAAATGTTGTATTAAGTTTAGAGTATGTTGCCTCTTATTGTTTCTGCAAACGATCATTCTCCAATATGCTGCCCAAATAATTAGTTTTGCAAATAACTGACTTTTTGATGAATGGAGAATCATAAAAATCTCATTTAAATCAATAAAATCCGATTTAAATCAATAAAATCTGATTTAAATTTTAAAAATCAACAAAAATGATTTTTTTGAAAAAAAATCATGATTTTTATCAACCCTGGAGCCTGGTAAGAAAGGGAGACCATCTATGAAGCGTAACTTTGACACACGTCATGATGGCATAAATCATTATAATGTAAATTATGATTAATGTCTTGGTGTATAGGTCTGAGAATGATATACAATTGTTATGAATGATAAAGGTTGCATACCTAGTGAAAATAAATTGTTCAAGAACCATTCCAAAAGTGTGACACGAAATGTTCAGAAACTGTAGCAGAAGTGTTCATGAACTGCTGGAGAACCGTTCTTGGAGTGAATTTTGGCCCATTGAAGCGTTGCAAACTGTTCAAATAAGCTATTCATGGGGTATTTTCCTGCTGTTCATGAGGTGTTTTCAGATGTTCATGACGCATTCTTTTAACTTTACAGGAAGTGTTTACAATTATACCAATGATGATTAATGTCTTGGATTGTAGGTCACAAAAAATACAGAAAGAATTCAATTGTACACAAATGTAAAAGAAGAGACAAGAATTTTGGCATATTATGTATGTAAAATTGAATTCTATTTACATATATTCTTTTATTGTAACAAAACATTGTAATAACCTTTCATTCCTTTATGCATAGGCTGATTTAGGGGGGAAGGGTACGTGCCCCCCCCCCCCTAGACGCTTGAAAAATAGACAACATTTTTAGTATTCTTTTTGCTTAATCGGGAGTCTCAATCATTTCCGTAATTTTATATTAGTAAGTATCTTGTTAAGATAAAGAAAATATATTGTACAGTAATTTTTCTATGCATATTGATACCCTTTAAATCTCAAATATGAGAAGACTGTTTGCCTGTCACACCCATTTGCCCCTCCCAGAAAAATATCCTGGATTCTCCCTTGCCTATTCATGTATCAATTTAATGTAACCATTATCATTCATAGCCCAGAATAAGGTATAAACTATATATCGAAATGTTGGTAAAAAATTTTGCACATTATTCTCACGATGAGGAACTTGCATGGGTTGTAGATTGCTCTAAAAACTATTTTGAATGAGTAAAATGGATATATTAGCTCGCAAAAATACCTTCAGTTTCTCCATTCAACATCAAAAGAAATAAAAAAATTGCATTTAAAATCGAGAAAATTTTCTCTGAGCCGACCACTGCGCGAAGACACCCGAGCGTTGCCGAGGCCAGGCGTGACGTCATAGGTGCCTAAACAACCGTAGGGAGTAGGGAAATACGCTGAGCGCATGGTGTAAAATTTGTTTTGAGGGAGTATTTAGCCGCTCATCGTCACTTTATTTTGTTCTGTTATTCTTGGGCAAGTTTTCCTATTGCTTTGTGCCTAGATTATTACTTGAGATATTAATAATGCGACATCGGGATGATGAAGCACAAGCGTTTCACTTCGTATATTTTAGTTATCAGAAAAATTGATGATAACGTTGCTACTCGTTCGAATAGAACACCTGAAATTCATCTACATCTACATAATACCCCGCAAGCCGCCTAAAAGGCGTGAGGCATGGGGTGTTAGGACACCAGCTTTTTTTTTAGGGCACCAAATATTGATGCCACGACCCTCATAGAATTTGTTAAGACAAATTATTGCTATACATCGGCGGCAAATCGAGATGTAAAAGAAACTTGTAATACTAGAGGATAAAGATCGTAAGCTATGCTGTTGACATTAGAGTAAGTTGTGCTGTTGAATTTGGCAACGCCGAATTAGCGGAGAAGGTAGTCCTATCCGTCCTACGGTACGAATTCACAGCAAAACAGTCTGCACACATTCCACATGTGAGATCGCGAATCGGTTCCGCTGCCAACACACACACAAGCTACAACCTATTTCAATAATATAGGTAAATCCATAAACAATATACCAGCATATACCATAAAAATATAGTGGGAAATAGGCAAATACTCTTATCAAAACTGGAAGTCACTGTCACATTCTTATATTCATCACGTACAACTTACAATAACAGAACTCGTTATGATGGAAACAACTATTTATTCACTGATTTAAACCCTTAAATTAGCCCACACAAGTGACTTTTCCCACTACTATTCGTTGAAATAATGGAATAACAAACTTCACACACAGTTTTTATTTCAATAGCTTGATCGTGAAATGTCATATCTACGGTGAAAAACGGAGGTTAACACGCCACTGACAATTTTTACACAACTGTTAGACATTTATCGATAGCGTAATAGCACTTTTCACAATTCAATCACGATGAAACACTGATAACTCTTGGCCGACATTTTTCAACCTTGTCAAACTTTGAGCATTGCAACCACTGGCACTGTGATAATTAGCAGTAGCTTAACGGGAGATGTCACGTTGAAAATAACACTATTTTGGCACAAAAATGTTCCTAGATGTCTCCAATCAGCAAGCCAAAGTTGCATTGACTGGAACTCACCCCATAATACAAGCACAGAGTCCTAAATGACGAATTCTCCGGTACCTACGAATAAACGGATGAAGTTATTGTATATAAAAGCATAGCGGACATTAGTAAACATCAAAATCGTTCTAATTACATACTTAAATGAATGATATGCCGTCGATAACATCAACTTACAATTAACGTATCCCCCTTCCAACGGCCGTGGCTCAGACTCCTACATCGATGTTACTTAGGTATTACTGCTCCAGTTTTATATTTTATGCCCTTACTCAGATATTAATATTATAAATAATGCAAAATATGAGGGCTTCCAAGCCTCTATCGTCGGATATTTATCTTTAAATAGAAAATAATCAACACGTCTAACAAACGAAGCTCTCACAACTTCTGGCAACTATTACAAACAATCACAACAATAGCTTCGCGTGATGTTTAGGCACCTTTGACGTCATCGAGGCTTCGTCGGCAGTGGTTTGGGGGGTGAGGGAGTTTTTCCCGCGCTTTAAAATTCAATATATTTATCATTGAATATCTCGCGAAGGAAAACTCAGATATACATGCGGTTTTCTTTGTTGTATTCAGAAAATAATTTTCTATCCGCCTGTGAAATAAAAAAAATTCATGCAAGTCCCCCATTGTTATTTACACAATTATTATTGTCAGACCTACACTTCGAGATGTTAATCATCATTGGTATTATGGTAAACGCTTCCTATACAGTTAAAAGAATGCTTCACGAACATCTGAAAACACCTCATGAACAGCTGGGAATTGCCTGATGAACAGCTTATTGGAACGTTACGTCACGGTTCAATGGGCCAAAATACAGTCCGTGAACGGTTCAATAATAGTTCATGAACACTTAGTGAACAGGTTCTGAACACTTCGCGCAACGCTTCCTGCACGGTTACAGAACACTCCATGAACAGCTGAACACCTCATGAACAGCTGGGAAACGCTTGCTGAACAGCTTATTGGAACAGTTCGTCACGGTTCAATGGGCCAAAAAACAGTCCGTGAACGGTTCCCGAACAGTTCATGAACAGGTTCCGAACACTTCGTTTAATGCTTCTTGGACGGTTCGTGAACAGTTCATTTTCACCAGGGAAGCAGGGAAAGCAAACTCACTGTGCCCAATGTTGCAAAAATACCACTTTTCAATGTTAAAATTGCAATGTATCCTTGCATGTTAAGTGTTCATCTGGATATCATTCTAAATAGTGACTTAATAAAAGTCTTATTCAAATTTTTTGCATGTTATCAATTAGTACTTCATAGTAGTGGATTTGCCTAGTGTTCCATTTTTGGAACACCTCGTAATTACTAATTGGCAAGAGATACATTGTTTTTTCTTTTGGATATTGTTTTCATACGTATATTTATCTACAATATGTAAAAATCAGGGTAAAATTTGCATTTCTCAAACCAAGGCATAAATGGGTTAATCTCAACAAGAATGCATGTAAATAACGATCGTAAATCTACCTTTTTAATCCTTTGAGCAGCCTGAAAATGCTATTGCTATCTTTCTTTGGAACCCATGTGCACAGTTTCAGTGGTTCACTACTGTGAAACCCATTCATGCACCCCCTCCTACCCTGCCCCGCTTTCAAATCTTCCCGCGGTGAGTGCGCTAGGAAAAACAAGTTTAGCACGGCCTCAAGGAGACAATTCAAGTAGGAGACAATAGGAGGTCACAACTGCCTTAAATATATGTACTTCAGAAAGGTTGTACAGGTTTTCAACCCCTGCTTGCCTTTGACCCCCAACACACGACTTTGACATATGATTCTGACTCATTAACCCATCTTTGAAAAGCCACTCTGTTAGGTTCAGGTGAGCAGTGGAATAAAAAGGGTGACAGATTGCGTGATCAACAAAATATATTTGGGACTTCACCTTGCTACAACGTCAACTCACAACCACCATTTTAGTGCGAGAAAAAAAAGCGTTAGAAGAAACAAACAAGAATCAGAAATAAATTCCTGGCACTGCTAGCATATAAAGAAAAACAACTGCCAACACAACACTTCTGACATACGTTAACAACTCTCCTCGCTTCCCTTTACACACAGCATGTGTCCACCCTTTCTTTCTTTTACTCCCAACTACGGTGCTCACATGCTTTCACCTTCCTTTGCCTTTTTTTATAAGACCCTATATTATTTAAACCCTGCATCAATCCTCATCGCCTACGGGCCAATAAAATATTGCAAGCATCTGAATGGTGTATTATTGAGATGAAACTTGGTGCGGTGCTAACCATGTAGAAGACTACTATTGTAAAAGGACTAATATAAAAAGGACCGTTTGGTGGAGAATTTTATGGAATGCATTAACTGTCAGGTAACTTGGGGCATGAAAGCAGCAGCACTTGCATTCGCAGCAGTGAGGATTGATAAGAGGGTTTAAATTATTTCAAGGCAAAAATTTTACTTTATTTATTTACATAGCCCATCAGGTCAAGTCAAGATCAAAATTGCAATTTGGTAGTACCATACATTAATATGTATATTAATAGGTATGTTCCTATATCATGATCCGAAATCTGCAGTGTTAGGAAGTACAATCAATGATCTTCCGGTGCATAATATTGTGTTGTTTGAATTGAAGAACATAATCACATAACGTTTGGTATATTATCATTAATGGTAGAGGGATATTAAAGTCTCATTAATTCATTAATAAGAGATATACCTATATATCAGAGCCGTAGGTGGTTGTTTAGCGCAACTGGGCATGGAAAGGGGCCCTGTGATGCACTTGGGGGACTAGTCAAACATTTTGCAAGAACTGGTGAAAAGTCAATATTGGTGACATTCAAAACAGTGGGTCCTTTGTGGATATTGTAAGTAAATTCTTGCCTAATGTCAAACTTTCACATTTACCACGCGATGAACTTGCTAAATTAGACAAAAAAAGCTTATTAGTAAGGCGTCTGCTTACGGTACGTACGTACTAATAATCCATTATGCATGCTAAGTAGAGCGAATCTTTATTTATCCCCTCAAAGGTATGCAATCTTGGTATACAAGAGGAGTGCATTTAGCCGAAAACATGCCCAACTTTGAAATGCCTTAAAACAAAAAATATAAAAATACTACCTTTTTTTATTTTTTTAATGATAGGAGAACATTTAAACTACCCACTCAGAAATTTTAAAGCCAATAAAAGGTGACTTTTCTTCATAATACATAAATTGCTAAATAATGACCAATTTTTATTGCTTAAATAAGTCCTATTTTGTATGTTATTATCTCAAATTACTTGAAAGTTATGTCAGAATGTGCATAAATGCATTTTCTTCAAAATAAAACAATAACCATTGCTTTATGGGCCATGGTTCCTTAGTTATTAGCATTTATGTGATTTTTCATTTTTTACTTGGAGGCCTGACTCAGCAATGTTCAAAGGAGAATAACTTTATAACGGTTCAGTTCAGAGCTGGGATAAAGTGATCATAATTCATCATTAGGATAATACTTTCACATATATAGGTTTTAGAGAAATCGGTGATGGACACCTGACATGATTTTGCACTATCTGCCTGATTCGAGATGAAATGGCCCTGTTATGTTTTGTATGATCTGTTTATTATACTAAAAATTAGAGATGGGTCGAATAGCAGATTTCTCGAATTCGAATATCGAATTCGAATATTAAATCATTGCTCGAATATTCGAATACCTCGAATTTCGAATACTAAATGATGAATGCTGGTATGTTTGACTCGGTTGCCTATGCAGCAGGCAACACAAGATTTTGGGGAGTAATTTTGATTTCCTTTAAATGATTCGAACAGGAATTTAGCTGATTAATGAATATTTTAATTTTATGGAAACAATTGGGCATATAATTAATTCAACTAACATCGCTTTACCCCCACTCCTGCTGCCAAGTGCTAGCTGACAATCTGAGGCATTTTGCAAAATACAAGCTCTTTTCCACCGGATTTTCTTCAATTATTTTCAGTCCATCTTTGGGAGTTCTCACGAGATAAGAAGATGAATTGGAATTGCTATCAGGGAGAAACCAAATATTCTGAGAAAATATCCCTTTGTCTGGGACTGTAACAATAAAGATTTATAGCACCACTAATAAATTGTGACTTGATATATGTTTTCGGAAAAAAATACTGCATCAACTTCCGAGAAGCTCTGCTGCTCATATCGAGTTTCGCCAGAATGCTAAGTCTCCATCGTATTTTGGCATTTATTTCTTTGCGTAAAATGCTTAAATAAACTCAGAAATACGTCGTGTTTGGTCTCATTCTTTTTTAAAATACGCGCACATTACTAATATTTCAATTCAATAAAGGTGTAACATCAATTGACGAAAGTCATTCTTAGACACCTTTTGTGCTAATCGATGACTCATGCAGCGGTTGACCTCCACAGAAATGGGGAACTTCGAAGCTGGTAGGAAAAAGAAGGTCAGTGGGGGAAAAAAGGGAGGGCCCGAAAGACGTTTCTATTGTTCTCGTGCAACTTGGTATTTTTTCGAAGCTAAGGTCTTCGTAATATGATCCCTGCGCGAGCTGTGACCTTTTTTTTTATTTCGAAGAAGAGGAAAGCCTCAGAGGGGGGGCTAGTGCTGAATGGAGAGGGATACCGGATCTTGGGAAATGCGCTAATGTAAGTATCCCACGGTACTCACACAGCTGTTGACCTCCAGAAATGGGGAACTTCGAAGCAGGTAGCCAGAAAAAGGTCAGTGGGTGAGAAAAGGGGGGAGGGCGTGAAACACGTTTTTATTGTTCCCGTAACTCGATATTTTTTTCGAAGCAGGGGTCTTCGTAATGCGATCCCTGCGCGAGCTGGGACCTTTTGTTTGATGTCGGAGAAGAGGAAATCGTCAGAGTGGTCGAGGCAAGTGCTGAATGGAGGGGGATAGTGGATCGTGGGAAATGCCCTAAGGTTGCTATCCCACGGCACTGCGGTTCTCCTGGTGGGGGGAATCGGGGATTTTTGGATTTTTTTCACCCGACCATTTTCGTTTCCCCTCGTCGAACTCTTTTCACCGCTAAAATCCACGAATTTGATGTAATTCGTCAACTTGCGTAAAACGGCGCTGCGAGCAGTAAATGACTACAGTTCTCTACATTTTTCCGAGTCAACTACCAACGACGTGCGTGCGACAGTGTATGACGCGAAATTCAAAGTATTCGAGGTATTCGAGGCGGTACTTTTCGCATAACTATTCGAAACCTCGAATATCGAATACTTTCTAATATTCGAGTATTCGCGGATACTATTCGCACATCTCTACTAAAAATACTAGATGTGTGTCAGATCTACAACACCTAAACCCGGTTAAGTCCAAGCACTTATGTGATTTACAGCCTTGAGTACGCTCAGCACGCTCCCATTTCATGTTCTTCTTTTGTTATGCCCAGTAACAAGTGGGAGGGGAATGGGAGGAAGATGACAGGAGAGGGAGTCAGTTCCCCCCCATCCTCTTTGGCTGCCTTCGCCTCTAATAGGCTATGTCTTCAGCGCGGGAACTTACATTGTAGTGAAACCTCCTCCATCTTTTCCTGTGTCAGGTATGGAAGTTGAAAGCACAACATTGTTGTAGTTAGATCGGCGCCCTTACATTGACTTTCGACTTGTGGAAAGCCAGAGCAACATTATCTGTCACTGCATACAATCCGGCAATGCATATTTTGATGTTTCATTTATGCATAGGAATGTAGTTCAATCAAAACATCGTCAACTATTGCAATGCAGGAAAATCAAAATTATTACCAAGATGGCAAAATAACAATCAACCTTAGGTTAGCGAGAGAGGACTCAGCACCAACGAGAAATCAACTGTAAAAAAATTGTAAATGCAGAATTACTGTGCTGATAGCAGAAATCCTCTGAATAGCAACCAACCATATTGAATCTTTATTATCTTTTCTTCATACTCTCCAAAATTCTTTATGATTTAAAGTTTCACATCTTATCAGCAAAACTATGATGCACTTCTGCACAATCCCTTAAATTTGTTTAAACGAATGGTGTAACTTAGATGCGGGTTATGTACTATGCAAGCACAATTAAGTGCTATTTCCTTCACCAGATCCTTTGAATCTCTTGGCAAAGATTAAAAGTGCCTATATACAGACTCCTTTCCGTTGGGCTACAACCTTGTCGAGGTGGAAAGGCTTGTGCGCTCCTATGACCCCTATAGCTGCACTGGTGGGATTAATTCGTAATTATTCCCGGCAGGGCCACCCATGCCAGAAAGGTCGAAGGGTAGGAGCCAGAGGACAGGTAGTCCACGTGATGGTGTCACGTAAAAAACATTGTTCGAATGGAGGTAGGAAACCCTACCGACTATATCTTCCCTGTAAACATGGAGTTTGATCAAACTAGCCTCGGATGGAATCACGGGACCCAGCCCTTAAGGGCGGGTGTTGTAGGTGGCAGCGAGGTCGGCAAGGTCCTCGGGGTCCATATCATGCGAAATCCTTGCAAAGACTTATCATTATCACCATCATCATCAGCAACACCATCCAAGGAGGAGGATAAGAAGACCAAGAGGATAAAGAAGAAGGCATCGATGTATGTAGGGACATTGAATGTGAGGACAACAATGAGGGCAGGTAAACTAGAAAATATAAAAAGGGAAATGCAGAAGGGGAGGAGAGATATCTTAGGTCCATCCAAAGTTAGGTGGAAGGACAGTGGGGACTACTGGAGTGACAGGTACATGGTTATATATAGTGGTGGGGAGAAAGGTCAGCGAGGGGTAGCTTTAGTATTAAATGGGTAGATGGCCAAGCGAGTGGTAGGTATAGATCAGGTAAGTGATAGAATTGCTGTGGTAGAAATTGAGGCATGACACACCAACCTAGTGGTGGTTCAAGTTTACATGCCCACTAGCAATCATAGGGAGGAAGAAGTAGATGAGGTGTATGAACAGCTCAAGGAAATAATTAGAGGAACTCCAGGTAGGAAAAATCTGGTAGCGATGCAGGACTGGAACGCTTCAGTCGGGGAAAGGAGGGATGGAAACGAAGTAGAAGAATTTGGATTAGGAATTCGGAATGACAGGGGTGATAAAGCAGCAGAATTTTGTAGGTGAAACAAGTTACCGTATTTCTCTGAATATAGTCCCTTCCCTAATTTAGAGACTTCAGTTTGAGGAAATAATCTAAAAAATGCGTTTGAATATAGTCCCCCCTATACTTCTACCACGGACATTTTTGGAAAAAAGGAGGGACGATATTCAGACATTTACGGTATTCATTACAAACACTTAGTTCAATCATCACAAACGGCGAAGGTACACATGGAAAAGCCCAGGGGATACTGGGATATATCAGATAAGATTACATCATGGTAAGACAGAGGTTTAGGAATGGTGTAAAATACTCGTGCAGCTTCCCTGTAGCGGATGCGGATTCAGACCACAACCTAGTACTTACGAAATGCAATGTAAGATTCAAAAGACTTATGGAAGTTGGGAAGGCGAAGAAATGGAAAGTAAAAGCTCAGAAGGAGAGTAACAGGAACTTGTTGCACCCGGGAGATAAAAAGTACTATCATTTGCAAAAGTCTTGCAACAAATCGAGCGGCGCCACTTTCGCTCCACAAAGATTGTGCCCGGAAATTGTATGGTTTTCGGGTGTATGCAACAATCCAATACTAGACTTCATGGTTCAATGCATGGAGAACGGGTCATTGGGTGGTTGAGGTATTTTGTCATCCTTTTCAGTCTCGGGATTTGACCGCTTCCATTTAAGTGAAATTAATGTTCATGATATTCCCCCAAACACATTGTAGCAATTAATGCGGTAGGAAAGATCGAAGGTAATTCCTCGGAGAGATTTTAAAAAGTTGGTAGCTTGGCTCTTTTTGAGTGATCTCAGCTCTTTTCAGAGAGCTGGAAATCACGAGTCGTTCACTGTGAACATGGTAGACTTTTGTTTACATCTATCGACTCGGGTTGATGTTTTAATACAATATATACGGTATATGATACGAGGCAGCTTTGAAATTCCCAGTGTTTCATCATATAAATATCTGAGCAAACACGTAAAGTATGAATTAGTTAAGCTGATCGGCATTAATCGTTGCGTAAGTAATAACAGAGTTCTCCGACGTCCGTCAATCGGTAAAGATGTATTCCTTTCCACTTATTCAAAGTATGACGAGGAAAACTTAATTCCAGCCTTAAGTCCCATTTTTAATGATTGTCGGATTTCAACAGGTATTGTTTGATAATATGTTCTACAGCTGAATTAGTGTGAATGCGAATAATAACTCTAAGCTGTATATGTCGTTGATGATTAAGTTATCTTATTTAGATGCAATCATTTACATAAACACTGATGAATTCGGGATAATGTAGGATTCTTACTTAGCATTATTAATTGAATTATCTACTTGCATTAAGTAGGTTACATTGTATTAGGAAATGTGTTTGTTGGCCATACGCTTTATGTTTAAGGCATCAGTGGAACTGCAGCTCATTTCATAAAACCTTTCAAGTCGAGTAAGAAGGACGTAAGCAAATCCTAACAGAATTTCTGTTTGTAATGAATGTATACGCTTGCTTCATTAGAAATACAAGTACCGAGTTTGAAACATAATAACAAATAATAATAACTTAAAAAGACGACACCATACCGAAGTCGCAGGCGACAACATCATTGTATTCCTATTGTATATACTAACCAGCCGAAACATGTCAACGAGTATGCGAAAGCCTCCGTGCTCAAGTTATAAACATATCAACGAATAAAAGACTAATATACCGAGAAAGTGATTATTTTGATCAAATTCGTTCAAGTGAGAAGCCGTAGCAGAAGCACATGAAGGAGCTCAGTGTTACAATACCAACAAATAATCAAAATTACGACGCGATGACCTTGAGGTAGACATAGCTCGGTGGATAAACAATCGGGCTGGTGAGAAGAGGGGCTCGCGTTCAAGTCCTTCCCATGGCCGAAAATTTTTATCCTCCGCACAGCCGTATTTTAATGTTTTTTTATTTTTGAAATTTATGTTAAGAGGGTACCAGATGTTGCATTTGAGCATTTTTTGCAACAAATTCTAATTTAAATGACCGTGCGACGGGAATCATGCGTAGTTAGCGCGGTAGGACGAATCAATTGCGTTTTCTTGAAGGAACTCCAATCAGAGTCACTGGTGAATGTAATTCCTAGTGCTATATGGTTTCCTTTACAGGTCCGTAACTGCTCAACATTATTAACCTTTGGAATGAGAACTATCGTAATAATCTAGGTTCCATATACGTAATTTCTTAAATAGATCAATTTTATCTGATTAAAAAGAAAATTATGAATGATATTTTGCAGCGATTATGCTGCCCGCCTATGTTGTATGCTGCCTATTTGTCATCAACTTGTCGCCATTTCCTACCAAGTTAATTTCTCCAGTAAAGTTTTTCAGAACAATTTACCCTTTTTCGTTTCGTAAATGAGCAGTGACGGAAACTTTTCTTAGAGATAGAAAAAGATATAAATTAAGTGAAGAATTTTACTTTTAAACCTTAGGCTTCAGTATTCTACAATCAGTGTTTTTTAATACAGTAATTTTGTTGGAAAGAGACAGAATGTGAGACTAGCTTATCTACTAAGTACAATCCTAGGAATAACCTATGCAATGGTAATCCTTAATCGTGCACGCACCACGGCGCTTATTTTTAAATATAGGAAAGGCTTATCTTGAGGTGTTTATCAACTATTTTTCTAGTGCGTATTTTCTTCAAGCAAATTGTGGCATCAACATGTATATATGATAGGGCTACAAATTGGCCCTATTTTCACTATTTTGGAAGTACGTGAGAATCACTTACGGCCTGCAAGTTTTACTCCAGGTAACCTACTTCCTCATCCCTTGCTGGTAAAGTTGGGATAAAGATGTAGGGCAAGACGAGGTGCAGGACCTATTAGCTGACGTAAAGAACTATTTAATGCCAATCAATTAAATATGGTGGAGACGACAGAGTCGTGTTTTTTTTCGGAAAATTGCCAGTTAATTTTTTTCATTTATTAATTCTTCTATATCGAACAAATATTTCAACAACTTAATATAAAGTCTCCTGAACGACGTTGAATCCCTAAAAAAAGGGTTACGAGCGAGTTGATTTCCGTGTTCCTAATGGCGAAATCGTGCCCCCAGCCGGCCTTTTGGGGTTTACCATTGGAAGCCAGGCGTCATCTCACCACTCTTTTAACGGGTAAATATTTTCAATTATCTACTTCAGTCAACTACGGGTACAAAAATAATCTCAAACGCCGCGACGACTTAACAACATCTACGCTCGTTTACTCAACTGAACATCGTAATTATTTCCTACGTCTCACTCCCGTGTCACGATGACCCGTTCGTGAGTCGTTCCCGAGCGACCATGAAGATTCATACCTAGATAGTGATCATTCAATCTTAATGGTGGCCAGAAATCGACAATGGAGCGAAAGTGGCGCCGCTCGATTTGTTGCAAGACTTTTGCAAATGATAGTACAACGACTATTGAGGAAGGATGGGGTAGTATTAAAACTGGAATAGTCAAAGCGGCTGAGACGTCAATTGGCTATGTTGACAGTAGAAGGATAAAGAAGCCTTGGGTTACAGAGGAAATGGTAAAGGAAATGGAGGATAGGAGGGAGACGAAGCACATGGACACAGAACAGGGCAAGAGAGTGTATAGTCAAATTAATACTCAATAATGGTGTGAAACTAAGAGAGCATGGGAGGCTTGTTGGTAAAGACAGTGTGAGATAAAGTTTCAAAGTGAGGTATAAAATGATAAAGTTTCAAAGGAGAGGTAGGTGCATTATATGCCAAAGCTAAGTTGCTATTGGGTGGCAAAAGAGGGCAAGCCATGTCTAAAATTAAGGCTAAAGATGGGAGGATGCTAAAGATGGGAGGATGCTAAAGATGGGAGGATGCTAAAGATGGGAGGATGCTAACCGAGGGAGAAGAGGTACGGAGTAGATGGAAGGAATACGTGGAGGATCTCTATGAAGGGAGGAACAGACCAGAGAGGTTGAGTTTAGAGGAGGAAAGTGAAGTGGAGGAGGGTAATCTATGGCTGGGATCTTAGATGCAGACATCAAGAGAGCCCTTCATGATAGGAAGGCTAGGACAGCAGTGAGCGTGGACAATATCCCATGTGAGCTGCCTAAGAATCTAGGGAAGGATAGTAAGAAAAGGTTTTTTGAGGTAGTTAGCAGGATCTATGAGGAGGGGTGTTGGCCGGAAGATTTCGTGAAACTTGATCTAATTCTGCTACCAAAAAAGAAGAAAGCTGTTGAACGTGGAGATTATAGGACTATCTGCCGAAGTATAGTAATCACTTGTCACAAAAAATGCCATGAGGATCGTGGCACTTTTCCATCAATCTCAGGCACACAACCTGAATGAGTGGCAGCGTTATCACCCATTTTTCTGATAACTGAAATATACAAGGTAAAAAGCTTTGATTTCATCATTCCAATGTCGCATTTTTAGTATCCTAAATAATAATGGTAGCACAATAGTAATCGAAAAAACTTTCCCAAGAATAACAGCACATAAACATGTGAAAATTAGCAACTAATTCCTTCCTCAAAACAACATTTACATCATGCATTCAATATATTTCCAGACAGTGGCACAGCAATGGGGGGGGGGTTTTGGAGGATGGAACCCCCCCAGAGCTCAGAATTTTTTTTAAGTTTAATCCATTTCACTTAATTGGATTGATATTAATAATAGAATAGCGTAAGGATTGATAAAATATCCCTCAGAAAGCTTTAAAACTCACCATTTTGAACCATTTATCTTAAAATTCTACAATTTATTAGCCTCGCACCTACCGCTTACCCTGGTGGGTATTCCATACCCCCACACACCCCAGTATTAGTTGCACCTAAACCACCCCCCTCCCAAGCATTCATTCCTAGCTGCGCCCCTGTTTCCAGACCCTCGACGGCAGTTTAGGAACAGATGATGTCACAACAGGCCTCAGCAGAGCTCTGGTGTGTTTGCACAGTGGTTGACTCAGAGAAATTTTGCTACATTTTAAAGCCATTTTTTTACGATGAATGGAGAAACTTTAGGTATATTTTCTAGCTAACATATCTGTTTTACAAAATACTTTAAATATAATAAATATATATGAATACTTTAAATACTTGTACAAAATACTTTAAAGCAATCAACGACCCATGCTATTTACCCATGGCAAAAAAAACTTTGGCTTAAATAATCTGAGTCCTTCTCACTACACCTATTCACAATCGCTGTGGGGCCGCCTGAGCTCAGGGCCCTTGGCCATCACCAACCTGGCGGTATTGCCAGACTGCCCCAGTATATATTACAACTTTTCTGTTTTCTCAAGCGAAAGAATCAGACTGAACTTTGTACCTTGGCATACATGCCATTGTAGTTCTAAGACAAATGATGACGTATGCAAATTACATGGAGTTGTTCAAAAGGTGTGGAAAGCCATTAGACATAAATCTTCTCCGTACACAGCAGTTACAATATAAATGATTACATCTGGATATCCTACCGAATCATTCTAAAGGAGTACCAAATGAGTAGAAAGAAGTTCCTCATAAACACTCACGGTACAAGCAGTTTGAAAGGGGATTAAACATGAGTTACAAACTTCTTCATATTCCCAATTTTTGGTCCAAATAAGTGGAAATGAGTTACACAACAGTTCCAAGACAAATTTTGATGTTTCAAAGCAGTATCAAAAGGGTTCCTAAGCAGCTGCAAAGCAAAACTTTTTCCTTGAGACAGTGGGGTGAGGAGACAGATTCTAGATGAGACAATTTGAGGAGGAAGTAGTGAGTTTAAATGGACCGAGGTTATAGCAGGGAGGAGATGTCTAAAAGTGTAAGAGGGAAGAATGTTGAGTAAGCAAGGGACGGGAAGGAAGAGAACAGGACCTTCAGCTAGAATGAAAGGGGGTGAGTCTTATTCTAAATTGAGGAGGGAACTGCAAGTTGGGAGGGGAAACGGGCTGGAATGATCGGCAAAATGCACCATGACCGGTAGAATATATTGAGAAATAGACGACAATCTCACCTTCCGCAGTCATCATTAGTGAGGTTAAAGACTTCTCATACATAGGCCAAACAGACCTCACAGCACTACCTCCAGGATACTTTACAAAACAAAATCCTCCTATCACCAAGCCGCATAACTGCATAGATGACTCGGACAAGTACACGTAATACGCGGCATCAGAATGCGGCAAATACTTGACACCACCTACAAGAAGAGACAACAATGAAGTCAACTCAACAAATTTTCATTATATTTCGCCATAAAATAAGACTGTTCCATTACCTTCCAAACACAATTCCTCAACACGGTTCACCAATACCGACTCTTTTACAAATCCATGGACAGGGTTTGCTTCACCATTTATAGCGCAAGAATAGTTGGAATGCACTTGAAGGTCTTTCGTGGCCAAAATAATTCCGCACTTCTCACACGCATGCCACGAAAAAACATTTTTCTTTAACTTTGGAGACATGTTGACATAATGTTTATGGATTACTCTCAGAGGGAAAAGAAATTAGCTGAATAATTTTCCAAGGTTGTCCCACATGTTGAAAACCAAAGGAAACCTCACCGGAGGTAGAATGAAATCTCGTCGTTTACATAGGACGACAAAACCATCTTAAGTGAGTACTTGCTAATATTCCTACGCATGTATTGCGCCGCGATCGACAGCATATAAATAAATTATCGCACATAAAGCGAGGAATGACTGCATCAAGCGTATTTTTTGATGGAAGTTAAGTTATGGATATAGCTAGTGATGACTATGTAAAATGACAATTTACTTCCATATGATCACAGATAAGAACACCTACCATCGCACCCTACCGACTGAGTCAAAAGACAGAATAATATGGTAATTACCACATATGTCAGCAAGCATGAACAAGAACCTACGGAACAGCATGACACAGGGCCGCGAATGCAATACACATGCCTTATGCCGCGCCATCCGTTAGTCATCTGCTCGGCTGCTCGAGCGGGCCTTCGAAGAAATGAAGAATGCGGGTGGGTATCGCTAGTGCTGTATATTTAAATGTATGCACCATTTATGTATCTATAGACTTGAATAACTTCCTTCGTCGATTGAATGTACGTACGCATAGCCATATGTAATCGATAGAATACTGGGATAAGTTCTTATACGTTGCGTCCCACATAGCCGCACATAGCAACGAACCTCTCAGAGACGTCTCACTATGATCTCGAATGTCTCGAATATCGCAAATGTCACAGAGATGTAATCGTGAGCCGTTCAGGAAATTAAAAAAAAACTTATTTAAACGCCATCAATGCCTTCCATATTATTTTTCGGTGTAATTGCGCAGTTTTGATTATTAAAATCACGACATTTAATATGGGTTTCTTATTTTCAAAAGGTCATCCATCACAAAATTCGTCGCTAAAAATAATCAAGATATAAAGGTCACAACTGTATAATTTGCATTTAATTATTTTTTGCCTACATTTTTAAGCATACCAGAGTACAAACTCTTATGAGACATCTCAGAGACTTATCTGAGACGTCTCATAGACCATTTTTTGTACATAGTGACATCTCAGAGATGTCTCTGAAGCTCTCAGAATGTCTCTGAGACGTAATATGCGATATTCGAGACGTCTCAGAGACGTATTTCTGCTGCGTGGGGTACTATCACACTTAAGTGTGATAAAACTCCATGGCCGACGCCTGTTCTGGCGCTTGAAACCAACAGGCTGGGACGAACAGGTAAATCACCCACCGTATATTCAGTTGCTGTTTCATGTATTAGATTCTGTAAATTTCCTTTGTTTTTGGACCATGGTGCGCTTTACTAAACCGCCGGATATTGCTACGAAAAAGTGAGCTCTACGGAGATTTACAAATAATTACAATTGCCAGTAGCAGATGTTACTGCTGATGGTTTTGGAAGCTTGCGTGGTTTTCGTTTGGAGTTCCCACATAGCCAAAGTAACGATCGTTACTTTTGCTATGTTCCTTTTGGACACAAGCCTATAGAACTCGCATTCCGTCATGTTTGAAATGTGAATAATTAGTAAAAACGTCTCTGTTTCCTTTTCGATCGTTTGCCTTGTCCCACACAGCACATCGTTGCCAGAGGACGTCCGCTGCGCGTCCGTCGCGTCCTCTCAGTGTCCGCGGATTTTCAGGACAGCCAGAGGACATCCGCTGGCTGTCCTGGCCATCCGTCCGCACACTGTCCTATCTCGGATGTCCAGCGGACGTCCAGCTAGTGTCCCATTACGCAGGGTTTGGGAGTTTTGGTTTCCTCTTAAAACACTCACCTCCTCAAGGAGGAACTCCGAGAGAAAGTCTCGTGATCCTCCTCCGAGTAGGGAGTATAGGAGAAGGGAGAAAGAAAAAAAACTCTCTCTCGTTTCTGAAGCCAGAATACTTCCTCCCGATCGAGGAAGAGGAAATTTTTCGTGGAGGAAGAGATATTTTGAGGATTATTTTAGGTAACCAAATGTAATCCTCTTGTTGGAGTGTGGACTCGGAGGAAATTATAAACTATTTAACAAAAAAAAAATTGACATTTTTACCGCTTCTATAGTTTAAGAACAACAAATGTACGCTATTTTTAAGTTTTATATTGTTTATAACAATTAATTAAGTTTAAACAAAGTTAGCAACAATTTAAGTAACATTTACGAGCGTTAAAAATTTCTACATGCCTCACGGGTTAAACAACAACAATTGAACGAACTTATGACTCTCTACATTAGTTATAACAATTTTTAAAGTTTAAATAAATTTAGCAACAATTTTAGAAACTTTCAAAAAATTAAAAATTTCCGCATGTTGTACGGTTGAGAAGCGTTGGATGAACAATAAACCCGTACTTTTCATGATTATAAAAATTACTTAAATTTAAACAAATTTAGCAACTTATACAAAAATTAACAACAGGAATAATGGAATTTATCGATTTTTACTGAAATTTTATATTATGTACCAATGTCCTGCGGACGTCGCGTAGCCGTCTCGGGGACATTCCATTCCTACAGGTTAAATGAACTCTTTCAACTTATTGATTAATTAATATTTACTCTCTAGGGATTAAAAAATCTCAGAGGCGATTGATTGGAAAGTATTTTAATGAAACATAACGCTTTAAATTCATTTTAATTTTTAATGGTAAGAATTCTCCTAAAATTATCACGGCATCGATGGCCTCATTCCCAGATTAGAAATTGTAATTGTCCAATTTAAGGATAGGCAAGTAGAAGAAGTAGTAGAAGATAGAAGGTAAGTACTGCCGTACCTTTACTTTATATCGAAATTCTAGTTTTTTTGGTGGCGAACGAATTTTGAATCTACCGCTACTCCGCGATTCAGGTGTTCTACCATGGTTCTCCACATTCCTCCGTTCCTCCTTTCCAACAGAGGAACCGGAACGGAACACCGGAGACAGCATGGTGGTTTGGCGGTTACAAAGATGCTGCTGCAAGTAAGTTTGATGTGACTTCTAAATAATTTTTTCTTGGCGTTCACTGGCGGCAGTATAGTGTTTCCGCATGCTCCTTATATTTCTTATAACTCAGCCTGTAACATCACGAGGAAAAATATGGCTCTGCTTGGAACAACATTACCGTCTTGGTAAAACCGTTACTTGGCAACTAAAGGTAGCGTCTTTTTCCGTTGTTCATGGTGAAATTTTCGCTTTTGTTCCTTGTTTACATGATATAATTTAAAGTGGAAGTTCTTGTACTATAGTCTCTGTACGCGAGAACTTATAGGAAATAATGTAAGTGCTAGCGCATAAAATAGAACCTGTTGTTTTGATAGCGTAGGCTACGGCTGAATTTGTTGGAAGTCCCGACGGTCCGTTTGGTTCCGTTCCTAAATCAAATCAAGTAGGGTTCTTGGCAATAAATATAACTAGGAATTGTACTTACGTGTAACCGGGGGATTTTGCAACACGCATGTATGATTAATAGGTTTCACGTAAATTATTAATTCTTTGAAATCGGACTACACCGTGTGATTTCTTTCGATATGTATAGTTACGCACGCATCGAAAAAGAACAATAATGTTATGATAGGATAACCACCAATGTTTAGCCTTTTTACACTTTGCTAACCTAATAAAATATAAACTAATTTAACTACAAACTAAGTAACTGTGCTATTAGTCATCCATGCATTTAATTTAGTGGAAACTATAGGACGACTGTAAGAAACTCGGGATGAATCTAAACAAGGTCTAATTGTAAGTGATATATTGTGTAAACAAACCTTAAGGCTATGTTTCATGGTTCATTTATTTGCTCAAACTGCTGCATGAAATCTTATACCCAGAAAATAGAACTTGTGCATCTTTTCGTACAGCCATCGGTACACATTTTGGTGTAGAGTATCGTGAACCTGATATATTTACCTGGAGGCATTTACTGACTATAGCTTTCATGTAGTGGAGTTGAATAAAAATAGTTCATCTGTATTTTTATTTATTTCCTATCTCTATTTATAAGTTTGTATGTCTCTCTTCTTATAATTGTCTGTATACTTATTTGTCTTCATTCTTTACAGATGTTGCATTTAACCAGGACGATACAGCCACCAATTCTAGTGTGGAAGTTACAGTGAAGAGTTGGCTGGAACATGCTAAAGCGAGGCATGTGAGAGAGGTGTAAGTATTCGTTTGATTATTATATAGGTTTGAGCAAGGAGGAATAATTTTGGTCTGGATACTTTTTTGGCAAGTTGCTCCTGTAAAGGGAGCTCATATAAAGTAAATTTAAATAATTATTAAACATCTTGTAATACAAGGTTCACCCTTCCATGCTAAAGGTAGAGAAAATAGTATTGTTATGTATTATTTTCAGATGCAGATTCCACTACCAAGTAATTCAAACATTTGAAAACAATTTTTGTTCTGCATATGGGAGGTATAATTACCAAAAACGTGGTTGAAAAGGATCTCATGCTCTATAAAAGTTCGATGTATAGCACCTGTAGAACTTAAGAATGGGATAACTTATTCAACAGGGATGGTAGTTGCACAGTACTACAGAAGCTACTATTTTCTAGTAGCTCTAGCTAACTAAGATGTTTTGAAGTAGGTGTTTTTGTAGGAGCTATAGAAATTTCAGTAGCTCACAGCAGGCCTTAGCTGCTATTCCCCTGTTATGTCTCTGTAGAAATGTGAATATTGCCAGTGAGCTAGGTTGTCACTTTTGCCTTGATACCAGACTACATTAGAAGATCTATTTTAATTATTAAGATTGGAAGAATTTGGAGATCTAAATCATGGAATGGCCTTCACTACAGCAAGTTTTTGCTAGTTTTCTATTTTTTTAAGTTGCATCTCGGCCAATGCAGCTAAGTGGTTTGTGTGCCAAATCAGTGTGGCTGTTTTCACACTAATCCCAAGAGATCTAGTTCACTTAAACTTCCTCCTTTAAATTTTCTAGTTTCCTTTACTCCTATATCATATTCAGCTCTTCTGCATTAGTCTTCCTTAGCTCCAGCTTATGTAACACTTTTCTTCACCTCCACAATTCACTCTAGTGTAGTCATAATCTTCAAGGGGAGACCAATTGTTCAGAAATATTATCCTCCATTTGAATGCTTTTTCCAATATCTTTTTCGAGACCTCTACTAAGCTGTCTGGCAAGGATGGATCAAAGAATTTTTTTCTAGATGGTGCACCAGGGTCTAACAGGCAACAGTCTTCTCATATTTGGGATTAAAATCTAGTTTAACAATTGTTCTATGAAAAATGTTCTTAATCATAATATATACATTACTAACACATTAATAATTTTACTCAAAATCTTTTCTTATTTAAGAACAAGAAAAAGTCGAAGAAAAGTTTGTAAAATGTATTCAGCCTGTAATGGACAGGTTTCCTAATTTTGAAACCTTAAGAATGTTAAACATGTGACTAATAAGACTGTAGCGTCCTGTCTTATGTAATCTGCTTGTTACGTACAAGATACAATTTCTTGCTACAATGAAATGTTTATATACTTCATTATTACAGGAGCAGTGCAGGAGAGCAAGACAGCCCCTGAAAAGGATGTGGAGGTTGCCATCCAAAGCTGGCTAAGGCACGCCAAGGAGAGGTTACAGGGGAAGAAGAAAGTTAAATAAATCGTATGTAGTTTCTGGCATTGTACTGTTTTAAGAAGCCAAATAAATATTGTGCATGAAATTGATGCCTTATTTATTTAAATTCTTGTCTGGACCTATTATTTATTAGTATCGAACAAAATGCAATCCTAACCTAAACGTGTCCTGAAGGTGTCCAGAGCGGACAATTTCAGGTCGTCCATAGGCCACCTTTTTTACTGACATGCGGACTTGCAGCGGACATCATTTTGTATGAATTCGGCTGTCCGTAGGATGTCCATAGGCCACTTGGCGGACAATCACCGGATGTCCGAAAGGTGTCCGTGTGCTGTGTGGGGAGTCATCACTTCGTTTTTCATTGAACTATGTTGCAAAGCGCATGCTTCTTTGGTGATAATTTTTCTGGAGGAGGGCCCCGGCAACGCCTGCTTACCCTGGCGGGTATGCAATACCCCAACACTTCTAAGTATTACTTGTGCCTAAAACCTCCCTAGCCTAGATCTGCGCCCTTGCTCCCAGCCATAGTGGGGTTTGAAAATGTTGGATTTTCAATGCTATAAATTAGTTCTTTTTGAGTAATTCTTTGATAGAAACTGGAATCTTTTTTATTATAAACATACATCACAACACACAGTGGCGGATCTACAAAGGCAGGGGGGAGCAGCTATAACACTACAGGGGCTATAGCTCATTGGGTTGAAATATACACTCGATAAAATTGAAAAATTAATTTTAAACTGAAGGCATACATACTTTCGCCGGCCTCGGTGGCGGCGGGGTAACGTTCTCGCCTGCCAAACAAGAGGTCGCGGGTTCGAGTCCCGCCTGGGTAGGTTTCCCCGGTCCAGGGCATGGTCGTTTGTGTACGTTTACTTGTTACATTTGTTGAACACCCCGGTGTAAAATGGCCAATAAGAGCTGTATCCGGTGGTTTGAGAATAAAATAAAATAAAATGGACACAAATATGTATGCCTTCAGTTTAAAATTAATTTTTCAATTTTATCTTTCTATCTATATATGTATATTTCAACCCAATGAGCTATAGCCCCTGTAGTGTTATAGCTGCTCCCCCCTGCCTTTGTAGATCCGCCACTGTGTGTTGTGATGTATGTTTATAATAAAAAAGATTCCAGTTTCAATCAAGGGTATACCCATGGCTGGAGGCAGTAGGGGACAGCTGCCCCCTCCCCCCCCCCCCCCCTAAAATCAAAAGTAAATTTATTTCAAAACGAAAGCTTTTACATATTTTATTTACATGTTTTATACTAATATCACTTTTCTTGGATTTTAAGAAAATTTGTTCAAAACTTTTGCTTTGAACTAAATAAACTTGGTTTCTATGGGGGCAGCTGCCCCCCACTGAGTGCACCCATGCCACAGATCGTAGGGATATATATCTACTCTGTGCCCATGCCTACAAATTCAAAGTTCCAATTATTTCCTGAAATTATGCCAATTGTTCTTAATTCTTGCTGCTTCCAATTATACTTGCTGTTCTTAATTTACTTTCAATATTTGGCCCAAATAAAGGCTTGCCTACATACGCAGCATTTAGACTACAATGCTATGCTGTACTACTATCATCTTATGACTTTAATATTGAGTATATAAATACAAAAAACAATATACAAGCTGATGGCTTATCTAAGTTACCCTTAATAGTTCAGGAGTTACCTAAAGTTCATGAAAATGTAGAAAAAGACTACCAACATATGTCATATAGAAAATCATCTGCAATGTTTAAGTGCAAATGAAACCTATAAACTACGAAGTACCTATTAATTTCAAAGATGTTAAAGTAGCTACTCTAAAGGACAGATAATTAAATAGGGTAATGAACTTTGTGATGTTTGCATGGGCAAGAGCATGAAGTAATAGTGATTCAAATCTTAAAGCTTATTTTCAGCGGCAAAATGAGGCAACTGTCGAGCAAGGCATAGATACTTATGCTGGGCCACAGAGCAGTAATTCCAAAAGTTTTTAGAACAGATATTTCAAACAAGCTTCACACAGGTCATTTAGGCATCGTTAAAATGAAGTCTATTGCACGTTCCTATCTGTGGTGGCCCAGAACGATCAAGATATTGAGCACTTATCTGCCAGTTGATCACTATGCCTCCTAGAGCGTAGTAATCCTGCTAAGAGTAGGCTACATGTGTGGGAATACCCAAAGTGGCCATTGCAACGATTACATGTTGATTTTCTAGGTCCATTTAATTCAAAACTTAACCTGATCATTGTGGATGGCTAGAAGTCAAGTTCAACTTCAGGACAAGAGACAATTCCTAAATTAAGACAGTTGTTTGGGTTACCTGAATGCGTAATATCAGACAATGGCCCACCTTTCAGTTCTGTTGAGTTTCGCCTGTTTTTAAAAGCTAACAGGGTTAGTCAAATATTGTCGCCTCCATACCATCCAGCAACAAACAGCCAGGCTGAGAACTCAGTCAATACAGTAAAGAAAAGATTAAAATGTGCTTTAAGAGGTAACGAAAATTCTGACTTAGCTTTAAGCTAATTTCTATTAAGGTAGCACAAAAAATGAGACACCGGCATGGTTAATGTTTAACAGAAACTTGCACACTACACTTGATTTATTAATACCTTCTGTCAAAAACAATGTTCAAATTAACCAAGAAAAACAAATAAGTAATTTGAAAAGCAATCAACACACATTAGAGCTGTTACCTGGTCAACCTGTGTTAATTAGAGATTATGGGAGTATCAATAAATGGATACAATGTAGTGCCACACAAACTAATCGCAAATATATCTGTACACCTCCAGCTGATCGTCTGCAGGCAAAGCCTGTCAAACACACACCAGACAGACGATACCCTGCACTTGACCGTAACCCAGTAACTCATTTGAATTTGTAAATATTTGAAACTGCAATCTAGTGAAGATCTACTTTCAGATTATGGTAATTTACCATTGTTTTCTACAGCACTCTTGATTGTATTGACTACACATTCCACAAGGCCGTGATATCCAATGCCAATTTTCCTTGTTTAATGACTTTCATTTGTGCATGTTGATTTCAATGTTTTTGTATTTTATGTTTTACATTTTAGGCTGCATGAAGTGTTTTCTCTATCATGTACACGCCTATGAGTAGGAGTGAATCTTTGTGTTTTGAAAATGTGGACTCTGATTCAAGAAGACATTTAAAATCAAGATTTAGGGGACGGGTAATGTATTAGGCTGAATAATCGTTTTTCAATTGTTATTTTCATTTCACATTTCTTTTTTAGAATTGCATTTTCAGAGGGATTAAAGAGATGGATCCAATATGGTTTCACTCGAACTGCACGTGTATCCATTTTTATGGTGTCCCAAACTCCTTTTACCGACAAGCAAACTTAACACTCAACGTGTGACTATATTTCATTTGTACCAGGAGTATATATATTTATTTTCATGAGAGTTGCTCATTGATGCAAATTTTGTTGGTTGAAGTTTTCTTTTGTTTCATGAGTTTTTTTATTCAAGTGTTATTTATTGTAAGTCCAATTGAGTTTTGTTCAGAAATTGGCTGTTACGGGGGAGTGTTGAAATATAACTTTAAATACCAGCCAATATTTTGATTGAAGTATTTCTTGGGCTTAAAATGAATCTTGTTTATGTTCAGTATCTACGCATGTTATTATTGTCTGTTATTGTTGATGTTTGCTGTGAATTGATTTGGTGGACATTGGTCATTTGCTGCAGATGTATCAGGATATGAAGGAGAGAGGAGTTTAAATATGTAAAACATCATAAATATTTCTATAAGTTTTCATCATGGCCGATAGCCGATACTACACCTTTGAGTGAACCCTTGAGCCACTAGCATAGCTTTGTATTTTTTATGGTTTCCACTTGAGTGTCTTGATTTTGAATTTTCAAGTGGATACAATGACAGTCTACCCCTGAGGTCTGGGTGCGACATCCCAAGAGTTTAGCTCCTTGAGTCTTGCTCGTTTTTCATCCATAACCTCTTTCCACTTAGACTTGCTGGGGCTGACTATGGCTTCCTTCAAACTTAAAGGTTCTTCCTCATTGCATGTTAAGGCTGACACTGTTTTATATGCTGAACAGGTCAAGCATGATGTCATGCATAATGCATAATGCATGACGCATGCTGCAGTTATCATCTGCGTGTTTACATCTCTTAAATTTTGGCCTTCTTTGTGACTGCCTTAGGACTTGGGGTGCCACTTCCTCCACTTCTACTTCATGGTGGTCGTCAAGTAGTTCAGCAATATCTTGAATCATAGGATAATCGTTTCTCAGGTCATCAGGTGATATACTCTCCTCTTCACTTTCTTCAGGGTCAGAGACTACCAATTTAGGACAATAATTGGTTTCTTGGCAGTCTTTTTCTTGGGTCGCCTTCCATGGGAATTTTTTTTCATGAAAAACAGCATCCCTCCTCATAATGACCTTGTTTGTTTCAAGGTTGAGCAATAAATACCCGTTCTTAGTTTCCATGGTCATTACAGACACATGCCTTGGATAGTCATCTGTGAATACAATGACGTCCCGTGCCCCTCCACATGATGGTGGCTCAAACTTTCCCATCAAGTCTGTGTGCACCAACTCGAGAGGCGTACTTGCTCTTGAGTTGCTTGCAGGGAACGGCTTCCGTTATCAACTTCCCCTGGACACATATTTCACATCTCTCTCTCTGTCTTCTTTCCTTATGCCACTCAGCACATGGATCTTCCTTATTGTGTCCTTACTTGCATGATCGAGCCCCTTGTGCCAAGTTTCCATGGAATTTGCTTGCAGTGCAACAGAGAGGAGTGAATTTTATTGTCTGGTTGGTATTTTTACTTCCATTAGATACATTTACTTATTCGTCAATGCCCGAAATATGGTCTTCCCCTCCATCACTGCTACAGCAGTTCCTCCTTCAAAAATGATTTTTCCACCTTTCTTCGTCAGTCAGTGCACGGATAGTAGATTGCAGTAGAGCTTACATTACTTCTTTCAAGATGATTTTCCTCTCTGTTATCACCCCAACAGGGCCGATGCCTTTGAAATTTAACTTGAATCCATCACCAATTTTTACCAACCCCTTTCTTGATGTGTCTAGTTCCTTAAATGCATTCATATCGCTGCACATGTGGACAGAAGCTCCAGAGTTAACAAACCATTTTCCCTCTGATTCTCTGCTCACATATGCATGGGTATCACCCTCCGCACAAAGGAGCATGGCTTCCACTTCCTTGTCCCACTTGTTACAGTGGCCACTGATGCTTTGCCATTGGCATCTTTCCTTGCCAGTTGCTACTTGAAAGCAAGCCACACTGGACAATGCCTTGCCACGGGATCAAGTGACCTTGCATGAATAACACTTCATCTGACTTTGAATGAGTTCTCCTTTCCATTTGCTTTGAGAATAGTTGCCACCTTGATTGTCATGCCTGTACTCGCCACTGCCTCACCTGATATTTTTCTGATTGGATGCCATCTTCAGGGCCATTGTTTCCTCCATGCCAGAGAATTTAGCTGCCATTTTTGACCTCCTCTCTTCCTTTTGCAACTGCCCTTTAACATTTCTGGAAGTAAGTTCACCAAGGTTTCCTTCAAACGATCTTACGAACGAGTCATACTCGGACAACGGTAGCCCAATAAGGAGAAATGCTGCAAAACACTGGTCGTCGATAGGAATTCCTCCCATTCTCACCTTTTGGATGAGCTCATGCATTGTATACTTTGTACTTGGACATTGACATATCAGCCATTTTATCTAACCTCGCCATTTTCTTGAAGAACAGCACTCTATGAATAATGCCAAATTCCCCGTACATTGTCCCATGCTTTCTTCGCGAGTTTCAATTTGCCAACATCATTAATTGTGTAGCTATTCAGAGCATCAAATATTATGCTGCGTGCCTTTCCGTTGATTCTCAGCTGTTCAGCATTGAGTCCTCCAATAGCATCATCTTCATCATCATTGTCATGGATGGTGTCACCAAACCCTGGGTCTATTGCATTCCAACAGTTTTTGACGATCAGTTTGGCCTCCAGTTTCTTTGACCATGGGTAGTAGTTAGATCCATCGGCATTTAACAGCAATTTCGATTCCCTCATCTCTTAGGTATGTATCCATCTTTTTGTCCGCATCTTACTCGTTGCCTTCTTACTCTTAGTCCTTTTCTTCCCATATCTTATTGCTTCTCACTTAAATCGGCACACTGTTAGGGTGTTCCGGACCTGTAATCTATTGCCATTATTAAGTGATTTCTTGCTAATCAATTAATTACACTTAAAGCAGAGAGTAAAGGAACATAAACGTTGTTCTTTGTTAATGAATTTAATGTATCACACAAAAGGCATGGTTACACTCAGCAACTATGCTTTCCAAGCAAAAACAACAATGATAATCCAAAAAGTCTACTAACGATATTAATATGGATCATATAAATGCATAAAACAATAAAAATCACACACTCCACCATTTTTAATCCATGAATAAGCAGAATAAATATTATTATTAATATATCATCATTAAATGGATGCTAATGAGTGGCTGCATGTTATGCCACAGGGAAAGAATGCTTTGAGTATAACGGATGGATGTTAAGGGGTCGTGACTCTGTGTGTGTAAGCCATTGAAGATGAATAAGTTACCTTTGTTTTTCCTGGATGATGATGATGATGATGATTATTCATTGAAACCCGGGTCGCACTCTTATATGTAAAAAAAAGTGGTCTAAGTAAGAGTGCACATCCAGGAAAAACCTTTGAAATAAGCCCATGACGTACATAGCTTGTACCATTCACTCTCCTCCCTTTATTTGAAATAATGCATCTCACTCACTTACTTCAATAGTGAATGCATTTCATACAGACAACAAGATTGATTTCATAAGAACACAGCAAAGAACGCTAACACAAGGGAACAAAATAACTCATTATTGCAGCTTGTGAAAATTCAGAGCCTCCACTCATGTTACATACATTGTTTCGATATAATCAACAATGGGCATTTCCACCTTCAATCAACAAACATTAGATCCTTTTGATTTGAAGCATATCGACAAACAGGTAGTATGACTTGATTTTTAAATTCTCAGCTTAGCTCTCCAATTAAATTTGTCAAAAGTATCTAGCCGTCTAGACTACTATTTTCATCAAAATCTGAGACCTCAAGGGTCAAATGTTTGTTGATTTGAGGTAGCATGACCCCAATAAAAATGTCTGATAACATATATGTATGCATCTAATTTATTGAAGTCTGCAACACATAATATGCCACAGTGAATGATAGCTGACCTTGGCAGTCAGCCCATCCCATTTCGCCCACTCTCTTTCAACAACGTGCAATGACTTTATTCACAGCCTCGTGTTCACATCCACGCGCATTCTCCTTAGGCACATTAACCATATGAAAACCATTACACTTATTCTTGCATTCTAATGCAAAAAAATTTAGTCTTGACAATTTTGCTGCATGAGTATGAAGAAAATATTGAAAGAAAAAACAAACGTAGAGAAAAATGCCTAAATATTTGCAATTGCCTTCACAGTAATTTCCCTCAACCGGCAATAGATACCTTTGGCTCTCTGGGCCATAATGCTATTTAGGTTCCTTAATTCTCATGGCACTCAATCAAAGAACCTCGTCAGTGTAGTGGTTTGCTCAGCAGTGGGTGTGTCTATCACTGCAACGACCCCACCCTACCCCTCATTGCATTGTCCACGAGTTCAACCAGTTGGGGCAATTGCTTCACCTCATCCCTCGGCACTCCAGCACTTTCAACCTGAAAGATGAGGAGCAAAACAAACGTCCATGCATTAACACAGGTAACCATATTTCCAAATCCATGAGATCCACCTACTTGTTCAAATTTTACCATACCCTCTTACGTTAATATCCACTTTTCGTGTATCAGGAATGCCCGTAAAAATATTACCTGATTGCAAAATAATGTGCACTCGAAACACTTGGGGCTATCTTCCAAATGCTACAGACATCTTTGTGGTGAAATTAATGTTTGGAAAAATTCAAGAAGACATGCTGCCTTCGCTAACTATGCAGATCATTATCAACCTTTGTCTACTGCTAAGCCTGACAGCTCTCCTAATTTAGAACTGCCATCACTGTTCATCACCAGGGTTCCCACTCTACCTGAATAATGAAATTCAAGGCTTTTTCCAGGTTTTCACAGTTATTTTTCAGGTTTTCACGGTTTTTTCAGGTTTTCAAGGTCACAATTTTGCTAAATTCACGGTCCGTTATTAAGCCAACAATAAGAAAATCACTGGCCGTATATCAACAGAAAATTAATGTACGCGACAAACAGCCGTGAATGTTAACGCCGCAATGAAAAGTGATATCTGTTATGACGTGATCTATCGTTTGCAAAATTCAGGCCCGACAAAAGGACCAGCCCAACTGCGCTCTCGCTTGAACGCCGAATACCCTTCGGACCTTCTTCTGTCCGGACACTCGAGGTCCTTCATTAATTCCTCGCTGAGAGATTATTTTTTGCGCACGTTGTTATTACTGCACAGTAACCGAATTTCCCCCACCCCAATATTTCTTATTTTACGGAAAATATTTTATGAAAATTGTTTATAGAACATAATAAATCGAAAAACAATTTCATACACCGTATTAGCACGAATCTAAGACGAACACGATTCTAAGACTACCCTCCTTTTTTGGAACTCCACTAGGGGAAGGGGAAGGGTCAGTGGGTGAGAAGAGGGGGGAGCGCGAAACACGTTTCTATTGTTCTCGTGTAAGTCGATATTTTTTTCGAAGCTAAGGTCTTCGCAATATGATCCCTGCGCGAGCTGGGACCTTTTTTTATTTTGAATAAGAGGAAAGCGTCAGAAGGGGGGAGGCGAATGCTGAATGGAGGGGGATAAAGGTTCTTGGGAAATGCGCTAATGTTACTTTCCCACAGCACTGAGTTTCTCCCAATGGTAGTTCCATCTCTTGGGGAAGATTTCAACTATGTGCTTGTCGTTATTAGCCATAAATGACACATTGCATTTATTTCCTCTCATTTTCGTCAAACGATGGATGCAGGAAAATTCTGCGTCGGGACCGCGATCTTCAAACGATAAATGTGAGAAACGATACTTCGGGGAGCGATAGATGCGAGAAAAAATTACATTGTCTATAAGGAACTTTATTTGGGACCAGAAACGGCGAACGATCAATGCGGGAACGATAGATCGAGGTTCCACCGTATAACTCTCTTTTGAAAGCGGCAGTGTAATGACTTCTTTTCTCTGATATCGTAATACTCTGAAACCAAAACTGAAACGATCTCTCTTATCAGAGGCAAATCATGTTCCCTTCTTACCGTTGCTCTAGGAAAAATGGAACGACTTTGTAGCAGTTTACATCGCGACGGTATTGAGGCTTAAACGACACAAACAAACAGCATTACCTTAGATAGCACAAAGCGGAGGAACTGGATCACCACCGACAGTAAATAACTCCACACAAACTTTCCAGTTGCGACGTAAAACTGGCAAGTCCCAGTCGAAGCATGCGAAAATCGTGTAATGCTGTGTTGCCATAAGCGGAAATCTTCTCTCGTTTTCAGGGGCTTAAAGGTCGCAACGCACGAGAATTGGTAACGTCGTGCCGAAAGCTCGCTGTCACCCGGTTCAAATGCAGGGAGCGTAGTGTCCACAGCGCATGGCAGGTTATCAAGGCTAGCGGTCTTCCAGTCACAGGATTGAGGGTTATGAATAAACGTTCAAATTTTTCGACACACAGGACATCTAGATTTAGTTTCGAAAGTGGTCGCTGCAGCCAGTGGGAAGGTTAATTGGGTAGAAGGGGGACTAAGCAATGATCGAGGGAGGGGAAACCAAGCCAGTCGAGGAAAGTAAACAAGCTGATGAGAAGTGGTGTCATATTTCAGGAGGGGGAGAGAAAAGGCTTGTGCTGGGGAAAGATTTTTTTTTTCTTCAGGCAACATTCGTTCCCACGCTTTTCTGACCCATGCGACGATGCTCGCCACAATGAATAGAAGTGCACTCACTACGAACGAATTTGAAAATTTCTGGGAAGGTAATATGATCAAGATTGAGAGATTTTTAAGGTTTTAGGACGAAATTCACGGCTTTTTCCAGGTTTTTTCACGGTAGACGAAATTCACAGCTAATTCACGGTTTTAAGGTTTTCACGGTTGAGTGGGAACCCTGATCACCCACTCAAAATGCCTTCCTCTTCCTCTACCTATTTACGAAATCTGAACGGGAAAAAATTGTTCAGAATCTAGGTACAAAACAAAGCTCTCGTTTTGATTGAATATCCAGTTACATTATTAAGCATCGACATTTTCTCACAAGTCGATCTTTCCAATAAGGAGTGTTTCCACCCCCTTCAAAGGTTTCCAAAGTCATCCCACACACTATAAAAACAAGGGTGATAGACACGTCATCAACCCTTACCACCCAATTTCTCTGCTAAACCAATTCAGCAAAATATTTGAGAAGGCATTCTATGTTAGGCTAATTTCTTACCTGAAGGCTACCAATGTCCTTTCATCATATCAGCATGGTTTTAGGAAACATAAATCTACATCTTCTGCAACTCATCAGCTAATAAACCACACTTTTGAATGCACTAGATAGCAAAATGGAATTTGCTGCAATTTTTTTTGATTTCTCAAAAGCTTTTGACAGTATGGGCCATCAATTCCTTCTCAAGAAACTTAACAAGATGGGTATTTGTGCCATACCTAATGCTTGGATTGAATCCTACCTGCCGGACAGAATTCAACACATTATCTTATCTCTGTCAATGGTGCAACTTTTATTTCCCTAAGTATGATCCCAATTCGAAGTGATCCTTAAGGCTCTGTCCTTGGGCCTGTCTTGTTTCTTTCATACATTAAAGATCTAGTAAATAGTTTTATCCTCGTAAATGGTGCTACTCCCGTGTAATATACTGATAACACCAATATTGTCCTCACAGCACCTACTTTAGGAGGATTGACAGGAAAATGTGAACAGGTGAGTCACACTTTACTTAACTGGTGTCATCATAATACCGTAAAAGCGCCTGTAAGAGCTGCACACATGTATGAGATGCACCCCTAATATTTCGCTGCATTTTATTTTAATCCGATTGCGCCATCTTGCAGATGTATGCCTGGACTTTTGACAGTTATCAAAGTTTCCTCTTACAATGCTAAAAATTTACGTGGCATTTTTTAAGCTAAATTTATACGACATAAATGGCACTCTGAAATATATAGGTATTTTCACTTGTAGTCTTAACCTTATGATGCTTACTATGGATGGTCAGATCGGATGGTGGTGATGGTGGGCACGTTCACCTCTGAGGTACCGACATGATGGCGCGATACTTACAAGTGAGAAAAGCAAACAGGAGCATTTTAAAAAAAGTCACTGAGGGAGAAACTCCATTGCCTGCTGCTAGTATTTGACCTAGGGTTTCACATGACGTCCAAGATGGCGGCGAGGCAAGCCAGGCGTGTATGTCTCTCCACAGTATTATTTTATTTCTATGGTTCAAACGTGTGCGTTTATGTTTTGTGTGTGTTTTTCCGATGCAGATAGTGCTTTACTTCGTTGGGACGAGTTACTGAAATGCTGCTCATGCAACTTTTGGATTATTGTGCTTTATACTAGTTCTGGTGTTGTTTTACCCACCCTTCCGAATCGGGCCTATGACTCTCGGTCAACGTGACTCGTCGCTCCCGGGATTTGGCCTGCCTCCTCCACAGCAACCGTTGTTCGTCCCTTCCGGTGTTCTCCCTTTGTCCCTTCAAGTCCCTCCCAAAAATTTAGTGCTTGATGTCTAATTGTGTGTTATATAATTATTGAAGTGCTAGTTTCTTAGCGCCCTTTCTCGACTTAAAATGTGTGCAACGAAGTTGAGTGTATATTACCAAAATGTTCGTAGTTTGAGAAACAAGCTTGGGGCAATGGACTCGTTTCTTCATGAACTACGAAATCACCAAGTGATATCCCTCACGGAGACGTGGCTTTGCGACAATGTTTCTGATGGCGAATTATCTATATCCACTTCTCATCAAATTTTCAGATGTGATCGAGTCGGTAAGCGTGGCGGTGGTGTCCTTCTTGGTGTTGACAATGGTTTCTTGGCGCTACGTCGCCCTGATTTGGAGTTAGGCCCCGAGATTTTATGGGTCGAAGTAACTTTTCCCTTTAATGCAACGTCTTCTGTAGGGAGAAGGCTATTAATTGGTACATTTTATCGACCACCTTCTGGTGATATTACAACTTTGGAAAAGTGTTTCAACTCTGTGTCACTAGCCCGCAGTGTGGGTGAAGTTATGCTCTTAGGTGACTTTAATTTAGGCATTGACTGGTCCTACCCTGTGAATGTTAAGAGTTTATCTGGCCTTGAGGAGTTTTTTGTTGATCATTTCATTAATGGCCTGGGCCTTAAGCAATGCAATATGCTTCCTACGAGGGGGTTGGCAGTCCTGGATCTTGTCTTATCCTCGCTCGAGTTGAAAGTTTGCCCTGCTGGCGACTATTTCTGCTCCGACCACGGGTCCCTAGAAATTTCGCTTGAACCCAGCGGGTGGCCACCCCCTACACCAAGGTCTACTCCGCCCCCTTCTCTACGTCCTCCCACCCCCATCTGGAAAAGAACGGATTGGGCTCATGTTAATGACACCCTCAACTGCCTCCCATGGTGCCTCTTGGAAGAAGGCTCTGTGGACGAAGCCCTTGATATGTTTTATGACTGGTTGGCAGGTGTCCTGAAGGACTGCATTCCGCATCGGAAACCCCGTTCTAGAAAGTTCCCACTTTGGATGACCAGTGAGACAGTTTTTGTTTTAAAGAATAAGCTAAGTGCTTGGCGCCTGTACAAACTTTTTCCTAACCCCAACACATTAAAAACTTTCATGAACCTTCGGCGTCATGCCAATTATCTGACTAAGTTAGACTTTACCAACTATATAGCCTCAATTTCCTCCGAATGTGTTTCCAACCCAAAACGGTTCTGGTCTATGATCAACTCCAGGCGTAACTCTGCTTCCACGCCTATGGAAATGTCTTTTGGTGATGTAACTGCTGTTGGTCCTGGGCGTGCTGACCTTTTTTCCAAGTTCTTTTCATCCACCTTCACCTCTAATCAACTTTTGGATACCTCTGTTCTTGATATTAAATGTGTTAGTTCCCACTCTCTCTCCTCACTTTCCACTTCTCCCGATGAATGTCTAAAATTGCTGTCATCCCTTAAAACTAACCGTGCAACTGGTTCAGATCAGCTGGCCGCAATGTTCCTAAAAAATGCAGCCCCTTCCTTGGCTTTACCCCTATCCATCATTTTTAATAGATGTTTTTCAACGGCATATTTTCCGTCAGTGTGGAAAATTGGCAGCATTTTCCCACTCTTCAAATCCGGAAAGAAATCTTCTGTAGAATCATACCGTCCTATCTCAATTTTGCCAATTATATCGACTATTTTTGAGCGCATCATTCATCAACGTCTGTTGTCTTTCTCTCTTCCCTTAATATCTGACGAACAGCATGGTTTCCTTCCCGGATCATCTACAGTAACAAATCTGTCCATTTTGCACAAATATTGCATTGACGCTTTCGAGACTTCATCACAGCTGGATGTATGCTACATTGATTTTGCCAAAGCTTTTGACAAAATTAACCATCAATTACTGCTCTTCAAATTGGAGAATCGGTATAATGTCCATGGTAATTTCCTTTCTATCTTATCTTCTTTCCTTCAGAACCGGCAACAATACACAATAGTAAATGGGTCGCGTTCTTTGATGGCACCGGTTACATCTGGAGTTCCACAAGGGAGTGTCCTCGGGCCTTTACTGTTTGCATTATACATAGATGATCTAGTTAACATTATCTCCTCCACCAATTGCAAAATATTATTATACGCAGATGACTGCAAAATTTTTAAACAGATTGATTCCCCGAATGACTGCCTTGCTCTGCAGAAGGCTCTTGATGCCATAGACCAATGGTCTGAGATTTGGAGTCTAAAAATTAATCCAGCCAAGTCTACCATTCTACCATTCACCCTACGCAAGTCTATCCTGAGTATAAATTACCGATTATCTGGACATCATATTCCTTCGGTCACCTCTCAGAAGGATTTAGGGGTTATTTTTGACTCTAAGCTGCTCTTTCGTGAGCACATTAAATCCATTTCCACCCGCGCTATGTCTTTGGTGGGTATGATGTATCGCCATAGTGAGGTGTTGGATTTAATTGCTCTACGCACCTTCTTCCTTTCCTGTGTCTCTCCGGTCCTAGAATACTGCAGCCAAATCTGGTCTTCGGCCCCACCTTCTTCATTAAAGCTCCTGGAACGTCCATTGAATTTTTTCCTTTCTGTTGTCCGCTACCGCCACTTGCCTTTTCGTAACTTCTCCCTCAATAAGATTAGATCCTCTCTTGGCATTTCTACTTTAGCTGATCGCCGTATCCTCAATGACCGGAGACTCTTTTTAAATATCATCAATGGCAAATACAGGTCATCAGACCTTCTTTCTTTTTTTCCGCTTCGTGTTCCTTCGCGCACGACGAGGTCGAGTGACCTATTTCATTGTTTCACCCCCCGCCTTTCTGTTTCTAAACGTTCTTTTCTATTCTGACTTCCTTCTTCCATTAACTCATATGCCAAATGTGTTCCAAATTTTGATCCTTTTTTTCATCCCACACCCAACTTGCACCATCACTATCGTAATTTTCCCCCTATACCTCGCCCCACCTGATGACTATTCTTTGTTATTATTTGTAATTACTGTTGAATTTTTTTTGTTTTTGTTGGTTACGTTGCTTAATGTTATGTAATTATTTCTCCTGTTATTGTAGTCCTCTGTAATTGGCCTCGTGCTGTTTTTGGACTAAATAAATAAATAAATAAATAAATGACAGACTCATGCTGAAAACCAAGGCCACTCAGTTCCCCTTGGACTTGCGACAGGTGAAGGGGAGGGGGAAGATAAGAAGTTTGAACAAGAGACGCACCCCCATATTCCGCTGCAATTTCTGGAAAAAAGGTGCGCCTCTTACACGAGCTTATACGTTACTCTAGATTTCAATAGAGGAAAGTCTCAGCAAATTTACTTTTATCATTATCACTGGTCAACAATCCTACGATTGGTTTGACGCTGCTCTCCACTCAATTCTCCTATCAGCTAATATTATCATACCTACGTATTTCTTCTCTTTCACATCCTTCTTAACTTGTTCCATGTATTTTGTTCGAGGTCTTCGTTTTCCGTTCTTGCCTTCCACTTGTTCCTCGACGATTGTCTTCATCAGGCCATCATGTTTCAGGATGTGGCCTACAAGGTTGCTCCGTCTTCTTATTAAGGTTTTCATGAGGCTTCTCTTCTCTCCCACTCTTCTTAGGACTCCCTCATTACCAACTCAGTATATCCATTTGATCCTCATCATTCTTCTGTAGCACCACATTTTGAAGGCCTCCACCCTTTATTTCTCCGCTGCTGTCATTGTCCATGCCTCACTTCCGCATAGGAACATACTCCAAATGAAGGTTCTTACAAATTGTTTCTTTACTTCCATATTTAAATTTCCAGCTGTAAGCAGGTCTCTCTATTGGTGGAATGGTCCCTTCACCTGGGCTTACTCTGCTGATAATTTCTTTCTTGCTTCTCCAGTCACTAGTTATCCAGCTACCCAAATAACAGAATTCATCCACCTCTGCCAATTTTTGCTTCCCGATTTTAATGGTAGTCTTCACTTCTTCTCTTCTGCTGCATACTAGGTAATATCTTGGTTTTTTATGTGTTTATTTTCAGCTGATATTTACCCATTTCCCCATCCATATTAACCAGAATATTATGCAAATCCTTCTCTATTTCTGCTATGACGGCTATGTCATCAGCAAATCTTAGCATGCTAAGTTTTTCTCCATGAATGTTCACTCCCAATTTCTTTTCTTTTATTTCATCAATGGCTTTCTCAATGTAAACATTGAAAATTACGGGTGACAAATATGCCAGACATGCGTCTCACTACTTTCCTAATTCTTGCTTCTTCACAGATGGGCCCCGATTTTATCACCACTACTTGGTTTTTGTATAAACTGTGTATGAGTCTACTGTCATTGTAAATAACTCTAATTTCTTTTAGGATTCCAAGCATTGTGTTCCAATCCACGTTGTCAAATGCCTTCTCAAAGTCCACAAACGCAAACAAACGTTAGCTGGCTCCATATATCTGATCTGTGGTCTACCTCTGCTGTTCCAACCTCCCACAAGTCCTTCGATAATGATTTTCATTTCCATCCTGCTAACAATGTTAGATTCCTGCGTGGGTTATGCAATTGAAATTCACTCAATTCATTAACCACAACCTTCATCATCATCATGGAAATGCATACATGAGGAAGAGCTCCTTCAAAGATCTCCAGCTGCACCAACTGAATAATGAACATAACAAAACGAAAATTACCCACATTAATAGGAGTTGAGCTACAACCAGTTGAAGAGGAGCTGCTAACCTCTCAGTCACCCTCCTGCTCATTGAATGAATTGTGTTTTCGGGGGTTGGTTGACAACCTCATTGGTGAGTGACACGTTTCAATCATCCCCAAGAGAACAAGTTTGGAGTAGGAAACAACAGCAAACAATGCATACTTGTCCTCTGCCTGGCAACTCATTCCATGATGGGAGAGAGAGCAGCACCATCCAGCCATTGAAAATATAAAGCTTCCGACGCAGCAATGGTACAAATAGTGGCAGTAATTTTCCACTTTTTTATTCGCTCAACTGGTTTCAATGTTTACACATCATTATGATTTTGATAATGATAATAATGAGTAGTGATATGTGAAAATCACAAATGCAATTAATGCAATGCATGTGAATAAATGCAACATAGGCACAATAACTGGACTTTTATGATATTTTAAGAGCAAATTTGCTTATTTGATGGCAAAATTTGTAAATTCAGTTCTAAGTGAAATACTCTGCGGACACATAATACTTATTGGCTGGGACTCAAACTAGACCATCGTGGGCAAGTCACACCACTGCCACCAGCCCATTTTCAATAACTTCCGCTGTGAACTCGTAAAAGGCACAAAATTGGTGAGTTCACCAATCAGAGACAGTTGGCGGAAAACAGAGATGCTTCCCTCTCTTTCCCTTTCTTCCTGAGAATGGTGTTTTTTCAAAGTATGACCTTGACTTTGGTTATTGAAGGGCTACCAAAGATCATTGGTGATCTATATCTAACGACTATAAAGTTTTGTGTTTTGCCTTTCTGCCATTTGTATTCGACATAGAATTGGGTTCCTTCATCTCGCAGAGATTGCGTTGTCATAAAAAAACCACTCCTGGAAAGTATGTTGATACATTTTACCCTATCCCCGCTGCATGTGCCACTGCCACAGGACCGGAAGAGGGTCAGTAGCCACCACCGACAAAAATGTTGCCGGCACCCACGTCTGGCTAAAGCTCGTCAATCTGAAAGCACCTCACCCTGTTTCTCCACCAATTTGAGAGAGAACACTGGTAGCCTCTGCGATGTTAAGCAAATATTTCTCGCCATCTGCCAAGAAAAAACTGAGTTTGGAAATGCTGCACTCCACACAATCTGGACACTAGTGTGCAGCGTGGATGCAGATAGGTTTTTCAGCCACTTAAATCTAGTAGTGACTGACAGACGCAACTGGTTGAAGGAAGAAAGCGTTGATACTTCTTCTATGTTGATGTTCAACTAGTGTAGATGACATTCAGGCAACTAATCTCATATTTAATATATATCTTATTCCTTAATTTATTATTGTTCTTCATATAATTATTTAAATTATTCTGTATTTTGTCAAATAACTGTGTTTCATAGTACTTTGTCATCATCTACTACTGATGCATGATGAAAATAAAGAAAAAAATAGATGCCACAAAATGCTTTAAACTGTAATTGAAAGTGCTATAAGATTAAAATGAAAGTGCTATTTACACGTATCTCTCCTGATGAGTAAGCATTGAGACCTGTTGAGCAAATTAATAAGTGTGGAAAACTACTACAGCTGTTTGTATCATCACTAGAGATGGGTCGAATAGCAGATTTCTCAAACTCGAATATCGAATTCGAATATTAATTCATTGCTCGAATATTCGAATACCTCGACTACTAGTATTGCGCAAAGCCTATTAAAAGTACGTTTCTTCTTCTATTTCACTTGATGAATGTATAAATAAAAAGGTATGCAGTGGAACCTCGATCTATCGTTTTTCAAGGGGATGGAAGAAAAAAACATTGAATGCGGGAATGTTTGACTCGGTTGCCTATGCAGCAGGAAACCCAAGATTTTGGGGAGTAATTTTGATTTCGTTTAAAGGATTCAAACAGGAATTTAGTTGATTAACGGAATATTTTAATTTTATGGAAACAAATGGGCATATAGTTGATTCAACTAACATCTCTTTCAAATATCCTAAGGGGACACACCACCTGGCAAAAAAAATGATTGCATGCCTTCTCGGCATTTACACTGCTACGATGGATGCAGATAGGTTTTTCAGCATGGTTTCTCTGATGTATACATTCTTATCTACCAAACGCCATTGCAGCGGTACGCCCATCTGATACACAGCTTCATCCAACAGCTTGATCCATGGCTGATACACGGCTTCTTATTTTCAACAGGCAGCTCGCTTTACCCCCACTCCTACTGTCAAGTACTAACGGACAATCCGAGGCGTTTTGCAAAATACACGTGCTTCTCCACCAGATTTTTTCTTCTTCTTCAATTATTTTCAGTCTATCTTTGGAAGTTCTCACGAGATAGGCAGATGAATTTGAATTGCTAGCAGGGAGAAACCAAATATCCTGAGAAAATATCCCTTCGTCTGTAACTGTGTCTACGGAAATTTATAGCAATAACTCATAAATTGTAACTTCATATATATATTTTCAGAAAAGAATACCACATCAACTTCCGAGAAGCTCAGCTCTGAGGATATCGAGTTTTGCGAGAATGCTAAGTCTCTGTCGTATTTTGTCATTTATTTCCTGGCGTAAAATGCTGAAATAAAGTCAGAAATATGTCGTGTTTGGTCTTATTCTTTATTAAATTACCCGCACATTACAACTTTTGGGCTAGTTGATGACTCATGCAGTAGTTGACCTCCAGAAATGGGGAACTTCGAAGCAGGTAGGCAGAAAAAGGCCAGCGGGGGAGAAAGAGGGAAGGGTGAAACATGATTCTATTACTCTCCTGTAACTTGATATTTTACTTTGAAGCTTTTGATTTATGGTCTTCGTAATACGAACCCTGCACTACCTGGGGCCTTTTTTATTTCGGAGAGGAGGAAAGCTTCGGAGGAGGAGGGGCCGAGGGCTGATGAATGGAGGGGGTAGCGAATTTTGGGAAATGTACTACATAGTTACTATCCCACGGCACAGAGGTTCTCCTGGTGGGGGAAACTGGGGATTTTCGGATTTTTTCACCCAATCATTTTTGGTTCCCCACGTCGAACTCTTTTCACCGCTCTAACATGGAAATTTGATGTAGTTTGTCAACTTGCTTAAAACGGTGCTGCATGCACTAAACTACTAGAGTTCTCTATATTTTTCCAAGTCAACTAACATCGACGTGCATGCGACAGTGTATAGCACGAAATTCAAAGTATTCAAGGTATTTGAGATGGTACCTTTAACATAATTATTCGAGATCTTGAATATCGAATACTTTCTGGCATTTGAGGTATTCGCGGACACTATTTGCACATCTCTAATCATTACTATCGATGAATTTCCACAAAGTGAACCCATCAACAATCAATCTGTTCTGGGGCCATATTCTGTATTTCGTCGGTACTGCACCGGTCGGTTTCCCTTCCCAGCGCACCGACAGCACATCATTCCGTACCGACGACGGTTTCCATACCGACGACGGCAAATTCAGCGATTCAGTATGGTCGTCGTAATCAAACCAGTCGGTACGGTTCCCTCTCCTTCCCAAACAGGGAAAATCCGAATATATCCGAAGTTAGATGTGATCTAACGTGTCTCCACCAATGAGAAGGGTAAAAACAAGTGAAGACTCAATGGCACAGTTTGTTGTCGTCATTCTCAATATTTTATTGGCGGAAATTACGACTTATTGCTAGATTAAGATAATCGATATTGGATAAGTTGTTAACAATGCTTATATAATGTGTGGTAGTAATGCTGTACCTACAGAATCGAAGGAAACAATATTACAACATCACAATAAAGTTTTTATGTGATGGAGATTGTTGTTGCTGGAATGAATTATTGAAACTATCCTTGAGATCGTAGTTTCTTTTTTTAAATATTAGTTTTGTATAATGCTATTTATTCATGATTTGGTAATATAGTTGTCATTAAGTAAGTTCCGTCTAAATGTTATCAACGTAAGGTTATGCCATTGGCACTGTAGCAGACGAAAATAACATACCATGGAACGTGAACGTAGGATTCAACTGCAAATGTAGATGTCATATTAGAGGAACAAGTTAGGAAATTATTATAAAAATATGGAGCTGGGTGTAATTAAAAGAAGTGTAATGACGAGGAAGTAAATAAATTGTGATTGGGTGAAATACATATGTATAAGGTGCGCATTCCAAGTGAGAGAAAATTATAATATTGCGGTAAACCTCATACTTATTAACAAATATCTTCTTTTATCGTCAAGGACTCGATGGCTGACGATGAAATGAAATATAGTTGCCTGTTACAAATGAAAGAAACTGATACCGTTGTGGCAAACTACATACTTAAATAAAAAGATCTTATTTCTATGCCGAGAGAAACGCCAAATTGATGATTGAGTGAAATAACAGTCGCCTATTCAGAGTGATATAAAGTGATAGCATTGTGGCAAAACTCATAGTTAATCAAAAATATCTTTTTTATGTCAAAGGAGCAAATAAATGATGATAGAGATAAATAAAGCCGATTACAAGCGAGTGAAATTTCACTTAATTGGTAACATAAATGAGAGAAAGTCATTATGTGTTAGCAAACCTCATGTTTATTAACCATTATCTTATATTTTTGTGTCAAGGTAATTAATATAGATGATGACACAGTGAATTATAGAGGCGTATTCGAAGGGGCAGAAAAAGATAACATCGCAGCAAACCTCATTATTTACTCGGTGATGAGGTAAAAACAAAATAAAACGTACAATGTGCACCGGGGAGTTCATGAAACCCACAAGTCGGTGGCCGTATCGACACCTTTTTGCTGTCGGTACGGCTACCGACGATCTCCCGTCCTCTCGTTGGTGCCGCACCGATCGGGTTCGTACAGAATCGCACGACTTCTTACCGGAAGTCGGTGTGACGTCGCACCCGACGAATCGGTGCCGCACCGATCGGTTTGGAGTTACAGAATACGGCCCCTGACACGGTGCTGCCACACAGTGCTCCATTTGTCCTTGCTTTGACTCGGCCATCCCCTCCAACACACGCCCACTTTCTCGCTCAGTCGATTCCAGTTTACACAGAAAAATTGTCACTACGCATAAACCACTGGTGTTCATCATCACGTGGTATTAAGAAATAGCTTGCATTGCAGTCAACATTTTGAATGGCTACCAGACCAACACAGGAGAGAAACATTGCGAAGGTTGATCACAGGAATTCACCGCTAGACTTGGTTGGAGGTAAGAATAAATGACACATAAATGGCAATACAGTATAAACAATGCCATGTAATTCCATATAATGTGAAACTTAATCTTCCTTAAGCGACAAATATAATGGTTCCATACTGAATTGATTTATTTCTAAAGCCAAATTTACTGCAACTCTTCATGTTTAAGATACAAGCCCTCAGCCAGAGAACAATACAGCCATTGTTTTGAATAGCTAATCATGAAGTAAATTTACACTGATACCTTTAACAAGATTCCCTGACTTTAACAACTTGATAAACAAGATTGAGTAACATAGAGTTGTGGACCGCTTGCCATCTTTGAAGGTATTTGGCTCCAATGCTGCTATGAAAGGAAAAAGAAAAAAAAAAGGGTGGCATTTGAACATGATTCCGCACCAACACGTACATCTGTTGGAAGTAGTAATACTGAAAGAAAACCTGCACTTTTCGTATTTTATGGCAGTAAAGCATGATGATACTAACAGCTGATATTTTGTATGTGTGTGTGTGGGTGAACACTGATTCTCTCGTGAGGAGATCCTTTCACTTAAAATTCGTGGTTATAATGTTGTTGCCTCATACAGCAGGACTTTGAATAAGAATGGAGGTGTTGCAATAATGGGAAAGGAAAATATTGTTTTTAATACTTGTGATATTCATCTAAGCCACTTGAATACTGAAATGGACTTTTCATCCACTATCACTAATATTATAGTCAGTGGTGTTCTTATTTTTATTGTTACTTTGTACCGTTCTCCTCTGGGTGATTTCCATAACTTTTTAGATAAGCTAGATTATGCTTTAGAAATAATATTTAAATACAGTGACAACCCTAACATCATACTTAATGGTGATTTTAATTGTGATTGGCTCTCAAACAGCATAAGCAATACTAACCTATCTAATATATTCAAATCTTAACTCCTTTTTAACATGCTCCATGTGGTTGACATCATAAGATGTCATCAGTAGTATGCATAGCGTTCCGTTGATTTTTTTCGTGCCCAGTTTTGAGGAACATGCCTCGGGATAGGTTTCTTGGAATTTTGCAAACGCTTCATTTCACAATAAAATCCAATGGAAAATGAACATCTACTTAAGGAAATATTTTTCCAAATCAGGTCATTGATTAACCATTTTCATGATAGAATGCATGCCATTTATTTATTCATGCCATTTATTCACCTGCTAAAGAATTATCATTGGACGAATTAATTGTTTTATGGAGAGGTCATCTAATTTCCATCAGTACATGAAAGGAAAACAGCATAAATATGGCATTAAAATTTGTTGACGGAATCATCCGGAATGGTTATGCATATGCTGATTTACTCTGGGTGTGCTGATAAGGAAGTAGGAGGGCAGGGGCACGTAAGAAATGTAGTGCATAAACTACTTCACGGCCGAGAGGGTTTTGGCCATTCTGTTTATTTAGGCAATTACTACAGCAGTGTGGAGTTGACTAGAAAATTTTTGGAAATAGAAATATATTGCATAGGGGAATTATGGGCTAACAGAGTATGTCATACCAAAGAAATTTTATTCCAAAAAATTAAGAAGGGTAGAATAGTAAAGCGGTGGAGTCATGATAGCATCTGTGTGTTGAAATGGAGAGACAAACGTTTTGGTCATCACCTCTGGGTATGAGAGCCACTTGCATTAAGGTCCCAAACAGAAAAGGGATCATGTAATTGAAAGCGGAACTGACTTTAATGTATTACAAATTTATGAGTGGCATTGATCACGGCCATCAAATACTAGCTTATTACCCCTGTGAGCAGAAATCAATCGATCAAGTGGTTTAAGAAAATAGCAATGCACATCTTTCAGTTGATCATTATAAATAGTTATGTTCTTAGTATATCAAAAATAGAGCGGACACAAAAAAAAAAACACTTTACGAGTTCTGCATAGAGCTCCCTACTAGGAGAACAAACAGGCTCTACCTCACCTCCACCTACACCTAAGGCCCCCAAGTCTCATTTTCCCGTCGATGGTGGGAATAGACGGAAACAATAGCATTGCCGCATTTGAGACACAAAAGGAGTCAGGAAGACCGTCAACACTTTCTGCCCAGATTGTACGCTTGTGCCAGGATTGTCTTCTTCCCTGCTTCATGGGAAGAATCTAGGGAAATATACCGTATTTGCATGAATCTAAGATGAGGTTTTTTCCCTCACAACTCCTTCAGAAAAGAGGGTTTGTCTTACAATCGGATGCAAAATTTTCGACGTCAATTGGGTTGCATAATTTACGTCGGAAAAATTATAGATACCTGAGTTTGCCACCTGATAGCTATACAACGAAAAACCTACATCAAAAATAGCTGAACCGTAATTTAGCTTATTTAATTTTGCATTTAAGCAAAAAAGCTTTTACCATTTTTTTGCCAGCTGGCAAAGATTCGGTGTGCGCCAATCTGTTGCTGGGTGCACTTCTGCCGTGTCCGCCAGATCGCCTGCTTTCCCCTGGGTTCGGCTCTGTTCAAGTTAAAGCTTATCAACTCACAAAATGTTCATGCGATTGGTTACAATTTACCTTAATTGTAACATTAAAGTCTCAATGCCGTCGCAGAATAAACTGCTACAAAGTTGTTGCATTTTTCTCACAGCAACGGTAAGAAGGCAACATGAAATCCATCTGATTAGAGAGATCGATTCAGTTGTGATCCTGTGCCTTTCAGAGTATTAGGATGGCAGAGAAAAGAAGTCATTACACTGCCGCTTCAAAAGAAAAGTTATATTATTTGCTGAGAAAAATTCCAATGCCGCAGCTGGAAGAGTATTTGGTGTTTCGGAACGTATTGTTGGACGCTGGAGACATGATTCGATTAAGATTTTCTCGGGTTTAGCAACAAGGAGAGCATTTTCTGGACCTCAAAAAGGAAGGTACGCATCATCTGGATGCGTAAAGAGGGCTAGTGTATCTCAGTTGGTGCATTGGATTTTAGCTGCATGGAAAGGAGTGAAAGAGGAAATAATTATTAAAGCATTTCAGAAATGCGGTATTTCTAATCTAATGGATGGAAGTGAGGACGATGAACTTTGAATCTCGTGTCGCCATGGCGACACGCTGGCTATGCATCGCAGCAAGCAATAATATATGTATAGGTGATGGACTCTCGTGGCAGTGCTCATAACTGTGGGAAACAGGAGCAGTGTTTCGTTACGTCTATCATTAATATTATTTCCTCAATATTTTGGTGCCAAGACGGATGAAATAATAAAGAAATTTACTATATTTACTGTTACCAATATCTGAAATGACTCTGTGTCCTCGGCTAAAACCACAATATCATCAGCAAATCTAATGCATCTTGTTTTAACTCCACCAATACTTATTCCCTCTTCTCTTTCATCCAATGATGAAGCACTATGCTAACAAAATATATATTTGATCAATCGAAATGTATGCTTTTAAGAAATGTGAGAACTGGCACAACAAAGCATCAGTATGTATAGGCATATCATAGCGTGCTGAGGCACCCGCCCACCCACCTGCTCACAGAAATGGTGCACATCAAGAGCGAGTTGTGCTCGGATCTTCTCATCATCGTCAGCAGCAGCCGAGGGCGCCTCTCCCCCTCCGTCGGTGGCACGGATCCTCTTCAACCGCCTCAGCGATTGCTCCATCTTCAGCACAGAGGTGAGCACTTCAAGCACTCCCGAGTGGTACCTGGTGGAGGCAGAGAGGGGAATGAAAGCATGGGCAAGTGGGCTTCATCCCTCCACCTAACACATCCAAATTAAGGCACCGGCTATTTCACATGCAAATGCACGAGACACAATGGAAATAACAACTTTTCATTCTTCCCCATCCAACACTCTGTGCACGTAACTACTCACCAATTTCTCACATGATTAACAAATTTACTTCCCTCATATTTAAGATGTAATACTCCAACAAATACGTTCAGAGTTGAACTAATAAAAGAATCTTGTAAGTAAATGCTATAACAACTTACATGAGTTTTATGACAAAGCTTAGAAAGTGCCATAGGATAACAACCAGGTCAAAAGTGACTATGTCGCAGATAAAAAAAAAAACACCCTCGGCCCTCTATCACTCCATGCCTCTGATAATTGTTTTTCCTTTCTAAGACCACACGGTTCATAAATCATTATCTTTGAAGGAAAATATCAAATTACATAAGAACAATGGAAGTGTGTTTCATCCCTACTCAATCTCACCCACTGCTCATTAATAAGTGAGATATCAAAAAATTGGTGGTGCCTAGGCAGCTGTAGGTAAAATTTTTGCTACTTTGCCACCCCTTTCAAAAAGAGTTGTTTGTACAAAAAAATTGCTTTAAACTAGAGTTGCACTAATTGATGAAGAAATTTCATGTAAGTTTAAAGGAAGTCCTTGGAGCCATGCCTTCACTCACTCATAGGCACCAAGCAACATTACTACATATAATTTCCACTCTTCCAATAACAAAGGATGAGTTAGTTCTTAAATTTTTTCGGTTCTCGGTACCGATCCGGTTCTCCCCCATGGTTCCCGGTTCACAATACTCAGTTCCAAGGATGAACTCTTATTATCTGGATTAATGGCAAATTTAAATGAACAACCGCAAGAAGTGAATGAAAATAATTTCACTATAGATGTAAATTAGCAGGAAAGCTCTGTTAAAAAAAAACTTTAGATCGTGTTCATCATTTTATTTATCAAGTAAAAAGTTTGAATAACATGTCATTAAAAATGCACGATCAACCAATATGTCATATAACATCAGGCAGCACCCGGTTCTTTCTCTAGGTTTTGATTTAAAAAATTCAACATTTTTACTCTCTCTGGGTAAAACCTATTTTTTATTGGCAGAAATATTGCCTGCAGTACTGAGCAGGCGTTCACTGAAAAAGGAGCAAAGTTGCTTGGAGCAAAGTTTACATACTGCATGATTACATGATTCAATCATAAGTCCACTTTCAGACGAAACAATTTTCCGCCAGCCACCGTTCACGACACGGCTCACAGCATTCTTGTCTCGTCTGAAAGCCGCCAGAATTATCACTTGCACGGCGGCCAGCAAAAAGTCATCAAAGGTTCCCTTACATAGGAGGTTACATTACTACCCGTCTTGTCATGCTAGATGGATAAAATATGTTATTGATTCGAAGAAAATGGGTGGACAGTAGATTACTCATTCAAGTTATTCAATCAAACAAAATGGAATGCCTAAATGAAATAATTCCTCTTTTCAGCCATTCACTACATATTTTTACACACAAAAAATTGGTCAAACAACATTCAAGCCTTCACAACAACAGGCTACAGTATGTGGTAAAAGTGGAACAATGATTTTGAAAGGTATTGAATTGGAGGATTGTTATGAATATAATATTTAGGTGGTGCACAAGAGGAGAGAAGGAGACATGGCAATGGAAACAGCACTCACTGCAGTGTGATCTCGGAGAATATTTGTGCCATGATGAGCCTGAGGAGGGGAGCATCGACCCACGCACCCTCACCACCACGCTCCACCTCACCACGAGGCTCAGGGGCGGTGAACGAGGTGAGGACAAGTGAGCGGAAGGCAAGTGGAGGCGAGAGGGTGCTCGACACATAGGGACGGGGGCCCGTGGGATGTGCACGATTCGTCCTGCGGTACAGCCGAGGGATGTCTCGGCACTGGCTCAAGTGCGGCAGGGACCATCGGGAAATAATCTGGACAATGCAGCGCACAGCAAGAGGCTCAACGTCCGACCGGAAAGCTTCGAGAGCAACATCCAAGCTCCCTGGAGGAAATCATTATCATAGGCAAAAAAAAAGATGAAAATTAATACAATTGCATTAAATAATTACTAATAAGAGGATAAAAAATTAAAAATGGAAAATACCTATAAATCAATGTTTATACAGATTTTCAGATTACTTTATCTGTTTTGCAAATGTTTCAATACTGAACATGAATATGGAAATGTTGGCAAAATGGATTCTTTCACCCAGCGTATCCGAGAATCTGATCAGTACATACAATCACCTGGAGAGCCTGAAATCTTAGACCTATTTAACTGATACAATAGCTAAAAATAAATTTCTAATACAGGTACTTGTATAGGCCAGTTAAAAGAAAAAATTAGGTATATATTAGGTATCGAGATAACTTAGCGTGAGATTTCAGCTCCCACAGGTGGCAGTAACAGAATAAATCATTAAATCAAACTGGTGTCATTAATGGAAAAAGCAGCATAAAATTGGGTCCTTATTGGAGAAGTAGACAGAAATTGGAATGAGTGGTGCTGAATTTGCTTATTTTATTTTAATCAGTTTCTTATTTTAAGTAAAAGAAAGAGCATCTTTGTTCTTTACAAAAAGCAAGTTGTCTTTATTGCCTGTTAAATTTTTAGGCAGTCCATTGCTACATGCTTCTCCACAACTCCTCAACCTTAGGCATAGCCCTTGCATTGTTCATTGTTGTTGACACACTCTCAAGCGATTCCTCCCCTCCAAGAGTGGTTTCAGAACGAGATAATGAAACCAGAACTCTAATGACGTCATCAACTCATGAAAAGCAAGCAGCAATATTTGCACTTCATTTATCTTTAACATAACTCTCAACTTATGAGAGAATGGTAAAGATTTGGCTGATGTTTTTAGGACTTCCTTCATATTGAGTTTTAAAAAGCCACAGGGCTGGTCTGTCCCCACTCATGTTTGCCTGCCCAATATAAAGAAACGTGAGGTACTTACTTGCCAAGAGAGAGCCAATGGTCGAGTGGTGTTGGTCACTGGTAGCTGACAGGAGGGTGGCAGTTGCTGTGGGCAGCAGGTGGTGCTCAAGGTGCCAAGACAATTGGCACACGTCTCGATGCACACACAGCGGCAGCAGCAGCATATCCTCCTTGGCCCCCTCCTCCCGCACCTGCCAAAATTCATCCTATTCACCAATTTCACACACCACTGCAAACAATGCATGGATCGAATAAGAAATTCCTCCCCCCCCCCACTTACCTGCCTTTCGCCTTTTTCTACAAAGGCAACAAAAATCTATCATGTCTTTTCATCTCGATGATCAAACAGAGTAAACAAAATGGCATTGTCTAAGAAATCCTATTCTCAAATTAAAGAGTAATCAAATGCATTTGTTTCCTTTAAACTCTGCCTCATGAGCGTGGCCTTCCAATAACAAACAACAATAGAGGGAGTAAAATTTCAACAAATAGCATTAGAAAGAGGCTACATTGGCAGAGAAACTTTTTTGACCGCCCATACATTGCTCTTTGCAGCATTAGTCGTTTCATTTGACACTTTTTTCTGAGGAAGATAACATTTTTTTTAAATATTAGCTGAGAACACAACAGGCCAAAATTTTGCCATCTCAGTAAAAGTTCAAATATTTCTTATTTCTCTTTTTGCAAACTGTATGGTGAAATGAATGGCACAAAATTCACTTGATTTCACAAAAATGAAAATCAATGCTTTTTGCTCAACATTTGACCATAACAAGAAACATAGCAATTGAAAAACTTCTACCATCCCATCGACTAGATGCGCCCAATCACACCACAACAGAGAGTTGGAGTGTGATTGGTAAGGGGTGGAGTTTACTCGCATGGGGGGGCAAAGGGAGGGGAAAGGGTAAGGGTTTACTTAGTCTCAGGGGCATAGTAGTATCATGTGGTTTGTGCCAGTGCAACATGTCCGGGAAATTTAAATCTTTTGACCTTAAAACCAAAATTAAAGTTATAGACAAGTGTGAAAGGACATCAAAGACTGATATCGGAAGGTGCTTTGGTGTCTCGTCATTTACGTTGTTCACAATATTAAAGAACAAAGATAAAATTTGTGCAGCAGTGGCCAAACTAGGAACAGCAAGCAGCCAAAAATATTTGCAGCAAGGGGAACATCCGCAAATGGAATCTGCACTATTCAAGTGGTTTTGTCGACAAAGGTCTGCAGGATTGCCCAAAAATTGTGCAATGTTAAAAACAAAAGCTGACTGCATTTCTAATGGGGAGAAATATCTTTGAGCACTGAATTATGCCGTGTTTCAGTGAACCTTTCAGCCAATTTTCTCAACTGATCGATGTACTGGTTAAACATTTGAAAACTCGACAAAATAGATATTGTCGGCATGATGTATTTGCAAAATTAGCCAAAAACTTCCAACATATACCAAAACATATTGAATCCAACCAGTTATGCTGTTTTTAAAGCTTTCGTAGGCGATCAAAAATTACAAGAACGGGAATAAAATCTCCGAAACTGGGCAAATATTAATATTTAATAAAATTGAAAATTCCCTGTTTCTTTCTTTAATCATGTTGATACTCAACTAGATTGTGCCTGATAATGACTCTTTACCTGTTTAACTTTGTTAAATACCAGGGAAACAAAAGAATAACTGTAAATATGAACGATTATTAGACTTTGGTGGGTTTATTTCACACCTTCTCATGCAACGAGCGCTCGGTTTAGCGAGTAATTTCCAAGGGATTATGAGCACTCATCAAACCGGGCTTCTACTGTACTGAGTACTGTGGTACAGTAAACAAGTACTCTTCTGCTCTTCATTTTATTCTTCTATAGATGATCCTTGTCAGTGTCTTTGACGCATGTGTTGTCAAGCTTATGGTACTAAAATCTTCACATTCCTCATCTCTTTTCCTCTTGGGAATTGGAATTTTAATGTTCCTTCCAAAGTCCTTTGGTACCTCACCCCTTGCATACATTTCACTTATGATTTTGTACAGCTGGTTCAATATATTTTCTCTGGCATTTGTGATTAGCTCCACTGAAATATCCTCAATTCCAGACGCTTTATTCATTTGCAGGTCTCTCATTGCTGATCTTAAAATTGGGTCTCCATGCCATCTTCATCCACTTCCCTTTCACTTTCAATAGCTTTCATTCTCAGGCTGCTTCCGTCGTACTACTCTTCCAGATATACTTTCCATCTCTTCGCCTTGTCTTCAGTTTCAATCATTACATAACCATTTTTTTCCTTTAGGGTTTTCTTTTTTTTAAGCCCCTTTCCTTAAAGTAGCTATGGGTTTGGTTTCTATCTTCACCATTACTATTCATTCATTTAGCTGCAGGTACCTTTTCACATGGTGCACACGCCGCTCTTTCTAAGCATTATCCCCACTCCAGCATTACCATTAAGTGATCCTTTGAGCAGTGGCGGTGTGTGTGTATACACATGTTAGCAAGTGCACACCCAAAGATGAATGAATTATAAAAGAAAACTATTCTTTGCAAAGGAAAATCCTGTCTGCATATGCAAGAAACATGAGCCTCCGAACTCTACAGCTATCTCGTTTTCGAATTCACTACTCTACAAGTGTACGATCCCGTGGCATCGTGCCGGGCGCATTTTCGGTCTATGCGATCGCTTGAGGGTGCTCTGGCGGGACGAGGTAAACGAGGGGGTATGTACTGTTCAAATGGGTGATGGGAGCAGACTCAAACCGATGCGAGTGCGCACGTACATATTTTTGGTGACTGACTCGCAGGTAGTGTAGTGTTGTAGTCGCCACCTACACTACCTGCGACCGCCACATGATCCTAGTCCGCAGAGTCCTCTGGACGGCACTCCTCAGGATAACTATTTGGTGGTTTCCCCTTGCCTTCCACATCGCAGTCTTTAAAGTACATGTTGACATGCCTGTCGTGAAATGGGTACATATCACTGTACCAACCACGATGGTCTTGTGCATTTGGAGAAGAGCGGCTGCCTTCTCCCATTGGGTGATGAGAGGCATAATTGTTGGTGGCCTCCAGTTGCCAAGTCACGGCATCTCCACAGGTTTCAGTATCATTTAAATGGCCTACCTTACCCATGACTGCTTATTTGAAAAGCGAACTCTCTTATCTCGCAGCCTACCTCTTTAGCTAAAGGTCAATCCACCATCTGCAACCTGGTGGACATAGTAGGTGGCTTTCAGCTCAGCCACAAGTAGTCCATTAATAGTAACACTAAATTTCTTTTCAAAATTGCTTATGCACATAAAAATCAAAGAATTTATTTTAAATACAAAAAAAATAGGTACATGCGACAAAATTTTTCTTTGCAAAAACCACTGACAATATAACCTCTTCATAAATGATACCTGATCGAGGAGGATTGTGGATAAGTGGAAGGGTGAGGCCCAATTGCTGAGGAGTGGTACAAAGGCCTCACTAAGCTTGGTCTAAGGCAGGGCAGCTCCATTACCACTGCTTACTAGATGATGCAAATTTTGAAGGATATATAGACTTGAAGTCCTGTATTGGTTTACCCATACTTTTCTGAAAAACCTTAATTCTCTCTATGGACGTGTGCATGGACATGCTGGGGCAGTTTATACACGGGATCGGGAGGAGCAGCCACAGCCTGCTCACAGTCAAGGCAGTTGAGGAGTTCACCCTCAGAGGGAGAGACTGTCATTTCACTTTGATTTGGGGAGTTGCACGTTGGTTGGACCACCACACTCCAAAAGCCTTTTAGTCTAAAAGACTTGAGCAGCCATCTGTTAAGGTGGGCTTTGACATTTGAAGATAATTGAGGTTACTCATAAGGCTGGTAAGAAACATTTCAATGCTGACACAATGAGGAGAAAGTTGTGACATGAGGGTACCTTCGGTGGAGGTCACTCAAAAACAATGTGCGGATGAAGACTGACTGAAGACAAATGGTGCTCAGAGAGGGAAGGGAGAATTTTGAAGTAAATATATGTACAAGGGTGAGAGGGTTATAGTTCCCAGTTCCTGATGATCAGAGGCAATGCACCCACGTCTCCACTATTTATGTGCTGGTACGGCAATTGGGAATGCAGTGAATTTTGTAGCAGTGGACAAGGTGGGACCCTTTCCTAAGGTAGCAAATTCAGATAAATGCATATGCCTTGCTGATACTAGATCACTTCTCTCACTACTTGGAGATGGTTGATCAGACTGATTGAGGCCAACGCTCCAGTGTGCTCGTGGTAATCCCTACACAGGGCTGCCTGACTAGGGCACATCACGGTAATTGTCAATAATGTGTAAGCTGTTGAAAGTGAGGCATTTTAGAACATTGCCATTGCATCTGGATGGCCGTGTTGTGAGAGTGCACCAAACTATAGCCAAAGCCTTTAAATACTTTTTTAAATGTTATCACACTTATTTGAATGAGTTGCTCCCATGCAGTGCTTTCCACCGATAATTCTAATTCCTGTGCAAAAGAATCACCCCTAACCCCACCTCAACAGCATTGCTCCCTCTCCTTATAGATGCAGTGATAGGCTCTGAGGAAAAAAGTCAACATTTGACAACTTGAACTTTTTGATGGGAATTCTTGGATTGTTCAAGGGAACATAATTCCAATTTAGTGACTATAAGTTACAGCAGGATTAAGACACCTGATTTTAGAAAATTTTCCCTCACAATTGAAATGCTTGACCCACATTCCTCCAATAGATGGCTAGTGACCTTTATTTTTTAGTGGCTCTTATTTTTCAGAATTGCGAAAATTTGTGTTTTCCCAGTCTCAAAATGACCCACATGAGGTTCATATTCACGTGTTACAATTTGGTTACTTTAAAGTAATGGCAACCCGTGCCGCAAAGGCCCTGTGTACTGAGGACCCTCAATTGAGTTTTTTGGTGCCCAAAATGTGCTATACCCACGTAAAACGTAAAAGTAAAGCAAACACAGGAGAAACAGGCATTTTCTGCTAAAACCTAATGGTTACACGTTTCTTTCATAGAAATCTTAATATTTTTACACATATTCTCTCCGTGTTTGAGTAAAAACAGTAGGATAATGCATCATATTATCGCATAAGAAAGTATGAGCTATGCAGCGGAGAGTCCATTTGGATTACTTCAAATATGCCACTGGGTCAAAAGAGTGTAGGCTACCACTGCTGAAAAAATGGTATTCGGAGCCCATGTCAACTTCTGTAGTAGTAGACTGCTGCTTATAAAGCAAGCTGAAAATACTAAGCAAAGGAAAAAAGACGATTTATCAACTTTAAATATGATATTCTTACTTTGATACTAGCACCTCCTGTCGTCAGTTTTCTGAACCTACTGGCCTTGATAGCTCTGTAAGTCAAACTTCTCCACTTTCATAATAGTATTCAAAGTAATGAAGTTGAGTACCCACTACTCGACTCAAATTTTCGAGTACTCGCACATCCCTAGTAATTGAAAATACATAAATTACAGGGACGTTAATGGTATATCCCAGCATTCTCACCTTAACAGAGCCCAATTGATGTTCAAGGATGTCTTTGCTCCACTGCCCATACCTGGCCACAATCTGTAAGCTCATCTTCCAAAACCTAAGCAATAAAGGTGGAGAGAAAACAAAAAAAATAACCATTACTTGCTGGACTGCAAAAATGGAGATTTTCATAATGCAAAGCTTGACACCAAGCTTTGTATTCCGAAAAATTTGTGGCAAGTGAGCTTATAGTGATTGCAGCTTAGAGCGAGAAGGACTCAGACATTGAACAGCTTAAGGTAAGGGATAATGCCTCATTTCGGGTATCTGTGAGTCCCAGTATTGCCAATGTCCTCATTGATGATGATATGTGGCCCGAGGGTGTAGTGGTGGACAGAAATTTTTTTCGAAATGCCAAAAAGAATCCCCCTGATAGTCGACTCACAGAGGAAAGTGCTCCATCTGAATATTTAATGTATTTGCAAGAAACTGCATGAAACTATAAAAACGGGGGTGTAACTAGAGATGGGTCGAATAGCAGATTTCTCGAACTCAAATATCGAATTCGAATATTTAATCATTGCTTTAATATTCGAATACCTCGAATACTAAACGATGAATGCGGGAATGTTTGACTGGGTTGAGTATGTAGCAGGAAACACAAGAATTTGGGGAGTAATTTTGATTTCCTTTAAAGGATTCAAAAAGGAATTTAGCTGATTAATGAAATATTTTAATTTAATGGAAACAATTTGTCATATAGTTGATTCAACTAACATCTCTTTCAAATATCCTAAGGGGACACACCACCTCGCAAAAAATGATTGCATGCCGTCTCGGCATTTACACTGCTATGATGGATTTCTGTCCGATGTATACATTCTTATCTACCTAACACCATTTCAGTGGCAAGCCCATCTGATACTCAGCTTCATCCAACTTCTTATTTTCAAAAGGTAGCTCGCTTTACCCCCACTCCTACTGTCAAGTACTAGCGGACAATCCGAGGCGTTTTGCAAAATACACGCGATTCTCCACCGGATTTTCTTCAATTATTTTCAGTCCAATTTTGGAAGTTCTCACGAGATGAGAAGATGAATTCAAATTGCTATCAGGGAGAAACCAAATATCCTGAGAAAATATCCCTTCGTCTGTCACTGTGTCCATGGAGATTTATAGCAATAACTAGAGGTCCGTTAAAGTGGTTTTATTTTTTGCTAAAATTCGTTTTAAAACCATGTGATTTCTGTGTTATAGAAAATCTTGGCGGTGTTATTATAATGTTACATATTTCCCGGTGTATAGGCGTTTTATTATTTTATGGTACTTGTTTCATTAATACCTATACTTTTATTAAGCATTTTACTTAACATTTAACACAATTTCGATAGCACAAAATTTCTGATAAAACAACATGAAAGAAGTGGTTCAATTTATATTGGTTCAAGGTATATGAATGGTTCAAGTATGTAGACTTAGCTAATACAATCAGCAAACGGCAAAATCCCCACTACCTTATATGTGTGTACTTTGAGAGCCATTCCGGGATTTTTGGATTGTCAAGTTTCTCTACATTAAATAAAGCCTTTAAAAATGCTTCTGTAGTAGCAACAACAAGCTCCTCCTTTGCTTTCTTTGACTGAGTGACTGTGTGTTCAAATGATAGCTGTCGTTTTGTGGGTCCCCTTTCTTTCACACGTTTATGAGTATCGCTACTGATGTGCTTTAACAAAGTGTCACATCTTTTGAATTAAAATCTTTTATCACAAACTTTGCACAGTAATACTCTGTCTTTCACATAACATCCTTCTCAACTAAATTCACTTACCCTGGAGTGAAGAGTATCACTAGCTTTTGGCATTTTAAAATTCCTATCCTTCGTTCAATATTGAAAGCTGGAACTACGATAAAAAAAACAGTCTAACCCCAAAACACAACCTATCACGGTGGTGTTTTCAAACTGAGTGCTGGGTAGCTGCAGTACTGTATAACTTACAAATTGTCTGAAATGTTTCATGTCGTGGGTTCCCTTTCGATACCCCTCACCCAGGTGTCGAGGGAAGATGGGACAGCAGCTAGATACAACAAAGTCGCTTAGTTTTGATTACAGCTGTTGCCTATCAGTCAGGAAAGGCAGAGAAAGAAGCGCACATAACAAAACATAATCGGATTCAAAGAAACTTGAAAAATTATTTCCCATTTATCGATCCTGAAGCATCTAGAATGAGACGCTTTCTCACCTGAAGAATTAAGTATTAGATTTGGCCAATGTCGAAATGATTTTTTTTTGCATTGTAGCTCAGTGGAGAGCCGAATATCCGACGATCCACCCGCTAATAAGGAGAACCCCCTCTCCCCCTATCCTTTCTGTTCCTTCCTTTCCTTCTCTGAACTAGCGCTTTGTGCTTTCAAATAACCATACGTGTCTATGGATGTCTTTAAACTAGAGATGTGCGAATAGTATCCGCGAATACTCGAATACCTCGAATATTAGAAAGTATTCGATATTCGAGGTTTCGAATAGTTATGCGAAAAGTACCGCCTCGAATACCTCGAATACTTTGAATTTCGCGTCATACACTATCGCTCGCACGTCGTTGGTAGTTGACTCGGAAAAATGAGGAGAACTCTAGTCATTTAGTGCGTGCAGCGCCGTATTAGGCAAGCTGACGAACTACATCAAATTCGCGGGTTAGAGCGGTGAATAGAGTTCAACGTGGGGAACCGAAATTGATCGGGTGAAAAAATCCGAAAATCCCAGGTGTCCCCCATCAGGAGAACCTCAGTGCCGTGGGATAGCAACATTGGCGCACTTCCCACGATCCGTTATCCCCCTCCATTCAGCATTCACCCCACCCAATCTGACGATTTCCATAATGAAAATCAGCATTGTGGGAACACTGAAAAAAAATAAAGTTCAAATTCCTTTGCCCTTGAAGAATGTGTCAGGACACGAAGTAAAATCAAGCATTTTTTGTTTTCGCCAAAAAAACAACTATGGTGTCTTATGTACCAAAACCGAAAAAAAAATGTTTTTCTCATATCAACGATGCATGACAACGATGGTATTGACACTACCACGGGTGAAAGTGAAAAACCAGAAATCATCACGTATTACAATAACACAAGGGTGGAGTGGACACTAGTGATGAAATGTGCGAAACCTACAGTGTCAATCGAAACACAAGACGATGGCCGATGGTAATATTTTATTCGATGCTCAATTTGGCTGGTATTAATTCCCAAGTTATTCTTGCTGGTAATAATGTAAAACCTGTGAGACGATGTGTTTCTTTGAAGAATCTTGGCGAAGAATTGATGAAAGACCACCTAATTCGAAGAGAAATGACCTCAAGAGGTATCACTCTCCCTCTTCAGCTGAAAATAAAAGAGCTTACTTCCAAAATGGAGAGTAAACCACTCCAAGAAATCACTGCCGCTGAGCACACGCTAGCCACTGCTGAACCTACACCCTGCAGCTCCAAAATCAGCCAAGAATCTCAAAAAAGCCACCAAGGCGCTGAGTCAATGGAAGGTGGAGGAGCCAACCGACAAGAGTCTTCAGGAGGAACAAGGAGCCTAGAGCCTGATGTAAAAGGAATATTTGAGACAGGTGGTAATGCTTCAAATTCTGTAACACTTGGGGTAAAGAGGAAAAAGTGTATGCCTTGCAAGCATGAAAAAAAGGAAAAATCAACGAGATTCAGCTGCAAGTTTTGAGACACGTATTTGTGCCTTGAGCATGCGGTAATCATATGTAATTCTTGCTCTAAGAAGTAATTTTTATAAATAACCATAATGATTTTTGATGTGTTTATTTTATATATATTGTTGTGATTTTTAGGGCATAGTGTGATTTTAATTTCAATTGAAATGCCAAAGAAAAGAGTATGATATAAACATAAACAATGTGTAAGCTCATAATAATGGTAACATGATAATTATTCTGCAGAAATGTTTCCTGTAAATGTCCTTTAACATATTTATGCCATTTTATTTCAATAAAAATGATATTTTGAATTTTGTTTTCAAATTCTACACTCCTCGGTGAAATCTACTATTTTGTCTTCCTGGTCGCACTAATTGTTCCTTCAACTATTTATTTCATTCCGTGTAACCTCCAGATGTATTGTAAATTTTAGAGTTATCCATTTTTGAATAAATTAATGAAGGATTTGTCGTTTTCCCGGCATAAGATGAGGGTAAAGTCTTCCGGGTCTTCGACCAGTGAAGATGTTCGGGCGTCGTCAATTACGGCGTCATCGCTCTGAGGACGACGATGTCATCCAGTAAAACGTCGGCGGTAGCTGAATACCTGACCTGGTGGAAGACCAGAGAAGACTTCAACCACAAAAAAAGTAATACGCAACGGTTCTTAAGTTTAAATCAACAGAATTTCGCAATACTTGAAAAATAAAATATAGTTTCTGCGGGGAAATACGAAAACGACCTCTCAGGTCGTTGCGCGTTCCCACGTAATTTTTTGATTGCGCGTTCCAGAGGGTTAATCACAACCTTTAGCTACAATGCAAATCCTGAAACCAAGAACCAAATCAAAAGAAAATTTTCTGACCAGAATATGTTAACTTCCTACAATCTCTCAATTCCCAGGACTGGCCAGACGTCTTTTGCCCTAAATCTTTTGAGGAGAGCTTCCATAGTTTCTACTCAGTTTTTCTGCATCATCTCAACGTGTCATTTCCCACAGAAACGAGAAAAATCCATTCTCACAGACAAAAAAAGTCCTGGATCAGTAATAATATAATATTCTGCTCATCACATCTTAAAAAACTGGCATATGAAACAACATTGTCTGGAAGTACCAAAAGCAAAGAGCATTACAAATATATGAAATAACAGCATAGACTTCCTTCTCTAGAAAGCTAAAAGAACCTATAATGATGGAACTTTATCTAAAGCTACTAAAAAACTAAAGCTGCTTGGAAAATTATAAATAGTGCCAAAAATAAAGATAAAAACTCTGTCTTACCCAGTTTCCAATCCACTTTCCATGAAAAGTTAAGATTTATATCTGATCAAGCTGATGCTTTTAATAAGCATTTTAATTACCTGACACCTCAGCTAAAAGTTCTAGCACAATTTCTACAGCGTTCAAGGCACCTTCTATCTTTATGATGCCCTCCAACAAAATGGAACTAAAGTCAGTCATAGCAAATTCATGTCAATATAGTTTAAGTTCTGGCATTGATGAGACCCCAGGTAATTTAACATTCCTCAGCTATGATCAGTCTAATGCTATCAGTCTCCACTCCTCTATCTACTCAATGAATCTCTGAGACTTAAGATTTTCCCAAACTCACTCAAAGTGTCTAAGATTGTGCCATCTTATAAGAACAAAGGTAATATGTATACATGTTTTGAATAGCTGTAGGGTAATAGCCCTTCAAAACTCATTTTCCAAAATTTTTGAAAAAAAATAGTCTATTCAAGATTTCTATCATTTCTGGATAAACATAGCCTACCGTCTAGCAAATCAACATGGCTTTACAAGGGAAAGTCTACAGTTACTGCTATTACCCAAGCAATTGATAAAATACTGGTATCTATTGATATCCCAACATTAAAATAGGGAAGCAAAAATTGATAAAAGTGGGTGAATTAAGTTATTTGGGAAGCAAGATAACTAGCGACAGGAGAAGCAAGAAAGAAATTATCAGCAGAGAAAGCCCAGGTGAAGGGACCAATCCACCAAAAGAGAGACCTGCTTACAGCTGGAAATTTAAATATGGAAGTAAAGAAACAATTTGTAAGAACCTTCATTTGGAGTATGTTCCTATGCGGAAGTGAGGCATGGACAATGACAGCAGCAGAGAAGGCAAGGATAGAGGCCTTCAAAAGGTGGTGCTACAGAAGAATGATGAAAATCAAATGGATATACTGAGTTGGTAATGAGGGAGTCCTAAGAAGAGTGGGAGAGAAGAGAAGCGTCATGAAAACCTTAATAAGAAGACGGAACAACCTTGTAGGCCACATCCTGAGACATGATGGCCTGATGAAGACAATCATCAAGGGACAAGTGGATGGCAAGAATGGAAAAGGAAGAACTCAAGCAAAGCATATTGCACAGGTAAAGAAGGATGTGAAAGAGAAGAAATGGATAGGTTTTGAAGTGAATAGCTGATGGGAGAACTTAGTGGAGAGCTGCATCAAACCAATTCTAGGATTGATCTTTCCATTTCATTCGGGTTTTCACTGCGTTTGCTGTGTTTTAGTGACAACGATTTCGCTGACATTGCAGTCAGCGTTTTCAGGTCGAAGGTGAGGAAATTGGAAAATTTTTCCGCCTTTTATAGACATAAAATTTTCCGCCTTATATAGGCGGCGGCAGCCGCTTATCCGCTGCTGCTCTCTCATTGACCGGTTGTCCATCTCTCATTGTTGGTGGTCGGAGAATCCTCTTCCATGCGATATGCAGGCTGTAGCCTTGATCCCTGTTGAAATTCACGGGTGTTTTCGCTATCTCAATAGCTTCTCTGATCAAGCGAGGGAAGTATTTATTCTCTTTAGCTACTATCCTGGCGTCTTCAAAAAGGATGTTATGCCCAGGTTCATTCCAAGCATGCTCAGATATGGCTGAGAGATGGTGCTGCTTGTTTTTTGTAGCCCTTCGATGTTCCTGCAATCGGACTTTCATTGATCTGCAAGTCTCGCCTATGTAATATTTACCACATGAACAAGGCACAACACAACAAAACACAACACAACAAACACAGTGAAAACCCGAATAAAATGGAAAGATCATTTAATCAACGCCACGAAAATCTTCAAACCTATACAATTCTAGGATTGTTGACACAATATTCAATATACGACACAGTACACAATTGATTAATAAAAAACCTAGAAATGTGCAAAATTGGAATGTTATAATAACACCGCCAAGGTTTTCTATAACACTGAAATCAAATAGTTTTAAAACGAATTCTAGCAAAGAATAAAACCACTTTCATGGACCTCTACATATTTGGTCATTCCATTTTATCTTCATGCCTCTGTCATGATAAATGTTATGACAAAAGTTGTATGTCAAGTTGACCTCAAGTGTAATGTTGATGAATTGTCGGCAATTTATACTCAGCTAGCTGACCCGGCGAACTTCGTACCGCCTAACAATCAATGAACTTACAGTTTAGTTACACCATTTATAAATCAAGAGCGGCAGTATCGTTTATAACCATGTTTAATTTATTATAATAAAATAAGGATACAAATTCAATAAAACTACGTAAATCAGAATCAAAATAGCTTAAGAAATTTTGGGCATTGTGGTTTTATAAAGCAGTTAATGAAATAAAAATTATACACATTCAGTTGTTGGCTATTTGTGTTATTAACCGTAAAAAAATATTTTTAGGTCCAAGTCTGTTGTGTAAACTTGACCCGTTCACGGGGCAGGTTAACACAATGCTATGCCAACGCTTGACTGATGTTCAAAATCGTGTAAGAAAAGCCCCTATGAAGCAGCATTCGTATCAAATGACTTTAGGCGTGCCAGTTATAATATCTCTGTTTGAAAAAATGCACTGCGAAAACGTGCTGCATGCATAAACGCACCACGGTGTATCCTACACATTCGGGTTTAATGTCTTGCGTCATGCACCTTCTGATAAACAACAGTTTTTGTTTTTTTATCAGGCACAAGATAAAGCCAATGAAGCTAAATGAAAATAGCGAAGCGAAGCAGTGACGCAGCGAGGGGGGTTTTTGGGGCACAAAACCCCCCAAAGAGAATAAAAAAAAAAAAAATTTGGTTACTAATATTTGGGGGACGGATGAGTAACAAACAAAACATATTTAACTATTCTCACAGCCGCAAATCCCACTATTTTGAACCATTTATCTTAAAAAAATATCTGGAGGAGGGCCCCCACACCTCTCGATTACCTTAGCGATTTTTCTATACCCTATAGACCCGTAGTATTATCTGTGCCTAAAACCTCCCTATCCTTAATTCCTAGCTGCGCCCTTGAAGCGAAGGAAGAAATACAGCGGATGGTTTACCGACTCGTTAACATACCAAGTTTAATTGACCATAAGAAAATCATGGGTTTTCATTAGCACATGTGCACAAACATCACAAAAACTGAAAGACTGACCATGCCATTTGTTAATCGTTATCACAAATGCAACATGAATTGGAAAATGAATATGTTTAAGCTCAAATGGGCACATAAGTTGGGATCATGGAATCTTCGGAATGAGAACTTCCTCATCTTTGAATTTTCCTTTGAGTAAAGTCGCGTGAATCACATTCACTATCAATTTTTTAATCGCCAAACGCGTTCCGTTGGATATTTATGGTTGGTTTAGGTTTCGAAAGATCATGAACACAGAGCCTACATTTAGCTGTAAATCGTGCCTTGGTAAGCCAGGTACGTCCAAGGACTTAAAATATTCAGATAGAAAGTTGGTGATTTCGTCTTCGTTCGTTACACAGTTAAAATATTCGAATTCATGCAGAGTACCAACTATTTGATCCTGATTTCCCTAGTTTGAGTTATCCACATCTTCGTTCTAGGCCGTCAAATTTGTTCGCTAAATCATCCATTTTTTATTTTTGTGGTGATCAATCATATTCTGGAACACTTCGTTGATGAGCTCACCTTCCGATGAAACTAATCTGCAAACATTTCGAGGAAGTGTTCTTTTTTTCTCGATTCCTCGACAGGAACACGGACATTACCGTTTGTCAACAATTGCTTGGAGATTTGTTTACAAACACGGTAGCGAAGAGTCTACTCGAGCTGGACTTACAATTAGCTCGAATTAAAATTTTTAAATACAATTTCAATATTTTGAATTTATTCAGCAATTGAAATATTATATGTATTGTTACAAAGTTCAGTTATTAAATTGGCAAAAACAAAACAAATAATTAAATTTGTAGTTTTGACTGACTTATCAATTGTTGTTGCGTTACTAACTCCTAAAAACATATCACTAATAAAGAGATGAATTTTTTTGCGAAATTATCCTTTTTTTTAATGTCCTATATGTTATCCGGGGCTGAGACGAGTCCAAAGAACCTAATATCAATAAAATCGGTGCAGCCGTTCTCGAGTTATAAGTGTTCTAACTATCACAATTTTCGAGTTTCTTTTACAAATAAAGATGTGCAATCTTTGTACATCACTGGTTGCTGATTGTGCTCATATTATTTGTATGCTAATGCACAGTAATTTTTGTGCAGTAATAGTGGAGTGATTTTTTCCTCTGCTCAGACTGAGCTCTGAAACTGAGCCTCAGGTAATGGAGTCTCAGGTTGCAGGTGGCGGATAGCTTACGTTCCATCAGGTATGCTGGGCAGCTGTATAGGGGCCCAAACCCAAAAGAGCAGTCCTGGGCCGAGGTGGCATCCTTAAGACGGAGTGGCAGGGACACACTCATCAAAACCCACATGACAATGCTGTGTCACGGCAAGTAAGTGTCGCCATCAAATACGCACTAACCCATGTTGTCTTGCACGAGTAAGAGGAATACCTCAGAGGCTGGGAGAAGACCACTATGTCACCACAAAAAATGCTTCTCCAATAACTTACAAGAGTAAGAATGCAAAAGGGAAGGGCAAGCCACCCGTTACTGTTACCCAAATAAACAAGGCTATCTCGCTCACTTGTGTCCAACACGGCGGATGAGCACATCGTCATGCCAGCAGCGGCTGATGCTCTGCCAGCAGGAACTGGTTGGTGCAAGCCAGAAGCCAGTGTGGATGGGGGAAGATGGGTTAAGGCCCAGCAAGCGGCCAGCACTGCTGCTGTCAAATCCATGACTGGGGTACGGCTGTTCAGGGAATGCACACTCGACACAGGCAGCCAGCTCCTGGAATCTGAATAAAAACAAGGGTACCTGAGAAAAACTCACAACTGCATTGGAATCCTCTCATAAAAATAGTTATACCCTTTATTCATAATATGAGTACTACATATAGATGCTGCAATAGGGTATTATCCTTTGTCAAAGAAAATGAAAGGCAATGATTGCGATTCGTTACCCACCATTAGTGTATTCATAACATACAAATTATTTGGTTTTAGAAATCCCAGTTTAGACAAATGTTAATGGTCAATTTTAATCTCATTTGAAAAATGCCAGATTGGCACCCATGCAATGCCACTCCACGTGATGTTACAGGGACCTTGATTCTACACAATTAGAAGGAGCTTTACATCATCTCAGATTACCAATGCATGCATGAGGCACAGAGCTCAGGGAAACATCTATTAACTCTTCAACGACGAGTGACGCAGTGAGTATGCCAGCCCCGTACTTCACATGCCATCAAGCGACGTAGCCACTACATCTCAGCGACCGTCTGCATATTTTAATTTTTTAATCCATTACATTATTTCACGATCCTTACATATTTGGTATTATTCAAAAGAGGAAGAATTTGACTTTTTTAACAATTATAGCAATTATAATACGAGTATATTAATTTTTTTAAACGTTTTATTGAGAGTGTTTAAAAAATATGGTAGTATCAAATTTTTGTCTTTGAACGATTGTTGCTCAACATTAAGTCCTAAAAATATTTTATTTGACTCAATTCTCACGGAGTGGCGGTGCCAGTTTTAGAGGACCAAGCCAGCTTACTATGTCCTTCAGCGGCGTATTTCTCTCTTCCACATCTCCTCTTGACCCTCCATATGCATCCTAGAAAGAGTGGCCCAGCCGTCCCCTCTCAACACCATGCTGTCTTACCTTGGCCCTCTGTCTGCTTTTCATCTCCATCAACACTTCGTAAACAATGAAGAGGGTCTTCTGTCTGTATCTTGCTTGCCTTGCCTGTAATATTTTTTCCTATGAAGTTGCTTTTGTGGCCCAGAATGTTGACTACGGCAGAGTCAGAGTTCACGGCTTAGGGCCCCTGCACTGGCAACTTTTTCAAAGCAACTATTTAGTTGCTAAAAACCCACGTGGTCTATTCCTGCCAGCAACAGTTTACTCACCCTCGGAATAGGTTCGGACGCAATAATTTAGTTGGGGCAACTAAAAAGCCACCTGTGCACAGGGCTCCAGCAAATACTGTGGGTTTCATTGGAACTTACTCATTGCTTTACAGAAGTTGCCAGTGCGCAGGGGGCCTTAGGGAAAGCATTCTTTTCAAAACGCCTAATGCTTAAGTCTGAATGAAACCTTTCTCGAGTGTGGTATCTCCTACGGAGTTGTTTATTTTCTGTGGATGTATCAACTTATAGAACCTTGAAAATATCGCTTATTTTACATCATGGCATTGACAAGCAGAAAAAGACTTTTGGTACCTGAAGAAGAAATCGAGGAGGAACTCCTATTGGAATACGATATGGAAGTGAGTGAAAGCAGTGAAAGTGATAGGGAGGAGGTGATCGAAGACCGTTCAGAATCGGATTTGATGAAGGAGTATAGCGATCATTCGGAGGAGGAACCAGAGGACAGCTTTACTGGGAAGGCATGAAAAATTACGAGGGAGAAAGAGAAAAGTTTGTCGGTGGCACTGGACTGCAAGGGAAAGCTTCATTGGTGACTTCATTTTAGATGCCTTTGAACTTTTCTTTGATTAAGAATTTGCAAGTATACAATCGTAAGGGAAACTAATCATTATGCAGATCAGTGCATGACCATTTGTAGGCCGTCCCTTTCCAAAAAATCCAGAATTTTCTCTCGGAAAATAGTGTCGGTGGATGAAATTTATACAGCTTTGGGATTATTTATGTTGATGGGAATTATACAGAATCCATCAATTCGTTCATATTTTTCCACCAAAAGAGTACTATCCACACCTGGATTTGGAGACGTAATTACAATAGATCGTTTTGAAATCATACGTAAATTTTTACATTTCACAAAAAAAAGACATGCTTAGTTATCGTGGACCATGCAAGTTGAAAAAAGTATTTCCAGTTATTTCACATCTCAATAAAACATTCAAGGAATACTATCTTCTTAAAAGAAATATCTAAATTGATGAGTCCTTAACTTTGTGGAAAGATCGCTTGTGTTTCAAATACAGTAAAACCTCTTTACATCGTAATGGAGGGGACCAAAATTTGGACAATTTGATGTATGGAGGTTCACTTTAGAGAGGTTTTAGTGGTAGGCACCATTTTTTCATATCCTTGGGAAATGAAAGGAGCTATTGTCTTTTAAGCCATTATATTAATATATTTAAATATGTATATAGGTATGCATAAGTGAACATATATTTACAATTTAATGGTTACACAAAGGTAAAAGTAAATTGTTCAAGAGGCCTTTTTAGAAAATAAATTAGTTAATGGGTTTGCTTAAAAAAATTTTCAAACAGTTTCGAAATAATGTTTTCAATTCCACGAGCACTTTTTAATGCCATTTTCACTGTAAAAAAATCACTAGCTGTTTTCGTTAATGCCTTTTGACCTAGGAAATAATTCCCTGGTCTAAGGGTTGTAATTTACTAATAGTGTTCGGAGGAAAGAACAATAGTTTTATATTTCTAAACATAATTTCTTCATCCTCGTATTTAACTGCCGGAGTTTTTTTATTTGTGCAGCCTAGATATACAGTTTCTTCTGTTTTTCCTCGGTTGTTTACAATAGATGTGAGGGTGAATGATGGTATTCCAAAGGTCACTGCCTTCTGCCTGTCCTCGTTGATGGCTAGGAAAATTGCTAATTATGTGGTAATGTCAAGCAGTCGCCTTCTTTTATTTTTTGAATCCATCATCAGCCTATGATTAATTAAGTAATTTTCATATTTTATGGCAAATAATTGAAAATACTCCTTATTATATCTTTTAGAATTGATTTATCATTCTTATAACATGTGACTTGTTAAAGATTGTAAAAAAATAAATAAACACGTGACTACTGCAAAAAATAGACAAGAAATTGAGCGTAATTTTGAAAATTTTGTTGAATTCCCTTTCTCCAAAATACAATGCACGTAGCGTTCCGAAGAAAAACTCTGTCGAGGGCACACAGAAACGCTAGGTCTGCAAAAGGACGTGATTTCCCGGTGAGAATGCTGGGCGAACTTCTTCAGAATGCGGCGGCGACAGTAAAAAATTTCATTGCCCTACCGCGTATCAGCTAATTAACTGTCTCCTTCACCTAACACTGTCGTGCATGGATTGATGTTCGTTCAGTATTTCTAGAAATTGACGTCCCAGACTCCCGATGGAATAGTCAGATTTCGCGGTATAAATACGCAGGCAAGACATATGACTGTCGCTAAGCGCAATAAATTTTAAACTACGATCGTTCACGAAAGCATCGAAAAAATTACCAAGGCGGTAGTAAGAAAGTGCTACACCGGGAAATATGGGAATAAAATAATTGCGAAACTGTATTTGATTTATTTCAAGTCGAGGAAAATTCATGAAATATTTTAATTTTAGAAGCGGAAGTAGCAATACGGTCGAGTAATTCTGTCTCCATGGATGGGAGTGAAGTTAGTTGAAATACTTCCGTCAGCAAGTGATTATAGGCTGCACTGGTCGCCTCTTTTTATTAACTGAACATAGTATGTAGGCACTTACAAGAAAATAAAGCCATCAGTAAAAGAAAGCGAATGCTATCACGCAATTTTGACCATGATTCGAGAGAAAACGATGTGTTCTGTCTTCATTTACCGTCACTTAATAATATTTGGATAGTTGGATGTCCTAACTAATGGTTAACGTGAAAATTATTAAAGGTGTATAAGAAAAAAATAAGCGTGAAACATTTATCGCTGAAAATGTCATTCCATGTAGGTAATCGCAGCTGCATTAATGGTCTCTAGTTGTCTCGGTACGATTTGCGGAGGTAGTTAGGCCATCTTGGGGCTGTCTTGTTGGTACGATGTATGGAGGTTTTACGAGACAAAGAGGTTCACTATATAGAGGTTTTCCTATAAATTTACATGTAAATCTGACGGGACCAGAGGGTTGGTACGAAGTATGGAGGTTTACGATGTAAAGAGGTTCACTACATAGAGGTTTTACTGTAGTATACTTGCCGATGAAATCATCGAAGTTTGGCATAAGGAAATACAAGCTCTGTGATGCAATGAACAGTTATTTATGTATTTCCTAATCTACACTGGGAGAGATTCAGTTTTTAGATCACAAATTTGCACTGCAAAATCAAGGAAAATAACTGTAATACTATTGAATCTTATATTTCCTTTACTAAATCAAGGCAGAACACTTGGGATGGACAATTTTTACAACTCACCAGATTTAGCAAAACTGTTGAAAGTTTCTTACAGTACTGACTGCGTCGGAACTTTGGGGATCAATAGAAAAAAGGTCCCTCAAAAGTTGAAAGATAAAAAAGAGAGAAAAAAGGAGAGGTAGTTGGCCAACACTGCGGCCCAGTTTCAGTTGTAAAGTGGAAAGATAAAAAAGTAATAACCATGATTTCTACATTCCATGGCATAGAAACAAAGACCATCGTAAAAAGAGGGAATGGACTCATAAAACCAATAAGTATTACCGATTATAATCAATGTATGGGTGAGGTGGATCTAAAAGATCAGTTACTTCAACCCTACTTGACTGACAGAAAGTGTCCAACAAGTGGCGCATGAAGCTATTTGGAAGACTACTGGTTTCGGCTGTATTGAATGCTCTAATAATATACTGGGAAAACGCAAATAAAAATGTTGACCATTTCACAATTTGCATCCGGCTAGTAGAATAACTGTTTCAGAAATAGGCAATCGGGAGATCCGGGTTCGAATCCCGGCTAAGTCAAATATTTTTTCATGGCGAACTTCATCCTTTGGTGTATTTAATATGCCAATAAGGTTATCCGAGTGCCTGGCCGACATTATGTCGATAGTTTCCGCGTGACAGAAAGACATTTCATCGGAAGGATCCCTCCCTCAGGAAAGAAACAACATCTGCAAAGGAGGTGTGTCGTCTGCACAAAACATTCCAGGAGAAGAGATAGTGTGTACTGGTGTGAAAACTGTGACGTGGGAATTTGCTTTGACTGTTTTGAGATCTACCACACGAAGCAGAATCACTGAGGCAAGCCATTTTTATAACTGGTATAATCAATGCTGAATGTATAATGCCTGCATCCCGCTCTGCCAAGAGGTGGCCCTTTGTGCATGTGCAACTACAATATATTTAATGCCTTGTAATATATATAAAATTGTGTATTTATAAAATAGTACCACCTAGATGAAAATAATACGCAAGAGTTGCTTTGCATTAAAAAAAAGGAAATCCGATTTTTGTAGGTGGTAGAAGAGGAAAATAAATATTTCACCAAAGAATATAACATTAAAATTGTTATATAATTTAAATATTTCCACAAAATATTATAAACAAGACATTATTTTATACAGAAAAAAAACAAATTAATTCAATGATTAGTTTTAAAGTTATAAATTATTTACCAGCCACATGCAAAAACCGGAGATGCCATATAAATCTCTTCCGACCTAAAAGATGGGATCCCTCCTCCGTTCTTGAAGGGTTAATAATCACCTATTAAAACTGCCTATGGTCAGAAAGTTTCATTCATTTGATAGGGTATTAATTAATAATCCTTATTTAAGCCAAATGCTACCAGCCAGCAGCCTGCATCGTAGCGGTGCTCATAGCTTTGCAACATGGTGGCCTTACATGGCAACAGCCGGAACCAAAATGATGTCACACGGGCTTTCCCAGCTTAGCCGTCGGGTTTTCATGCACTTGAAAATTCTCACTTTTCATTTAATCGCAAAAAAATAGATATCGTCATTTAAAAATCTAAAAGTGTGAAATGCGTGCTCCAGGAGTAATAATCTTTCAATTAAGGTAAAAAAAAAGGAAACCACCCTATTGTGATAAAAATATTTCTTAACACTTTTCTTTCAACAGAACATAAGTCTTCAGAAATTCATCAAATGAATACTACAGATTTCATCAGAGGGGAAAAAACTAAAAACAAAAATAGAGTAAAACCTATATACAACAAAACTCATACTGCAAAATTTTAGTCATTGGCCCAGTCCCGGACCCATGAAACAAGCGACCTTCCACCTTAGCCGAAGGACAAGATCTCACGCTTACTTTGCGAGGGAGTGTATCAACTACGATGCTCATGTGGTAAATGTTACATAGGACAGACTGGACGATCTATCAAAACCATGATAAGGGAACATGAATGTGCCACAGAGAAGAAGCAGTTCCGCCGTCTTGGAGCACATTTGGTCAGAACCTGCCCACACTCAGGGTTGGGCACGAATCACCTAATATTGATTCGAGTCACGAATCACGATTCACGTCTGGAAATTTGATTCAAATCTCGAATCATGAATCATGTGATTTTTTCCTGAAAATATGATTCGTGCGGTTCACGAATCACGAATCATGTTTTAAGGAAAATCATTGTGCCATTTCAGAATGACAATAACACTAAGTAATGGTCACATTATGAACATTGCTCCCATAATTGGGAACCTATACCAATTTTTTCGCCTGTTAATTAAAACTTGTGTAGATGCAGTGTGAATCAACGGGATATCATAAATTACCATAATTTCTGTACATCAACATCCCGCAAGCCAAAATAAAGGTGTGTGGTAGGGGGTGAATTCTCACCAAACATGCACTACATATCATGCATGAAAAAGAGTTGGCAATAATGTACTAGTCTAAACCGCACTATTAAAAAAAATAAATATAGCAAAGTGAGAATGCAAAAATATGCCGTTAGTTGGGTTACCTTCACGTCCTTAAACCAACATGGAGCTACCTATGATATACATTGATTCACTCGTATTGAACATATTAACCTCTATTCATATCCCTAATTGTAAGAGGAAAAAAGGAATTTAGAATCATAGGTTGGCAATCAATTCATCTATTTTTTTATTATGGTCAGTCTTCGATAGAAATTCGGGGGCTGTAAAATATTTTTAACATCAACACTGAAAATATGATCTTGGAGTTTATTTCGGAGATGAAGTCTACATTTGAGTTTACAATCTGACAATGATTCCCACTTTCATTCTTTTAATACGCTGGTTACGCTAAAATAGTTAGAGTACTGTCCCTTCAAAAAACTTGCCGATCTTCACTGCGCAAGTTCGAGTTCATTATTTAGACGTATTTTGTAGGGATCCCATACACTGGCAGCATATTCCAATTGAGGTCTAACCAGGAAAAAGTAGCTGATTTCTCGCACATGGTCGTCACATTTACCCAGTACTCTTTTTAATGAATCCCAGTTTACTATTAGCTTGGCCCATTATTTCACATATGTGTTTACCCCAGGAAAGATCATGCGTCAGTCTTATTCCAAGATATTTAATGGATTCCATGTTTGCTTATTCATTATTACTTATTAGGTAAGTGCTAAGAGGATAACAATTCTTTTCTGAAAAATCCATTACTGCACATTTTTAAATGTTTAATTTTAACTACCATGTATAACACCATTTTTCAATTGCTTGTAGGTCACAATTTACATGTTCTAAATCATTTGGGCATAGAATTTCTCTGTAGTCATCGGCAAATAGTTGAAGCTTACTTTTGACCACATTATTGATATCATTTACGTACAGATGGAACAGGAGTGAGCCTATCACACTACCTTGTAAGACACCTCATGTGACTTCAATTGCTGCGGAGGTAACACTGTCAAAAACAACTCTTTGAATCCGATCGTGCAGGAAATGATTTATGCATGATATACTATTAATGTCTAACTCATACGATTTTAATTTCAAAATTAGCTTGCTATGAGACACCTTATCAAAAGCTTTCTTGAAATCGAGGAATATAAAATCCCCTGGAATATTATTTTCGCCACTAACTAAAATATCGTGGGAAGGGAGAGTAAGTCAAGTTTCACATGATTCATTCTTTTGAAAGCCATGCTGAACATTGGAATGTTATGTTAATTCACCTTTCTTGCAATGTCCTAATGTAGCATCAATGATTTTTTTCTACACCAGTAGTATTTTAGAAACAATGACAGATGGTACGGAAAATATTGAACACTTTAATTGTACTTTCAAGTTCTTTCAGATTAAATAAAACACTGGATTACATATGGCTAAAAAATTGCTTTAAAAATTTATCTAAACAAAACAAAACTTGGATGAATATTTCTCGGGTTTCTAGCCGAGTGAGAAAATTCATGGCTAAAGTTGCAATTAATTACATCCAACAAAGATTACAATATTGCAATCCAAATGCCCAATGATATGTTAAGCAGGGCTAGTGAATGGTTCAAATGCAATGAACTATACTTAAATGAGAGTAAAACCTTAAAATTCACCTTTGCACTAAAAGAAACAGACAATGAAATAGATTCAGTCAATATCCTGGGTTTCGACCTAGACCAGAGGCTGTCTTGGGATACCCACATCGATAAATTATGTAATAAAATCAGTAGAGTTCTGTATCTTCTCAGAAAACTAAAACCTATTGTATCAAAGGCAGTATAGATAATGCATTTTTTCAAAGTCACAACTGTTACAGTATTGTACTGTGGGATAATGCTTCCAAGGCAAGTAAGGTGCTCTTGTTACAAAAGAAAGCCATACAGACATTATTCAATTTAAAGCATAAGGATCACTGCAAGCCTTTCTTTCTTCAATCAGGAATTATGACTGTGTCTTCACTTTATATATATGAGCTGCTAAAATTTGCCAAAGATAACCTGAAAACTTTGACGTGTAGGTCTGATGTACATACACACCATACCAGGCATAAAGACGACCTGGACAAACCATATTATAGATTGTCAAAGACAAAAAAAATTAAAAACATGGCTATCTAGTCATTCAACATACTGCCAAGGGATATGAAATTAAAAACTTCATATAATTTAAAAAACATAGCCCGGAAATGGTTGTGTTTCCATTCCCTTCTTAGAAACCATTAATTAAAAAAATAATGGACAGAAGATGACAACTTTTGGTGAAAGAATGACGTACGTTTCCAGCAGTGAAATTAATTCGTGATTCGTCAGTGAGTCGTGATCTGCATCACAAATATTCGGCTCACGAATCATCTCAACTAGTAAAAAAAGAGTCGACTCATGGTTCATGAATCATGAAAAAAAAATGATCCGAATCACGTATCACAAATCACAGTTTGTGATTCGCGAATCATGATTCGTGATTCGTGAAGACGAATCATGCCCATCCCTGCCCACACTGTGGACTTCGATAAGCCTTAAGTCCTCTGTATTGGAAGCTGCTACTATTCCAGGCTAATATGAGAGGCAAAAGAGATAACTAAGCATCCTGAGAACTGCAACAGAGAAGACAGCAATAAACTCACCAACACATGGAAAAGTCTTCAAAATCAATAACCAATCAGAATCCACCTGAGATCCAACCAATCAGAACTGACCTCTGATCCCCCAAGTGTCTATAAAAGACGTCCAAAATTATGCATCGCCACTTCTGACATGAAGATGCATCCAGCAGGATGACTGGAGAAACTGTCATCACCTATGGACAACACAATGCGGAGGAACACCCAAAAGCTGTGACTCATATGATAGACATGCATTCAAAGATGTTTTTTCTTGTGAAAAAAATTCATATGTGCTTTTGAAACTCCCTCCTTGCATGCGGGTGGGCATTGCCGGCAGTAGATGAATTTTCAAACCAGTCTAAAAAAAATGCTGTGTCATCCAGGCCCTTTTGTTGCTCATACAAATGACAGGCAAAAGCTACTTTGTACACTATTTCATTGCTCACAGTGTATTCTATAATAAATCGTAACTGGCTTTAATTTGAAATCCCCTCAGGCATTATAACCACGCAGCAATGTGAAACGGTCTTTAAATGCCTTAAAACCTAACCCAAATTTTTCTTCCTTGAAAATGAATGAACAATATTGTCTCTTCCAAAACAATCCCGTCTCGTCAAAATTAAAAACAAAAAACTAGTTGAGGGGGAATGGAGCCACTCTCAATCACATTTAGGAGTTCATCAGAAAATGTTGCAGCGACTGTGCTATCAACACTTGCAGATTCACCTGATATCCAACCCAACAGTTCTGCCAGATCAAGTTACAAATGAACAAGGGGAAATTACTACAAATCCCATTGAAATCTCCAATGCCCTAAACCACTCATTCTTGCAACTTCCTAAGAGGGTGATTACCACCCAAAGTGGAGCTACTCTCGAAAACCATAAAATAAGTAGCTCATTGTATCTTAAGCCATGCTCAGAAAGAGAGTTGTCTCTCTATATAGCCAAGATAGGAAAGAAAAAGTCGGTTATTAAAGTAATTAAAGACTGTGAGTCAGGGGGTCCCTCATACGAAGACCCTTACTCTCATTAGTCAACCAGTCCTTGTCAGAAGGTGTATATCCTGATTCCTTGAAGGTATCTAATAGAAATAATCTGCAAAACTACAGGCCAGTATCTATAGTGCCACAATTTGGTAAATTATTTGAGTATGTATTCTGTAAAAGGCTCATTGACTATCTTGATAAGCAAAACATAATATCACTCCATCAATATGGCTTTCAGCAGGGAAAATCGACAGAATTGGCTCTATTTAATGCAATTGATAATATTACACAGGAAATAAATAGTAAAAATAAGGTAATGGGGATATTTTTTGACATGAGCCGAGCCTTTGATGCTGTGGATCATGACAAATTGCTAAAAAAATGTGAATCAATAGGTATTAGGGGCATTCCTCTAAATTGGCTTAAGACATATCTTCATGGAAGAAACAGAAAGTAACATACAGGAAAGATGGGACGGTCTATTTCTCCTCCACATTAGAAGTCAAAAAGGGTGTACCACAGGGGTCAGTATTGGGTCCTCTTCTCTTTCTAATATTCATCAATGACCTACCTAATAAAATTGTAACCCAAGATAATAAGTGTGTATTATATGCAGATGATGTAACCATCTTATCAAAAAGAAAAAATCTGACCGCGTTAATTGATTCCAGTCAATATATAATAAAATGCATGCAAACTTGGTGTGATGTCAATGAACTAAGGCTAAATGATGATAAAACCCAAGTGATATTGTTTTCTGCTGGGCACAGCCCAAAGGACAATGATCTACTGCAATGTAAAAATAATTATCTTAATGATATGGAATGTGTAAAGTTTCTAGGAATTTATGTGGATAGAAATATGAAGTGGGATGCACATATAGAGCACCTATGTAAAAAACTGAATACAGTGTTCTATCTTATATCAGTATTAAAGCATAGTGTAAGCCAGTATGTTCTGAAAACCCTTTACTATGGACTATTCTACTCAAGAATTTCATATGGAATTATAATATGGGGATCTTCGCCCCAACTTCATGATGTGTTTGTTATACAAAAGAAATTTGTGAGAAGTATGTGCAAACTAAAGTATCGAGCTCATTGTCGCCCTTTTTTTAAAAGCCTTAAATTACTCACTGTACCTTGCGTATATATATATCAGAGTGTCATATATGTAAAAAGGTATAAAGGTTGTTTTACTATGAATAATAAGATACATTCCTATGAAACAAGGAGATGTTATGACGTTCATGTCAAACAATCGAACCTAGCTCTGGTATCTAGAGGGCCTGAGCACATGTGTACAAAATTGTATAATAACCTACCTGTAAACATTAAAAGTATAGAAAATATTGATGTTTTTAAAAAGAGGGTCTTTGCTTACTTAATAGAGAAGTGTTTTTATAGTATAAAAGAATATCTTCAATCTGAAATGTAGCATTTTCTTATGTTAATTTGTTAATTTTGACGTGCCCTATATACTTGTTTAATGATTTTATCATGACATATTGTATCCTTGGGCAAATAAATATTATTATTATTATTATTATTATTATCACAGCACTAAAACATATTATTCGTGCATTGAGATTTCAGTAAAAACGAATAATGATATCTGCAAAAAACAAAAAATTAATATTCGCCATTCAAAATTTTATAATGAATTGCAACTGCTGTCTCCTCCTTTACCACAAGGCCAACTCACTCACCGATTCCAAGGTGTTTCATTACGAGGTTCCGTAAGTCATGCAAGGGAACAAACCTGTCTTCTATTGCCACTAAATAAACTTAATTTTAACACTTAGTGGCTTTATTTGCTGTGATATTGTGGTGGATATTTTATAAATGTGTTATGTGCACTGTGGGAATGTTGTTCAAATTTCCCTCCCACAGGTACCATAGAAAATACCGAAACTAAATGTCAAAACTCCGGAGAAAGTGGCACCGCTTCATTCGTTGCAATACTTTTGAATCTCACTGTAAATATTCATGTCTCTCTACACCTACTATGCATTGCTATTATATTATGTCAAAAATATTTACTTGGTAAGAGCACCATTATTACATTATCATAATACAGAAGAACTTATTTAGTATTTTTCTGAAGGGACCACAAAAAATGATCGAGCTATCCAGGAAAATGTGCTAACCAGGGAAGTAAATTTAGGTATAATTCACAGTGTCCGGCGATATATGGTGGAAATGTTTAATGTTCATGATGATAAAATAAAATAAAATGGTTAATTTCCACACACTTTTTTTATTAACGAACTACCGACCCGGTTTCGACACGTAGTGTTCGAAACCGGGTCGGTAGTTCGTTAATAAAAAAAGTGTGTGGAAATTAACCATTTTATTTTATTTTATCATCATGTAAATTTAGGTAATTGTGGAAAAGTCATCATAATTACAATTACTTTCCAAAGTTCTCGTAGAATCGTCTTCCTGAACTCTTTCCACATTGAAAATCAAAGAAATGAGCACTGCATTGCAAAAACAGTACCATGTGAATGATATCTCCACAATTTTTCATAGATTTCTCTTAGAAAATTTTGTAAAACGGTGTCATTCTCCCATGATTTGTCATTTTTATGTTTTAAGAGGACAAATAAAGCTAAGTAATTTCTTCTTTCAGCTTACTCAAAGAATATGACAATAACTCAGTGTGCAGTGGAACCTCGTTAAAGCAAGTACACGCTATTGCGAGACCTCCACCATTACGAGAGATAGCCGAGGCACCGTCAATTGACCCTATAATAAGTTAATTGTTTTTACGAGACCCTTTTGGTGTTGGCACTCGCCATGGCGAGAGTTTCCATTGCCGGAAAACCTTCACCAAGAGTCCCTAATCTCTGTAATTTCTAGCGATCTGTTAGAAATGAAGTTAACATGCAGTGCTCAGTCTCAAATTCATGTGGTGAACTTTCGTTCGATAAATAAGTAGTTCATTTTGGTGAAAATACTTTGGCATTAACATTTGCAAATGCTCAATCTTCTTTTGTTCCTAGGGCAGCAGAAAGCAGTCGTCAGCATACCCGCACATCCGTGAGTTGCGGGAATAGAAAGCATTTGATGGCATACACCATGGCCAAAAAACACCAAACACGTCTAAGCAAGAAAATAAAAATGATAGAATAGGAGAGTGGTGTAATTAATTTGTCTTCTTATTTGCACTTAACAATTAAAAAAAAGTTCCAAAGGCATGAAGAGTTAGAAGGTTCTTTGTTCGGGTGGTTTTGCCCATTTCAATTTGCGGGAACTTCTGAGAAAGAGCTATGCCTAAGCCTAAAGCTGAGTATTTCAGGGATAGATTGCAAATCGAGAACTTCAAGAGTTTTGATGGTTGGCTATACTAATTCAATGCACCAAAGCATTATCTCACGTCATAATTGCTGGTGATGCCTGTGGTGTAAACCCGAAGTCTTTGAAGATAGGACTCCAATCCTAAGTATCTTAAGAAGCATTCCCCTCGTGATATAACATAGACGAAATGGAAATCTTTTACAACCTACTCCCCGACAAAACCCTTGCAGTACGAGGTATTTCTTGCAATGATGCTTCTAGAGGTAGGTAGTGAGCCATAGCAATGGTGTAGGATGTACGATACAATGATACTCAGTGTGAATTGTCCGGATGGACGCATTTATTCTCTGTTGCGGTTACAAGTAATAGTCGCGATGACAATGTACTATTCACAAGGTTGAACTCTTCGCGTCAGTGGTCGGAGTCGTACTGGTGCTCTCTTCCGTCACCCAGGCGGCCGAGCATACCCTGGTGGCCACTGGAACAACTCACAGAACAACTGACTCGCATTTGGTGTCATGTCGTATGCATTTGGCGCCGCCACAGGTGGCATATGTGAAGAGCTGACGCTGCGCTTTTTGTTTATTTAATTTAAAACATTCTGCATTCCTTTTTCATGTTTCTCAGTCATTATTGAGAATGTTAAATCAATAAATTCATACTCTTAAGTTTTCGTGCGAAAGATGCACAGAGAAAATAAATCATTCGCCTTGACCGGGATTCGAACCCGGATCCCCCGATTTCTGGTCGAAGCGTCATTCTTCCCAGTGGATATTTTCGGACACTACCGGACAAGATGCTGCTGGACTGCTGAGCATATGATGCCATAAGCAGTCCAAATCGTGCGCACAGCGCCACAGCCGAAGGCGGCTAGTCCCGGTATACTTTAAACTCTTAAGTTTTGGCTTTAGGGTTCATCAGATGCATATGCCTTTCTGTTTCTTTGTCGCAAATATTACCCATGTGAGTTATATTTGTCGCAGTTTCTTGGAGATTGCTTTTGTTTTACTTAAGAGGACGCAGTACACCCCTATATTGCATGCTTATACACGTTCCGTTCTTATACAGTTGATTTTGCTTGTACAGGCACGCGGTTTTCGATATACTCAAGGAAAGTATGTAGCTAAGTCGGTATCTTATTTTTATTTTTTTCTAAATGATACATCTATGCAAGGCGCTATTGGAAATAATGGGTATTTTCGGGAATCTCTGTGGAATATTGAATCCATTAATGACGTTTCTGCTTACGCATCACCCTTTAGTCAGATGTTTATGGTTAACACACCAACTCTCGTGGCCAATACTTATCAGATAAGTGCGTAATTAAGGAATGAAAAACGAGAGTTTTGAGGGATTTCAGTCCCAAAACGGGCATCAATGACAGCAGCCGCAGTCATCTTAGTTCTAACTTCTCTCGCCCCGAGCGCTCTGTCAGAAATAGAACGGATTGCTTTTATATGCTGCTCCCTGAGTCTAGACTGTCGCAAAGACCTTGAAAGAGGTCCTAGAGGGATGGAGGGGAAATTTTCCCCTCCGTGGCCGGTGTGCATGAGGAACATAAGGAACGAATTGAAGTCTTCAGTGTCTGCCACCGCATCAGTGCAACAGTGCTTGAAATCATTCAGATGCCGACTGCCAAACAACGCCAAAAAAAGGGGCGAAGTGATAAAAAATTTAATATGTCTGCCCCAAGAAAACGAAGAAAGGGTCAAAACCTAGCAAAGGGAAGAACGAAGGTAAAGTATAAGTTCTCGCTATGGGGAAAAAAGTCGCGTTCATCGTGATTGAGGAAAAAATGTTTATTTAATCCTGAATAGAATTGATAGGTTAATTATCTGAATTATTTTCTATTTCAATCATAATTACAGAAAATCAACTTACAGTGAGATGGAAAGAGACTCACAATCAGATGTTGGCGATTGTCCGCCAATCCATACAGTGCAGTATCCCAACAATTACCAGGAAACTACTAACCTGTCCCCATCGGACAACACACATTCGGAAAAGCAACCAGAAACTGTAAATTACCTCGAACGAAAAGATCTGCGAGTGAAACAGGAATTCATCAGGACTTTTCAAATTCCATAAGGGCAGCATTTTCGTTGCCATTCGTGTGGCATATCCGATATAAACAGAAATTGAAGTTGTATCTTATATTCAAGCCAACATTATTTTGTAATCCTTATTGGTATTACTGATTTTGCTGCAATATTTACCTTGTCGCCAAGGTTTTTCCAATCACTACAGCTGATGCAACTCCACTACGAAAGCTTTTCGGATTCATAACGTCTGAATAATTAAGTACTATTAAAATACAAATTCAACAGGAAAATAGAATATTATTTTTATGCTACGAAAATGATATTTTTTGTTCCCAAGTCTCTTTTCTGTGGTTTTATTTAGGTATCCAAGGATGTCAGATTCACAGCATGAGTTTGATCTGGCCCGAGGGACCAAAAAATGTGCGCGTGGGGCTGAGGGCCCCCAGTTACGATAAGGCGGGGACACCTTCCAGCGAATGTGGATTTATTTCCTCCGTGACCTCCGAGGAAGCGCATTGCAAAATTCTGCGTCCATACGCTCTCAGCTTTCCATGAATACAGATAAAAAAACACAAAGTGACACATGCTGAAAGTAAAAGGGCTCTGATGAGAAAGGGTAACTGACCCTCGAGTATCACTACTGTCAGGGTGCACACACACCCAAGGGTGCGAGTGAATTCCCGTTGGCGACGGCCACGGGAGAAGGAGCGAGAGCTTGCAGAAGCCTCGCCTGCCTCATTCGCTCAAAGAGAAACACACTGAAGATAATAAACCCTAGTCAAAAACGCCGACGCAAGGATGGATTGTCTGAGACGACTCTACCGGCCGACAAGAAAACTATCTCCAAACTCAGACGGCCTCGTGGGAGGAGAAAAATTTATGTCCCACGTCCTCTTAAGTGACATCAGCATAATATCTGCATTATATTTTCTCGTGCAATAATTTCACGTTAATATCTTTTCTTATGCTACCAATTTTAATTCAAATCGTTTTTATTGCAGTGCTGCGTGGTAAACTCAGTGTATTATTTCCAACACGTCGCGAGCGTAACACTCAAAAAGGAACTTTCTTTACCAACGGCAATTTTAATCACATCATTTTGCATGCTTAGCAAAATTTTCACCGTTGATAATCAAGATATTACATAAGATGATAGAAAAATTCTTCCGAGGCAGGATCGCTATACAACCTTCCACTGTTTTTGTCTGCAGAAACAAATACAATACATTACAAATTTCATCCAACTGCCTCTTAGCATACAGGAACAAGAAACATAAACCAACGGAAGCATTTGAGGCATTAAGTAACCGCTATACAGTTTTATCAGTTATTTTTTTTATTTTCAGTGGAAAATACCAAAATAATAGAATGATCATGTAAATGCACTATTTAAGTACATAAAAAAATGGCTTCGCCGGTTATGCATTGGCATAATGATTGACAAAGCAATGCTTAGCAAGATTTTTATTCAGTACGGCGCTTATAAATTGCTTGAGTAGTCAGTTGTTATTAAAATAAAGAAATTTAGTGACGCAAAAAACATCGCCTTTCATCTGGATTTATGCTTACTTATATCGGATAGAAATTTCTCTGTTGCCGCACCACTCCTGCTCCTGTGTAACTGTTTGCAGTTGGTACTATGTTGGCTATTATTTGCTCCACCTCCGATAAAGCATCAATTCGCTATAGCGAGTGTTCATTAGAGCACCGTGGGGTCTCGTTTGACCAAGGTAGCACTGTATATCATTTGGTTGTTTAAAAACATCATAAAAATTGGCAAAAATTTATTTAGCATAGCTCCCAGCAACCACCTTACGAATTCATGCTTGGAATGAAACCATATCGATTGTTGTTTCAATGATAAATTGATATTGATATGATGATTAATAATGCACTTAAAGATTATTACAGTCACATTTTTATATTTTATTTTAAATTTACTATAAATTCACATCAAAAAATTGTCCAATGTAGCCTACTTTCTTTCTCTTGTGCCGAGATCAAGTATTTTTGCGTTATGCTTCCCTTGGAGATCCAAAGCATCGTCTACTCCCACAACACTAGTGAAGTTATGACGCAAGCACTCCTCACGTTGCGAAAATGATTTGGATGCATCATGGTTGAAGAAAGAGAGGTGTGGGGTGAAAGTAAGAAGGCCAAAGGCTGATAATAGTAAAAAATCTTATAATTTCAAACGTTAAAACACCTCCAGGAAATACTAGGAAACGACTTGCAGGTATCATCATAGAAAGTAATTGATCGTACCACCCAAATAAGTGCTAGAGGAATAAACTAACCAAAGTTCCACTGTATCAGTTTTGAATGCAGTGAGAGAATTGTTATCATGACATAAAAAAACAAGCATACTTTCATAGGAATCCAGAAGGCAATTACTGTAATTATTGCAAAGCATAGAAGAAGATAGAAAGTTCTTTCACCTTGTGTGTGACAGACTTTATTATAAGTGTGCCAAAAGTGGTGTAGCAGGGAGGGTGAGTGAAAGATAGAAATAATGACTCACCTGATCTGTGTGTACACTTGGAGGTTCCAGGAGTTGAGGAATTGGCGATAGGAGGGCTTGGATCGAAGTGTCTGGATGGCCTCTGAACTCCCACACAACCTCTCCAGCTCCTCCAGGAAGGACAGTGTTTCGCAGAATCTCTTTCAGGGGGAAAGTGAGAAAGGAATTTAGGAGGTCATAGAAAATAATGTTTTAAAAAGAGATTAAAACTAAAATGTGCGAATAGTATCCGCGAATACTCGATACCTCGAATACTAGAAAGTATTCGATATTCAAGATCTCGAATAATTATGCTAAAGGTACCATCTCGAATACCTTGAATACTTTGAATTTCACGTCATACACTGTCGCACGCACGTCGTTGGTAGTTGACTCAGAAAATTGTAAAGAACTCTAGTCGTTTAGTGCATGCAGCACCGTTATAGGCAAGTTGACGAACTACATCAAATTTGTGGATTAGAGCGTGCAACGCACACACGTCGCGAGAATGAATTGACGAGAATATAGGTGGTTAGGAGTAAAAATTAACAAACAATATGGTTGATTTCCAACAGTAATAATACATTTAATGACCGAAGTCAGCTTTAGGAGCACAATACATAAAATACTAAATTGCCTGAGGATAATGTACTCTTGCCGTTGGGAAGAAGCCGGGCACGCAAGAGTTCCTTCCTTGTCTGAGGTCAGTAGCAGAGAGAGCGAGTCAGGCGGCTTGCAAGATCGCGGCGGCGCTCGAAGCAGGCGTGAGAGGGGAGGTGTAGGCAGAGGAGGGGAAACAGGTTTCAGGCTGACGATTCACCTTACAATTGGGTAAACGGTGGCGGAGGGTAATTGAAGTTCACACATGCCGTAAAGAGGTCGACACCGTTGGTGAATTCACTATAAATTGTGAGCAGTTCACAGGACGCGAGAATCAGCGGCACGCGTGGATCAGTCAGGCACGACGTACTCTGGAGCTTCGCGAGACTGGTACTCAGGAGCTCGCGAATCGTCTCCTCGTGGTGAAGTCTCAGAGGGGTCAAGTCTCAGAGGGGTCAAGTCTCAGAGGGGTCAAGTCTCAGAGGGGTTGAGTCTCGGAGGGATTGAGAAAGTGCCCATTATGGCACATCCACCCACTGATGTGTTTTGAACAAAATGAACTAAAGATGGGGGTGAGACTTTTTCACCCAGAACAGATATCCCTTCCAAAAAAGAGCTTCCCCTGAACAATAAGCAAATAAGTGAATTAATAATATTGAAAAAACATTTATTTCTGACCAATCCAAACCCCTCGATATATCATATTACATTATTGTAGAGTTCCCATATGTTAATCAGCAAATATTAATTGTTCAACAGACATTATTATTAGAATTACTATCGTTGCACTCATGATACCATATTGGCCACGTAATCATTCATTATCAGAGAAACGATAGTTTAGAAATTACCAAGAAAACCTTAAAATACATATTATTTAGATGCCTCCATCTCTGCCTAATTTTACACAATATACTGCTTTGGCAAACAACAAAGATACATGACAAGGAAATAATCAACTTCTGACCTTTAGAGAAGTCCTTAAATATTGTCACAGACTTCAATAATCATGACAGATCAAACAAATCTTACAATAACATTAGTGATAAATCATTACATAATAGATAGAAAATAGGATAGACGAGTGTGGACCTTGTTATATTATTTTTTTTTTTTTATAATTCAATCTTTGTAATGATATCTTCTTATATATAAAAATGAATCGCAAAATGTGTTGGTAAGCGCATAACGCAACAACGCCTGGACCAATTTGGCCAATTCTTTTTTTTAAATGTTCGTTGAAGTCCAAGGATGGTTCTTACGGCGAGAAAAAATCGAATAATTGCCGGGAAAACCCTAAAAACAGCCCTTTTCTTTTTCACATACAAACGTTTTCTAACTAAAACGTAGAATCAATTTGAGCTTTATTGCTATTATATAAAGTTCATATTAAATTACAAGCACTCACTGTTATCTAAGAAATGTAGGTGTGTAATATAACATTTTAATTACTAAATATATTCAAAATATTAATTAAATTGAAATTACATTTTAAAAATTTAATTCGAGCTGATTGTAAGCCCAGCCGTGGCCCAGCTCGAGTTGACACTTCACTACCGTGTTTGTAAACAAATCTCCAAGCAATTGTTGACAAACGGTAATGTCCGTGTTCCTGTCGAGGAATCGAGTAGTTTTAACTCATTTCCTTGGAATGATTGCAAATTAGTTTCAGCGGGAGGTGAGCTCATCAACAAAGAGTTCCAGAATATGATTGATCACCAAAAGAATCAAAGATGGTTGATTTAGCGAGCAAGAACGAAGATGTGGATGACTAAAACGAGGTAAATTCAAATAGTTCGTACTCTGCATGGATTCGAATCTTTTAAATGTGTAACAAACGAAGACGAAATCACCAACTATCTATCTGAATATTTTAAGTCCTTGGACGTACCTGGCTTACCAAGGCACGATTTACAGAAAAATGTAGTTTCTGTGCTCATGATCTTTCGAAGCCTAAACCAACCATAACTATCCAACGGAACGTGTTTGGTCATTAAAAAAATTGGTGATGAATGTGATTCACGCAACTTTACTCAAAGGAAAATTCAAAGGTTAGGAAGTCCTTATTCCGTAGATTCCATGATCTCAACTCATATGCCCTTTAGAGCTTAAACGTATTCAATTTACAATTCGTGTTGCATTCGTGATAACGATTAAAAAATCGCATGGTCATTTTTTCAGTTTTTGGGTTGTTTGTGCTCATGTGCTAATGAAAACCCATGATTTTCTCATGGTCAATTTAGCGTGCTATGTTCACGAGTCGATAAACCATCCTCTGTATTTCTTTCTTCGCTTCAAGTGCGTAGCTAGGATAGGGGATTTTTGGTGCAGCTAATACCACGGGTCTGTAGGGTATAGAAAACTCGCTAAGGTAAGCGGGAAGTGGGGGGGCACTTCCCCCAGACATTTTTTAAGATAAATGGTTCAAAATAGTGGGTTTTGTGGCTGTGTGAATAGTTAAATATGTTTTGTTTGTTAGTCATCCGTCCCCCTAATATTAATAACATAATCTTTCATAAAAAATTCTCTAAGCTCTTGGGGGGGGGGGGGGGGGGGGTTTATCCCCCAAAACCTCCCCTCGCTGCGTCACTGCTTTGCTTCGCTATATTTATTTAGCTTCATCCGCTTCATCTTGCGCCTGATAACAAAACAAAAACTGTTGTTTCTCAGAAGGTGCTTGACGCAAGACATTAAACCCGAATGTGTAGGGCTCACCGTGGTGCCTTTACGCATGCAGTACGTTTACGCAGTGCATTTTTTCCAAACAGAGATACTAAAACTGGCGCGCCTTAAGTCATTTAATGCGAATGCTGCTTCATAGGGGCTTTTCTTGCACGATTTTGAGCATCAGTCAAGCGTCGGTCTGGGGTCGTGTCAACCTGCCCCCTGAAAGGGCCAAGTGTATGCAACAGACTTGGACCTAAAAACATTTTTTTACAGCTAATAACGCAAATAGCCAACAACTGAATGGGTATAATTTTTATTTCATGAACTGCTTTATTAAACCACAATGCCCAAAATTTCTTAAGCTAAAACGTAAGAAAATTTGTTGAAAAAAATCCGCGTAAACGTGCTCCGATTCACCCTATGTAGATTCGATAAAGAAAATGTCTTTCTGACAAGCAATTTTGGTTCTCATTTACGTAGTTTTATTGATTTTGTATCCTTATTTTATTATAATAAATTAAACATGATTAAAAACGATGCAGCCGCTCTTGATTTATAAATGGTGTAAGTAAACTGTAAGTTCATTGATTGTTAGGCGGTACGAAGTTCGCCGGGTCAGCTAGTTTTCTTATATTTTTTGTTGTATTTTTTTTTCATTCATTTTTTAACCAATTTTGATGAATATACATTTTTTTTTTTATTATATTTTTTTTCTTCATTAATTGTTATAATATTTTTTTTCTTTTCTTTTGTTGCTCCGTTAAGGAGATCTTTTCTGATCCACACGTACCGTCTTACAAACATTTTGGATAAGAATTCACAGAAAAATATTCACTGGAACAAGAGAATTCACAATTATCAACTTTTCTTCCATCTCAGTGAGAGACAAACTAATTAGGATGAACCATAACCCTTTTTACTTGATTAGGCCAAAGCATGAAAAACTAAGGTTCACTATACCAGACATCAAAAAGCATAGACATCATAAACTCCCCATGATAACATGGATGCAAGGGTGAGAATATAAAGAATTCAAAAGTAGTGATGCAGTATAAATAAATCACTGAAAATTTACACAAGGTAACCATCGAGAAACTAGATGAGATGGTACCCATCAGTCGTGAACCAAGTAGGAGGCAGAGAGAGATGAAGAGTGCATCTTACCATTTACAAATGACATTAAGTCTTTTGTCCACTGCTTAACCACATGTGGATCAGAGAAAACACAATTGCCCACTATATGTCGTAGACACCAGATAAATAATTGCATTACAAGCAAAATATAAACAATTTGAATAAAATCAACCAGCAAAATGCTCTAAATATTACTTAGCCAGTGCCATACTGGGTTTGAAAAAACGTGAAAGAAGTAATTTTGCATGTTCAAGAATCAAAAGACAGAGAGCATTCAGCTAAATGTGGGACAAGAATTTAAATGAGCTTTACTGAGAAGCTCGCAAACAGGGGAATAAAAACAAGTCAATGGCTGAGGTTAAATGGTCAATTATTCAAACAGCCTTAATCAACAATTCAAGTATTCAGTATTTCAATAATTCATATTTAGAATTCTTCTGTCGACAGACAGGATAACCCCATAAATCCCCCCAAAATACCAGCCAGAATACTGCTGGGTGCTGAATAATTCATATTTAGAATTCTTCTGTCGACAGACAGGATAACCCCATAAATCCCCCAAAATACCAGCCAGAATACTGCTGGGTGCTGACTGCGGAAGGCAAGCCAACCGGACGATGGGAACGCAACCCCCCTACGCCAAATCTGTGGCTTGACATAAGCCATCTGTGCCAGGAATTTCAATTCCATCAGTGGCAACAGGTCCCATTCTGGGCATTGCAGGTGTTCAGGCCATCAGCCATGAACAAAATATCATCTTCCCGAGCAAACAGCTGACTCGGGTTAGTAACCAACTTGGGTTAACACCATCCCTGGGTTGCTCCCATCACTTCAAAATCAGGCCCCCAATAACTTGGGTTGGCGAGTTGGCTGCAGTATTGACCATGAATAAACTTGGGTTAATGGCATGACCCATAAATAGCAAATAATGAATTCACCAATTGGCAAACAGTGAATTTTCCCACTCACAGAATGAATGCTCTCATAAATTTGTGAAAAAATGGAATCAGTCAAGAGTGACTGGCAAGTGACATCTGGTGTATGTGACGACATATAGATGGGTAACACAATACCAATTGCACACCACTTCGGAGTAGAGAATACTTAATTCATTATATTATTCACTTATTATCATAAATTATTTGAGATATTATTCATATTTTCAGTAAATTATTAATAGACCACTCAAATATATGTTTTTTTATATAATAATACAAGTTGCCAGTAACAAAAATTGAAATCAGTAGAAATAACATCAGATAGTTTTAGCCAAGTAGACTGGATTAATTACAGTAGGCCTTCAAATGAGAAACATGTGCAATTTTCTCCTTTTTTGATGACACCTTCAAAGCTACTGTTACAGGAGTAAGCATTTTAACAATTGAGAAAGGGCCTTCCCATTTTGGATATAGCTTGGCAGTTTTACCTTTTAATTTGGAACTCAAGTGGTGAGTTTTGAGAAGTACCTGGTCTCCCACCTTGAATTGAACATCACTGTGCATCTTATTGAACCTTACTGATTGTCTCTGATGTGCATTTTTCAAATTACTTAGTACCTCAGACCAAAATGAAGACATATCTTTTGTATCAGTACCATCATTAAACATTTCAGGGGGAATTTCCCAGACATTATTCAATGGGTGTGGCAACTCAGGACCCAAGAACACCTTAGCCGGAGAGTGGCCAATACTAGAATGACGAGCTGAGTTAAACAAGAAAGACAGATCAGGAAGAAATTCCTCCCATTTATTGTGAGAATTATTACAGAGAGACGAGAGGGCACATTTCAAATTTCTGTGAACCCTCTCTGCTTGGTTTGCCTTAGGATAATATGGTGAAGTGCAAACATGAGAAACACCAAGCTTAAACATTGTATCATGAAATAACCTTGATTTAAAAGCAGAACCATTGTCTGACACAAGAAATTTTGGATATCCAAATTTGGGAAATATTTTCCTTGACAACAGGTTAACAACCAAGGAGGCACTTGCACTCCTGATGGGTTCAATGAAAGTGAATTTTGAGAATCCATCAATTATTGTGAATGCATACTCATTGCCATTCTTGCTACGGGGCAAAGGACCCACAAAATCTACATAAATTCTCTCCCAAGGGTAAGTTGAAAGAACAGAAGACATTTGCCCCTGTGGGAGACGATTTAAAGGCTTCGATAATTGACAAGAGTGACATCTTTTGACCATATCAGTGACTTCCTTCCTCCAATTTTGCCACCAAAACTGACGTCCAATTTTCTCACAAGTTTTGGCAATACCCATGTGGCCACTGGTAGGAAGGTCATGAAAATATTTAAATAACATAGGCCTTATAGCAGGCGGTACAACAATTTTGGGCTTTTCAGCTCTGTTTGTGACATGGCATAGAAGGTGGTTTTTTAACTTCCAGCCCGGGTGTGACTCTGGGTCTCTAGATAAATCCTCAATAATGGTCTTTAGACCAGCATCAGAAATTTGGTGCTCACGAATATTTACAAAAGAGAGAGGGACATGATGCAGAAAGAGAGAGCTCTGGCAAGCCATATCAGACTCATTGGGGCGAGATAAGCAATCGGCAACACTATTTTGCTTGCCTTTTACATGGTGAATGACAAAGCGAAAAGCAGATAACTTTAAGACCATACGCCCCACCTTTCCTAGCTGCTTAGGATGTTTGAATAGCCAAGTCAAGGCATTATTATCAGTATACAAGTGAAAAGGTTTAAATTGCACGTATGACCGGAATTTTTCAACAGCCCAACAACAACTCATAGATTCTAGTTCATAAGAGGGCAAACGTTTTTCATGATCATTGAGCATCCTACTAGCATAAGCAACTGGCTTTAAATGACCATCATAATATTGATTTAACACAGCCCCTAGGGCAACTTGGCTGGCATCAGCATACGAGTGAAATTCTTTGTCAAAGTCAGGGAGAGATAGTACTGGTGGATTACTGGGCACTGGGATTACTGGGACTGGTGGCAGCCTAGTATATTGATACAGACCGAGTGGTGTAATAAAAGCTGTGTACTGCTTTGCCGTTGACGAGAGAGGAATTTGATGAAATGCAGAATTTAAATCGATAATAGAAAAGAATTTAGCCTTACCCAAATACTGGAAGGCATTTTCGACATTGGGCATGGGGAAACAATCCGCCTTTACCTTCTTGTTTAACTTACGATAATCGACCACCAACCGATCAGATCCGTCCTTTTTGGGAATTAGAAACGCAGGGCTTGCCCATTGAGAATTAGACGGTTCGATAATTTTATCGTCCAACAGTTTCTTCAAGTGACTTTTCAATGCTTGTAACTTCGGTGGCGATAAAGAATACGGGGACGAGCGAATTGGCTGATTGTCAGTCACCTCCAATTCATACTGTAACAGGTGGGTCGCGCCGTGAGAATGACGGACTACATCGGAGAAACGAGATAATACGCTGCTCATTTGTTTTTCAAGTTCAAACGGCGAAGCGGGAGCGTCACGAGCGAGCAAGTGCGAATTAGTTTGGCGTAAGTTACTATTTTCGCCATCGGTCATGGATTTTGCCACACAAGTCGAATTGAAATCATGCTCACTACCGTCGTTTTCAGAAATAGTGGAATCCAAATCGTCTTCTATCAGTTTTTCACGAAATGGAAATACGCGATCCGGAGACGACGCAAAAGAAAAGCCATTCGGGTGAATAGAAATAGACGCCTTCTTAATGAAATCCTGTCCTAAAAGACACGGAACCGGGAGAGAACACACATAGAACTGATGTTGCCATGACAACGATTTAATTTTCACACGTAAAGTCACTCGAGTGCGAAGTATAATTTTATCACCGGCGATAGAATGTAATGGAATTGAACAGCCTTGTCTACGACTTCGTCTGCATTTATTAATATTGTTCCAAAATCGTTCATCAAGCAAAGACAGAGTAGACCCTGTGTCAAGCAACGCGTCTCCTGGCACGCCCTGAATTTGAACTGGGATATGAGCAAGGCCGAGGAATGAGTCACCGCAAGCAAAAGTCAGCTGTGGCCGAGACGGCCTGTCTCGAGCGTTCAAATCACGTATTTTCTTTCGACATTCTCGCTCAACGTGACCACGTTTTCGGCAGTAATGGCATGTAAGAGTAGAGGATTGAGGAGAACGAGGAAATTGAACAGTGGGGCGCGATTCGGAAACAGAATTTGAGTACTCAGCTCGTGTCATAAGAGCTTTAGCAGCATGAATCAACATTTTTTCCAAGTCGACCAAATTCGTGGGCTTTTGACAAAAGAGCAAAACAGACTGCGTTAGTGGATTGATACCATCAAGAATGACTTCCACGAGTTCGAGATCGGTAAACTTTTTTCCTAGTGCCTTATTTGCAGACACGATAGAGTAATAGAAATCACGAGGGTTTTCGTTAGGGAATTGAAATCTTTTGAGCTTCTGAGAGACCAAACGGTCAAGCTCGCGATTGGAGACGAAAGTGTCCCAAATTTCGGAGATAGTTTGCTCCCAGGAAGCATTCCTACGAATAACACCCAACCAGAAGGGTCGACAATTTGGTGGCAGCTTACATAGTAAAAGAGTAAATAAGTGAGTTTGAGAGGTCAGAGCCAAATCTAGCAACTCTGAGGTTTTACAAATAAAACTAAACCATACACTAGAAGACGAACTTGACGAAGTAGGAATTTCGTCAATCAATTGACATACCACACGCAGACCGTCCACGTTATCCATGTTGACTATGGATTCGTGTTGCTCGAGAGAGTTAGCTGAGCCTACGTTTGACTCTACAGCATTCAAGGAAGTTTGGCGAGCATTAAGACGATCACGCCGGTCTGACGACGTGGTGAGATACTCTACCGCGTAGGGGTTTTCTGGATTATGAGACATGAACGCAGTAATCTACAGAGCACACAAACACTGATGCGAGGTAATAATTATCAGAGCAAGAGACCCTAAATAAGTCACACCATAAGGCCTGAGTCGATGTCACGACACTCTTAGAAAACACAGTAAATACGAAAACAAGTGACTTAAGAATATGCACACCAGAGAACACAGTGAATAAACTAAGCAAATCAGTAATACATACGATATCAATAGCAGAAAATACCTCGATCAAGGTGCAGTGAAAGACAAGTAAACCATTTAAGAGAATATAGTGGAAATCAGTGCCCAGACAACTTAAAGAATACAAGAAATGACACTCCATTAGTTAAACCACCTGTCAATTCGACCAAAATCCTGGTCACGGCACCATTTTGCAACGCACACACGTCGCGAGAATGAATTGACGAGAATATAGGTGGTTAGGAGTAAAAATTAACAAACAATATGGTTGATTTCCAACAGTAATAATACATTTAATGACCGAAGTCAGCTTTAGGAGCACAATACATAAAATACTAAATTGCCTGAGGATAATGTACTCTTGCCGTTGGGAAGAAGCCGGGCACGCAAGAGTTCCTTCCTTGTCTGAGGTCAGTAGCAGAGAGAGCGAGTCAGGCGGCTTGCAAGATCGCGGCGGCGCTCGAAGCAGGCGTGAGAGGGGAGGTGTAGGCAGAGGAGGGGAAACAGGTTTCAGGCTGACGATTCACCTTACAATTGGGTAAACGGTGGCGGAGGGTAATTGAAGTTCACACATGCCGTAAAGAGGTCGACACCGTTGGTGAATTCACTATAAATTGTGAGCAGTTCACAGGACGCGAGAATCAGCGGCACGCGTGGATCAGTCAGGCACGACGTACTCTGGAGCTTCGCGAGACTGGTACTCAGGAGCTCGCGAATCGTCTCCTCGTGGTGAAGTCTCAGAGGGGTCAAGTCTCAGAGGGGTCAAGTCTCAGAGGGGTCAAGTCTCAGATGGGTTGAGTCTCGGAGGGATTGAGAAAGTGCCCATTATGGCACAAGCGGTGAAAGAGTACAACGTGGGAAACTGAAAATGATCGGGTGAAAAAATCTGAAAACCCCCACCAGGAGAACCTCAGTGCCGTGGGATAGTAACTACGTAGCACAATTCCCAAAATCCGCTATCCCCTCCATCCATCAGCCTTCGGCCCCTCCTCCGACACTTTCCTCCTCCCCGAAGTCAAACAAAAGGCCCCAGCTCACGCAGGGTTCGTATTAGGAAGACCATAAATCAAAAGCTTCAAAAGAAAATATCAAGTTACAGGAGAATAATAGCATCGTGTTTCACCCTTCCCTCTTTCTCCCTCACTGACTTTTTCTGCCTACCTGCGTTGAAGTTCCCCATTGCTGGAGGTCAACTGCTGCATGAGTACTGTGGGATAGTTACATTAGCGCATTTCCCAAGATCCGATATCCCCCTCCATTCAGCACTAGCCCCCCCTCTGAGGCTTCCCTCTTCTCCGAAATAAAAAAAGGTCACAGCTCGCGCAGGGATCATATCATGAAGATCTTAGCTTCGAAAAAATATCAAGTTGCACGAGAACAATAGAAACGTGTTTCGCCCCCTTTTTTCTCACCCACTGACCTTTTTCACCCTACCTGCTTCAAATTTCCCAGTTTCTGGAGGTCAACTAGTGCATGAATCATCTATTAGCCCAAAAGGTGTCTAACAATGACTTTCGGCAATTGATATTACACCTTTATTGGATTGAAATATTAGAAATGTGTGCATAATTTAAAAAAGAATAAGACCAAATGCGACGCATATCTGACTTTATTTAAGCATTTTACGAAGGGAAATAAATGTCAAAATACGACGGAGACTTAGCATTCTGGCGAGACTCGATATGAGCAGCAGAGCTTCTCGGAAGTTGATGAGGTATTTTTTTCCCAAAACATATATCAAGTTACAATTTATGAGTTGTGCTATAAATCTTTATTGTTACAGTCACAGACGAAGGGATATTTTCTCAGTTTGGTTTTGGCTTCTCCCTGATGGAAATTCGAATTCATCTTCTTATCTCGTGAGAACTTCCAAAGTTGGACTGAAAATAATTGAAGAAAATCTGGTGGAGAAGCGAGTGTATTTTGCAAAATGCCTCAGATTGTCCGCTAGTAATTGAAAGCAGGAGTGGGGGTAAAGCGAGCTACCTGTTGAAAATAAGACGTTGGATGAAGCCGAGTATCAGATGGGCGTACCGCTGAAATGGCATTTGGTAGATAAGAATGTATACATCAGACAGAAATCCATCTTAGCAGTGTAAATGGCGAGACGGCATGCAATCATTTTTCACGAGGTGGTGTGTCCCCTTAGAATATTTGAAAGAGATGTTAGTTGAATCAACTATATACCCAATTGTTTCCATTAAATTAAAATATTCCATTAATCAGTTAAATTCCTACTCGAATCCTTTAAAGGAAATCAAAATTACTCCCCAAAATCTTGTGTTTCCTGCTGCATACATAACCCAGTCAAACATTCCCGCATTCATCGTTTCGTATTCGAGGTATTCGAATATTAGAGTAATGATTTAATATTCGAATTCGATATTCGAATTCAAGAAACCTGCTATTCGACCCATCTATAATCAATGCCAATCATCCTTTCTGAAGAGCTAGTTGAAACAATTTAACACCCAGGACTGTAACCTCGTCAAGACACCCATGGAAGTAAAACCGGAAACCAAGCGGCAAAGAAGACTGATAAGCCATTATCTAGAGAATTACCGTATAAGGGTGTGTAAGAGGCTTTAAGCTTGTGTAAGAGGTGTTAAGACGTTTTTCCAGTCATTGCAGCCGAAAATGGGGGTGCATCTCTTACACATACTTCTTATCTTCCCCCCTCCCCTTCACTGGTCGCAAGTCAAAGGGAAACTGAGTGGCCTTGGTTTTCAGTGTGAGTCAGTCATCTGAAACCCTAGGTCAAAACAAGTGGCAGGCAGGGGAGTTTCACCCTTAGTGAGGTATTTTTAAAATTCTCCCGTTTTTCTTTTCTTACTTGATACCATCATGCCGTCACGTCGGTACCTCAGAGGTGAACACGGAGTAGATCACGAGGGTTTTTTTGCTCTGAAGGGCATGCTAAATTTACAACTAAATTTATTTTTCCATTAGGGGGCATCCCACGGCATTTATACTGCAAATAGTAATCGCATATCAAACATAGAGAAACGCTTAGTTTTTAAGGAAAATACCCGGTTAATAGTTAACATCTGTCTTGCGGAGTAATTTCCATTAAGCGAAGGACCTGATTTTTCAAAAATCATCTTCAGGTGCTATTATGAGGATTATTGCCACTGAAAATTATATTGGCGTCAAAACGTGCAGTTTAAAAAATTCAAACGAGTGTGTAAATTGTTGGACTAAATGGCGGATAAAAGGAATCAGAAATGCTTACAAGGGAAGAGTGCTGAAGGAGAGGTTGAGGGGAAGGAGCATGCTCCCTCCGTCTTTCAAGCAACGAGGCTACGAGCAAAGGAGCAAGTGTCTGATCTTGCATGTGACATCGTTGCCTTCAAAGCGAAGGGGCGAAGGCACAGCAATGTGATATACATAGTTAGCATTGCCTGAAGTTTCCAGTCTGTCTCGTCTTGTTTGAATGCGCTCATGCTACAATTGTTTCTTCCGAAATGGTCCTGCTTGGAGTATTAGTAGCCTTTCTGTGAATATAAATCTTTGGGTCAATAAATTAGAGCTTAAAAAACTTAAGTTCTGTCTCATCTGCGTCGCATAAGGTTTCATTCTTTTTTGAACCTTGAGCGTGTCATACAATCGCTGAAAGCTTTCGAGATGTCTTTGAGCACAATATGTGACTCACGTAGCATTTGGCCTCCACAAACTGGGAGAAATGAACCTTGTAGACCTGTAACATTCAGTTGGTGAGATGGGGTAGGGATGAAACACGTTTCCATTGTTCTCGTGTAACTTGATATTTTCCTTTGAGACAAGTGAATTATGATCAGTGGGTCTCAGAAAGGAAAAAGAAATGGCAGAGGCATTGGCTGATGGAGGGCTGAGTGTGATTCTGTTAAATCTACGACGTTGTTATTATCGTATGGCATTGACATTCCTCCGATTGTTGTTCAATCTCGTGGGAAAGTTCATGCTATTTCCATGCCAAGATTTGCCTTAAAAACTTCCACAATTGTAATTCTTTTGCAATACTCCTTCGAGAGCTTTTAAACAAAATTGTTTGTGATTAGGACATGCATCGTAGAGCAACAGCATATGCGAAGGGAGGATTGGAACTCTTTCTACTCCCTCTTATGGGATGTTGCATTCACAAAAGTATTGATTTAAAATTTTGGATTCAGATTCAATTTCTTCGGTGAATTTGGATCCAGAGTATAAAGTGAAGGGCATTATCCGTGGATATTTGGATCTGAGGTATCGATCCAGCCATGCATAGTAAGTATCATAATGTTACGACTACAAGTGAATACCTACATATCTCCGAGTGCCATACATATGGTGTAGATTTAGCTGAAAAAATTCCGTGTAAATTTGTAGTATAAAAAGAGGAAATTTTTATAACTGTGGAAAGTCCAAGCATATGTCTGCAACACCGCGCAATAGGATTACAGTAAAACTTTGATTTTACGCAGTTGGAGGGACCGAAATATGGGCACAGTGTAAAATCAAAGTGTGTAAAATCCAGAGTTGGTATTGAGGAGGAGTATAGTTTTCAGGATCACTCTTGCGAAGACTTAGTCATACACTTTTGTATAGTTCTGATTTAGACCAATCCTTTTCAATCGCGTCAGATATATGTTTCCCAGATTTAATTACTCATTTGGAGGCAAGAAAATGAAGCCTAATAATCTTGTTTACTCACTAGCAACACCACAGATGACGTGTTACCTTAAGAGAAACAACATAGCATTCCTGAACAATGTTTCCCATGGTTGAACAACATGGTTGAATCGCTAGCATTTCTGGCACTAAGATTACTTCTGTTGCCCAGGAGAAATTTTGGAATGGTGATAGTGAATGCTCGCAGAGAAGCTAATTTTCGAAAATATTCTCATTAAAAGCAGTTTTCAGGATATACCTTTAACCACCTGCAGACAAAGATTGGATATTGAAGAAATGAGATATCCGAGGATTGCCATTGAAATTAACCCCCTTAACAGGGCGCATATTTTCGCTAATACAGTAAAACCTCACCTTAACAAACTCCCGCTAAATGAAGGACTCCGTTCAACAAACAAATGCTAATGGTCCGGCCAATTGCATATGTAAACACAGTAGTGAAAAACCCCGATGAACAAACTCCTCTTTTACGAAAACTCCCGATCAACCAAATGAAATTTCGGCGCGATCGAGAGAAATTCACCTCTCAATAACCAATTTTTCCGGTTAAATTTTTATTTTCATATGAATAATTTAATATTCGTAGCGTTGGAGGGCCAATCAGAGACTTCCACTGAATAAGCCAATCAGAATCGTCGTTATTAACCCTATAACCTTCCGTGGTGTGTTTCCGCTGACCCCAACTCGCGGCTCACGGCGAATTGCGAAAAATATTAATGCTGACTATCGTAAATAACTCAATGTCCCAATATTTACACGCTCAAAGATATGATATCTAGAGCTATGTACTTCGATCGCATTCTTTTGACGGTTGTTTAAAATACTTTACAGAATTACAACGCGTAAATTCCGAGAAGCATTTTTTTTCACTCACCGCCATCTTGGATAACTTCTTTAAAATTTAACTAAATTACAGAGGATACAATGTGCGCACTAGAAGATGAAAGCCAAAATTTGCCTCTCTTAATTGTCTTGAATATATGACTCAGTAGTTACTCTTGTTTCATTCACATTGTTTATTTCAATATCATTTAAAAAATAGGAGAAACTTTTGCATTTGCCGCAATCTTGGATAAAAAATATTCGCCCTTAAGAGACGAAAGACAACATTTCCCATTGATCTAGACGTTACATGAATTGAGTGCTTTATACTAAAGGTCGGTCTCTGTCTGTCGGTGATTGTAACGATGTCCTAACATGATGTGAAGCGGTGTTGATTTTCTCCAGAGGAAAAGGTTTGCGACGGCCGTCAATTATTGCATGAAGAAGACGACAGTTGCAATTAAGTATGACATTCGGTCATAATACTGTAGACAATTCTTGCATAACGGTCGGAAATTGTTAACGCTGCGTCCCAGGGGCCTAACCGAAAACGCTCCATTACCAATGTCGATGGACAATTGTCTTCAACTATCTTTCTAGAGCTGATCCCCATTTCAGGGCCCATCTTGCAGTCGAGCAAGCAAGAAGTTGGGAATGGATAGCTGAATAGAAACAGTTTCAAGGACATATTTAATGCTCACGAAGCACTTTTTTAAAAATAATTTGCTTCCTGACCGTTCTCTAAAGGAATAGGTGGGCTGCGGGGGAAAAATGAGCAAAGAACGTTTCATAGTACTCCTACTCAGGGAAAAATTTTTACTTTGCAACAGCTTTGGAACCCTTTTGAAACTGCTTTGGAACACCAAAATCTGCATTGGAACTGCTGTGAAACTCATTTCCACTCATTTGTACCAAAAATTAGAAATATGAAGACGTTTGTAACTCATTTGTGATCCCCTTTCGAACTCCTTTGTACAGAGTGTGTTCGTGTGGAACTGCTTTCTACACATTTGGAACTCCTTTCGAACGATTTGGCAGGATTTCCGTACGTCATCATTCGTATTGTAACTGCTGTGTACGGAGAAGATTCATTTGGAACTCCTTTTGAACGAGACGACAGGTTTTCCAGACGTCATCATTCGTATTGTAACTGTTGTGTACTGAGAAGATACATGAGTAACGGCTTTCCATACGTTTGCAATTCTTGTTGAACGATTCAATAGGATTTCCAAACGTCATAATTCGTATTGTAACTGCTGTATATGGAGACAATTCATGTGTTACTGCTTTCCATACGTTTGCAATTCTTTGTGAACAAATCCATGCTATTTATATACGTCATCATTTGTTTTGGAACTGTCTTCTATGCGCCAACATACCATGGCCAGATTAAGTCTGATACGTTTGGTCGAGAAAACGAAAATTCTTAAATAAATCTTCTGCAATAAAAATGCATAAGTGGTTTAAGAAATAATCGCAAAGTCAGTTAACAGAAATGGAACTCCCAAATATTAACTCGAATGAGTTTAAAAATTATTCTATTTACCTTGTGGCTTTAATCGTATTTTTGGGTCCGATTTGATATGCGACAAGATTATTTTCACTACGTACCGAGAATCTTGGTTGCATATAATAAAGGTATTCAATAACAACTTCATAGCGCTCGCGTTTTTTTGCGTTTCCAAGTATATTATTATCGTAAAACATCGATGTCTATGCTTTCAAAGCATACTTCGAACATATAAATATTGAATTTTACGGCATTTTTGCAAACTTTTTTACATTGCTTTCGAACTTTAATATTACCGGAAAAGTAGTATTTTGCTTCGATTAATATACATAAAACATACCGACGTATTGTCTTCGCGATCCCTAAGAAATGGTTTATGTCCATATTTGGATCCGTATTTTATAGGACTGAATATTTTCGCCATGAATCCCTCCTTCGAAAATATATTTCAATGTCGAGGTAGACAAGTTCGATTACCCGGAAAGGCCTTTCTTCGCATTTTCCATTGAATTTTCAGATACACCCATGTCTCGTATAGCGCAAGGGATGCATTCCTTGGGGTCTTTGCGCTATACGAATTTGCGTTATACGAGAGCGTTTTAACATAGGGGAGATAGGGATGCGTTCCTGGTAGCATAGGTCTTGGGTATTGAATTTCCTCTAAAACATCTATATTCCCATAAAAAGCCTTAGAAAACATTATTTCTATAAATATTTATAGTTTAAAACATCTTTAAAGATAGTATTCACGCATTCAAAGACTTTTATTCACGTTAAAAAAAATTCTTACGTGCTTTCGAAATTCCATCCTGTCGTGCGGGTGGGCTAACATCTGCTATCTCAGGGGATCGTAATGCGTTACCGGTAGTTGATGATTTTTCAAACTAGTCTAAAAACAACTATTGTGTCACCCAGGCCCTTTTGTCGCCCATCGAAATGACAGGAAAATGCTACTTCAAATGCCATTTCATAGCCAGCGGAGTTTATGAATGATAAATCATTTTAATTTGAAGTCCTCCGAGTCATTAGCAGCTACGTGAAACAGCCTTTAAATGCCTTGAAACCTGACCCAGGTTTTCCTTCCCTGAAAATGAATGAACGAGAATGCATTCTTTTCCAAAAGAATATCGTCTCATCAACACTAAAAACTAGTTGAGGGGGAAAGGAGCCACTTTCAATAACAGCTTGGAGTTCATCAAAAAATGTTGTGGTGGCTGCGCTATCAACACTTGCAGATTCACCTGATATCGCTGCACTGAAAATACCTGCTTGCCGTTTAAATTCTGGAACCAACCGTAGCTTTCACTTAATGTCTCGGAGCGATTACCACTCTCGTCTTTTTGTACTGATTCACCATGAACTTTCCGTATGTGTAGACCGCTTGGTTGAAGTTGGTGCGGCTGAGGTCACTGATGTTTTAGCTTCGTCTTTATTCCGAATAAGGCATCGTGAGTTCAAACTTCCGCGCAATATCGCTTTGACGCTCTCCATTTTCAAAGCAATTGACCTCTCTCAAGTCCTCTTCTAGGTTTATGGTTTTTCTTGATAAATTCTTGATTTTTCTACCTGCATTCCTATTTTTTGCCATATTCTCTTGGTTTTTACTCTGTATGGCTCTATCTAAATCACCTTCTTCTGCTGAACTGTATTCCTGAGACGCAGAAGGCCTAAGACTGCGGGGAGGGAACGAAGCCATTGTGTTTAAGACTCTATAGCGGACCCTTTTATGTGTTGATGCTATTCATGCGCAACTCGGTCACCGCTCCATTTCTCCCCCGTGAATACCGATGACCTTGAAGGCTTTAGCGTAGACTCTCTACCTGGAAGTCAATCGCCCGGTAACCTACGACGGCAAAAATACGTCTCAAACCGTATTGCTGAAAAAAAACTCATTTCCACTAGCCCCACGCTTAATTAACGATCTAAATTATTTATTATCATTCTGTTAAGGAGACGAGATAAATCTTCGGTAGGCCGGCTATCTAGACCCAATGACGAGTAATACTTTTGGCAATTGCGCAGCAATGAATTTCGATTAATATATAAACAAAAAAGAAGATTTGAGGCAAGAAATAATATTAGTATGCGTAAATTGATGGAAATTTCGTGTGTACTTAGCGCAAGTTCACGTTTTATCACGAGAGCGTTTAAGATTTTTGATTAGGCTACACTGCGTTGCAATGTTTCCCCGAGGAACGAATTTGCGCTATATCGAAATTGCGCTAATCGAAATTGCGCTATACGAGACATGGGTGTAATTAAAAAGGCCGGTTTTCAAGAAAAAATATCCAGAAACGAAGGCATTTCACTCAAAAATGGACACTGAATGATCCACATCAACCACGTAAGATCGGAATTAAGCTCTCGATAAGGACTTTCTTGACCACCAAAGTGACTTACCCCTCACTCCGCAATATGAAAATATGAACCTTGTGTTAAGCTTGTCGAGCTTGAAGGTCCTTCGCTTATGACTAATGCTTTGGAAAGCAATGGAGCTATTGCGATATGATGGCACTGCCGCACTTCAATTCGCAATATTCATCTTGCATAAATTTCCGAAACATACTAAAATAAACTTCAAGAAAATTGAATACGCTATCTTGAACTGCTACAAAGCAGGTGGCATGGTGTACAAATGAGTTCCACATGGGTGTCCAACTGGTACAAATCAGTTTCAAAACGGATGAACGAGTGGTACAAACGAGTTCCAAATTTAAATCCAAATGAGTTCCAAAGGTTGAAAATTAGTTCCATAGCAGTTTCCAATGGAAATCCAAAGCAGTTCAAAATGTGTTACAAATGAGTTGATGACATGGTAGGACGCTATGACATCATAAACTGCTGTGTAATGTGTTTCAATTCCACAGCAGTTCGAAAGCACATACAAATCAGTGGAACAAAGCAAATAGATGACAGTTCCAAATGACTTACACAGCAGAAATTTTTCCCTGAGTAAGCACCAATAGTGATGGCTCGGAGAAGTTACCTCCGTTTTTAGTGGGGAAGTACGTGAAACCCCGCTGTTTTAAGAATGATAGAGTCAGGGGTGTATCCAGGAATTTCGTTTGGGGGGTCCAAAACATGGGGGGGAATTTTTGAAAAACAGGGTACTAACTTTGTACTACTAAGTAGAGAGTATTAAACAAATTTTAACACTTTTCATAATAGAAAAAAATTCATTTTTCAAATGAATATTTTGTACCTCCCGGACCTCACCCCTGGCTACGCCACTGGCACAGTCTAAACATACCATGATTAGACTGGGCCACTGGTGAGAGTGATGCCTCGCCCCTGTGGTAGCAGCAAAAATCCGTGAATGACAGTGGGATTAATTCAGCGGTGGTTGGCGGGAGTTGATGCACTCATGGGGAAAGTAGATTTCTTCCTCGATCGCTACACGGGCCCCAACATAGGACTAACAATAAGAAATGTGCGCGTTATTTTCTTCCCCACAACTGCACCAGCTAAGTTGCGACCTCTCGACCGAGGGGTCATTTCTGCGGCAAAGCGGCATTACTGTCGGATTTTAGTGGAATTTTTCATTCGTCAAATGGATGTAAGGGATCGGCAAAATTGAAGAGGACCATTTTGCAGGTAATGCAGCGGCTTTGCAAAGTTTGGAAGCGTGTCGCACCTGTCATCATATTTAGTTATTTTGCAAAAATTGGCATCATCATCATGACTAATTTTACTTCGAGAACTCATGCATGAGGCCTTTCAAGCTGTTTTCTTATCGGGAGTTGTCAATCCGGATCGAAGTCAACTGCGACCACGCGATGGAGAGTGATGACGAAATCCGTGAGTCCTGGCAGAGTCTCTCAAAAGACATGAATATTGAAGGGTCGTTTGATGAGTTCACTTGAATAGACTCAAATTTCGTTATCCGCTATAATTGGCGCTGTTACCTTAACTTTATATTAGTAATGGTCAAATCTATTGAATTCTTAATTTTTCATTGTAAACTTCACGAATACATGTACTCTATTTCAAATATTGAGAATAAAGGGATGGCCTCGCGCTCACCGCTACGTTGCATACATTTTTGAAAACCGATGAAAAAGCACGCGAAGTGATTGAATAATACGAACTGAGGCTTCCTAAATGTGGTCTATTGCCCGCGATTTGCATTTCAGCTGAAGACATCAGCACTGCTTTGAAGTATGCGAAGGTAGAATGAAGATAACGCATGCAGACTTGCTTCAATTTCCGAGCCCCTAGGACGATGCAACGTGCGTATCACCTCCGGGGAACGAACTCCCGATCAACAAAACGGCAAAATTTCGGTCCCTTGAGTTTCGTTTAAGAGAGGTTTTACTGTACATCACAAAGGCTTTACACCCTGTGGGCCTGGGTTCAAGTCCTAGCAGTAGCAGAAACTTATAATATATGGCCCTATCCCTACTCGACTGTATTGTGGAGGGCAATTCCAGTACACCACTCTGTCCATCAGATGGGACGTTGAGTCCTGGTCCCTTTGGAGCCTATCATTACAATTAGCTAATGCCAACCCACAACCCTTACTTCATGGCACTAATGACCCCAGCTGTCGGTTACCTCCTTCCAAATAGCATACCATAGATAATATGGAGCACTAAGGACCCGGGATATTCGGAAATTCAGATTTTTCCGGTGTTTAGATCACTTTTTTTAAGCGAACTATTTAAATAACCGCGCAACTACCGTCATACCGCCAGTGATGAATAAAAAAATGATTAATAGTCCGGCACAGTTTTCCTTTATAATTTTTACGCATTAAAAAAGCATTTTCCCATGAAATTTTAGCATTAGTAGATAGAATCTACCGGGTATAGCTTCTCTGGCGTCATTCTTCCGCGAATTCAGCGCCGGGACCTTCGACTCACAAGTTGTGTTACTCATCTTCACGTAATATTTTGCTTCCCCATATCTGATAACAACACCAGACACTTTTTGTATTTCGATTTAATGGTGCTTAGCCATTCCTGAGTTTAAAGGGACTGCCTTATCGCTCACGTCTTGAATTTGACTTCAACGATTACATGACGATTGACGACGCGAGTTATTCTCCGAGGCATTAACAGGGTTAACATTCTTCTTCCATGGCATTAACTCCCGTTCCGTTAAAAATAAACGCTAGCCACCTAGCGGAGTTAAGCTAATAGCTACTCAAGTTTCAACCATGTTTCATTTAAACCCACTGACAATGAGATACATTTTGAGTCAGGTCTGATAAACGGGCCGCGCAATTAACTTTCCCTCGCCTCCATTCGTCCCGCAGATGTGGGGTTAGCCCGCGGAATGAGACTACGCATGCTGCTTTTACCATCGTGTTGAATCACCATTGACTTACGTCCATACTAGAAGTACGACTTTCTTTTTTGGATCGCCTTGGAAGCCAAAATTTTGGCACGGGAGGATTTTTAATGACTCATTTCGCCGTTATATTTCGCTGGGGCGACGGAAAACATAGCGTTGGCAAATTTCTAGAAAACCTTCCGTTAGGGATAGATATTCCGTATTTCATAATTCCGGATTAATGACCATCTACTGTAATTACAGTAATTATGTTATAAACAGCTTCGATCAATAAGTCGAATAATAAACGAAAGGTGATAATGTTAATATCTCCGGCGATCATCTGTCTTCATCAAAAGTAGTAACGCATACACGGCGATTGCCGTATGTTTTAGGTTTCGATAGGTTTTAGGTTTCCTTCAACGGCAAATTTGAACTAAGAGCAATATTCACGTTCATAAAGGATACTGAAATATTACTGGGAGGGCGCAGAGGGAAGCAATAATTAGATTCGAGATATTTTTAGTTACTCGCTCAACAGCTCGACGTCATTTCAACTGTTCCTGTATTCATTTTTGCAACTCATTGAGACGAATAAATAACCTAACTTCACATTGCTCCAGTCGGGATTTTCAAAACAAGTCGAAAGACAAGTACGTTAAATCAAGATTAGCGGCCTCTTTGGGGCTGAGGTTATGCTGCGCAAAATCGAAAAACTGCGTAAAATCAAGAAAAGATGTAAAATCGAAGTTTCACCATTGCAATTCCCTATGCTTTCTGGCCAGACTTGAGTGTCGCTGCGTAAAAACGAGACTTGATGTAAAATCAAAGTGTGTAAAATCGAAGTTTTACTGTAAAAAAAATGCTGCTAATTTTTTGCGCCTCTCTTACACGTGCTAATTGGTTGCCTAATGCACACAATGACAGGAGCGAGGCTAGATTTGACTGTTGTTATCAACTTTTTGATAAAAAATCAAAATTATCCTTCAACAGGACCCAAGACCTTTTTAAAAAGAGTTTTAAATAAACCATTGAACTGAAGCTGTGTTATAGGAAGAGGAATGAAGATGTTCTTCATGCTTATGCTGACTCAAATTGGAACAAAAAGGAAGACTCAAGACCTATCTCAGGCTATATTCTAATATTTTCTAGAAACACTGTCAGTCGATTCACAAAGAAACAGACTAGTGTAGCTTCATCATCCACAGAATCACAGTATGTAGCACTTGCTGCAGCTGCTGCTCCTGAATTCCTCTGGTTGAAATACTTATGCCATGGCTTCATCGGTACTGACGAATCAGAGGAATTTTTGAAGGTAAGACAATTAATACATTCACTGCCCCATTGGTCAAAATGAGCGAAACGCGTACTTCATCCTTACACCGTTTGGTCATCATGACCATAGAAAGAGGCACATTTCTGCCCTCGCATAGCACATGCCTCGTGGGTCACAGCTACTTTGGTGTCGCGTATATGATGAGACCGATACGGCCTACATACGACGAACACATACAAAAACTCAAATGGAAAGGATCCAAGTATTAAAGAGAAAGGAAAAAAAAGCATAACACTTTGGTGCAATGGGTGAATTCGTCTAAAAGTCCATGGCAGGGAATGTGTTCACTACTTGAAGTCAAACTACATTTCCACAGAGTCATTCGTTCATTGCATTCCTGCTGGCATGCTGAATTTATTAGTCCCACTTACAAGCTTTGCAGACTGAGGAACTCTATACTGGCTGAGTTGCAAACCATTGCCTTGAGTTCCATACTTAGAGAAGAAAATTAAAGATTTATTCAAAATTGTAACTATGCATAAATAATTTATCTTTAGTCTGATTCTAGCCACACTGAATGAATCTCATTGTATTCTTATGTTATTATTAAAAGAATGTCAAATGCTGGGCACATTAATTGCTAAATTTTTAATAGTCTGTATTTTCTTACTTTAAATTGAACGAACATACTTGGCGACTAAAGTAATTAACAACTTTATGTAAATGGTAAATGGGTAAATCACCTAGCGGCTAAGTTAGCACCCACACAATGGAGGAGTTATGGAGGAGCTCACCTGGTGGAAGACATTTGGATTTCCGGGTGCAGACACGTTGGGCAGGTGGAGTTGAAGCATGTGCACAAACTGTGGCCAAAAGCTGTTGGCGAGGAAATCAAACCCCTCCACCGTCAAGCTATCCCTGGCAAAACAGACAGCAATGCATGAGAGCAGATACACATTACAAGCACTCAATCCACTCTGAGCTACACAAAAATTAAGCTCATTTATAAAATAACAAGTATTTTAGTGCTTGAATTCATCAAGCAAGGTTCGAGTGGAGGGTAAAGACATGGTGGTGACAAGTTATTTGGAGTCCATAAGTGGTTTAATTACGGAAAAAGACACAGTGTCGTTTAAATGGAATGAATAGACGAAGAGTATGCTATTTTGCCCTTAACAATACTTTACATTGCCTTAGTGACCACGATAATAAAAGCGTTAAGAGATCGTTTTGAATCGAATGATTCACGTAATGGAGAGTAATATTAAACAAATGATAGATGAACTTGTAAAAAAAGCCGATTGTCCATATTTTAGTCCTTATCCAAGGATTGTAGGATTGTATCCAAGGATCCTTCATTCCCATATATGTAATAGCGTTTGAACGTAGATAAGTAATGAGCAATTATCATTTTGGACCTAAGATCTATTATATTGTTCTCATTGATAAAGATTGATAGATATTCAATGTCCACCATGAATTAACTGTAGTAAATGAAAACTGAGAAGCCAATGTGATAACTTTTAACAAAAACTTATTGGAAATCGAGATAAATATGTATTTGTTTAAAGTCAATTTTAATCAAAAAGTGCATGCAATGTGTGAACTTATGGATTTACGTCACAATTCCTAGTTCCCACTTGATTAAAAACCGTATTACGGATAGATAAAGGGGCTGAGATTACTTTGATGATTCGAATGGATATGACTGGAGTATCAAAATTCGGATTTCACTGATGACTTCTGCCTCTCAATGTTGTCACGGCGTAATATCGAAGAAAGGTTTAAATAAAGGATGAGTCGGTTCTTAAATTTTTTCGGTTCTAGGTACCGGTTCGGTTATCCCCAATCGGTTCTCTGTTCTCGTACTCAGTTCCAAGGATGATTTCTTATTATCTGAATTAATGGCAAATTCAAATGAACAACCACAAGAAGTGAATGAAAATAATTTCACTAAAGATGTAAATTAGCAGGAAAGCTCTATGAAAAAACTTAAGATCGCCTCCGTAATTTTACTTGCCAAGTAAAAAGTTTCAATACCATGTTGTCAAAGAATGCTCGATGAACCAATGCGTCATGTTACATCAAGTAGCCACTGGTTCTATCTCGAGGTTTTTTGATTCTAAAAATTCAACATTATTAGCCTATTTATTCTTTTTTGGCAGAAATATTGCCTGCAGTACTGAACTGTACACTTTTTCTGTACAGTACTGTACACTGAACAGTTTATTGAAAACAGTAGTGGTTGATGCTGATTTTGAAGGCCTGCACGAAATATGCTTGGAGCACAGTTTACATATGCATAGCATCAGGATCAATAGTGCAACTCCTCTCACATCTGACAACATCATCCGTTGATTTCATTATCTTAACCAATAAATTTCAAATTACATCTCTATCACAATTTATGACAATAAAAAAAGAAACATTATCAGTCTCTCAGTGCAATGTGCAGAGTGTATGATATCTTAAGTGAGTCTATCTTTAGCCAACACAAACAAACTGGATGGTTCACCCATGCGAGAACATGCCACATATAATTTTCTGTGTGAAAAAAAACGGTGTGTCCAAATCTAACAAAGTGGGGAGTGTCACAAAAGTGTCTCTCAGATTTCAATCAAACTTTGTGGTGTTGTAGTCCATCGGGAGCTGTCCACGAATCACCCCCCTTATGGAGTTATATAGCCAATAGTTAGGGGCACCGAATTTTCGCGAACCGCAAAATATAACGCGAAATTTTCAAGGTTGCGCGAAATTCACTTAGTTCCACGAAATTTTTCTGCGAATTTGGCGCGATATTTTCCACCGTTGCCGGTAAAAAATACCCCGTTACTTTAAGTTTTCTTAAAAAACCGGTATCAAAAACCGAGCGCATAAAGTCGGTGCTTTGGAACCGGCTCGGAACTGTTGCGAGGATTTGAATTTGGCACCCAAATCCGAAATGGTTCGCAGCGTATTCAAGGCCAAAAAGTAAAAAAAAAAGTTTTGAACACGCATATATTACTTTCCGATTGCATGGCGTCAATGTCTTTCTTCTTTTGAGAGTTGCTCCCTAGCACGCGCATTTAAGGGGTCGTCAATTTGTCGCTCTCGCCAAAATTGTAACATTCTGTAGTCGCTGCCACGTAGGCCGCTTTCCAACAAGCTGACTTTTCGCCTGCAGCCGGCCACGGCACGGTGACGTTCTTTCAACATACTATAGATCTATGGATGTCTTCAAACGAGTCGAATCACACCGTCGCGTTGACGGCAAGGCGCCCATTTCAATCCGGCCCGGCGATGCTCCGTCTACGGCGTGAAATATAGGCTATGCTACATTGAGGCCGCTTTCAGACGAAACGACTTTTCACCGGCCGCCGTTCACGTGAAATTCGGGCGGCTTTCAGACGAAACGACTTTCTGCAGCGCCGTGTGCTGTGCCGTGAACGGCACCAGCGGGAAATCGTTTCGTCTGAGAGTGGTGTTAAGATTGATTCATGTGTATATACAGCAATTCTGCGATATACGAGCAAGATGCGTTTCGAGAGCCTATTCGTAAGTTGATAAACCTATGCAAGCCGTCGAGAAGTGTGGTTATCCTGCAGAATGCAACCCCGCATTACAATTTTACGTTAATTCATGGCCGCTTAGTTTATGAATGTTGTCGCTGTACCGGCGTGTTGAGCAGTTTATTGTTGAGGTTATAAGAACTGCGAGAGTGAAGCATGCAAATCAGTTGTCAATTTAAGTAACAATTTAAGCTAGTTACATCACAGAATGTATTTTAATCTCACTTAGAAGTTACAAAAAAAACCTGGAGAAAGAACCAGTGGCTGCCTGATGTACATAATGAGACATGTTGGTCGATCATGCATTCTTAACAATGTGTTATTTAACTTTTTTACTTGGTAAATAAAATTATGGAGGCGATCTTGAGTTTTTTTAACAGACCTTTCTTGTTAATTAACATTTTTCGTGAAATTATTTTCATTCACTTCTTGTGGTTGTTTAATTACCTGAATTAATGGCAAATTTAAATAGAGTTCATCCTTGGAACCGAGTATCGAGAACTGATGGGGGAGAACCAGAACGGTACCGAGAGCCGAAAAAATTTAAGAACCGAATCAACCTTAATTTATAGAATTCCTTTACCCCAGTCAGCAATGCACAGTTTGGAAAAGAAAATGAATCTTCGCTTAATAGTCTCAAAAAATCTGTGAAACTTTCCATGTGTGAGGTCCTGAAGCAAATAGGATAAAGACTAATATCAAGTTGTCATTCCTTGTATAGTGACCCAGGGAGGAGCATTATTACAGCCATGGGAAGATTATTTAACTCAAGGTGTATATTGACAACTGATGTGAAGGACTTAGACACAATTGTTGCTTATGTCCTCATATAATCATTAACAGAAACTCAAGAACTTTTTGGCTATTCTGCTTTGAAGGATTCTGTTAGATCAGTTCAGGAAGAAGGAAAAGAATTTTCAGTACTTCCACTAATTCTTGCCCTTTAAAATGATTTTTCCCCATTTTGTAGAGAATTTTGTGAAAACCCTGTGAATACCTGTGGCAAATGTAGATGCAGGAAGAGGATTTTCCATGAATGGAAATATAAATAAAAGAACCACTAAACTTCCAAAAATGTATAATTAACCCTTTCATTGCGTAACATTTTCTCAGAGTTGTTTCACATTGGCGGAGAATTTTTTTTCACTGCATTCACTTTGTTTTTCGAAAATATGAAAACAATTTCAATAGAAAAGGGATTTTTATGTTAATTTGACAATTTATTAAACAATTTGTTCATGGCATCACAGTGATGCCATCCGCACCCATGTGATAAATGCGCCGGATATTAATGCAACCCGTTACACAAACATTAGAAACGACGGACAACATATTTTTACATAGCAACTAAGAAGCTTGAAATAATTTCTGAAATGATGGCGAAATTGAATTATAAAATAAGATAAATAATTTTTCAGATGTCATCCACTATCCATGCATCAAATTTTGGGTAAATAAAAGTTTTCGAATTTTAATTTTCACATCTAAATTTTGAAATTTACTAGTAACTTAGATTTGGATGCAAACATATGAAAGTTATTTTATCTTTTTGCCATTTTCGTTTGCGTTAATGCTGAAAATATTAACTAATAATTGTGAAATTCTTTGAAAAAAGGGTTCAAACACAGCCCTGGAACATCTGCACATCATACACCATCAGATTTATACTGATTCACCACTTTAGTCGTTCTAAGGACGTGAGGAGGATTATTTCTTCTGTTTGTCCTTAGAGTTTCAGTGGTGTGTCTTTTTGAGTAACTCAATAGATATTTGAATAGATTATTATAATTTTTATGATGATTATAATTTTCCATGTATAAACTCAGTAGAGTAGCCACGGGAGGGGGGGTTATGGGTAACAACTCCCGTTGAGGTGCCAAAAACGAGTAAATGGCCCCCGCACCCTCCAGAAGGGCCCTCAAACCTCCGGCAAAAACCCCCCATTTCAAAATCGTGGCTACGCGACTGTATAATGTGCCCACTGAGGAGAAATCTATCGATTAATTTTTGCACGACTTTGTCTGCATGTCCCCTGCCTCCAACATCAGGATCCTTCGCCCCAGTGTAAATTATATCATCTTGCACGAGGACATTAGGCTCAGAAAGCATATATAATGTTATGCCGCGTTTGTGACGCCAAAGCAGCATGCACTAATGAAGCAGAGTTCTTTAAAAGTGTAATAAATTTCTTTCATTCTTTGAGTGAATAATTTCAAAAGGGGTCGAATTTTATGCAAGGGGTCTCTTGGTATCGGATCATCTACTCCAGGGTTCCTGCCAAAACTCCATGCAACGGAAAATTAGTTGAAATCGGTCTCGGGAAAAAGTGCTGTGAAGGAGGGAAAAATCGAAGATATTTTCCTGCCTTTTCCAATAATCTGGAATGGATGGCCATCTTACAATACTTCATACAAATCATACATTAGGTATATCGGACGAAAAATGTCTCCCATACCCCACGAGTAAGATTCCTATGCTCGGTTATCCTTGAAGAACTGCATGTTGAGAGGCATTGGCAATATGGACCAAAGCCTTTCAGACGACAATATTTCCTCCAGCTCCACATACTTGCATCCTCAACGTAAACCTCAGTTAACACCTATAAAATATACTACAATAAAATACATTACACTTACAAAATGCACAAGACTGATGAGGTTGCTCTTTTGCAGTCAGAAAGAGATGTAAGCGTTAAAGTTTAGAACCGACGTACAAGAAATATCTAAACGTGAATATTCCAGATAAAACGCGCATAGAAATTTTGCCGACTTTCTTTTCTGATTATAATAGCTCTATTTGGTCGAAGTAAAATATGTAAATTGCTTCAAAGTTAAAAAAACCTTCGCGGAGAAGACCCAATACAATGTTCCATGCATACACTTGAGTAAACTGTACCAGAGGTAGTTTTATTGCGAGGAGATATTCTAAGCCTAGTTGACCAAAGGCTGATACATAAACGGTCTTTGGGGTTTGAAAATAGGAATAAAGTTAAAAATGAAGATGTCTCCTATATTCCACGTAAGTGACTAAATATATGTAAAATACCAAAATGTCCAATGGAAAAAGGCCATACGGTAATATTAGAAAAAAAATCTCTATAGAGGAGTGAAAATGCACGCAATCGAAAGATGTCCGAAGGAGGGACTGTACTAATCTAATAAGAATGCAAAAATACTTCTAAAAATAGAGATAACAGGCGACACAGAGCGACTTGTAGTCTATTCCGCGGTGACGGAAAACGACTTTTTTATTTGAGCCCCGAAATTCGATCATTTTTTCCCCGAGGATTTCCCCAATTCTAATTTCTCATTCAAAATGGAAAAAATATAAAAGTTTCCTTAGAACCTTCATTATTTCCCGTGAATAACGAATTGTTGGTCGTAATTATTCCCACCTAGTAACTTTAACAAACTCATGCGAAATAAATGAGAAAAAGTCGAAAACTCTATTTCTTCCTCCGTAGCCAATATAATCAGATCCCTATTGAAAGGATCGTTCAGAAAATGAGTGGCAAATATATTATGGAAGAATGTTAGGAGTTATAACGTCATTTTGTAAATATTAAGGTTAAACATTAATAAAAACAGCAACAAATTATTCAACTGTGTTTAGCGTGTGTAGGTATAGTGACCGTAATTTGAAATACGAAAATATTTTTCGCCAATGAGATGAAAGGAAATATCGTTTGAAAAATTTTAATAGGTCTAAAACGAAAATAATAACCTTCAAATGTGGCAACACTTAGTACAAATATTCAGAAAAGTAAAGAAAATATCACATTTAAATTTTTTGTAATGGCGAAAAATCTTACAAATAAAAAATTACTCCATAAATGTAAAAAAAATTTACTCAAAAAATATAAACTATTTTTCAAAAACGGAAGGCATATGCAGGTAGCCTAATCCATTTTGTGTGCTGGAAACCATCATTTGAGTAGATAGAATAGAGCAGAGGAGCGTTGGGAGCGATTGAAGGACACAGGCCGGCGTGGCATCAATGTGATGCCACCCGCCCGTTGGCAGGACCTACGCTGGGCATCAATGCTATGCCATCCGCACTCAAAGGGTTAAAGTCAAGTTTGACCAATGGATCTCAATTCTAGTAAAATAAGGATTCAGCCAATTTTAAATTCCAGAGTGTGAATAATCTCAGAGGGCATATTAAAAAAATATAGATAATTGACAAACACATAAGTAATTGCATGTGTTGATATTATATTTTTTGTGTAAGACCTTAAAGACTTTTGTTATCAATTTGTTAAGTAAAAACTATAAGTTTTTTACATCATGCAGGCCAATGAGACAATGAAATTTAGACCAATCAAAAATATTCCCCATATATATAAATCCCGCATTTGTCAAGCGGTATGCGGTTGAAATACATACATACATAGCAAAAAGTGTTTATGATGTGTATGTAACAAATGCTTAACTTATTCCTTTAGCATTTGCTTTGACCCTTCTTTGTCATGGTTTTTACCATTAAAAATATATTTAAGATGCCAATAAGCATTTTTATTGGTGATTATTGTTCTTGGGATAAAAAACAATATTTGTGACGAGTGAATTTTTATGATGAAACTGTATTTTTTTATGACGAAATTGCAGTTTTATGACGAAATTTTAAACCGAAATTGACAGATTTTTATGACGAAATTCACAGTTTTTATTCACCGATAATCTTTGCCTCTACCAATAGTTTAAATTAAAAAATGCTGTTCAACATTTACAGGTTCATTGTATTCCTTTAGAAATATATTCAAATTGTAAATGGGAGGGTTAGCCTGATAGTTACGGTATATGACTCCTACCCGAAGGTCCTAGGTTCGATTCTTGGGATTTTTTCACACAGGACCTTGGGATTTTTTCAATTATGTTATTAAAAAAAAATAATACGCATTTTTCCGTTAAACGTGCACTTGGTTTCCATTTATGTTGCAATATGGACTTATATTCTTACAATCCAAGAATGATTTTTGGAATTGGATTACTTTAATAGTTGAAATTTCAGCACTACACAGATTTGAAGAGGAAAATGATGACTGCGAAGCAATATATTTTACGTATAAGAAACGCTAATTCTCTTTAGGGGAGGGGTAAAAGTATAATTTAGCATCAAGCTGCCTCTTGGATGAACCTCTACTTACAGATGGATTGTTAACACTTGAGCAACCGTTCGCTGAAAAAATGGATGACAATCCCGAACTCCGGAATAGACACCTCGACTGGTCTTCTATGAATTTCAACGGTTCTTTTCTAAAAATATTTATATGCCTTTTAACACTTGCATCCATACTTTATCGCAGCAGAAAGAGCACAAAAGTGCTAGATGATGTCTTTTGAATCGTTCACAAGTTTTGAGGTTTTCCTCTTCCAATGTAGGGAGTTCTTCGCTAATAAGAGTCGTGCAACCGAGAGTAGTGGAATATATTCATGCCTCTTCGAGTAATTATATTTCGGTTACAGTCATATAATTAAAATTTAGACTATCCAAAAATGTGTATTGTGAAAACGCTTCGTTTTGTCACACGAAAATTATGTAAATGAAACCAGGCTCCCGTGTGAAAAAATGGGAAAACATCTGATGCTTCTGCATTGCAGAAAAAGATTTCCACGCAGAAAAATAAAATTTTCATTGAAAATCATGGAAATAATAATGAAAAGCAGGCTTTTAATAAATGAAAGGTAGAAAAAACTATGAAAAAAAAGTGCCACGACCAAGAATCAAACCTAGGACCTCCAGGTAGGAGGCAAATATCATTACCACCGGGATACTGCTCCCAGTTTATAATTGCATATTTTTAAGGGAATATACCGAACCTGTAAGTGTTTAACTGCATTTTTTGTTCAAACGATTGGTTATATATGACTCCATAAGGGGGGTGATTCGTGGACAGCTCCACATGGACCACGACACTACAAAGTGTGATTGAAATGTGAGACCCACTTTAGTGACACTCCTTGTAAGCCACAAACAGACATCGTTTGGCCTTGAGACCCACTGATTGCCATTGACAATGCCAATCTAATTAGAAATTGAACCTGATTGAATTCCCTTGGCACATCTGTTAGAGTAATATGAATTCATGGTAGCAATACATCTTTTCCTTGAAACTTGACATTCAAAATGCTGTCTTCGACTACGTTTTTCATTAATTTTTTAATGACTAATCGCATGCCAAACAGATGTCAAACAACATTAACACTACTGACCGTCATCAAGGGGACAGTAAGCCAAAAACATTAAAATTTCAGCATTTATATGATTTTTTTCTTCAAAATTCACCATAAAATACGTGGCTAACGAAATTCCAATGCAAGAAAAAGAATTTGTATTTGTTCTTCTATCAAACGGTATACATCTCATGTGACCATTATCAAAGAAGAAAGGTCTGCAGGCATTAATAACAATCTTTACATGTGTTTCTTAAGGAAATGATTCAGGGCCCAATCCAGGGCCACATGGGCCCTGATGAAGAATAAAAAACAGTTTTTATCCTATTCCCAAACCTACTGAGCATACAGAGGAAGGACAGAATCGTTACAAGAGAATAAGGAACGAAATATGTTGTAAAGTGCGGAAGGCTAGAGAAAGGTGGATGAAAAGTATTTGTGAAGACTTGCAAAACAATCTTAAGCATGGAAAAGTAGAGGCCGCCTATAGGATAGTGAGGAACCACTTTCAGGAAAGAGGCATAAAATGTAATACCCTTAGGGACAAAAACGGAGAACTAATGATTGAAAACAAAGTAAAAGGTAAGAGATGGAAGGAATATCTGGAAGATTTGTACAAAGGAAGCAGCCTAAGAACGAATGCTATCGAAAATGAGAGGGAAGTGGATGCCGATGACATGGGAGCCCCAATTTTAAGATCGGAATTTGATGCGGCTGTAAGAGACCTCAGGATAAATAAAGCGTCTGGCATTGATGACATTCCTGCAGAACTAATTAAAAATTCAGGAGAGAAGACGTTGAACCAGCTATACAAAATCATTAGTGAAATGTATACGACAGGTGAGATACCAAAGGACTTTGAGAGGAACATTATAATCCATATTCCTAAGAATAAAAGAGGGGAGAACTGCGAAGATTTTAGGACCATTAGCCTTACTACACATGCTTCGAAGATACTGACAAGGATCATCTATAGAAGAATAGAAGGAAAAGCAGAAGAGTACTTGGATGAGGACCAATTTGGATTCAGAAAAAACAAATGCACAAGGGAAGCAATATTGGCCCTAAGACTGCTCATAGAGAAGAGAATGGAAAAGAACAAGCCAACGTTTGTTGCGTTTGTGGACTTAGAGAAAGCATTTGACAACGTGGATTGGAGCACAATGCTTGGAATCCTAAAGGAAATTGGGTTTCTTTATAATGACAGAAGAATCATCCACAGTTTATACAAAAACCAAGTAGCGGTGATAAAATCAGGGCCCAGCTGTGAAGAAGCAAGAATTAGGAAAGGAGTGCGACAAGGCTGTACATTGTCACCCGTAATTTTCAACGTTTACATTGAGAAAGCCATTAATGAAATCAAAGAAAAGGCATTGGGAGTGAATATCCATGGAGAAAAAATTAGCATGCTAAGATTTGCTGATAACATAGCCGTTACAGCAGAAACAGAGACGGATTTGAAAAATATTCTGGTTAATATGGGTAGGGTAATGGGTAGATATCAACTGAAAATAAGCACGAAGAAAACCAAGATCTTAGTATGCAGTAGAAGAGAAGAAGTCAAGACTAACATTAAAATAGGGAAGCAAAAACTGATAGAGGTGGATGAATTCTGTTATTTGGGAAGCAAGATAATTAGTGACGGGAGAAGTAAGAAAGAAATTATCAGCAGAATAGCCCAGGCGAAGAGAGCATTCCACCAAAAGAGAGACCTGCTTACAGCGGGAAACTTAAATGTGGAAGTAAAGAAACAATTTAGATCCTACATCTGGAGTATGCTCTTATACGGAGCTGAGGCATGGACAATGACAGCAGCGGAGAAAGCAAGGATAGAGGCCTTCGAAATGTGGTGCTACAGAAGAATAATGAAAATCAAATGGATCGACCGAGTTAGTAACGAGGAAGTCCTAAGAAGAGTAGGAGAGAAGAGAAGCCTTATGAAAACCTTAATAAGAAGACGGAACAACCTTATAGGCCACATCTTGAGACATGATGGCCTGATGAAGAAAATCGTTGAAGGGCAAGTGGAAGGCAAGAATGGAAAAGGAAGACCTCGGACAAAATATATGGAACAAGTAAAGAGAGATGTGAAAGAGAAGAAATACCTAGGTGTGAAAAGATTAGCAGATAGGAGAATAGAGTGGAGAGCTGCGTCAAACCAATCCTTGGATCGTTGACCAATGATGATGATTAGGGATGAGTCGATTCCACTTTTTTTCGATTCCGATTCCAATTCCGATTCCTTCAAATCGATTCCCGATTCTCGATTCCGATTCCATCGATTCTTACTCCTTCTAACAGGTGCGATTTTAATTTATCTGTAGCATTGCTATCATTAAAATTTAAGAATTGAATGGAATGAAATAACTAGGGATGGACGGATCCAGGATTTTTGGAGCCAAATCTTTTGAATAGGATATTTTCGAATCCAAAGGCATTTTCAAATTCCTATCATCAAACGAAGTCATTATTCAAGTTTATTCTGGGTACATACAATCAATGGAATGAGTTTTAGATTTTCATACACATTTTAATATTTTTATAAATTAAAAATTATTTTATGGACTTTCCAGTTGTTTTTTAAAAACATCTTTACATACTCAGGGCCTAAACTGTTACGCTTGGGTTTGGCAATGAAAATAGGAAAATCTTAGGATGAACCACTGACCAGTGGCGTAGCGAAAGGACCCCCCAAAATATAAAAACACAGTTACATTCCTTCATAAAAGGAAACAATATGTTTAAAAATCATGAATTTACAAAGATGAAAAATGAAAGAAAAATGTATCTTTGAAAAATGAATTTTTTTCTATTATGAAGGGTGTTATAATTAGTTTGAAACCCTCTCTTTTGTACCCTGTTGTTTAAAAATTGTCCCCCCGGGTTTTGAACCCCCCCTTAGCAAAATTCCTGGCTACCCCCCTGCCATCGACTGAATTCAAATTTTCCTCACGCACGTTTCTCTCGAATTTTACTTTCTCATCGCATACCAACTTGTGTTTCACCCGAAAATGCTTCAGTATGGTGAGGTGGATTTAGCACATCTTCGCGATAATTTACGCCACAGTGCACACACACGGTTCGGTTTGGAGTCAGATTTTGCTTCAGTGACGTCGTTGCCTTCAAAGCAAAGTCGGGTACGCTACGTGATATATGTAGTTGGCATTTCCAATCCGTCTCTAATTGTTTGAGGGGTTAATGCTGCGCTTTTTTCTTTGAAAATTGTGCTGTTTGGACAATGTTGCATATCAGTAAAGTCTAATTGTAGAATTGTAGATAGAAAACTGAGTGGCATTCAATTAGAGCTGAAAAATTAACAGAAATATCGTCAGGAATGCGTCTCGTTTGGTCTAATTCTTTTTTAAATCTCGTGCATGTCATCTTATTGTCGAAGCTATCAAGATATCTTCGGGCCCAGAAGTCACTCTCCTAGCATTTTTCGTCTAGAAACGGAGAATTGAAGCAGGTAGGCCAAAAAAGGTCAGTTGGTGAGACGAGATAGGGATGAAACACGCTTCAATTGTTTTCGTGTGATTTGATATTTTTCTTAGAAGACAATGATATATGATCCGTTTGATTTTGGATAAGAAAAAAACAACAATAGAGGCACGGGCTGATGGACGGCCGAGGGTGGTTTTCTGAAATCCGCGACGTAGTTACTTTTGACGTGGTTATTATCCTACGGCGCTGACAAGAGATTGTGAGATTCCCCCGATGATTGTTCAATCTCTTGGGAAGAGTCACACAATGTGCCAGTCGTATTTTGCCTTTTTTATTTTCTGGCTGAAAATCCTGGCCACGGCTGAAGTTCTACTCGTAACCTCTGCGAGAGCTTTCAAACCAGGGACCTGGAGCGCTCCTCCGCTCCGCTATACTCCGGCTCCATTGTCGGAGCGGAGCAGTTCAATTCCTACTGCTCCGCTCCGGAGCGGAGCGACAACAATGGGACCTAGGTGCTCCACTCCGGAGCGGAGCATTTCTTGCGAGAACTCCACTCCAGCAGGAATGGAACTGCTCCGCTCCGACAATGGAGCCGGAGCATAGCAGAGCAGAACACAAACGTCAATGCTTCGCTTCTTGGCGGGAAGTGAACGTATGCACGCTTCTGCAGCCGTGCAACGCATCGGATATTCCCTGCGGCTATTTTTATGTTGAGTTATTAATCCACATTCTACGTGATTTGCGGTATTATTTAATACCAATACATTTAAATTTACAAATAGTATTATGTAAAAAAAAGTATTTGTTTTAGGCGTGACTTAATGGAACCTTCTTGACACGATGAAAAGTAAAGATTTAAAAAAAAAATTGTGTGCGGCTGTTTATTCTGTCTTCTGTGCATTTGTACCAGACGATGACGTGCCACGTCGAAACCTAGGTCGTAAATTAAATATTTATGCGGAATTAAAAAGTTTTCTTTACTTTTCATTACGTAAATAATACTTTTCAAATTGGGCAGTCCAATATGTGTTCTATTTAAATACCTTGCATTAGATACTTTTGAATAATAAACAATTATAGTGATTATCTTAAGGATTAATACAATACGATAGTCGATAATCGCAATCAATGTTGTTTTATAATTTGACAGGCTTTGTGTCGCCATTTTAATAATTTATTAATTTTACTATCGCATTATAAAATTCTTTGTCGGGCGATATTAAAAAATAAAAATGCTGTAGGCTAATATTTTCAAAATTCTGGGATATCGTTTTTTTTTACGATGCCATAACGTAGTACGTTTAAAATGTTAACGATGTGGCCCTTCGTTGGGTGGAAATAGCATTTCTAATGAAATTTTACAATACATATGTACTTGGATTTAAAAGTAATATATATTTTAACCAAAGCCCATAATTTTTTTCCGAATAACATGCTTTGTAATTAGAGGTTCTTCTGAGCAATGTCTGTCTGTTAAACTGAATTCCGCGATAACACCTATTTTGAAATGTAGTCTTTCTTTCCCAAACAATGCAAGCATTTATTTACAAATGGTATATCTTTTGTACATTTACAAATGGTACCGATTTTTGTGATACAATTGCATAACAGTTGTATTTAAACTTCTTGTATACAGATGATTCGCAATTCAGTTGTAATAAAAAGGCAAAATACAAGGGAAACACAAATTTTCAATACCTTTGTAATAAATCTTTAATTAATTTTAATTATAATCTTTAGATTGTAAAATGATGGAAAATTGATATTTATAACTATAGAAAAATAATAGCATAATTTCATAATTGCAGACGACTTTTATTCATGAAAATATCGTAAAAATTATGGCATGAAACGGCCTTGGTAACCATAAGTTGTTGATTTTTTACTCAACAGAGAGGATCACAATAAAATAAAGTTTGGATTCACGAGCGCATAACTTCGGAGTACGCTCTTTTTCTTGCTCATAAGTGTGAAAAACATCAACAAAATCAAGATAAAATATCTATTTATACCCTACAAGGCGAGTTAGTTAAGGCCAGGTATATGGCAGTATTGTCAAATATTCCATCTATCATCTCTGAATTTTATTGATAGCTAAGAATAGTATGTAAAACATGTAATAATCAACGATAAAAATCATGTTCACAAAATTAAATTATTTTATTAGTTTATTATGTTTCTCCAATGCCATTTAAACCCGCATAAATAATAATCATTGTGAATTATTGTTGCGGCCAGGAAAGAATGTACATTTTACACGTGAAAGATAAAAATCGCAGTTGGCGTAATTGCTGTGAAGACATTATATAACATGTTGAAAGGTTTTACCTACGTATTCTTAAACGTATGCTTAAAATTTGAAACATAGCGGAAAGTAGTGCATCACTTAATTTTGGTTTCCAATTAAATTTTCGTTATAATGGTTGATTTGGCTATGGACATATTGATGAATATTAGTCAACTTTTACAAGGGTATCATTATGCTAAGAATCCGATATTTCTTTATAAAATGATGTATTCTAAATAAAAATGTCAAGAAGGGAATTGCTATTAAATATCGCTGTGCCATCACGTGCGGGTAACCCTTCATTATATTTAAATTTATTAATAAGTTTTATTATGGGTATTTCTATTAATAATTAACTATGGTTAATTCTATTTGGAAAATACGCACTTCCAGGTGGCAATAGAATTTATGGAACAAAGTTAACACAAAATTAATACCGGAGCGGAGCAGCATCATAGCAATTCGCTCCGCTCCGAGGAGCTCCGACATGCCCTCCACCCGAGTGCTCCGCTCCGACATTGCTCCGACCTACTCCGCTCCGCTCCGGCCGGAGCGGAGTGGAGCACCCCGGAGCAACAATTAAAATTCGCTCCGCTCCACTGCTGCTCCAGGTCCCTGTTTCAAACAAAACGGTTCATGAGTAGGACAAGAATCGCATGCGACGGCGCATTCGAAGAGAGAATCGGAACTCTTTCCACCCTGATGGGGCGTCCCATTCACTGAAGCTATTATTTAAAATTTCGGATCCAGATCCGATGTCTTCCACGACTTTGGATCCGATGAAGGGCAATATCCGTGTATATTTGGGTCCGAGGTATTCAATCCGACCATCCCTAAAAATAACAGCCGCGGTGGCTACATTCTCGTTTGGCCGCGGTGGCTAAACAATAATGTAGCGTTCATTGCGTCCATACACACCAGAGCAGCCTGGCGGGTGCGCGGTGGCGGCCGAACGCAACCTGTCGAGTCCGCCCGGAGGCCGCGGCGGCTTATGCCAAGCAAGTATCAACTTTCTCAAGTGTTGCATTGATGAAACTGGGCTATGCAAACGCGAATGTGTCTAAATTTTTTATTATTGACGCAGTCGCGTGTTAGTCTAAACAGTTATATAAAAAACCCGCGCGTATTTATAAGAAACTTTTTTTCACAGGAAAACTCGCTCTATGCACGTTTTTATTATCACCAGACTTCAAACATCATTCGAAAATAAAAAAAATATATTTCGATCTATTGTACTTTAAAATTGGTGGTCCAGATGAATTCTCCGAATGTGATTCATAATCGCAATAATTTGATTTGCCGTGACCAGGTGTTAATAAAAGAACGGAAAACGCATGCATTGCTTCACGACCCCGTGGTTTCCAATTTTTTTTCTCTGAGAGTTGCTCATGAACACGCGCCATTTCAGGGTTCGTCGGTTTGTCGCTCTTGCCGACATTTTCATGTTTCCGAGGCCTCTTAGGTATGTTCATCACAGCACCCCCGTGCCGGGCGTATCCTCCGCGCGGGCAAGGCTGACACCGCGGCCGTTTAGGTGTGTGGCAGCCTTTATGTCCCAAACTTATAGCCTATGCTCAAAACATTTATCTTCCTGGAATCGATGGAATCGGAATCGACTTTAGGCGATCGATTCTCGATTCCGATTCCGTGCTCGAGAATCGGTGGAATCGAGAATCGACATTTGGAATCGACCCATCCCTAATGATGATGATGATGATGACTGAACATACACTCAAAATTTCATAAGAATCGGTCCAGCCGTTTCGGAGGAGTTTGGCTACAAAAAACTGTGACACGAGAATTTAAAATATTAAATAAAATGAAAACAATCGTTGGCATGGAGACTAAAAGTTAACTGAAATCTCATAGTACCAATCTAGTACTACGCTGAAAACTTGGGACAGGTACAGTTTACACTATAGTAGGAAATAACACTCATCGATATAACTTCATATCTATACACCTTCAAAAGGAAACGTAATAATTTTTATGTACTTATAGTACAATCACTTTCAAAAGTCGGTCCCCAAGACCAGCACGAGCAACACTGTTTTTTGCTGAGCTTGAAGTTCGTGCATTGCCTATGCCTTCTGTGCCTGGTAGGGGCCAGTTTTACTCACCCTCACCAACCGCATAAGTCCTATGGAGGCATTCTCACTGTTCCTAAATTCTTCACGACTTCCCCGACTCCCAGTGCCAGAACACAAGGCGAAGCCTACCTTCTCAGTCACTCCCCCTATGAAAAAATTGTATAAACCTGTTTCAAATTTTTCATAGGGGTCCATTTTCACCCTGATATGAAGTACTCCGAGATACATTGTCTGAGTAATCTGGCTTGTACTTAAAAATACCGAGAGGTATCATACAGTGGAAGCCCAATTTAGCAAGTACGGCATTTAACGAGAATCACATTTTACCTAGTGATAGTCTTTGTACCACCAAATGGCCTACTTTTACATCTAAAATAAATCGGATTTAGCGAGGTCAAAAATTTCCTTCCACATTGTACGCTCAGTATTACGACAGATATTTCGGTCATTATGAATGACGAATGAGCCTTTCTTTAGGCTGCTCATAGCATGCTGTCGGTCACAGCTACTTGCGTGCCACTTATATGACATGACCAACGCGGCCAACGTGCGTAGCAGAATGTGCACGAAAACTCAAATGGAAAGGATCCAAGTATTAAAACAAAAGAAAAAAGAATAACACGTCGGTGCAATGGGTGAATTCGTCTAATAGTCTGCAGCAGGGTTAACTTTAAAGAATGGGAAGTTTAGGGTCTCTTAACGATATTTCACAGAACAAAATCAATATCAGAAAGCATTTTTTTTTAGTTCTAGCATAAATAATCACCACATACTTTTAAAAAAAAAAGACCACCAAAAAGGGGCGGTAGGAACAAAAGCAAACATTTTTTTGCAACTACAGTACACTCCCGACTATGCCAATGGGCTAATAATGATGAAGGGGAGAGAAGACGGCACGAATAATCGGAAAACACGGATAACCCAAACTTTCACTTTAATGTCTTCTAATGTTCATAATTTATGTAAAAAAACAATACATTACTATTTATGCAGTTATTCTGCTATTTTAGAGTACTTCCCGGACTCATTGAGAGCTTTGTTTGCCAGTTCACGATCTTTTTAGCAGCGATAACATGGTTGTTCTTGCATTAACAATGCCTGTAAGGCCTGTTAACCAGGCCATGTAAGGCCTGGTTTAAAAAACCACACTTCCGTAGCTGTTTGATTACGGATACAGAAAAGTTGTTTGCACGAATGTTTCAAAACCAGTGCTAGTGGTGCCTGACAGTGTAGGAAACTGCTCCCGTGAATGCAGCTAGAGCGCAATTGCTTCCGTTTTACAAAGGGGAATCCAACATAAATAAAAAGCCCAGTATATCCTAGCATTAATGCAGTAATTCCGATGATTTTGTGTTTGATTTTAATTTTTTATAATGATGGCGGAAAATATTGAGCGAACGTGAAAATAAAACATGGATAATCCGCAACATGGATATACCACAGTCGGATAATCGCAAGTCTGCTGTAATTAAAAAGGTTCAAAATTACAAAACTCAATATTACAAAATGCCAATTTTCAGGTCCTGCTACTTCGTATAATCGAGAGTTTACTAACCGCAGAAACCAGAACCGCAGAAACAACCTGATATCACTTGCCAAAATATCAGAGTTAAGCATTAAATTCATGTCAATAATCGCAGAATAAACAAATGCATAAAAGGATAGCACCCTTATAGGGACAATCCCTCGGTCCATACAATGCGCCTCTACATTATGAGAAAAATGTTGAAACTGCTATCTAAATAGAAAGTACTATTAAAAGACTGCTCTTAAGTAAAAATTTTCATAACATCAATTTGATAAAATTAATGCTCTTCGAGTGTGCTGGATATATGACATACTATTTTTATATATCTACTGTCTTATTCAAACCAATTGAATGTAAAAGTATTACTTATTGACAAAACAACTTATCATGCCGTACATGCCCACAGTGAGTACTAATTTACATTTTAGCACCATCATTATTATTCATCTCTTCCCATCTCAGTGCAACCAAAAAAGCCATCCATCCCACAGCTTTTATTCACCTATTTTCACATGATGTCAAAGTCAACAGCCGGCCAAGCTTCCCCGACAACACAGCCAATGCAGAGTGATAGACGTCGCTGAGGCGAAGGCCAGATGAAGATGCATCCTTTACGATGGAATCAAGGGCAGGTGCCACTACGTGCCTGCCCACCAATTCCTCGGCAATGCTTGCCTCACCCAACGACGCATAGAGGCGCAGGATGCGCAACGCCACTCCACTCGTCCAAACCCCTCCCTTCTCCCCCTGCAGCGCAATCACAGCATCCAGCAACATGCCTTCCAGCAGCTGCATCAGGCGGCCCTGTGCACACGAAGCGTGCTATGCACAGACAAACAAATGGCACACACATTAGTACACATGGGCATTAAGGAGCATATCACACATGAACACATTTTTTTAACCCCCTGCTCTGCCAATGTAAGCAAAAATATGTGTAACACTCGCCCCACCCCCTGCTTGCTTACCTAAGACTTTTTGAATAGATATTCATTCGCTTTGAATAGATAATTTGGCTAGCGGATAGGAGAGAGGAATGAAAAGCTGCATGAAACCAATCTTGGGATTGTTGACCAATCATGTCATATTTTCCACAGGCTTTTCGCTGGGATTCCATTTCATATTATTGAAAATTTCTTAATATCCTGCTTTTTATAATCAAGAGTTTACTGCATCAATAACTACAGACTCATCTGATGAATTTTTAGCACTTTCACTGACTGCATGAGTCTGTTGTACACAGCATGACACTGCAAAGTGGTTTAAAATAACACACATTACTTTGCCCCAGGCAAGATCATTCCATGCCAAAAAATTGTTTATAATTACGCTACATAGACGAATTTGTTAATGAAACACATTTTTATTTAACTATGGAAAGTTATTCTTCCTTATTTATAATTGGCAAAAAAAAACTTTATGGTATACGTGTAGGCAAAGTTTAAGTGGGTCATTTAAAAATACATTATAGCAAAGTTGGAATGCAAACGAGCTTAGATTTGCTTTTATGAATATTTTTTGTGAATGGCCCAGTGAAAATTTTACTTCGTATTTTGTATCAAAATTTCCTCTTTCAATTAGTATTGAAAGAGGAAATTTCGATAACTGTCGAAATTCCAGATATACGTCTGCGACACCGCAATATAGGATAAATAAATGCTGCAAAATTTTTTTCTCTATAGCATCGATGCTCAAAATAGGGGTGCGCCTCTTACACGTGTGCGCCTCTTACACACGCTTATACGGTATATGAGAGCGTTTTAACATTGGGAAGATAGGGATGCATTCCCGGTAGCATAAGTGTTGGGTATAGAATATCGTCTAAACCATATATACAGTAGAACTTGTTTAGTACATTTCTGAAGGGACCACAAAAAATGAACGTACTAACCAGGAAAACGTGCTTACGAGGAAAACAAATAATAGCAGTCGGGGTAATTGCAATCTGTGGAAAAGTCGTCATAATTACAATTAGTATCGGTAGTTCTCGTAGAATCGTCTTCCTGAAACCTTTTCACCTTCAAAATCAAGAAAATGAGCGCTACATTGAAAAACAATACCATGTGAATAAAAATCACAATGTTTCATTGATTTCCCGAGGACAATTACATGAAAACGGCGTCCATCTCCCGTGATTTATCCTATATATATTTATAGAAAGAGGAAAAGAAAAGCTAAGTCATTTCTTCTTTCTCAAAGCTTACTCGGAGAATATAACATACTTCTTTAGATAAAGTGGGAATTGGATAAGAATCATTTCTTCATCATGATAACTCGTGCAATAGCAACAATAGCCCACTCGCGAAATTTGTGCGCAGTGGGCTCTCCAGGGGCAAAAGAAGGTGAGGAGCGCTGGGTGGGGAAAATCGGGGCTTCTCATGGGCTGCAGTTTAGTTAGTCAGACATTCCTGATAAATGGCCGCATTTTATTATTCATCACGTCACAAGAAATGAGAAATGCATTTGGATAAATCAGGGTTGAAGAAAGAGATGTGGAATGAATGCAAGTATGTCAATGGCTAATAATAATAATTAAATCATGAATTCGGAGGTTTACGACCCTTTAGAAGATACTAGAGAACGAATTGCGGGTTGCGTCACGGCAAGCAATTGAGCGTACTAACCAGGAAAGTGCAATTTTTTCAAACGTACTAACCAAATACTTTTACCTGTATTTGTCGGATGGTACCAGGACTGAGAGAGATCGCCGTACTAAAGAGGAAAACGTACTAAGGAGGATCGTACCAACCAAGTTCCACTGTATTCCCATAAACAGGTTTAGAATACCATATTTATATAAATGTTTAGAGTTTAAAATATCTTTAAAGATAATAGACACACATTCAAAGACTTTTATTCATGCCTAACATCTGTCATCCGAGGGGTTCGTAATGCATTGCCGGCAGTTAACGATTTTTCAAACCAGCCTAAAAACAATTATTGTGTCACCCATGCCCTTTTGTTGCTCATTCAAATAACAGGCTAGTGCTAATTAGAATACCATTTCATTGCTTGCGGAGTTTGTGAATGATAAATCATTACTGGCTTAAATTTAAAGTCCACTGAGGCATTAGCAGCTACGTGACACAGTCTTTAAATGCCTGACCCATTTTTCCTTCCCTGACAATGAATGAAAAAGATAGCATTCTTTTTCAAAAAATATCCTCTTGTCAACACTAAAAACTAGTTGAGGGGGGAAAGGAGCCACTTTCAATCACAGCTTGGAGTTCATCAGAAAATGTTACAGCGACTGCACTATCAACACTTGCAGATTCACCTGATATCGCCACACTGAAAATACCTGCCTGCCGTTTAAAATTCTGGAACCAACCAGAGCTTTCACTGAATGTCTCGGAGCGATTACCATCCTCGTCTTTTTGTACAGATTCACAATGAACTTTCCGTATGGGTTGACCGCTTGGTTGAAGTTGGTGCGGCTGAGGTCACTGATGTTTAACTTTGTCTTTATTCAGAAAGAGGCATCGTGAGTTTAAACTTACATGGAATATCGCTTTGACACTCTCCATTTTCAAAGCAATTGACCTCTTTCAATTACTCTTCTAGGTTTATGATTTTTCTTGTTGACTCTTGATTTTTCTACCCGCATTCCTATTTTTTGCAATTGCTCTCTTGGTTTATACTCTGTATGGCTCTATCAAAATTACCTTCGACTGCTGCACTGTATTCCTGAGATGCCGTGGGCCTACGACTGCTGGGAGGGAATGAAGCCATTGTGTTTGAGACTCTATAGCGGACCCTTTTCTGTGTTGATGTTATTCATATGCAACTCGGCCATCGCTCCATTTCTCCCCCATGAATACCAATGACCTTGAAGGCTTTAGCGTAGACCCATTACCTGGAAGTCAATTGCCCGATAACCTATGACGGCAAAAATTACGTCTCAAACCGTATTGCTAAAAAAAAAACTCATTTCCACTGGCTTGTGGCGTTACGTCGTTAAATCTCGAAGATTGTGCATGTGAGCCCCAGACATAGGGAACTCCAATCGTTGGTCACAAGCTGGTTCAGGGAAAGACTCCACAAACAAGAAATCAGCACACAAGAAACAATTATCAAAAATTTAACAGTTATTTTCAATCAATATCTATTTGAAGTAGAAGTATTCAAAATCAGAATTATTACAGAAAACAATGATGAAAACTAATGATCCCATAGGAAACATTACCAAACTAAGTACAAGCTGTATAATTTTGCTGAAACCACCCATGTCAGCCACGCCAGCCGTCCACCATGAGCACCCAAGCAAAAAGAGGCCTTGCGTACTCCAAAACGTGTCAGGGTGGAGGGGAGGGATTTTGCATAGGAGTGGAGGGGTAATAGGGCGATGTTCAATCAGCTGCGAATCTGCCCTCAAAAATCGCCCCTGTTGACTCGCAGCTCCGCCAAGCATCAATCATCCCTGCCGGGGAAGGAGGGGGGAACAGCGTGCAGGCCGGAATTTTCCCCTCAATCTTCTGGGTTGGAGACATCACTCAGAAATTCATTGGAATTCATGGAGGGGAGAGTCATAGTGGGATGAGGTGTTGGAGGGAGAGATAGTTGTGATAGGACTAAGGTAATACTTCTCACTCCAAGCTGCGAACTGGTGCCTCAGCACCCTTTCCCCTTGATTGCCAAGGAGTAGGTATTCCTCCGCCGTGTTAGCTATATAAGTGTTGCTCTCCAGGTATGGCTGGTTCAATGGCTGGTTCGGAGGCTGATTTCGGAGGCAGAGTTTCGGAGGCCGTCAAGGAGACGACATAAATTACTTCGGTAGGCCGGCTACCTGGACCCAATGACGAGTAATGCTTTTGGCCATATCACAGCAATGGATTTTGATTAATATATTGTAACGGTTAGCCACCAACCATTTTATTTTATGTTGTATGCTTTGTTTTGAACTCGCGGGCTATCGAATCGGATGATTCGATAGCATGGCTGGTTTTCGCACGCCGCCGTCCCTAGGGACGGCATAAAAAGGCGCGGCGGGTGAGGACCGAGGACAGAAAAAAGAGTGCAACGATGTTGTAGTGAGTGGTGAGTGAAACCAAGGAAAGGAAGTTCGACACGGCGGAGCCGTACGGACGCAGTAACGTCAAGGACAGAACGTAAAGTATCTGCACTCCATTCCCCCCCCCCCAGTGAAGACCCCCCCTCCTCGTATACAGTGAACACTGTTCGTGTGTGGGAAAAGGGATTTTTTTTTAATTTATCTGTGGTTGTTATAACTTGGTCCTTTCATTGTTCAACAATTCTTTTTTGATGCTATGATAAGTTGTTATTTCTGTATTGTAAGGTGGCTAACCGTCATTTCCATCCGAATCATCAGCGTATTTTACTCGTGGGCGAACCCCAACACCCACCTGGGATTTCAAAATTTTCCAATTTTTTTTATTTCTTGCAAATAACCACTTCCTTGGGACGTAGGCATCAGGGGAAGGGAGGACCCATTGAACGGGCTGGTTACAATATATAAACAAAAAATAAGATTTTAGGCAAGCAATACAATTAATATGCATAAAATAATACCAATTTCGTGTGTACTTGGTGCAAGTTCATGTTTTATGATGAGAGCTTTAAAGTTTTTAGATTAGGCTACACTGCGTTTTGATATTTCCCCGAGGAACGAATTTGTGCTATATCAAAATAATGCTATGTAAGGGATGGGTGTACTGTATAAGCGCGTGTAAGAGGCGCACCTTTTTTCCCAGATATTGCAGCCGAAAATGGGGGTGCGCCTCTTACACAAACTTCTTATCTTCCCCCCCTCCCCTTCACCGGTGGCAAGTTCAAGGGGAACTGAGTGGCCTTGGTTTTCAGCGTGAGTCAGTCATCTGAAACCCTGGGTCAAAATCAAGCGGCAGGCAGGGGAGTTTCTCCCTTAGTGACGTATTTTTAAAATGCTCCGGTTTGAATTTCTTGCAAGCATCGCGCCGTCAAGTCGGTACCCCAGAGGTGAACATTGAAAAGATCGCGCGGGGTGATTCGCTCCGGAGCGCGCTCTAAATTTATTGCCACGAGTGGGCATCCCGCGGCATTTATACTGCATATAGTAATATTGGTGTCAAAACCTGGGGTTGAAAAAAATCGAACGAGTGTGCTCATTGTTGGACTTAATGGTGGATAGAAGAAATCGGAAATGCTTATAAGTGAAGAGCGCTGAAGGAGAGGTCGAGGGGAAGAGGGCTCCCTCCCCTCCGTATTTAAAGCTACGAGCGAAGGAGCAAGGGAAGAACACGTCCGATCTTGCATGTGACGTCGTTGCCTTTAAAGCGAAGGAGCGAAGGCGCAGCAATGTGATATACGCAGTTTGCATTGCCTGGGTTTCCAGTCCATCTCGTCTTGTTTGAATGCGCTTATGCTACGCTTGTTTCTTCCGAAATTGTGCTGTTTGGACTATGTTGAATATTAGTAGCCTTATTTTAGCTATAAATCTTTGTGTCAATCAATTAGAGCTCAAAAAACTTAAATGCTGTAAGATATACGTTGCGGTAGGTCTAATTCTTTTTAGAACCTCGTGCGTGTCATACAATTGCTGAAAGATATCGGGATATCTTCGAGCTCAGAAGGTGACTCACGTAGCATTTGACCTCCAGAAACTCGGGGAATTGAACCTTGTAGACCGAAAAAGGTCAGTTGGTGGAATGGGGTAGGGATGAAACACGTTTCCATTGTTCCCCTGTGACTTGATATTTTCCTGTGGAGTCTCAGAAAGGAAAAAAACGGCAGAGGCATTAGCTGATGGAGAGCCGAGTGTAGTTCCGTTAGGCCCCTTGCACACACACCGATTTTGGACGGCCGGTAAAATATTGGCCGATATTTTACCGGCGAAGCGATGCTTGCACACACGCCGGATTTTTACCGGTCAAACGATATGTTGCTAAGTTTTTGAGCCGGCGTCGGCGATCCACAGTGACAATAGCCGGCAGCTAACCGGCATTTTGCCGGTGCCGGCGTGTGGTCGGTACGTGTGCAAGCTCCAATGCTCTCCCATTGTTCACTATTGGAATGTGGACGGCCGATATTTTACCGGCCGTCCTAAATCGGTGCGTGTGCAAGGGGCCTTAAATCTACGACGTGGTTATTATCCTACGGCGCTGAGATTGCCCTGATTGTTGTGCAATCTCTTGGGAAAGCTCATGCCATTTGCCTGTCGTGTTTTGCCATAAAATTTTCCACGGCTGCGATTCTATTGCAATACTCCTGCGAGAGCTTTTAAACAAAATTGTTCGTGAGTAGGACAAGCAACATAGAGCGATGGCGTATGCAAAGAGAGGATCGGAACTCTTTCTACTCCCTCTTATGCCGCCGCAGTTATCAAAATTTCCTCTTTCAAATAGTACTGAAAGAGGACATTTCGATAACTGTCGAAATTCCAGGCATACGTCTGCAACACCGCACGATAGGATAAAAAAAATGTCGCAAAATTTTTTTTCTTTATAGCTTCGATCCTCAAAATAGGGGTGCGCCCCTTACACAAGCTTATACGGTATTATTGAAATACATTGTAGCCTGTGTGTGTTAGCAGCGTAACCGATTCACTATCTCACATGTGAATTGTCAGACTATTTTGCTGTGAATTTGTATACGTGAAACAAATGAAATGGTGAAACTCTGTCACATTATCATGAAATAAAAGTTTCTTTTAACAATTAGTGCATGCCTTGTATATCTTTCACTGTCCAATGCTTTTCATAGATAATTGCCTAAAAGTTATTTTTCATTATCATATACAGTGCTTTTCTGGTTCTCTCTGAATTGGAATTATCTTTCCAAACCCCACTACTTACTTGAAAAGAACGCAGAGCAACAGATTATTTGTTTTTCACAGGAGTTAAGTGCTTTTATCTGTGATTAAGGCTCTCCAGCTATGTTTTCGTGATGGATTTTCAGCAGGAAGAGAATCGGACCAACGTAGGACGGAGGAGACTTCTCCGCTAATGCGGCGTTACAAATTCCACAGCATGGCTCGTAAGCTGACAATCGTTATCCTCTAATATTACAAGTTTCTCATATGTCTCGATTTTCTGCCGACGTATGGCAATAATTTGTCATAACAAATTCCATGAGGGCCGTGGCATCAATTTCAGGTGTACTATTCGAATGAGCAGCAGCATATCATCTATTTTTCTGATAACTAAAACATACGAAGTGAAACGCTTGTACTTCATCATCCCGATGTCGCATTTTTAGTACCTCAAGTTATAATCATGGCACAATAGCAAGAGGAAAACTTACTAAGAATAACAGCACATACACAAGTGGCGATGAGCAGCTAAATCCTCTCTCAAAACAATGTTTACATCATGCGCTCAGTGTATTTCCCTACTCCCGACAGCAGTTTAGGCACCTATGACGTCATGCATTGTTTTGGCAGAGCTTGGGTGTCTATGCGCAGTTATCGGCTCAGAGAAATTTTTCTCGATTTTGAATCAATTTTTTTACTTCTTTTGATGACACTTTAGATGACATAGAGAAACTTTAGTTATTTTTGCAAGCTAATATACACCCGTTTTACCTGTTCAAAATAGTTTTTAAAGCAATCGACAACCCATGCAATTGTATCTACTGACCACACCATGTTTTTGAGCGAGAGGCACATACAGTGGTGGCCATCTTCATTATTGGCTACACAAATCAATAGATCGTACAAGATCTCTGATGAAAAATCCCTCTATATGGAGGTAAAGCATCTCACAGCAACACTGCAGAAAAATAACTACATGATAGAATTAATCCTATAAGGAATCGTGAGGGATAAGGAAAAGCGACACCAAACCCCCAACAGAAACCATCGAGATGAAGACAGAATGAGGGGAAGAATAATCACACAACTTGTATGTCACCATGCCTTTCATTGCCGGAATGTCAGACAAAATTGCAAAAACACTAAAAAAGTTTCTATCATCTGATGCGGAAGAAAACCCGAGAGAAATGAAGAGATCAAACCATCACCATGGAAAAATCACTCTAAAAAAATGTAATACTTTGGTTATTAGGAACTTGTGAAATTCAAAGTCAACTTTATAATAATGAGAGTCTACTCTAGTCCTCAGCCCAGAAACACAAGATGCAAAGGTAATAACAAGAGTGAATCCACAACTGGCAAATACATTACCAGATTGAGCTGATCATCAGGGGGACATTTCTCCATGCAGAAGGTGAGTTGGTTGAAAGCGGGAGCAGACCTCTCTGCGACAGGCAATCCATCCAAACACGGCAAGAGCAGCCTCTTGTCAAGGAGACGCAAGCAGCCAATGGCATTCAGCCGAGCCTCCAGCTGCCTACGCTTTGCCCTCAATGCTCTGCGCTCCTCCAACTGGGCCTTCATCCCTCTCAATGCCTCATCCAGGCTGCTCATGATGGCCTGTTGTTGCAACAACCATTACTTGACAAGAACGCATTCAAATTATTTGGAATATTCGCATGACCACAGCTGAGGATTTCCACAAATTTATTTATTTTCAGGAGGAGGATCATTTCTAGGATTACATGCAGCAAACCTACAAGCCTACAAATGTAATATGATATCTCCAGGCCAGAGCAACAAGGGATATGAAAGAGGGCGAAGCTATGGTGATCCTAGCAGGGGTACTTGTGCCTCTGCTGAGGCTGAAGTTTGAGGTTGTAACCTCCCCAGAAATATTCAACAACTCAGAAAATCGAAAATGTTATCAGAAATCAGGCCTAATCTCGAAAGTTCAGAGAATATTCAATTTAAGAGATTTTTCAAGGGAGGAACACTTTAACCTTGAAGTGTTCCTCCCAGATATATAGGAGGCTGCTCTAACTGCCTCAGTCAAATTCCCAAACTACGCCCAAATACACAATAATATAAAAAAATTGGAGGCAAAACAAAGTGAGACAAATGGGCAGATGTTTGTATGTACCACCCGGCAATCAAGGTCACTTTAATAACCAGCATTTTGGCAGAGGTTTTACCATCAAATTGATGACTTAAGTGAGCCTTACCATGGGATGAATGGGAACTCACCATCACTTCCTCACGCAGCTGTCCCAAAGGATCTCGTATCTTTCCGACAGCTTTATCCAGTCCTACGAGGCTGCTCGAGAGACCAACAAAGTCAGCGTAGTCATGGTCAATGAGGTCAAGTGTTGCTGAGCGAAGCACTTTGAGGTATGAGCCTAAATCATCTCGCATCGTCTCCAGGGTCGCTCTACCTCTCTGCTCTTGGAGAAACAGGTCGGCTGAAAAGTGAGCCTGCAAACAAGTTTTTGGATTAACACAATGCAAAGGATTAAACTAGATTAAATATTTACACACGGGGCTTCAAACACTTGAGTGGTAAAGGGTCGCGAAAAGTAGGAGCTTTACAGTGAGTGGTGTCACAGCAGTAGGAGCAAGAATAGCTGAGGGTGGTGAGTAGAGCTCTCAGGAAGATCAAAAGCGAGGAAAGGAATGAGAAGGTCCACTGAGATGAGGTTCAAACAATGAGAAAATGAATTCTTGGTGAGCAGCACTGCCCATTTCAGATGAAATAAAGGATATCACAAGATTACAAATCCCCAAACAAAAATCTTCATTTCCCCTCTTCACTTTTTCACACTCTCCTTTAAGTAAGTCATTACATGCCATTTTTTAAAGAACAAGAGCCAGTAACTTACATAGTGCAAAAAATATGCTTGAATTCTTTCTAAACATTAATTTTTTACAATAAAGACATAGCAAAACAGTAACTTAATTTCAGTCAAATATGGTGGCAAAATTAGATTGATACATCAAAGGGTATGTATAGGCAAGTGAGGGGGGTGGGAAAGAAAAAAACCATTACGGTAATGGGTGCATTTCAGCAAAATTCAAGATGTAACAAGTAATATGAAGTTGAAAAGGGAACGAGGGAAGGTGGGGGTGAGAAGTGGGAGCGGATAGGGCATGTATGTACAAAGGAATATGTGGAAGTGGGTCTAAAAACCACAATATATGTATATGTGCCATAATTCAGTCACTGACATGAATCTAGATGATGCAGCACTACAACAAAATTGGCCATCCAAAATTATATAGATGAGAAATTAATATTTTGTAATTTTAAAATGAAGGAATTTCACCAAGTAATGCCTCAAACTAATGATTATGTTGAAAAATTAGTCCTCGAGAGTATTAAAAAGGATACTGAGAGCCTAAAGAATATCTCTAACAAAGAAAAGCTCAGCTAACTGCAGTATTATCCGAAAAAAAAAACTCCTATAAAAAAACATGCTCAGGTGTTTTCCCTCAAACTTTCACTATGAATTGTCATCTTAGGGCCTACATCTCTCATTAAGGTAAAGCCATTTCTTACAACTAACATCCCATTCCACATGGATGATGCACAAGCCATATTTAGCATTAAAGGCAGGGTGCATGAAAGAGTGTAATGCTTATGGTAATCCTTCATGAACAAATAGTAATAATAAAAAGGAAGAGAGCAATTCCAAAGGCTTAGCATATTCAAAAATGCCTTCTTCACTTGTAAACTGGAAAAATTGATTTTTACATGCTCCTGTTTCCCATATTTAACAAATTAATTTTAACACAGATTATTCCATTCACTTTCTTCTGCAGATTGTTCCACCCTCTTCCCCTTCTCCACCCAATAAAGTTAATAAAAATGTAAAAAATGAATGCACAACAAACCATTTTGAACTATTTTGCATCTTGAAGATGATGTAAAAGAAAATTAAAAACCTAGGTCGAGAATAGAAGATGACAATTGCATGTGTTTCTTTCAACAGGGAATAATTCTGTAAACATGAACTGCTCAGCTCTAATTCTATTATTAATACAAACTATTGTTTACCCTCCATTGATTTCAACTGGTACATTCCACAGCATAACTATTAGAAGAAGTTCACAGCAATCACTTGGAGCAATGAACTCATTAATTCATAAAAATTGAAGGGGGTGGTTTAAAGGTACTATAGATCAAATATTTCAGTTATTGACTTTAGATTTGAAAATAATACTACCAGACTATGCGGCAAATCAGTTGAATGGTCTAATTTGCTAGCTTCAAAATTGTATGCTTCAATGTTGTATCTAAAACACAAATTGTGTATTGTTCTTTGTCCTATACTTCGACACACTCAAATTTCCAACTTTGGAGTCCTGGGACTCCCTGATTAACTTTTGTAAATCTCTGCTAATATGTACTATGTCAATCCACTGAATATGAAAAAAGCAGAATCTTTACCCTAAAGGAAAAGATATATTCTGAGAATGTTCTTAAACTTGCTGCTCATGTTCGCAACCTCTACTCCCTGTTAAAAAATGGTAAACATGAATTAATTCCCAGTTACAAAGTACTCAGGAAAGACCTTAAATTTATTGTAAATAAAGAACGTATGATTAAAATTGATACATACATAAAATATTCAAACATTATAAAGACTTCATGGAAAGTGATCAAAGATAACACAAAATCCTCCTGTGGAACTCTGACCCCCTCCACAACCTTCTTCCATGACACTCCCTGTTCTGATCCATCAATCACTGCAGACAACTTCAATAAACAATACTGTCACTCACTTTCAACCCTGAAGTCCATCATTGACATCAGAGTAGTCAACCCCAAACAGAGCATTTTTCTCTTCCCAACCAACGCAACTTGAAATTATTCACATTATTTACTCCAATAAAAATAGTTAGCCAGCAGCTGATGAGCAGCTACTGATGGTATACCCACGCCTATTATTTTGCATATTGCGAAAGTCATTGCTGGTTCCCTTTCTGACATATTTAATACCTTCATATGCACTGAATTGTTGAGGCCTTTACTTAGAATTCCATTATATGGTTGGAAGGAAATTACTTTGCTTTTCTACAAAACACACACTTTATTGCCGACTAGTTTCGGTTACACTGTACCATTTTCAAGACTAGTGATACACATAAGAATTTGCCGGGATATATACTCTCTGGTCGGGTGATTGAAGGGGAGAGGGGAGGGGTAAGTGACGGTAAGGGTGAAGGTGGGAAGGGATAGGGGAAAAAACCAGAGGTAGTTACAGAGAGGAGCGTGGGTTGGCGTCACAAGGATTTTTTGGGGTGTAATAGTGGAATGTCTAGGAGGGGGGAGTGGAAAGGGAAAAGGTGGTCATTAGCAATGGTTTCCTCTTTACAATTTTTAAAATTTCCAACTGTTCTCTGATGTCCAGCTGTGTTCCTTTCTTGACTCGGTGCAGCAATTCCGGGATAAAATTCCGGCGAGAGGTGGCAACCCCAACACTGGTCCTTACCACAGGGGTGTCTATATTCCACCTTGTAAAAACTAAGCTGTTAAAATTACATGAACCATAATGTGGAAGAAAATATGTATTATACTTGTTATTATACCCCACTAACCAGTAGCATACAGTACGGTGAGATAATGCAAGCTCCAATATTGTTTAATCACATAAATACAACCTTATCTCTCCTATACATCATGTAATTTCTGTCTCGAAAAAGATGCCATTTTATTCCATCGTTCAAGAATAAGAATTTTTTAGAAAAAGGAATGCCGGACTCATGACATATTTTCCTCAGGATCTTTGCTCATACATTAATGATTACTTTAAACTGTATTCTGAGTCTGTATTCGCATGGCCTTTCCCTGTGGATGATGACAATGAAAAACGGTACAAGCAAGATTTTTTGTAAATTTTATATATTTACAGCTCTTGAAAGTGACATTTTCACGTATCTCTTATAAAGATATTCAAGAGATCCACATTGTAGTAATAGAGCAGAAATGACTTCTTGAACAGCAAAAATATTCTGTAAAGCTAGATTAAATCTAGGCAATCATTTTATGTAAGTTACCCTCTGCTAGGCAACTTCAAACACATTTTTTTCTTTTGTTGTAGATCTTTTAAGTATATCCAGTTCTTTGGTATATAACTCATCAAAGTTAAGTGATCATGGCTAATGAAGAAAAAGCACCCAAAAGAGGTAGGCCATGGACAGCACCAGAGAGTATCATTTGTGCTCGAACAATACGTAGGCATGCTCATGAGGAAGTAGAGGCTTGTGTCAACTCAATTAATTCTTATGCTAAAGAGGAAACTGGTGCTGCTGATGGTTGTTTTCCCCAGGATATTCATGTCCTGTACACTCAAGTGGTCCTTCAAGTGATTCTGGTAGCCATTGCCAGGAGTCTGAATATGATTATACAGTATTAGCAGTAGAAGCAGAACCAGCTACCATGTCAGGAGTGGAAAATTGTACATGGTAATTGGAACTATGACTGTGAAAAGTGCATTGGCTGCCACTGATGAATGTATGCATGATGATAATGGAGATTGTACCCACTGCTTGAATTTGCTAATTAGAGGACAGAGTATCCAGTAGTGAGATTGATATCCTTTTAGATGCTGAGCATAGTGAAGAAGAGGAGGCAATCTAGGGAAATGATGTTCCACTCAACCATGTCATGAAGAATGACTTGACCAACATAGTCCTCAAGCACAACATGATGCATGATGACGTATGATATATGTACTAGGATTTCTCAGGAAGTATAAATGTGGAATGATGCCCTAGTACCCAAAAACTCTTCTCCGCACACCCAAGGGCACCATGACACGATCTGTTCCTCCGGGTGAATACTGGCACAGTGGTGAGACCAAACTGATTCAAAAGCATGTTGACGTTTCTGATGCCTTCTCAGTGGAGCTTACATTCTCTGCTGATGGACTTCTCTCTCAGCAAGTCTTCAAACAGCAGTTTTTGGCAGCAGCTTCTGTTCTCCTTTAATAATTCTCCTCAATTAAAAATGCATCATAGTTTCCTTATTTGTTTGAGTGAATTACAATTATCCATTTAAATATTACAGGAGCGTGCCCTGGCTCAACTTGGTGGGAGTGATCTAGGATCAGGTATTAGGAGTCTGTTGAGGAAGGTCATGTGCAACAGTGTATAGGCACAATACAGTTGGATGGGTGGTCGTGGAAAGAGGTTGATGGAGAATTAACCTTTTAAAAAAATTCTCCTATGTAAGAATTTGTTGACAGACTTTAAATATTAAAGCTTTGGAATGTTTCATTGCAATTGCTTTGCAGGTGCTGTACGCCAGAATGCAGGGTGTAAAGGTGTGACAGAAAATCAGATTGTAGCCATCGCTCGTAAATGGCAGAGTTTAGCTCCTCCGCATGGGCTGAAAAGGAGCTATGCTCATTAACTTTTAAAGTGCTATGGGCTTTAAGTAGATTAGGGTGTGTCCTTGCTCCAGGGACAAATTGAGTAAATAATTCTGTAAAGATGTAAAGGAATGTTCTTTTGCATACTTTATCAGAAAACTAATCCATTAATTTTGAGTGTGTCCATGAGTGCGTGTATAAAAAATATCTATACTAAAGTATCTAAAAGTTATCTTCTATCCAACAATTGTTTCTTTTGGTTACAGGAGAAAGGAAGATGCAGAAGAGGGTGATAATAGATCAGCAGCAATGGATTGAGCAGAAATAGAGCCATTGCTGCTCCCCTTAGCATCCCAAATTGTTATTTTATGAAAAATAAATTTTTGTGTAATTATATCTTCTTCTTTCTTTGATAAGCTATTCAAGTTGTACCATTCATTTTCCCTCACTGACTTTGGAGAAATAGACAAGTGACATACTCGTCTAATTTGGTTTCAAGAGAACTAAAACGACCACATCTGAGGCTTGCAAATAAATTTTATTTTTAGAGATCTCTCCAGATAGATATATCCATTGGACATGAGACATCTACTAGATAAAGTATAGCTATTAATTAGACATCTATACTTTAGATATCTATTATAGACATGCTGTTGTTTTGACAATAATATATCTAATAGATATCTACGGCAGATGTCTATTAGATAACTATTTATCTATATGTAGATATCTTTTAGATACCTAATAGACGTTTATTTTCTGTGTGGGGATGGTCTACTACAATTAGTAAAGTATCCGCAAATCAATAATTTTTCCGAAGATCTACAGGTCTGCTAAAGTAAATATGTAATGAACAAAAAAACTCATTAATATGTATGTTAATGCTAACGAATGACTTAAATCTAAAGTTATGGTTGATTTCTCAAGGAATGATCGAGACGATGATTCCTCAAAATGAATTGGAAACAAGGCACTTTTCTCACCTGGACAAAAACATTGCCATCGAAGCACAAATCGACGGAACTGATAGGTAATGAGTAGCCCTCCATTTCCTTTGCCATTTCATGCAGTTGCAGAGATCTAAATCATCAGGTTATTCCAATCTCCGTGTACATACAACTGTGTAAATGCGATCAAACTAACCGAAACCCAGCTATTACCGATAGGATGCAGAAATCATCTGATATTTGAACTCATCATCTCAAACTCCACAAAAACAAGACACCACAAATCACAGAGATTACCGAAGTTTTAACACAAAAACCCATACCATTGACGACGGAAATCAATCATCTACCAATGACGAAAAAGTAATAACACAAATAATTGTGATACCCGGTCGCACTGTCACCAACAACCCTTCACCCACGGCAGCGACACTCCACGTTAAAAACCGGGACTTTCCTATTCTCCCCACCCCACCTCCAGAATATCGTGAGGAGCTGTGATTGGTCGAGAATACAGCCGGCAAGGAGGGCTTTTTGAATTGATTTACCTGCAGGTCCCAGTACCGTCCACCAATATAAACCACTTTTACCAAATAAATTCAGGTAGAGGAGAATAAATGTAATAAAACACTTAAATGCTGTAATATTTTAATGAAAAATTCATTTATTTAAACAATAAATTCTGAAATTACCACAAGTATAACAACACTTTACAAAATTGCATTCAAAAGCAGATAATGAACTTAGAACATTAATTAAAACAACAAATTTTGAACCATATCAACACCAAATACACCATAATTAACGACGATAATGTCGTTTAAAAATGAACATTAAGAGTACATTGTACTGTACCATTCATGAAAGAAATATTTAAAGAAACTTATGATATGATTACACACTACTTGACATTTCACTATCAGAGAACTCCTATTAGAAATATTATTCCATGTACATCAGAGGTGTCATGGTGCCAAATGCACCATAACGCCGTTCCGGCACTGGTTAACAACCCTTTTTCAATTTTAAGTTTCAGTTTTCAAGCTTAACCCTTCATCAATTTTGTTGCTTCAAAATTTCGAATGCATACATTCATAATCAAAACAACATTTATACTAAAATGTCAAGAATAACAATGGATAAAAACACATAGAGTAATATTTCTAACAAAAAGTTAAGGTAAGTGCGCTCCGGCACTTCTAATTTTACCATGACCACACTGATGTACATCATTAATTTGTAGTAGCTCTCCTACACAATATTAGCATAAAGCAATAATTTGCCGTTGTGCATGTTTAAATATGGATACAATAATAACATAGGAGTTTCATTTTATATACTTTGACAAAATGTGTATGTTGTAATAGAGATTTCTCAGGTTCAATCACAGGTAAGATGCTCCACGTCTCCTTCCACCATTTTTATGAGCAACTCATCGATTGCCCTCAGGGATTCAGGAATCCAATGCCATCCTGATTCTCAAGATGCTGATATGGCAACCACAGTAATCTGTATAAAAATCTGGGGCACAATCAGAATGGCATTGGATTCCTGAATCCCTAATGACAATGGACGCATTGCACATAGAAATGCTGAAAGAGGATATGGAGCATACTACCCAGTTTGAAACCCAAGAATTATTAACAGCCATTAAACATACGGAAAAAACTAAGCATTACTTCAAATGTGCATCTATTGACCATCCAAATTAGTTCAACGTGGAAACTATGGAATTCTGTGCTTCTAATACAGCATGCTTAGCAAAATATTAATTGAAATTGAGCTTCATTGGAAACCCTCAACAGATGAAAGTGAGCAAAATCTTGGAATGAAACATACACAGTAGCACTTTCACTATAATATTACATGTCAACAGTATGAGACACAAAAAGCAAAATTAAAAGCTGCCACTTACACAAATATTATAAGGGATTCAAAGAAATCTAAAAACACTTTCACTTTGCAACAAAAGCATTGTACATAAATACCAAATAAGTCATTGAATTGTGTTTATCTGCAACACCATCCACTGCATCTCTTATACTCAGATATACTCTCAGCATATTTCAAGCAATTTCTACTGGGCAACAACTGTTGAAGCCCCCTTCATCACCCAAAGCCATGGTAACTGAATGTGTGACTATCTCCTCCATGCCTGTCACCCATGTACTCAGGGTTCATCCTTTTTCTACCATGTCATTAACAAATGCACTGCATGTGCTCACATGTGTATCAAGTATTGTCAACAGTGCCAGATCTTGCACAGATGCAGATCGAAGGAAACTAAGTTTAAACATCATCAAAGATACTGTGAATGAATGATACAGGAAACTCAAAAACAATTCAATGACACTTATCCTAAATGTTAATTGAGTCAGGACAAATGGACCAATATTCTTGATTACAACATCTCACAGTACTGATCACTCAATTGTTTCCATCTCAATTTTGATGGGCACATGATACACATTACTGGGTGCCACAAGTGCATTCAAAAGCCATTCCAGTGAACCATTGTTCATTAAAACCCTCCAGTTTAGAGTTCATTTAATTTTGGGCACATTTTTACATTGTGAGTGTAGCGTGTTGTTTGCATTAGCTGGAAACTTAAAATTGAAATGCATTTTAAGTGGTGCGTCGACAACTGGGTCATTTGCAACTTAAAATTAAACAAAGATCTTTGTTTAAATTTAAGTTGTCTTAAAAAGGCATAGGAAAGACTCATGGAAGAGAAACTTGGTGAGACAGTGTATCTGTTGTTGGTACACATGCATCATAGTTCCATGTGTGTGTAAGCAGGCTTAATTATGAGATATGTAACCTAGATTATTTGGGCGGCAAGGACATCGAAAATGCAGATCGTTTTAGAAATTTGGAGTAAAATCCCATGGTCATCATAAAAAACAATACAAATTGATTCCAAATAAAGTGATGGCCGGCCTCGGTGGCGGCGGGGTAAAGTCCTCGCCTGCCAATCCGAAGGTCGCGGGTTCGAGTCCCGCCTGGGTAAGTTACCCTTATCCAGGGCATGGATGTTTGTGATTGTTAAAATGTTATCAACCCCGATGTAAAGGCCGAGCAGTGCTGTTTTCGGTGGTGTGTGAAATAAATAAATAAAATAAATAAATGTTGTAATCAAGAAGAAAAAGAATAATAAAAGGGAACCCCCCTTAAGCACATAAATTAATTCAAAAGTGAAAACCCAACCCCCATAAAGACGATAATCCCTTCATGTAATTAATATTTCCCACCCCTCTTTTTGCAATAGTATTCAAGAACCAAGGTATGAATGACTTCCATTGCCTCAGTTGGTTAACAGCGCTTACCGCTAAGGTAGCTGTTGACACTGTTGCACCATGAATGGCAATGAATGACAGTAACTCAGAAGTGTCGGCTGCCTGGGGTTCAACACCGCTACCAGCTGAAAAGAATTAATTTATTTTATTGTATTTTAATTAAGTGGTACAGAAGGACTGCCAATTTAAAGTGCACATGTAACAACTAAGAGTTAACTAGGTAAATTATTAATTACAATTTTAAATAAAACAAAAATGTAAAAACAAACATTTACCCATCTATATAGTCATTCATGCATTAAATATTTTGATGCCAAATGAGTCAAATTTTTAATTGTCAACGAAAACAGATCAATATCACCTGGGAGAGAATTTATTAGAAAAGAAAGTATCGAATCGAGAGCACTTAAAGAGCAGAATTATCAGCAATTCACCAAGTGTATTTATTTGCACACATCATGTCACTCAAGTTTATTCAGGAATGACATGCCCCTACAAAATTAAAGACGGCCCAGCTGTCATGCATTGCTGTAGGTGGAAAAAACCCCAGCACTGAGAACGGTGTCTCAAACCGGAATTTTCCCACTTCCACAAGTGCGACGACCCTGCATTCCAGTAATCCGCTAAAGGCGTTCTCGATGTCCTCTTTGTCTATCTTTTGCACCCTTCTTCATATGGTTGGGCCCCGGCGCCCCATTGAGGGATTAGCGAGGGTGAGGCGTGGAGGAAGGGTTGCTGGGGCAAAACCCTTTGAAGGGCGCAAGAAGGCATGTCATAAATGAGAAAGGGTAGATGGAAGGACATCCTCAGTAAGAAGCGGTAGAGTGTTTTGGCAAGGCAGTGTGAGGGCTGCGAAGAAAATTTAATGGAGGGGAAAACAGCTAGAAATGACATTATGAATAAAAGAATTTCGGAGCCGGAGAATACACTTTTCAGAAACTAACATCGGCATTAAGATGGAGGACATCACTCTCAATACGTCTCCTTGCCAGTAGAATTATGCATAGATATCAGTTACAGTATCTCTGAATGATCATCCCACTGTTATATAAAACAACTTGAGAAAGCAACAATTCCAATGAATGTCTTAGCATGGAAAAATGAACTATAGACCTAAATTAGTCAAAAATCGTCACCGTTCTGAATGGAAGAGACTTGCAGTCATACTGTACTGGGATAATGTATCACGGAAAAACGATGTCAATGTAAACATGAAAATTCACTGCAACGAATACAAAATACGATGCTATTTGGACTGATGTCACATGTGCTTTATCTCAACATTTGATACGCATTTTTGTTCACTTGGCGCTAATTTCTTACGACTTACTACCTTGCCGAAATTATATGTTAGATGTAGGTGACATATGACGTCTTATTACGTGACACAGAAAACTTCTTTCGTAAATCGAAACAGGTGATGTGTTTAACATGACCCAGCACATGCTATAACAATTATAATTCCGATCATTTTGAGGTATGAACGTATCTATAAGACACGTTGAAACTTCGCGTTTAAACCCTAAGATTTGAAAAAACTCCCACAACTGCCACTTGTGTGAATATTACATGAAATATGGAATAAAAGGTCCTTACCGAAAACGGAGTTTCTTGTTTTCTCCCAAATCAGGGACACAGCATCGGGTCCAAACCATTCTCCCTGTAAGTTGAAATAGAATTTACTACGGACATCACAAGCCGATTATATCTTTCATTCAGTGGGCTATCCGTAGATTAACCTTTCACTTACCTCGTATCCAATAAACACCAAACGCCAAAACCTGATTAGCCAAGTTAAAATAATTATCTTGCGCTGTCAACCGGCACAAATCACCACGTGTCAAAACTGCAACGGTCTGTTTATATTTGAATTGTTTCAAAGAGTGACAAGTTCGCCCACGATTCGGCGGTGGGGGAAGGTGGCGGGTGGTGGGGGGTATCGCCGCGCGCATCCTTCTCGTGAGTATACGCCCAAGGACGTTGTGGTCAGCTCTCATTGGCTCATGAGACGGTCCTCACCCCCCCATCTCTGTGCGGGGACCGTGCCTTCACCCTAAGATGAATGCACGAATACTATAAAAGAGGATACTCGAATGGGCCTCATGTTGTTGTGAAACACCGTGCATTTAAATGGGTTTACAAAAGTCGTCACTCGTGTCGCTAACGAACATATTGCACGGAGTTTCAAGGAAATAAGGTATATTTACGGGTATTAACCGAAATTAATTTACAAGATGACGTGATCTATCAAATACATTTCGAATCTATATTATTCCTCGCAATAAAAACTTTATATCGCAGATTATAGAGAAAAGTGGATCGCATTGCACTCATCACTGCGCCGCGGGCATTTTTAAAAACCGAATGCGACCGAAGTGGCAACAGAATTCACGAATTTACCCTTCTATGGGGTGCAATTGGACCGCCTCCCTGCATCCCCCTTTGCCCTATTGGAAACAATCAGCCGATTCAATTGAAAATGCCAATTTTCAATTGAATATTTGAGTTTTTAAATATACAATTGAATTCTCAAATTTTCAATGGAATTCCCAAATATCCTATTGAAATCTCAAATACTTAATTGAATTCTAAAATATTCAATTGAATTCTCCAATATTCAATTGAAATCAAAAATAACGTTATACCGTTGTTCATATGTTTACGTGCACAGTTGTCCGTTGACCGATCACACCTCACTGGAAATATATGCCTATCCTTACTCTGAGGTTCACACTACGTTCTGTTCTCTCTCCGGTAGCCGGTAGCCCCGACCATGGTGGAGGCCATGGAGAATACATTATATAGGAGATTAAAGAGACTGCCACTAGGTGTTGCCATGAGCATCCCGAGCTAACGAAGTGTTGCCAAATGTCGCAGTGTTGCCTATTCTGCAAAGACGGGTCGCTGCATGGGGAAACGTATAGTTTTAAAGGGCAATAGGACGGACAGAAAACCGAATTAACTTTTCGACTTGACCACTACCCGTTAATAAATACATTTCAACGAATCACTGAACAACAAATCGTCCTTTTGTTAATTTCCCGCTAACTCCATGACCAGCAGACGACGTATTCCGTAATATATACGACGCCTCTCACAGTGCACAATTACCTGCTTAACATGTCAGAACATCGCAACTTCTGGATTCCCCAACTCTAAGTATTGCGATGTATATCGGTAATGTTATCGGAGTATGACATTGACTTTAGTTGTCATAAGGCACAGCGAAGAAAACCACAGAATAATTAAGCGTAAATAAAGTATGACTTTTAGAAAGTATTTGCACGAGAGGGATCAGTGAAAGTTTAGAAATCGATCTTAAAAAAATACAAACACATTTCTCTTATCAACGGAAAGAGCGATTGGTACAGATAAAGCTCAAAACCCACTAAGCCCCGAACTCTTGATTTCAAAAGAAACGAGAAAAAATGGCACCGAACACAACCGCAAACAACATTTCGGACGTGATGCATCATAAAGCGTTGAAGATATGGCAATTAATCTAACAATGCTCATTGCATTTGCAACGGATGTCACAGAGCAAGATTAAGAATGAAGAATGCTATTGACTAAAAAGCGCTACCCTATCTGACAGTTGTCCTTCACAGAATTGAAATTTGGCATTTTATTATGACTATAACACAAAACTCACCTGTGCATGGATTTGCAAATACTTGCCTCTGATGGGGTGGCACTCACATTAACTGTAACACACATTAGAAATCATGCAATTTGCAGCTGTTACGGGAAACGTGGACCGGATGTCATGTAGACTTAAATAATTATATCCCAAATATTGTTCACAATCACATCAAACAGAAATTTATTGCCAAAATTGTAACTTACATAGAAATGTAGTTTCAAATGTAAAACTGAAATCTCTTTAGTCCAATATCAAACTATAGCTATTCACTGTGTGAGTCACACACCACGTAAAATAACTCTCCTTTTATAAACAGTTTAAACTTAAGATGATTAAGCACAGCAAATAAATAATGAAACAACACTGAGAACAGTTGATACAAAAATTCAAGCCTTGTATCGTTGAAATCACTTGCACTACACTAACCTAATTGCACTATGATAACACTGACTGCTCCAGAATAGTATTAATTGCACTTCACTTTCACTAATTTAACTTCGCCCCCACCAATTGCACTACTCCAGCGGCCGTTTCTGGTCCAGCATCCTTGCAATCGAAACAGCAAAACCACGGCAATAATCCAACTAAAAGGTAGAAAACAGATTATGTAAGAAAACTGATTTAAAGGATGAAACACAAGGATCGACAATACAACACTCAATAAGAAATAGTTTAACACTCATTACAAATGTTAGAACATTTTCTAGTTACCAATCAGTGAAAGTTTAGAACTCTATTATAAAAAAATACAAACATATTTCTTATCAACGGAAAGAGCGATTTTATGTTTCAAACGGAAAGAGAACTCACTTTATAAAACGAAAAGATATCAAATTAATGCGACGATGCCCTATTTTCACAACGCATTCACTGGCGCGGACATAAATTCGTAGGCATTGCGAAGAGGTTCCTATTCCGCCATTGCGTCAGCGCATCAATCCGCGAGATATATGCATCATCTAAATAGAAGCACATGGCAGATTAAATTGATCTCTTCACATATCAACAATTCTGCCTTGAAGTCATTACACTACACCGATTTTCCCTGATTTAAACCCCACTTATTTAGAAGACAAATAGAAAGCTTTCAGTCCAGAGAAGAACATTCATGTATTGCCAATAAGGACGCCAAAATGGAGTCGCCCGCGATATCCCCACGATGTGTAAAAAAGGCGATTAATTGCTAACCGGCCGACTTTAAAATATTTTATTCGGATATAAACAGCAAACATGCGTATTCTAAAAACTTTGGATCTAATTTTTCATAGGTCTTTAGCCAACTTGCATATAGCTGGCACTTCCCGCCATTGCTGGCGGGAAGTAGCAGCAGCACATTTTCCTCCCCAGTGCTCACTTTCCTCCCACGGCGAATGATAACCAATTGTTATCTCATCACAAGATATGTATATTAACGTCTAATAACAGAAAATTTAAAAAAATCGGCCAAAGTTGATCAATCCCTCTTACCAACTAAAATGGTACTCACCGTAGCCACACCATGCCATAGCCTTGGACCTGCTTTCTTCCAGATATCCACCGAAGTGTTCACTTTTTGCGTCTTCTTGTAAGCGATCGTGCATCCCCACACATAACAAGTTCGAGAATTGCAAATATTTTCCAAAGAAAATCTCACAAATTGATGAATTCCGGAGCTCTGCACACAAGCGTCCGTTGCCTTGCGTTGGAATGTAATGACTAAGCAACCCAGAGAATATTTTTGTCGCGACAAGTGGCAAAAGTGGGGAACTAATAGACGCGGGAGTCGGACCACAGCGCTTTCGGATTACAACGGGTAGCAAGACAACTAACCTGTGTAATGTATTAATCATGGTGGAGGCCGTGATGGTTATACATGGTTATACACGAGGGTGTGACGAGGGCGTGTGTCCGTCGATCGCGAGGAAAAGCATTGAAAATTTATGAATAAGATAGAGAACTCATCATCGCAAATTACATTATTTGACGGCATAAGAAACGCCTTTTTTCCAAAATAATAATTCAATAAATCAACTGCGACATTAAATTTCGGTTAGATTTTTTAGATATTATATCAGTATAATTCGGATCGCTTTACCAGTTAGCTTCGCCAGCAGTACTTTTTGTAAACCTAATTACATGTGCGGTGGTGACAAATCTAGTGGAATTTCCTCTTTAGTAATATTCGCGGCATGATTAATACATTACACAATATAATATGTATTCTCCACGATTCGCGGGCATGGAGAATACATTATATTGTGTAATGTATGTTCATGTTCGCGGGATTCAAGGCCTTAACAATTGAATGCGTTTCAGCGTCTATTATGATATGATGATATCGATACATTTTCTTGGCACTTATCAGCACTGTCAGCACTTATATACGCTCTATACTTATATGCTCTCTGCTTGTCTACAGTTGTGTACTGCGGGGGGCGTAATTCACGAATAAACGAATTTACTCTTGGTTGGGGTTCTATGATGCTAAGTGACAGTTTTTTCGAAGTCCCTTTTTGACGGAGAGTGTTCGGTAATTATGGCTGGCAAGGGGAGGAACATAGGGAGGTACGAAGCTGATATTGAGAAATGTCGTGAAGAAGGAAATTGGAAACGGGAGGTGGAGTTGGCTGAGCAAATGAAAACAAGGCTTCAAAATGGTAATCATTTACTTGTCTTCCTTTATTTTGCCAGTATGGTTGATCTTCAATTAGTTCTTGTCATCGACTTTCTCAACACTATATTAATTCAATACTGTGTTTATAATTTAGTGTATTTGTATGGAAACTATATTGCAGATGCACTTGCTACATTCTGTATCGGCGAGGGAAAACTTGAATCATTCCTGGAAGAGTTTCCCCCCGTTGAGCAAAATATCAGCAGGGCAAGAAATGGTCTGAACGACGCAAAGCGGTATTTGATGTTGGTGGTCACCGAAGATGTCAAAAAAGTATGATGACTTCTTCCTTGTACTTGGTTTATATATGTAGAAAAGAGAACACATAGGTGAATCGGAGGTGTAATATATCAATTTCCCAATGCCGAACTCTTTCTTCAGCTCTCCATGCTATGATTTTTGGGGTATTATCAATATTTGTGTTTCTTCCCATAGTACCGAAGGAGTTGTTACTGTCCCCGAGCGGAAGTCAGCCTTAAAAAAAGGGTTCCCGAGTATGGGCTCCGATCCTCCGATTCAATTTTTCTTAGTGAAATGGCAGCCCCAATTGTGCTAAGCATCCCATAAATATATGTAGATTTTGAATTTAAGTTAGAAGGTCATGGTCCTTTTGTAGCAGTACTTCGTCACGGTTAACAGTTAATGATAGTTTTCATATTGTAGAGGAGCATGCAATTGTAGTAATGCAAGTGGAATGTGGTCCTTGGCTGTACTGAGTTCTACGCTCTTACTTAAAAATAGATTAGTTGAAAATGTGACGGAGTTCTTGACCAATATATGTAGCAAGGTAGTTCCAAGTCATCCATGAAGAGGTCCATGGTATTAGTTTTACTAAAAGACACTCCCAACGAACTTGCTTTACACATTTTATTAGTTGGCCATCACACCGCCATGACGTCTTACACAAGTCTGGTCATTTTTAACAAAAAAAATGAAAAGCTCTTGCCGCTACCAGTAACACCAACATTATTTTTTTCATTATGCATTTGGTAATATTTCAACAATCCACGATCATTAGGAATGATGTGGGAATGGGTATTCTGTGCCAAGGTATTTTACTGTTCTGAATTTCCATTTCTTAGGGAACAATGCATATGTGTTCTTTTTGTAGCTCAAATATTAACCGTAAAGCTACTGGCATGCCTATGTGGGCAGACTAATTTAAATGGTGTATTAGAAGTAAATCCAGCAGAGAAGGATGACCGCTGGGACTTAAAATGTGGTGGTTAAGGCAGGAAGTTGTAATGCTTTTTTGTATTTCATCTTCAAACTTCACAAATATTGTTATTACACTTTAAAAATACTTTTTATAAGATTACCTAAATCTCGAGAGTAAAGACACAACCGCACGCCACAACTATTACAATCCAACCTCTCTATACTCTCCCTCCCACACCATCAACAACAATTGCTCCATTCCCCTCTGCTGCTCATTATTGCCCCTTTCATTGTCAGTCTCCCATCAATCGTCACAGCCACGTCCAACCCAAAACAACTAAAAAATAAGTGTTACAAAGTGTTATTGGTGCATTGCAGGAACAACACTTCAAGTTGATTATGTGCACTTATAAGTCTCTCACTAACAAATGTGTATTTAAACCAGAGAGGAATAAGAAACTTTAAACTTGCCATTCTTGGGTAAAAAACTACTTAGTTGTGAATGGCCCTCATTTCATTGCTTATGTCTTATAATGTGTCATTGCTTAGTGTCTGGATGGCTGCTGCCTTGACTTAAGCTGACAGTGTTATTCATCTGTGAAAGACCACCCCATGAAATGCAAGGTTCTGGGTTACTGACATTTTTTGGTAGGTGGGGTGGGGCTAAGACAATTTTATGGGCTGAGGATAAGTTTCCCTCTCATTGAGCCTGACAGATGACAACGGGTCTGCCTTGCAGTCACCCACCTCTCTTTCACACGTATCGACTTTGGGAGTCTACTAGCTTATTTAAGGTATTTAGAACGCCTCTGTAAAAGTAACGAGATTTTGATGAAACTTTGGTCTCATATTCTTTGAAAGACACACTTTAAATGCTCCGTAGAAAAAGGATTCCCATGAGCCATTTTTGAGATATTTGACAGTAAAATTGGGGAAATTTAACATGTGCTTACGGAGAAATACATTTTGTTTGAGCTAGCAAAGCTGTTTGTTACAAGAAGTTGTTGAGATGGCACTCATTAGAAGCAAAATTTTGTGTCAAATAGAAATATGTTCGAGAAAGCATAAGTGTGTGATAAAATAAGAAAGATATTTGTAAAACACTGCCTGGAAATGGCAAGGTGGCCGGGAATCTCTGGTACCAACATCAAAAAACGAAAACCACTACACCAACTTTGCCTAAATTGCACAAATATATTTAGTTTTCCTGCTTTTGAATACATCTTACATATCTTTTGTTTATTAATAAATATATTTATTTAGGATTTACCACTTAGGTAGTGAATATTAAACCAAGCTATGTCTCAACAGTTCAGACTGCAAAGGTTGGAAGCAGTGTTGAAACTAGTCATATTGACTTCTGTAATTACCTTTCATACTAGTTATCACTTTTGACATTTGCATTGTGCTAAGTTGCAAAATTGCACTCTCATGTCATTCTTAATTATGTTTTCTCTTATTTAAATTTTTTTGGCGACTCTTTTGCATAAATAATAGGTATCCCCAGTAAATCACTCGACTTGTCGCTGATGACAGCCGCTGCCACTCCAACTACCTTGAAATTGGTGCCTTTGCTCTTCTCAACCCATGGGGAAGGTGTATGTATGCCCCTGAAGGCTTCAGTGGGATGGGCCATCAGGCTTTTGCTGGTCCACTCTGATGGATTTTCCATACTCCTATCAGAAATGTACCTAAGTTACCTGTTGTTCGGGTTTTTCCCTAAGAAAGTAGATGCGATCATGGACATTTTGCTCCTTGTGTGACTCCCACATCTGCCCACGAATGACACAGTTTCCTGGGCTTGCATAAAGGGCAGCAGGCAACCTCCCTTTCCCATTCCAGCCAAATTCATTCCCTCACCCACAAAAAGATATTTGGAACAGACTGTGAGTTAATTTCATGTTAAATAAATGCACATTTAGAAGGGAGAAGATGCAGCTCTCACTTCTTTGGTGCATGTATGATTTTAGGAGATGGTGCTGGATGCTCACCTGTTGCTGGGAAAGCTGCACTATGCCATGGGCTGGTATGACAAGTCATTGACGCACTACCAACAGGCTGACTTGCACACATTGCCCGAGCAGCAGCTACCCAGTCGCAGTCTCCGGATCGTGGCCGAGTCATTTGCCATCAAAGGTCAGCCACTGCTATTTCACTCTATATTCAAAACTTATTAATGTTATTTGTATGCATTACAGTACGAATTATTTCAAAATAGAAGAGACCTAAAAAAATAGACTTCGAAAGGTACGTGTTTCTACTGCTTATTTCTATCTGAAGGCATTAGAGAGAAGTCTTTGAGTATGACCAAAGATCAGGGGTATACAATGATACCTTTGTGCCTGTTGAATTGTTTGACGGCAGAGGCATCCAGGTGTATTTTTTGCTAGGTGTGGTGCTCTGGCATCTTAAGGCTGACAATTGAAATTCTAACTTTAAGTAAGTAATAGTAATAGGTATACATCTAAATTTTGTACCATTTTGATCTCGTTTCGAGCTTTCTTGGCATTGACAGTGTGGAATGGGTCATATTTTTGTGCCGGTTTGTGCCACGTTGGCCTAAGGGTCATTCCATGCCAGCTCATCCAGGCATGAAACCCACCGACTCATATTTTGATGAAACTTGGCAATTTTCATGTAGTAATGAAACAGTGTAAAATATTTATTGGTTATCTCTACTAGTTTTTTTTTTCATGGCCATTTGAAGTTTGGGTGAAACTTCAGTTTTTCAGTGAATGCAGTCTCCAGAGGCACTTGTACCTCCAGAGGGAAATAATTTGTTTCAGCCATACTTTTCATCCAATTCTTATGAAAATTTGCAGGTTTACCATAGAAGTCATGAGGATTCCGAATGGTAATTGAAGGATATCCTAGGGGATATCGAAAATTCTCTAAACTCAGATGTTTCATTAAATTTTAGAAAATTTTGCGCCAAAAACATGGTTCTATTAAACATCAAATTTTGACCCGAGGCAGTATGTGAATCAAGCTAAATTATTTTTTCTTTTATTCCTTAAGGTATAACCTACCACCTAAAAATAAAATTCATGGCTTTTTGCTTGCTTTGTTCTTAAAAAAGAGTTTTCACAACTCTGGTAGTCAGTGTTGGGTCTTCCATCAAGTGTGATGACATGCTTGTGTTAACTGTTTTCTATGTCTGAGAAAATATTCATTCATAAATCTAGCACATAATCAGTACAAAAATTAAAACATTTTCTGTGTGTAGGTTTTTCTCCCAATAAGAAAGAAAATATTTTTTTTTTACTGGAATATTTTAAAGAATTCATAGAACTTGCCCATCATTGCTGAGGATAACTTGATTGTTGCTTTACAGAACTCATCAAAATACAGGATGCATGTCAATATAAGTGTTCTCCATATTGTAATGACAAAAACTTCACTGATGTGTATTACTTGATTAATGTAGCTCAACTTATAAAAATAATGTGAGGAGAAGATACATTGTCTAACCTTGACCAGCCTTTACTCTTCTGAGGACCAGACATTAACTTGTAGCAGTATCTTCTTTGAAAAAATTATACTTTTTAAATTTATAGTGAAGCTGAGAAAAATATCAGATTAGATTGAAATAATTTAACAATGTAACCACATATTTTAGACCTGGGCAGCGTTCATTGAACAGAAAGTGGAAATGAACTGAATCAGCTCTGCTAGTTTAACTATTTGTACAAAGTAGTTTTTCTCTCAGGAGGTAGGTATTGTTTACCCTTTTTCTACCCCAGTTGCCCTCCAACTTAGCAGTGTCAACATCAAGTTTTTTTCCAATAAGTTGGCTACACCGGTTCAGAGATCGGCATGGTATAAGCCACAAAATTATTTGTGGGGAATGGAAAGATGCCCCAGGAGAAATTGCATCTTCGTGGGAGGGAGAACGCTTAAAAGAAGCTCTTTGGAAATATGAACTTGAGAATGTCTACAACGCTAACGAAACTGCTATCCAACAAAACCCTGGCATTTAAGGGGGAGCGTTTGGAGGGGATTACTGTGCTGTTGTGTTGTGGAACTGACTTACTCACACCTCTTGTGATAGGGAAGTTTAAAAATCCTAGGTGTTTCAAAATTATTAACCATTTGTCATGTGAGTATGCGAATAATAAGAAAGCCTGGGTCACTGGAGACATTTTTAGAGAATGGGTCCTCCAATTGAATCACCGCATGAAAATGGAAAAGCAGATTTTTTTGATCATGATCGACAATTCTTCTTCACACAACAGCATTCCACGGCATCTAGACAACATGAAAGTGCTGTTTTTGCCGCCGAATTGTGCAGCCATTTTACAGCCTTAAGACCAAGACATCATACACATGGTGAAGGCGCAATACCACGCTCGTCTGGTCAGGCGAATGCTGAGCAACATAGCGGCTTCCATCCAGGCTAGTGTCAACACTTTGGATGCAATAGTAATGTTCTGTGTGCCATGGAGGTTGTTGGATAAAAAAACTGTTATTAATTGTTTTGGTAAAGCTGGTTTTGTTTCGGGACCTTCATCCAGTGCTCATGAAACAAACACCAGTGATCTGAAGGAGCAGTGGCCCAGGGAGTTAGATGTGCCATCTGAAATCACAGCTGAGGATTTTGCTCATGTCAATTCGGATGTCCTCGTTCCGAAAGAACTTTCTGATCCTGTCGGGCATTGCCAAGGAGGAGGAAGAGGACGAGGAACTGGCGGAAGTGGTCTGCGTTTCGAAGCCTGCGTCAATGGCTGAGGCACACAATATGGTTCTAAATATATGTGAACTTCTTTTGTCGAAGGAGGACGTTATGAGTCTTGAATCTTACAAGAATGAAATGCAAACAGGAGCAAGGTCAAAATACATCATTAAGGGAGAAACTCCCCTGCCTCCTGCTTGTTTTTGACCAAGGCTGTTAGATGACTGACGCGTGCTGAAAACCAAGGCCACTCAGTTTCCCTTGGACTTGCTACTGGGGAGGTGAAGGGGGGGAAGATAAGCAATTCGTGTATGAGACGCACCTGCAATTTCTCGGAAAAAAGGTGGATCTCTTACAGGAGTTTATAGGGCAATTTTTAATGTTAAAGAATGTAATTAGGGAAAAATAAAATGAAAATATGAATGAAGGATGAGTGGTCGTAGATGAGTGTGTCAAGTGAAGGAGGAGGAGGAGGAAGAACATGGAGGGAGTGGCTTGGGGATGGATGGATGGATGGATGCAGGGTTGTTGTAGTGTGCTCAACCAATCAATGTCTCTACCCTTTGTGCGCTACCACTACACAATGCCTGTCCAGTGATCCAAAATGCTCAACAGCGAGAGGACGCAGGGTGCTCGTCCTCACTTGTCGTGCGGCCACACAAGAGTGTATTTGAATTTAATTTGTGGTGTTGTTGGCCTCTGATGTGAGGGGAGCACTGTTGCTCCCAGGTTTCACGTGCATCCATTCTGTGGGTTAACATTTTTGCCTTTGCGTTGCTGTTATTGGCTGCTTGAGTTGTTGATATGGGGTGAGAGTGGTGCTTCTCTAGTTGCTTATGTGTGCACTTGTGTTGTTGTTGCACAGGGCTGTGCTTGGAGAAGGTGCCTCCGCCCTCGACGTCCAAGTTCCGCATGGTGGAGTGGGAGGAGCAGATGGTTCGGTGCTTTGAACTCGCTGGGGACCTGACCCTTTTGTACCTACAAGTAAGTCATCTACACTAACTGAGAGAGGGTGGTGACTCCCTCGAGTGGGATTAGGGGAAACCCATTCCCTTCAAGATGTGAGCCAGTAGCTTGGGGCTAGGAAGTTGTCAACCCAGCGCCACTTAGGTGATGAGTATGTGAACTACTGTCCTTGGTGTTCTTTGTCATATTTGTCACCATTTGTCAGCTTCATTCCCCACTGACAATGGTTGAAATTGGTAACCCATGGGAGAGATTATAGAAATGGCCTAACTCCTTTTGCTGTAGGCTTTTAATTTATTTTTTCTTTTACAAATGGCAATAATGTCGGGACAGAGTATATATTTGATGATAATATATTAAACTCTCAGCAGGACAGAAAAATTGGTGCTTCATAGTATCGAATTTCGTAATTTCAAACCTAATTAATGAATCGCAAAAGAATGTTTACTCTTATTTCCACTGTCCTTTTCTGTCTTTAGTGGCCTTTTTTATCATTTTCGTTGGTTATTTATGGAATAATTTTTACAAAATGCTTTTTGTAATTGATTTTATGCTGTGAAAGTTTGTATGAAAATCATACGACCTTAAACTTCCCATTCTTTAAAGTTAAATATCAATGATTTTAGCACTGAAGAAATTCCAGTCCATTTTAAAAAACACAATCAACTAACGAATTGAAAATATTTGTATTTGAATTAAATCTTAGGAATTGGGCGTCAGTAGCGAGTAGGAACTATTATCTAAACGTTGGGTAGGTATTTTTTTCCAGCACCTACGGAATTTTTTCGGCAGCATGCTTAACCGCCATTTATTTTGCCCTCTATTGAATATTTGAAGTAAATTCTTTTCGGGATCTGTGTCCGCCTGCCGTGCTCAATCATCTTTGTAGACGTTAGAATGGAAGACTTTTTATTCCTTATAAACGCCATTCATGCCGGGTGTGAGATGGCATGTTTATATACAGTGCAACCTTGATAAAATGATACCCCAGCATTCTCAAATAAACACTGGTTCTAGCGAATTGTCACTTTACTGGAGGTGGAGCAAATAATAGCCAATATACATAGTACTTATTGCGAACAGTTACAAAGGAACAGGAGTGGTGCGGCAACAGAGAAATTTCTGTCCGATAAACGTAAGCATAAATCCAGATGAAAGGCGGTTTTTTTTGCATCAATAAATTTCCTTACCTTAAAAAACAAACTAACCATTCAATTTACAAGTGCCATGCTGAATGAAAACGTGCAAAGCATTGGTTTTACAATCATTATCCCAATGCACAACCAATGAAGCCACTTTTCAATGAAGCCTAGTGCATTTACATGATTATTCATTTTATTTTGGTATTTTTCGCCAAAAATTCAAGCAATTACTGATGAAACTGTATCGCAGTTATTTTATGCCTCAAATGCACTATGGTACACTGGTACAATGTACAATGGTACTCTGAACATACACCAATGGAAATTGGTGTATGTTCAGTGTACCTGTACGTTTCGCGGAGGTTATGTGAAATACCTAGAGATGGGTCGAATAGCAGATTTCTTGAACTCGAATTTCGAATTTGAATATTAAATCATTGCTTGAATATTCGAATACCTCGAATTTGAATACCTTGAATTTCGAATACCTCAAATACTAAACCATGAATGCGGGAATGTTTGACTCGGTTGCCTATGCAGCAGGAAACACAAGATTTTGGGGAGTAATTTTGATTTCCTTTAAAGGATTCGAACAGGAAAATAGCTGATTAATGGAGTATTTTAATTTTATGGAAACAATTGGGCATATAGTTGATTCAACTAACATCTCTTTCAAATATTCTAAGGGGACACACCACCTCGGCAGCATGGTGGGGCCACGTTAATCCGATCTTGAAATAGCTGTTTACAAACTGCTGATGCTTTGCTGCTAGATAAATGTAACATTTTGGTTTTTCTGTACTTCTTACATGTGTTTGTGGATTCTTCTTCTTCGGACTCTTGATATTCACTCTGTCTCTGATTCACAAGTTGACATTATTGTTGCAGTTGAGGAAGTAGATGCCAAAGGTGTTTCTCTTCTTTTGGATGGATGGATAGATTCATTACTGCCTGCCTTTTCAGTAGAATAACCTACCTTTCCTTTACTCGCAATTTGTGGATGAATTAACTTTCTAACCTCACTGCACAACCATTCACCATTATCTTTTGTTATGTCAAATACTTCACTCAAAGAATAGTATTTTCCTTGCTTTATACATTCATCATAGGTTTTAGCACATGTTCTGGTTTAGATTGTACTACTTGATTTGATAAAGTTAGGAAATTTAATTACTTTCGCTACAAACTTATAACTTCTTTCACTCATTCCTTCCTTCTTTTGATAGATGTTCCAAGGGTTACATATCGGCCAAAAACTTGGATTTTCGGTGGTATCCTGCTTCCTTATCCAGTGACTGTTCTCCTAGCGGAGCAGTTCTTCTTTTCCTATTTGAGTCTTGATAATGAGTAAGATTCTTCTCCCAGATACTCTTGTTCCTTTCAATAGTAGTTGCACTTACCTTATGAGACATTACAATTTTAGATTGCTGTTGGAGACTTGGAACAAATTAATAAGAAATTAAGAATAAGAATTAATAAGAAGATCACAAACATATACAGTTATATACAGTAAAACTTTGATTTTACACCAAGTCTCGTTTTTACGCAGCGACACTCAAGTCCGGCCGGAAAGCATAGGGAATTGCAATGGTAAAACTTTGATTTTTCGCAGGTTTTCGATTTTGCGCAGCATAACCCCAGCCCTGAAGAGCCGCTAATCTAGATTTTACGCAGTTGTCTTTGTTTTGAAAATCCCGACGAGCAATATGAAGTTTGGTTATTTATTCGTCTCAATGAGTTGCAAAAATGAATACAGGAACGATTCAATTGACGTCGCGCTGTTGAGCGTGAAACTAAAAATATCGCGAATCTAATTATTGCTTCCCCCTGTGCCCTCTCAGTAATATTTCAGGCTCCTTTACGAACACGAATATTGCTCTTAGCTCAAATTTGCCGTAGAAGGATATCGAAACCGTATTGTTTACTGAAACCGTATGTTTTAATGCAGCAATCGCCGTGTATGCGTAACTACTTTTGATTAAGATAGATGATCGCCGGAGATATTGACATCATCACCTTTCGTTTATTATTTGACATATTGATCGATGCTGTTTATAACATATTTATTGTAATTACAGTAGACGTTCGTTAATCCGAAATTATGAATTACGGAGTATCTATCCCCAACGGAAGGTTTTCTAGAAATTTGCCAACGCTATGTTTTCCTTCGCCCCAGCGAAATATAACGGCGAAATGAGCCGTTAAAAATCCTCCCGTGCCAAAATATTGGCTTCCAAGATGATCCAAAAAAGATGGTTGTGCTTGTAGTGTGAACGTAAGTCGATGGTGATTCAACAGGATGGTAAAAGCAGCATGTGTTGTCTCATCCCGCGGGCTAACCCCACATCTGCGGGACGAATGGAGGTGAGGGAAGTTGCTTGCACGGCGCACTTATCAGAACTGACTCAACTTGTATCTCATTGTCAGTGGGTTTAGATTAAGCACAGTTGGCACTTAAATAGCTATTAGCTTAACTCAGCTAGGTGGCAAGAATTTTTTTAACGGAATGGGAGTTAATGCCCTCGGAGTCTCGCGTCGTCGTCAATTGACATGCAATCATTGAAGTCAAATTCAAGACGTGAGTGATAAGGCAGTTACTTTAAACTCAGGGATGGCTTAGCACCATTTAATCAAAATACACAAAGTGTCCGGTGTTGCTATCAGATATAGGGAAGCAAAATATTACGTGAAGATGAGTCACACGGCTTGTGAGTCGAAGGTCCCGGCGCTGAATTCGCGGAAGAATGCCAACAGAGAAGCTATACCGGGTAGATTCGATCAACTAATGCTAAAATTTCATGCGAAAATGCTTTTTTAATGCATAAAAATTATAAAGAGGGAAAATTGTTCTGGACTATTAATCATTTTTTTATTCATCACTGACGGCATGACGGTAGTTGCGCGGTTATTTAAATAGCTTACTTAAAAAGTGATCTAAACACAGGAAAAATCTGAATTTCCGAATATCCTGGGTCCTGTTTGCTCCGTATTATCTATGGTATGCTATTTGGAAGGAGGTAACCGACAGCTGGGGTCATTAGCGCCATGAAGTAAGGGCTGGGGGGATAGGAACCCCATGTTGGCATTAGCTAATTGTAATGATAGGCTCCAAAGGGACCAGGACTTAACGTCCCATCAGCTGGACAGAGTAGTGCACTGGAAGTGCCCTCCACATTACACTGAAGTAGGGATAGGGCAATCCCTGATAAGATTCTGCTACTGCCAGGACTTGAACTCAGGCCCACAGGGTGTAGAGCCTTTGTGATGTATTAGCGAAACTTTGCTCCCTATTAATGGGGTTAATTTGGATGACTATCCTCAGATACCTTATTTCTTCAATATCCAATCTCTCCTTGTCTGCAGTTGGTTAAAGGGATATCCTGAAAACTGCTTTTAATGAGAATATTTTCGAAAATTAGCTTCTCTGCAAGCATTCACTATCACCATTCCGAAATTTCTCCTGGGCAACAGAAGTAATCTTAGTGCCAGAAATGCTAGCGATTCAACCATATTGTTCAACCATGGGAAACATTGTTCAGGAATGCTATGTTGTTTCTCTTAAGGTAACACGTCATCTGTGGTGTTGCTAGTGAGTAAACAAGATTATCAGGCTTCATTTTCTTGCCTCCAAATGAGTAATTAAATCCGGGAAACATATATCTGACGCGATTGAAAAGGATTTCATGCTCTTTTACCATAAAACCTCACATATCAGACTTTTTTTGATTCCGGTTCTGGTCTAAATCAGAACTATACAAAAGTGTATGACTAAGTCTTCGCAAGAGTGATCCTAAAAACTATACTCCTCCTCAATACCAACTCTGGATTTTACACACTTTGATTTTACACAGTGCCCATATTTTGGTCCCTCCAACTGCGTAAAATCAAAGTTTTACTGTACTTAAAAATTGGAGAATGTTCTAGAACTATCTGGACACCTCTATTAAGTAATATAAAATTCAATACTGCCATAGAAGACTTCAGAGAGTCTTACATCGTTCCATCATACAGATTGAGATCTTTGAAGAACATTTGACTAGATTGTAGAAAGAACAGGGATGTACCTTGTATATGGCTGAAATTCTAATTTGCAATTTCTTGTTGGGGGTGACCTTTTTAAAAAATAGAACAAAACTAAGACTTCTGACATTATTTTTGGGGCAAAGTTCATCATCAAAGTTCATGACCCTAGTGTGCACTTGCTAACGTGTGTACATGCATGTGCCGCCACTGCTCTATATATATTTTATGTGAAATTTACTGTCTTAAATTCGTCAAGAGAGAACACCTCTATGTGTTCAAAGTTCGGGCTTTACTCCCCGGCTGTGGCGCCATGCGCACGATTTGGACTGCTCGTCGCATAATATGCTCGGCAGTCCATACCACCATGTCCGGTATAGTCCACAAATTTCCACAGGGAAGAATGACGCCTCGGTAGGTTAACTGGCTAAAGCACTCGGCCGGAAATCGAGGGATCTGGGTTCGAATCCCGGTCAAGGCGAATGATTTTTTCTCTGTGGAATTTTCGCACAATTGTGCAATGCGGGTGACTCCCGTAAAGTTATCACCGTGGCTAGTCCCGGTATGCTTAAATTCGTCAAGAGAGAACACCTCTATGTGTTCAAAGTTCGGACTTTACTCCCCGGCTGTGGCACCATGCGCACGATTTGGACTGCTCGTCGCATAATATGCTCGGCAGTCCATACCACCATGTCCGGTATAGTCCACAAATTTCCACAGGGAAGAATGACGCCTCGGTAGCTTAACTGGCTAAAGCACTCGGCTGGAAATCGAGGGATCCGGGTTCGAATCCCGGTCAAGGCGAATGATTTTTTCTCTGTGGAATTTTCGCACAATGTGGATTAATAACTAGGAATGATAGCAAGTACCTACGTCAGCTCATACCGATGGCCTCTGTGGCATTGGGGTAAAGTCCTTGCCTGCCGCAACAAAGGTCGCAGGTTTGAGTCCTGCCTGAATAGATTGCTCCTATCTAGGGCATGAATGTTTGTGTACATTTAGTTGTTAACTTGTTAGAAAACCCTGAAGGAAAGGCCAATTTAGTGCTGTTTTAGGCCGTATGGGAAAAAATAATACTGTGTACCCATCATTTTGGTGAGTCTTGGTCCTTCAGCCCTTTCCTGCCAGTGCATACAAGAGGAAAATGTATTCCTTTTCCATGCTATGCTATGAGGAGAATGAGAATATTTTAAACCTCTCTCTGCTGAGCAGTTTTGGGAGGATTTAGCATTAGCAGTGTTTTTTTTAACAAATATTGCTTTTGATTTTCAATAATTTACACTTACATAAGAATAACTTCTTTAAGTATTTTAGAATTTTAAACATATTTCTAGGGTTGGTAATAACAGAGTTATCAACCACAAAGTACTAAGACTTTAACTCCAGGAGTCCGTAAATAGTAACGCTAGAACTTAATTCAAAAATTGCTTATGCTCATTAAAAGAACAAACAATTCATTTCAAACTAAAAAATTGGAGTAGGCAACAAAATTATTTTGCTGTTATGCCTTTTGCGTGTGAAAATGTTTGTCGGCTATATGGAAAGAAAGGGTTAAGGTTGGTAGGTGTTAAAATTTTCATTTCAATTGGTTAAAAATAATGGGTTTCAGGCACAATATACTTGGACAAAATAGTTCAAAATTAGGAAAAATTGAAGTGGTGCAGCAAAAAATGTAGCATTTGCAGCCTTCATAGTTGTGGCCAACTGTAAAAATGATGGATTCAATCATACTAGTGATAAGCTATCTTCTGGTGCATGTTTTGTGTAAAAATCATTTCATTATTAACAAAAAAAATTAACTCTCCCTTGTATTTATATTTATGTGTGTTTATGTTTATTGTTAAGTATGTTATGGAAGATAATTAGAAGAAAGTTATAACCACAGCAGATCAGGCGTGCAGCTAGGAATTGAGGCTAGGGGGTTCTAGGCGCAACTAATACCGGGGTGGGGGGGGGGAGGTATGGAATACAGGAGGTGCAGGTGCCCTCCCCCTGAGAATTTTTAAGGTAAATGGTTCAACATGGTGAGTTAAACAGCTTTCTGATGGAAATTTTATTTATCCTCACACTATTGTATAAGCAATATTTATCCAATTAAGTAAAATGGATTAAATTAGGGGGGGTTTTATCCCCCAAAACTCCCCTCCTTTGCTGCGCCCCTGCAGCAGATATTAATAACTGTGGAACTAGGCGTAAAAATGACTTGCTTATCAGTGGTCATAATGTGAGTCCATACTGTAAAAGCCCCAAGAAAACGTGTTATGTATTTGTAATTCTATACCATGGAGCATTAAAACATGTGGGTTTATTATAAGTTTTAAATCTTCTCTTCAACTGTATCTAATAGCAAACTGTTTTTATAATTTTGAAGAATTCTTCAACATGTTACCAAGGGAATTTCTTGTATTTAGTCTTATGAATAATGGTAATGTTTGTGATGTATACCATGTCACGTATTGTGATTGAAGGATATTTTCATGTTATAAAAAAACCTCTACTGAGTCCCCCTTTGTTGTTCTTCTGGGTATTTGTATGGTGCTTCTGTTTGTTGTGCAGGAGCAAGACAAGGTTGTGCACGGGGTGGCTGTGGGAGGCCCAACAGGTGGTGGCGTTACTTCATCTGGGGCTGGGGCGGGAGTTGGAGGGGGTGGAGGGGGTTCGAGTGGAGGAGCAGCCTCTGCACCACCCTCTGCTGCATCAGGTGAGCACATCATTTAAACGCCTCGAAACCTGACCCACTTCTCCTTCCCCGACAATGAATGAAAAAGATTGCATTAAAATCCAAAAAATATCCTCTCATCAACACTAAAAAACTAGTTAAGGAGGAAATGAGCCTCTTTCAGTCACAGATTGGAGTTCATCAGAAAATGTTGCAGTGACTGCGCTTTCAACACTTGCGGATTCACCTGATATCGCCATACTGAAAATACCTGCTTACCGTTATAATTCTGGAACCAACCAGAGCTTTCACTGAATGTCTTGGAGCGATTACCACCCTCATCTTTTTGTACAGATTCACAATGAACTTTCTGTATGTGTTGACCGCTTGGTTGAAGTTGGTGCGGCTGAGGTCACTGATGTTTAACTTTGTCTTTATTCAGAAAGAGGCATCGTGAGTTTAAACTTACATGGAATATCGCTTTGACACTCTCCATTTTCAAAGCAATTGACCTCTTTCAATTTCTCTTCTAGGTTTATGGTTTTTCTTAATGACTTCTTGATTTTTCTACCCGCATTCCTATTTTTTGTCATTTTTCTCTTGGTTTTTACTGTGTATGGCTCTTTCGAAATCACCTTCTACTGCTGCACTGTATTCCTGAGACATAGAGGGCCTACGACTGCTTGGAGGGAATAAGGCCATTGTGTTTGAGACTCTTTAGCAGACCCTTTTCTGTGGTGATGCTATTCATATGCAACATGAATAGCATCACCACAGAAAATGAATATGAATACTGATGACCTCGAAGGCTTAAGCATAGACACTCTACCTGGAAGTCAATTGCCTGATAACCTATGACGGCAAAAATTACATCTTAAACCATACTGCTTAAAATAAACTCATTTCCACTAGCTCCATGCTTAATTAATGATCTAAATTAACTATTGTCGTTCTGTTAAGGAGATGAGATAAATTACTTTGGTAGGCCGGCTATCCGGACCTAATGACAAGCAATGCTTTTGGTCATTGCACAATAATGTATTTCCATTAATACATAAAAAAAGAAGATTTGAGGTAAACAATATTATTAATATGTTAAAATGATAGCAATTTCATGTGTACTTAGCACAAGGTCACGTTTTATCATGAGAGCATTAAGTTTTTTGATTAGGCTACACTGCGTTGCGATGAATCCCCGAAGAACGAATTTGCACTATATCGAAATTGCGCTAATCGAAATTGTGCTAAGCGAGGCATGGGTGCATATTAATAAATATAAATAAATATATGTATATAAATAAACATAAAAAGAAAAAACTGTCACACAGGAAAAATGTATATTGGAGCTTTCGAAGCAGCAGCTTCTTTGTCAACATCCATGAGGACAGTGGTAGGGATGGGCAAGGAAAATGTTGGATGAGGGAAGGGGAGAGTAAGGAAGGGAGGAGATGGGGGTAGGGGGTTAGCAGGCCTCGTTCAATCCAGGTGTGTTACATGTCTGTCATAGCCAAATGTACGCTAATTCCAGGGTGTGGAAGTTGAGGGAGGAGTCAGTGGGGGAAGGAGGCAATAATGGATACTTTGTAACAATCATTGAAGAGAGAGTCGTGAGACTAAGAATGTGTGGGTACTGGGAGAGATGCATGGGAGGACGACGGACAACAGGAGGTAGGGAGATTATGTATTCATTCTGTGGGTGGTGCATTGGCCTTCATAGAAAGCGGGGCAGAAGCAATGCAATGAATGAGGTAAGTGATGTTGGTGGAGGGAAATATCGGGAGGCTAAATTAAGTCAAATGCCAAATTGAGGCTCATTTGTTGATTTGTACATTGAGATTGCAATCAAGTGGCAGTAGGGCAGTGTTCCTATCTTAACACTTTCAATGCTGACCATGTAAAACTCAAAATCGACCCCCGGTGCGGCTGTCGTTTTTTAATGCAAAACGCATGCATGGGTGCCAAAAGAGCTGGGAAAAATAATGAAAAAATTTTCTTGGCCCTAATTTGTTAGCTATGAATTTTTTTATTTATGACATGATATCACGTCATCCGCACAGCGGGATATAAACGTGATGCGGGTTGCATACTGTAGGCTTTTTCCCCGCACCGCCGTTTTCTTTCAATTTTTTTCTGCGCTATGTATCCAAAAAAATACGAGGAAAATGAATTTGTAATGTTCTACTGGTATCGCCATTAGTATTTTGCCACTGCCATAGGGAAATTTTTGGCTTAGTTGGATGTAATGCGAGTTATAAGTACAAGGAATCGCCGTGAACAGCAGTTTGATTCTGATGGTAATTCTGCGCAAGATATTTCGGCGTATTCCTTGTACTAGTAATCCTAAGTATCGGGGTAGGGTTCTATAATATTGAATAATTTCTACATTTTCTTCTGAAGCCACTATTCTCGTCACAAATTCCTTTACTTGTTTCTTGTTTTCAGCTCCAATTCCTTTATTCCCATACGACCACCCGTAAGCATCAGATATTTAACAAAAATGGTTTTCACATACCATTATGTATTCCCTTTACTGCAGGTACTTGAGATGGGTGGCACTCCGCTTGCGAGATTATTTTCTGATGGTGTATAAGGGTTTCTCTTGACGTACATCACTCCTGCCGGCTGTTCTAAGGTTGGAGGGGGTACGGAGATGAAGCGAGGGGTGATAGTAAGATTTAGTCGGTCCACTTGTAAGAACTAGGAATAACTTTTTTGGAGATGCCATCGGTACATCAAAAAGATGGGGAAGGTATGGGGAAAGATTCTGCTGTTACGTGTCCTTTTTTGGTCATTGGGGTATAGACTCCGTTGCCGAAATAAAAATGGATGTGGAAACAGAAATAATCAACCCATAACTTCCTCATTACTATCTTCTGAACTCAAGCCAATAACATATTTTTACAATATGATGTTACCGAGTTAGAAATTAATGCATAAAAACTGGAACTAATAGTATTTGCAAGCAAACATCTTACAAGGAATCTTCATTTAGGCCACGTATCGCGGTTCTTACTACGAATATTCTGCTGAAAATCTGAAAATAATATAAATTTTTACCGCAATAATATTTTTTCATTTGGTGCATAATAATACCAATTCGAGTAAACCATTCAATAATACGTATAGCTAGGAATAGATTTGCAGCATCTATGCCCCTTATTACTTACCCGATAACCGAAAGCAACAATGGCATTTTCTTTCTTATTACACTAGGGAAAGACTAATTCCATTGTGCTTGGAAATCTCTAGTTACTTCTTATTTATGTAAGAGCCCTAGTCTATTGAAAAAAGGAATCACATGACATGAAAAAAATATTATATTTACCCAAAACAAATTCAATACAATCGAAAGGAAGACCATTTTTAAATTATATACTATATACAACTACGTACAGTCATGTATGTTTTACCAATGTAGGAAATACCTCTCTCACAAATTTTATAACAATATACAGTAAACTCTTGATTTTACGAAGTCAGTGGGACCGGAAAATTGGGACTTCGTAAAATCAAGTTTCGTAATTTCAAACCTTTTTCATAAGTCACGAAAAAATGTTCGCTTTTGTTTCTTCCGCCCTTTTTTGTCTTTAGTGGTCTTATTTAAATGTTTTCAGTGGTAATTCTCGGTATTATTCATAGGAAAGGCTTTTTGTTATTGATTTATGCTGCGAAAGATCGTTAAATAATTATACAACCACAAAATTCCCATTTCTCGTTCATACTTCAACATCAACGATCGCTTAAGAAATTCCCGACCAGTTTAGAAAACGTATTCAAATAATGAATTGCAAAGTTTATTATAAGAATTTAATGTTATAAATTTGTGGTTAGGAGCGAATAACAACTATTAAGTTCGCATGAGATATATATTTGTTTCCAGCACCCACGGAATTTTAGCGGCAGCCGGCCTAACCGCCATTGATGTCGCCCGCTATCGCTCAGTGACGAGAAAAAAAAGAAAAACTAGGGCCTCCACCCGTTTCCAAAATAACCTTCGTAAGTTAATATTTCGAGTTACTCCGTATTTTCAGTTGAATGTGCTATCTTTTCCATTAGTTATTTTCATTAAGATTCAGTAACGATCATAAATTACGTAGGATATGATTATCTTCTGGCAAATATTTGAAGTAAATTCTGTTTGAGTTCTCCGTCCGGATACTGTGCTCCGTCATCATAGCAGACATTGCTACTAAAGACTTTATTCTTCATCAGGACCATATTCTTCATACTGGGTGTTCTTTCAGTATGTCTCTCTTCTTTTATGCCGACAGGAGCAAGGTTCTAACCGGAAAACGACAGGAGAAACATCTTCCATTATCGGAGAAATAAAGAGAGAAATGTTATTATCCGCATTGATTGTTTTCCTACAAGAGATGTTTCATCATTTCTCAACGCGTGTGAAGTATTGGTTCACTTGCTTGAATTCCCAAAAATGACACGCAAAAACCTGTACATTTACCTCATTTAGTTTTTGTGTCCCTTTCTCCACCGTATTGAAAGTTATGCAAAGAATCATTGACGTAGAGAAAAGATTTTCTTAGCTTTAGCACTAAAAAATAGTCGCGCCATAATCGTAAATATAATTAGTGAGGAAAGAGCAAAGAAAATAATTTCAATTGAAACGTCAGCAGAGAAGAAGAGAGACAATTATAAGTGTGGCACCATTTCCCCGACAGTGGAAGATACTTCTTCAGCCTCTCTCCGGTTAATAACTTACCCCCGTTGCAGGTAAAGATGAACCATGCCCTTCTCCACAGTCGGAGAACGTTCCCAGTGGGTGGGGTGAATAAGAGTGGGATGGGGATTGCCTGAGGAAAGAAACGGTCAGCATATGGTGGGGTGAAGGGGGCAGGAGAAAGAAGGGTGGGGAAAGGGCCTTCAGCTCTGCCTCAGTTTACGTTTGGGGGGCATATTTTTCTACGACGCACTCAAGCTCCGTAACCTTAGGGGGGGAGTGAATGGGAAATGCTGGGAAAGGAGGGGTATGGAATGCGTGAGGTTGGTGTCAGCAAGATCAGCAGAAGGCCGTGGGAGGAAGTAAATAAAGACTTTGGAAAGAAAGATCTCTCGGCATGGGAAAACGGGGAAATGCGCGAGAAGAAAGTTCATAGTTAGAGTTAGAAGTGCGTCTTCATTACGAGTAGCCTGAAAAATAAGTTTGTGGTTAATAGAGCCCAATACTTAAGATATTTAAGTTGTTTACTCAGGAAGGCTAATGTATACACGAAAAGATATTACTAAAAAAATCTGTTATTTTTTTTCTTTTTTCCCCTCTCCATCGCCGCTTCCACCATGGTTTCTCACTTGCATAAATGGGAATGAAATTGGGGACCTAACTCGTTAGCCAGATCAAAATATCTTAATGTTTGGTGGGCAGCGTGTTCTTCTTTATTTGGTGACATTACTTCCTCACTTTCATCTTCGTCGTCACTTCTATTCTGACTAGTCCCGGCCGCTGCTTCTTCCGACGTATGTACCGGCGTCCCATTGTCGCAAGCCCGGAGATCATCGTCAAGGGCAATATAATTGTTTGATGTTGCGCGCTGTGCTCTTCCTGCTTTTTCCAAGAATTTTTCAAAATCATCTTTTAAGCCTCTAATCTCCTCCGCGATTTTATCCGCTGCAGCTTCCTGAAGCTATAACGTAACGAATCAACTATAGCCGTGATATTATAGCAGTAGAATTACTAGTAGACTAGTTGTATCAATTACCAACCTCGAGAACATCCTCATGATGCGCTATCAAAGGGAATCCGGCCGATTTCCAACAATTTGCGATTGTAGTGGAGGAAATCAAGTACGTCTTTGAACCGTGTTTCAGCAATGAAAAATGACAATTTTATTAACTTGGCCATTCTAGCAAAGTTAACAAAATCGTTATTTCTCATCGCAGAAACATGGTTCAGAGACGTACTTGAATGCCTGATTGGCAGGAGTGCGATGCAAACAATTATTTTTGATGATGGCATTGATTGATAGATTTTCAAAATGCAGTCAGAGCGGTCACATTTGGGGAGAAAGGGTTGGAGGGTCTAAGAGAGGGGCCACCGAGGGTGAGCTCGTCGAGGAAAGGGTCCTGGATTAGGGACCCTTCGAAGTGCTTCGGCAAAAAGTAGTCGAGTAGTCTTCGAAGTACGTTCACAGCAGCCTGCCTTGCGAACGTACCAGGTACGTTCACAGCAGTGCAAAGGGTTAATTAGGAGTGTACGAAATACCCCGCGCGACCTTCCTGACATGTTAAACTACGAAGTATTGTCGATGCGATGTTTACGAATAGGCACGTAAATAGGGGCATTATGTCAGTCGCGATATTTTACTTAACTCCTACTTCCCCTAATTTCCCACCGTGAGATTTTAGGCCAACCTTTTCTCTCCAAAGTTGCACTATCATTTACGATTTCACACTTTTGATGAACCACAGTTGGAAGCGCTGATATTTTTAGCTACATACGCCGGCGTAACTAGTTTTGTTGACAAATATTTCGCCATAGTTCGTATAAACGAATGCCTTTCGCTCCTGGGGACCGATCCGGGGTTCGTAAATTCAAAACATTTCGTAAAATCGAAACTTCGTATATTCGAATAGCACCATGTATTTACAATAGGCTTTTCGCCAGGACCACACTATTACTTCGTATAATCGAAAACTTCGTAAAATCCTGCTTCGTATAATCGAGAGTTTACTGTATTAAACTAATAATACTATTGCAATATATGATACAAAAATATATAATACTATTTATGCCTTCTTATGAAAGAAAGAAAAAAGCTCGGGATAGAGTAGAGGAGACCTAGCAGCCAATGTAGATATCTCCGGTCTCTTTCTTACGCCCAAGAATGCTTGCACCGCAATAGTGCTATACTTGCACCATCGATTCTTCTTTCTGCCACCTTCCTCTTGGATGAGTTCAGGGAAGTGAGATTGAGATATTGATGGTGTAAGTGGCTTGGGATAAGGAATGTTGGATGGAAGAATAAAGGGTCTAATGACAGAAAGATGGAATTTCTAAAGGGAAATCTTTCCGGCGGGTTCACGATAAATGAAAAAGCGTGCATAGCTTTCGGGAAGGAATTAATAGGGAATCAATGGAGGAGTGAAATGAATCTAAAAAGGATGGATTTTTTTAGAGGAAATACTCAGGCTCTGAATTGTTTGGGCTGGTGTTCGGTGAAAAATGAAGGGCTTGAAGAATGCTGAAGAATCAATCACGATTCATGTATTTTCGAAAGCAAAGCAGGTCAAACAAGATAGCAATGCTCCATTAGTCGGATATATTGGTTATAGGAATACCTACCTTGTGAAATATTAGGCCTATGAAGGTAAAACTCTTCATAGGTCAATTGTTTCCAATTCCTAACCTATTCTTTCGAAGATTATAAGAAAGTATGTCTGTACACGAAAGAGGGTGTCTGGAAAAGGAGACGCAAAAAACATTTGGGTCGTTGGAAGGGGGTGGAGTGTTGAGAGCTGGGTTTTCTATGGAAGTGATATTCTGAGGGGTCACTGAACTACGGGTCCACCGCGAAGGACGTTCGGATGGAGAAGGACTGAGGGTATTGTTAGAGGGTTCAGGGAAAGAATAGGACAAAGGGGATGGGACATAAAGGGATCGGGCGTAGAAGGAGGCAACGGAGTACTTGACTGTGAGGGTTCAACCTCCTCCCCACCCTCCTCCCCTCTAATTTCTAGCTCGGAGTCTTCAGAGAATGCCTGATCCCGCTCTCTTCCAGGAGCTCCTGCTATTCCTTCTTCGTGTACATTCGTCTAGAGACGGCAGAGAGCTAAGAAGGAAATGTTTGTGTCCTTGCGGAGGTTTCCTCCCTCGACGTCGATGGCTGCAGGACCTGATGGAAGGTCGAAGACGGCTGATCATCCGCAAAAGCTGATGAATAGAGAATTTCACCTCTTTCAGGCGGCATCGACTACCGGCCAGCATGAAAAATTTTCCGTTTTACTCCTCGCTTCCGTACCATCTGCAGTAAATACATTTTGTTTTTTTTTTGTAAAAATTCTGATAAATAACAGGATCAAAATAAACACTCTCGGTGAAATAGGCCAAAGCTGAAATACTACAAAGAGCTTTACTAATGTAAAACTATGTTTAGGAACTAAATATTCACAATGGCGAGACAAAGAATTGAGAGCACCCATAAGCCATTGATTTCGCAGTTATCGAGAAAATAAAAGCATTTTTAAAAGTAACTCCTTTGCACTTCTTCACCAATCCATGGGATAATGTGCAAACAGTTATTTGCAATTATAATAAGAATGTTTATAGGTGCATAATAGACATATATCAACAATAAATATTATAAATAACTTACACTTTTTCCGTAAATAACTTTCTTCACTCTCGTAATATTGCCGCTTGTCGATCCCCTCCCTGCTTATGAGTTGCACTGACAAACAAGGGAAGGGTGCAAAAGTTAGAGATATGTTACGTTGCATGAATAAAATGTAATGGCATTTTCAAATTTTCATTAAAGTTTAACTAATCATACTACTTCATGCATTAAGTAATTAAAACTTATTAACATCAGAGAATAAATTTTCGAAACATACTAGGCTCGCAAGAAGAAAAAAAGGAAGGATGGAAAAAATATCTATATTCTCGCTAAACATTATTAAAACAATAAAACATTAATAAACACACATAATTAAGTTCCGGATAGTAAATACTTATGATTTTTAAAATAAAACTCAAATAAAATTTGTCATACTCACGCATTAATAGAAAGAAATAAAAATAATAGCATAAAATACAGGGGGGAAAATGAATGCAAATTGGCTTACCTTAAGATAAAAGAAAAAATTTCTCCCGATCCTCCCAGGAAAGGTTGCTTGAAACGGCGTTCACAAATGCGCTGCTAGATCCCTTCTGAGCAACTTAGGGGGGCAAAATGTCATAATAGAACTGAACCGAGCTCTTACGGAGGGCTGGAACCCTGGGGTATGCATGACATTATATCACGTCATCAGCACCAGGGGATAGCGCACCATGGCGTGATATCACGTCATGCCGCGCTCAAGGTGTTAAATGAACCTGAAAAAGTTAGGACTCCTACAACCCAACCTATTTTTCAACTGCCAACTGCTGGATAGCAATGAGATGGATTGATGAACGAAATATACAGTTCTCTGTGTTTCTTGAGCTCTTACACGATCAGCAAGGAAAAAAATGGTGAATGAGGACCATGTAGCCTCAAGTTAGAAAGACTTTGAAAAGAAAATCAACCCTTCATAAAAGAAGCCCATATGCTGCATTGCATTTGGCTGCTGTGGATGGCTATTTACGCACAGCATTAGCAGTGAAGAGGGGAGGAGCATTGCTTTTGCCTATGTTGGGTAAGTAGGGGAGGGTCATAAATCATTTGCATCTACATAAGTCATGTTTACATGCAGGGGGGGGTTCACCACAGCCTCCCTTGCACCCAGAGCGCCACCTTGGGCCAATCCTGGAGATGGCACTGCAGAGGGCACCCATCCTGTACATCCGCCAGGGCAAGCTGCAGTCAGCCGTCAACCGGTACAGGTGAGAAGGGTTGAGCCATTCATTCATCTCTCTTACATATTGGCTCTAGCTTTGTCAGACTTAGCCATGTTGCATAATTCTTAGCTCAGAAAAAAATATACACTTTTTTGTATAATGTCATTGTTTTCGCAAAGACCTCATGTCTGTTCTGTTAGTGTTTGAATGATTTCAGGCTATTTTCACAAAGACCTCAAGTCAGTTCTGTTATATTTGAATGTTTAGGGCTGCAATAAAAGAGCTTTGCATGGAGAATGAAAATTTTGACGTGATTTTTCAGCCACTGATATTATAATTTCTCACATTTAGAACAATGCTGAGTGCTGTGGAATCTAGCGCCACGCAAAATTTACGTCTCACGCTGACCAGGCAATTGGCTGAGGTTCTTTTGAGAGGGGTAAGTTGAAATAATATTATGCATACTGGCAAAACCCAACAGATGACGTCCTGTCTATGTTCTCTCATAGTTTTCCGTGGCATTCTTGAGTGGACGATCTCTCGCTACATGTTATTTGTCTTGGGGTGACAACAGTTTCGCCTGAATTCCACGAGGCGAGGTCTTCAGGTCAAAGTGCTGTTATTGGTATTTTCACCACGCTTATGTAGCCCTGGTTCATTGCTGCTGGATTGTAATTGTCTGCGTTCTCTTGCTGCTGTGCTGTGATTGGCTGTTTTCTGAAACACTCTTCCAAACATCTGTTAAGTCACTAGACGCCTGGTGGAATCCAGGCCAAACTGTTGTCACCCTAAGACAATCAACCCGAAAGATGGAGAGGTCTTCCTGTCTATATTCTCGAAAGATGTAGTCACCTTCCGGTCTATATTTCATTACCTCCTTATATGCGTATCTAGAACACTGATTGAAAGATAATGCATGTGTAAATATTCTCTCAAACTCTCAATGCAATCTCAATGGAAATGGCATAATATTTAAAATCACGGTCCAATCACTAATAATGGCCACTGTCACTATTTATCACAACTGGGTGTCAAGGAAGCATACTATTGCTGATTATCAAGTAGAATGTGAAATTTTTGAACTGAAAATGTTTAATTTAAATTAAGATAAGTAGAGGAAAATGTGTTCAACGAGTTAAAAATTGCATTTATTATCCATCTGATGAAAATATCCCAGCCCTCCATCTTAAGAAGGCAAATATGGAATTGCTGCACTGAAACGCATGCTTGTCTTGTGAACCACAATGGGATGAGCCCTTGGGAGCCAGTAACAACTAATTTAAACGCATATGAACCTTCTTGTGGAAAAATTACGTAATTTCCCTGCTGGCATGGCGATTAGTGAAATTTAGTGGAAGTCTCTTGATCTCAAGTGAAACAAACTTCCGTTTTTATACCTGACTTTGTATATTCTTGGATTAATGTCAGTTAGAGCATTAGGTTTCATGACTTAAGCTCTGCTCAGCTTGATTTTTGCATGCTAAACTTGAGCTTCCTTCATCTTTGACTTCAGGGCCAGTTTAAACGGTAAGCAAAGTAAGTGGCCACGTAGGGCACCAAGCAAAAGTGGGTGCCTAAGTGCTCAGTCCAATATTGGGTACTAATCCTACTACCTCTCATATTATTTTTGAGGCGAGCGGCCAGAATATTGTCTAGAAAAATGTGTAGAAGCGGCCCAGCTCAACTTGGCCTACCCGAGCAAAGTTCTGGCTAAAAGACACATGTGGACAGCCAGATGAAGGACACTAGATCATTGATAATAGTGCAGGAGCTAGTGGAGGAAGTAGGTACTACGTGGGGTCTTTTATTCTTCCATACTCAAATGCCTACAACTTATTCACTCACAGGACAAGTGCTTCCCTCAGAAAAACCTGGTCAGACCTAAACCTTCTCCACAACCCCAAGCCTGTACCAACTAATACCTAAATTCCCTCATGACCTCTGCGTCAAAGTTTTGGAATTCATTACCCACTTAATAAAATCTGTCTCCACTCCGTAATCTTTTAAGAGGAAATTGTTTGAATATTTCAAAATGTAGCACTCTTTTTTGAGTTGTAAGAATCTTTGAGTTGATTAATTTGATTTTGTTTGAATCTTTGTGTTTAATTACTCTTATTTATATTATTCTTATTTCACAATTAGCCAAATTTACTCTTTACTTCAGTTTTTCCTCTTATGAGTTCCCCAGAGCATTAGAAAATCATTCAGTCATTTAATGTTTAAAAGCGGTTCTTAGAAATATCCAAAAATTACTGGGGAATAGAAGAAATGCCTATGATTGGCAGGATCTACTCGTGAGTACTAAAAGATATGATTGATATAGAAATAGAAGAATAACAACTGGAGGAAAAATCTGGGTGCAGAATAGGGAGGTCTGCTGAAGAAGATATTTTTAATACATATTAAAATGGCAGCAGAGAAAAGGAGTCTTAAGGCACGTGGACTCATTTCATGCTGATAGACCTCAAGAAAAGCCTATGATGGTGTACCCATACAGAAATTATGGAAGGAGATGGCAGACGTTGAAGTTAATCTTACCTCAAAAAAGTAGAAAGTGTGATTCATAACATGTAAGGCAGAGGTGTGGGACAATAAGGACAGAAACAGAAATATGTTATTGATGACTGAGAGATGAAGTGAGAAGGAGATGTGGGAAGAGAGAGTAGACTTGATAGAGTTAGAAATTAGGCAATAATGAAAATGATGGAATTGGAAAAAGGTATAGTCCACTTCTGTGGTATGGCCATGTTGATAGGATGGATGACATCAGATGGCCCAAGCTAATATTTGATTGGAGACCTCCAGAAAAAAACTGAAAACAGGAAGACTAATGAGTAAATTGGAGGCAGGGAGTACAAAGAGCAATGGAAACGAGAGCAATGCTAGAAGAGCAGAGATATGTTTGAGCTCGTGCAAATAAATTATTGAATTATTATCAATTTTTTTTCTTGATTTTCCTGGGATTGTAGAATTTTAGTATAATACACAAAATATTATAAAAGGAATTTATTTTATCATCACATTTGGAAGTGTCAAACACATCATCCCAAGCTTCTTTTAGTAGAATATGTATGTTGGTTAAAATTTACTATTGGAGATACTCAAATCAATACAAGTAACATTGAGGTCAAATTGATCAGATAGGCTCTTGTCCAGTCTCCCACTCAATATGTAGCTTTGAATAGCAGATATGCTGGTAATAAAGTAATCAATTTGAGACTGAAATTAATGAGTACAGTAGACTCTTGTTGTTACGAAGTTAGCGGAACCGAAAACCAGAGGTTCGTAATAACTAAGTTTGTATGAACGTTTCTTTTAGGGATCGTTAAAGAAGAAACGGTATATTATGTACACGATTAAATTACTCGCGAATATATAAAAATAAAAAAATTTGTTTCAGTTTCTCAATAGAAGAATGCGGTATGATGCAATTGAGGGTTGATAACTTCCCGAATGCAGTAAGTCCTCGATATACAAACTACATAGATGCGATCTGAAACCTTATTAGTAAGGTGATAAACCTACAGTCCAGCTGCCGAGAGTTGTCCAATGACAGAAGGGTCTAGTTCGGGGTAGAGACAAGGTTGCCAGGCAGGAAAACGAAACGCCGACGTCACTGGTAAACAAAAGGGTTTTGTGAAGAAAGGAACCAGAAGGGACGACGATCGTTAAGGACCCAAAGGAAGAATCACTTGTTTTGGTGATTTGAAGAAAGGGCTTGTTTTGGTGATTCAGACTTATTTTGGACTGTATGCCAGGCAACGAGGAGTGCGGTTATCCTGCTGAATGCAACACTGCATCACAAGAGTGCGCTAACTCACGAGCGTGATGAACTGATCTTGCTGGACACAGGCCCGGACTGGCCTGCCGGCCCATCGGCCCGTGGGCCGGTGCGCCCTTAGAAAAATACGTTCCTGCGCCCGCAAGGCGCAGATACGTATTTTCTAAAAGGTGCTCCAGTCAATTCAAAACCCAACACTGGTATACAAAAACAACTTATACAAATTATACTGTAGCTAACAAGACGACAGCGACATGCTATTAATGCAATGACGCGCAAACGCGCTTGCGCTTTGGTTAAAGGTTCGCCTTGCGCTTGCGCTTTGCGAGACAACGTTGACAGCTGTGGCGGCGCTGAATGCAGACCAGCCCCCCGGAACTAGGGCTTTAGGCATGTTCCTATTTTGAAGCCAGTTCAGGGCTGTGGCCAGTAGAGGCGCCAGCCAGTAGTCGAAGAGCCCATCGGGAGCATTACGTTGCTTGGCTCAGCATTGGATTTTGTCGACAATAGATGCGGAATATAATGTGAATAGCGTCCATGTAATGCGTTATTTTTAATTCAAATAACATCCAAATCAAATGCTCGAGTTAAGGTGTATCTTAAGGAATGCAATTATTTAAGTAGGTGGAGTAAAGGGATAGCTGTTAGGGTGATAAAACCGGGAACGAAATTATTATATTCGCTTCAGCACTGTGGTGAATTAGGAGTCAAAATAAATTAAGAAAAGAAAGGAAAACGTACCATCTTTAATTGTGGTCGAAATGGGACAATTGCTCCGTTAACAAATAAAATTATACCAGGTACAGGCACTTCTCAAAATTTTAATCAAGGAAATAAGCAACTATGAATCATGGGCGTATCCAGAGGGGAGCAGCAGCCCCCCTCCCCCCAGGAACAAAAATAGCAAATTTTTTAAGGAAAATCAGGACTGAATTGAAACGAAAGTTTTGAACAAATTTTCTATTAACATACGACAAATGATATTAGAGTAAGACATGCCAATAAAATAAAAATGATTTATTTACATGCTATCTGCATGAAAATGATTTTAAAAACTAATGAACCGCCATTATAATTTTCTTAAAATATTGGTTTCATTCACTCTATCCGTGCATCTCAGTGGTGGATATAGATGGGGGGCAAAACCACAATTCTAAGCTTTTTTACATCATGACATGGCATTGTCTTGAATATATGTATAATAATTTTAATTAAAAATTTCTGAATCTTTGCATGTGACTTCATTATTTTTTATTTCGATAAAAGTAAAGGCAACTCGACAAGATATCTTTTGTGCCCCCCCCTTTGTGTTTTCTGTGATGAAAACTCAAGGGGGGGCGCGTAAGATTGGTTTTCTCTCTTCCCAAAATGCACCAGTAGCGTATACATCTGTATCCGCTACTGGTGCATCTTGAACGATCATAGATTGCCACCACCCCCTAGTTTTGATCTTGGACAATCCCTTGCCATGAATTCAGTTAATATTACCATCTAGTTGCAAATTATTAGCCCAAATCGATTGTCAATAAGAAGCTATGGTCAATTACTAAATCGGGCCTTAGGAATAGTGGTAAGGAGGTGGAAAAATGTGAAAATTTTAAGAGGTGATACAACCCAGACTCATTTAAAAGGAATGAGGCAAAAGGAAAGTCCTAGTATAAAAATCACAGCAAGGAATCAAAAGATATCATCCATCTAGTCAATAGGAAAGCAAACAAAATCCTAGGAGCAAAGAAAAGAAAATACAATGCAGTTACAATGGCAGAGCAAGACTGTACCCAAGACAATTAAAGATACATTTAAAGAAAAGATCCTTTTAAGAAGGCTTTTACACAGTAGGGGTGAAGGACAAGTATGAAATTGTTATCAGTGAACCAGCCCAAGTTTTGAAAACTTGGAAAGAAAACTCAACTGAGCTCTTAAACTGTGAATAAAGTATAGATAGAGAAGAAAATAAAAAAGAGAGGATAAAAATGTTTAACGGATGATACGTGGGCGTACCCAGGATCATAACTAGGGGGGGCAAGCCATGGTCTAGCGAGGGAGGGGGGCAAGCCAACTTGTGACATTTTAGCACGTAAAAGGTGAATGAAACCAAAATTTTAATAAAATTATAACAGTGCTTTATTAGTTATTAATTCCTTGATTAATAGATGCGAGATTAATCCTTCTAGATTATTTCCTTGAAAAATAGTTTTATTTTAGTTACATATCTTATACTATTACATATCATTATTCGTGGGTTTAAAGAAAATTTGTCGAAAACTGTCCTTTCAATTCAGTACTGATTTTGCTTAAAGACTTCTGTGATTTTTGCTTCTTGGGGGGGGGGGGGGGGGGATAACCCATGGATGATAGTTACCCACGCTCTGAGCCAACAAAGATGAAATAATATCCGTATTACAGATTTCTGTTTCAAAAGCGGCAAAGCTGTTGGTAAAGATGCCATGATGCTTTTTTAATAAAAATTATCACAAGAGTATGGCCAAAAGACAGAACGGGAGGAATATAGAGGGATACTTTATCAAAAGAGGAGAAAAAAGTCGGTTTAAAAGTCAATGAAGACAGAAAAAAATGACCTGAATATTATCAGAAATGAAAACGAAGACAATTCTATACCAGCGTTACATCATCAATTTAATAAAAACACCAATTAAAATATCCAGTAGAACGACCGTCGTGAATTAGACTGTAGAGAGCAGTTGGAAATTATGTAAATTATTGAAAACCAGGACAGCACTCTGATAAACGAACATATTTTATCCATCTTTTTCCCCTGTTCTGGCGTTCGACGGCACTTCAAATATACAATATTCCGTCTTCGAACTGCCGTAGCCGGTGGAACAATTCGGCACAACATACGACCACGGCATCCCTCCGAAAGAGATTAATAATCGGAATTTTTACTAAATAAAAACGATTTTTATGTTCAATAGAACTAACGAATCATACTACAGCGGTAAATAACCTCAGTAGCTCGCTCAATTTTCAAGTAAGAGTCTTAAACATATGTGCTCTCAAGAGGAATTCAGGCTGAAGCATATGCTCAGGGCTCTTAAGCTTGGGCTTTTCTACAGGTGGCGCCACCCCCAAACCAAAGCGGAGAACGCAGGAACTGGCTTCAAAAAAGGAACATGGATTCCAATGGGCTGGGATAGGGAGTTGTAGGGGGCTGATGCAGACCTATGATCAGACGACATGGCCCCAAACGATAAAGAGATATATTTTTTAGATACAATCCTTCTTCTCTGCAATTATGACAGAAACTTAGAAAATCATGTGAAAAAAACATTCAAATGAGTAAAGCTGCGTTAAAATCAGCAGACGATGATGGTTCTAAAGCCAGAGGAAGGGAAAGCCAGGTGACATATCTGAGTAAAACCGCCGTTAATAAAATAATGAACATTATAAAATGTTTTATCAAATCAATTATCGCTGATGAAGTAAAGCAAGCTATGTCGTACTCTGTTTTAATGGACTCAACTACAGATGTCTCTGGTTTCGACCAATGTGTCATTGTTTTACGATACGTGTTGGGGACAGAAGTAGAAGAAAGAATAATTGGCTTACAGAGCGTGCAGTCGTCGTCAGTAGGAGAAAGTTTATTCAAGATATTTACCGAAGTGATAAGGGAAGCAGGACTTGATATCAACAACTGTATTGCCAACTCATTTGATGGAGCTGCAAACATGAGTGGCCAATATAAGGGCGTTTCAGCCAGGCTGCAAGAGCAGATCCCACACCACATTCATACATGGCGTTATTCCCATTCCCTAAACTTGGTTATGGTAGACACATCACAAGTTGTGACGGCTTCGGTTTCGTTTTTTGGTTTACTGCAGCAAACTCAAGTGTTTGTAAGCGAATCTCACAAGAGACTAGATATTTATTTGGAGCAACATGCAAGTTAAAGGTTGGGTGCTATTGGCGCAACTAATTGGAGATCAAAGAGTGACGCCACTTCCAAGATCTTTGGCTATTTCCATAACTGGATGAAATTGGCGGAAGATGAAGGAAAACTACATAAAAATGTGTACATAGAGTTGATCATTTCTCTTTCTTTCGTGGCAAATGCCCAATAATTAAGTTCCAAAACAATAAATGAAGCAAACGGTCTTCTTCAAAAGTTTTTGTCATTGGAAACAATCCTAACTGCAATGATGTTCTTGATTATTTTCAAATCAACAATGCATTTGTCAGACTCTCTTCTAACAAAAAAATTAGATTATGCACAGGCTTGGAATTTGATTTCATCAGCTCAAGACAGTTAGAAAGTAAGAGAAGAGTGTTCAGGCATTTTCCATGCTGCAAAAAACTTTGTCGAGTTCATGTCAAAAAGTCTGATTAATAAAATCGAAGAAAATCCAATTCTGAATCAATATTCCAACAACATCAGCATAGAGAGTGAATTGCCAATCAGAAGACAGAAGAAACGGAAAAAAATTCCAGATGAAACAAGTGATGAGGTCGTAGAAACTCCATTCAGCAGTGAAGAGAGTTTTGAAGTTAATGTGTTTTATGAAGTTGGTGACCAAATTAACGCCAGTATGGAAGCAAGGTTTTCAGATCAAAATCGAGTTTATCAAGATCTTTCATGCTTTGATCCTGTAAGATTCTCTGAGTTAAGAACAAATGGAATACCAGAACATGCATTGGAAAAAATATGCTCTGTGATCCCCAACATTGACAAAGGCAAGCTTCAGGAAGAACTGGAATCATTTATTGAGCAATGACCAAGCTTTAATATGAATTTACACGATCACTTTCAGAAGGACTCCAGTGACATTGACGTGAGTTTAAGTTCTAAATCAGAAGATAAAGATGAAGAAACGATTTGGTGTAAAAGCAACAACAAATGCCTGTGTTAAATGAGCATACAAGATACTTTATCAGTACAACATGTACTCATTAATGTATCCGCAACTCCATAAGGCTTACAAGTTCCTTTTAACAATACGGATGACCCAAGTGAGCTGCGAACGTGCATTTTCAAAGCCGAAGCTCATAAAATCGAGAATTCGTTCATCCATGAGCAATGAGAATTTAGAAGCTCTCCTCTTGATGCAGTCGGAACAAGAATTAGTCTCAAAGATAAGCAATGAAAAAATTATAGATGAACTCTGTTTCCAAAGCAAGGAAATGAAGCGCCTACTTCCCTTCTGATAATATAAGTGGACTCCAAAAAAGTGGCCTTCATTATAATTAGTTATAACCTCAGTTTTCAGAGGCTGTTTTGTATTTCTACAAAGATAAGTTGTATTTTGTATTAATTTTATTTCATAAAACAGTTGAATACGTCTCTTGTTTGATGTATGATTTGGATTGCACAAATGTATACATAAATAAAACCCATTTATGACCTTAATCTTACTCACAAGTTTTATCTTTCCATTATTCAGACATCGTTAATAGTGGCAGTAGTGTAATTTGTAACATTAATAATAAATATCCTTGAAAATATTAAATATACAATATTTAGAAAATATCCATCTAAAGTGGAAGCCAATTACACATGGTCATTTGGAGTATTTGCTTGTTAAATTAGTTTACCTTCTATCAGATACACGTTGCAATAGTTAAATAGCTTTTTTGAAACCATTGTTGTGAAAAAATACCATTTTTTTTTTCAAATTTTACTTTTTGAATTTCAAAACAATATCCCATAGCCCTACCCTCTGATTGCGCCCTTTCTTAAGCTGAAGGCAGCGCCCTTTTAGAGGTCCCAGTCCGGCCCTGGCTGGACATGTGACGCAGCCGGAGCTGAAAAAAATTGTTCTTCCCAGTAAAGAAGTACGGGAAAAATCTGAACAGTTCCTAACATCACACTAGATTCAATGATACATTTTTAAGATTATACCCAAAGTGCAAGTTCCTCCACGCCACACCGTGTCAAAGGCACCAAATTTGAAATTTTTGAATGCTGAAATCACTGAAAGTTCATAAATTGAATGTGCGTAGGATGAGGACTACCTTTACGACCAATTTACAAGTGGTCATGAGTGGGTAACCATGACTCCACAGGAATGAAGCTTGTTATATAATGTGCGCATTCTGAAGAAAGAACCGTAATTGACGCTCTTGGGCCCAGTACGCGAGGAAAACTTAAACGCGGCAAAATTATTAAAACTTAGCATGGTGTATATCCACCTAAATGCCGTTGCTTATCCGAGGAACATTGTAATAAAGTTCATTTTGTAACTGCTGGGACCAGGACTTCAGGTTCGTAATTTTGTAATGATTAAAATTTTGTCATAAGGTTTCTTTTACTATAGATTGGATAGGCCTTTTCGTTGAGACCAACGATTTGCTTCGTAATAACGAGGGCTTCGTAGTTACGTTGTTCTTATGAACGAGATTGTGCTGTAGTTGTTGTAGGATGTTCTGTGTTGATAAGTTAGAGACCAAATGAAGTGAGCAAGTTTAAGGAAGCACACTTCAGGAAGGAGTCGGTTAAGAAATTGATATTTAGATCCCCAAAGATTGGAACTCTATCCACATTTCTTTAACCCTTTTTTTTATTAAAACTCAAATAAGCATGTATCAAAAGGATATAGGTTTTGTGTTTAGATTAACCCTTACCACCTAGCATGTGTCTCACAGACCTCAACGATTAAATAATTGCAAATATTTTGGCTCCCCAGTTTTTTATTGACTAGTTCGTGCTTGTACCTTTTCCTCTTTCCTCAGTGTCGAGCAACCATTAGCCGTGGTCGGGCGTGCACGCATTAATCACGGGTCAGTAAAGAGCCACTACCTCGGGTCTGAGAGTCCCATGCTAGGTGGTTATGCCATTTTTCTTGAATTATTTATTTTTTATTGTTTTAGTGAAAATGGGCTCTAAATGATGACTCTATCGCGAATTGGTTGGAGAAGAAATCTGTCAGAAGACGAAAACCTACCACACGACAAATTTAGCAATGTGGCGTATGATATTGGGCTAGATATCATGTTTTGGAATAGAGTTGTGCGCCCGATTCTGAATGTGAAGAGAGAACTTTTGTGAGACATAAACAGAGCTCATGATCTCACTGTATTGTTTCCTCAAATTAAAGTCAAGACAAAGAGTTTCCATCGGAAGATAAAATAACCTTAATCACTCATTCAATGCAGACAGAGGAGGAAGAGTTATTTCAGTAAGATTCGCTTTCGTCGGTCATCCGTATCAAAGTATTTACGATGAAGTGCATTACAGCAAAATATAGAAAGGACAAAAGGTTGAGAGCAGGTCCAAGTATTTGAAGAAACACGGCTGAACAGTCGACGAGACTGCACATGGAACGTCGTGAAAGTAGTATGAAATTGTAACGTGATATACGGAATGGGTATACTAAGAATTCTCCATAGAGACACGACCACTCTATCAGCAGGCTGAAGAAGCAGTAATGCAGACGAAAAGTTAGCGGTCCACAAAAATTGTTCAAGTTGCACATAGAGTAAGAGCCGCAAAATATAATGCGATGTGTTTCATATACAAAGCATAAATATGCCTCGAATATTCAAAAAAGCTGTGTTTTCAATGCCATGAAAATCTCTTTAAGTTGAGAGTTGGCAATTTTGTTGATTTTTTATTTTATTTAAAATTTATTTTTTAAAGTTCATTTTTGATTGAATATTTTAAAAAGGTTACAACAAAATTTCTATACAACAAGATCATTTTTTTTAATTCTCATTTTTCAAAGATGTGTGCATGTAAGCTTAAAATAAGAGTTATTCACAGTTATTAGAGATTAAACAAAAAATAAAGTCCATGTTAAGGTTCCTTTATTTTTAATACACAGTTTAATATGCTCCTAAACTGGCTATTAATTAATAAGCAAACTTTTAAGTAAATTTAATAAAATTAAATTATTTTACTCTGAGGTCTGACAGACCCATGATTGGTGGTAGTTTGACAAAAATATATTCTAGGTGGTTGAGGGTTAAAACCTAAAGGTAAGAATATTGCTCAAAACACAGAAAATCATGAAAATCTACGCTAGGGGCTCCATGTATGCATAAAACAGCATAAGTTTGTTGATAAACTGTCAGTAAAGAAGCAACGTACTCCCTCAGTTTTTCTATCGAATGATCAGTTGGTAGTTAAGTCACATTCACTTCATGTAATGTAACATGACCACATTTAATGGTGCTTTTCAGGTGAGTGGCAACGTGTATGCTGTGCCTAGCTTTGTGCCTTCATCGGGTGGCAGTATGCAGCGTGTGCGTGGCGTGCGTGGTGGCGGTGGCAGCGAGAGCCCCTGGAAGCCGAGGAAGTACATGGGCCTCAACCAATTTGTGCCACGAAGCGAGAATGAGGAGATCATTCTGCTGCTGCTAATAAGGTCAAGTCCTTCATTGTCACTCAGCAAAAATGTCATTCATAACAGGAAAAATGTGTTTGCTTGTCCCGGGGAGAAATCTTGGGGGAAACACCTCCCAGCCCCCCTAAACTAGACTAGACTTTACTTGGGAATGGACGTGAGAGGAAAGGACTCTTTTGTGAAAGGGGTGGGAGTGGGTGAACTCGATGGGCAACTTCTTCTGAGAAGGGTTAGAAATGAAGGTGAGAGGAGGATCTTTCAATGCTCTGAAAGCCTTAGAGTGCTTTGAATAGCTGCCCTCTAAACATTCATTCATTCAATAGTAGTGTAAATAAGGGGAATTTGTTTTTCTATGTGGAATGAATGAGGCCCATCAGAGCAATTCTCTCATTTGACCTTCACTGTTTGCTTTCCTAACAATATCCTCATCCATCGTATTTTGTAAGCCTGGCTCATTTTTGTCTGTATGAAGCAATTCTCTGCATCTACATTTTCAATTTCTTTCATGGTTTTCAATTATGTACAGTGGAACCCCGATTTATCGTTCCCGCATTCATCGTTTTCCCGCATTCATCGTTTTCCCGCATTCATCGTTCGCCGCTCCTGGTCCCAAATTAAGTTCCATAAAGACAATGTAATTTTTTCCCGCATTTATCGTTCCCCGAAGTATCGTTTTCCCGCATTGATCGTTCGAAGATCGCGGTCCCGTCGTATAATTTTCCCTCATCCATCGTTTGACAAAAATAAGACGAAGTGTTTACAACGTGTTGTTTATGGCTAATAACGACAGACACAAAGTTTGAATCTTCCCCAGGAGATTGAAATACGATAGGGAGAAGCTGAGTGCCGTGGGATAGTTACATTATCGCATTTCCCAAGATCCGGTATCCCCCTCCATTCAGCACTCGCCTCTCCCCGTCTGAAGCTTTCTTCTTCTCCGAAATAAAAAAAAGGTCCCAGCTCGAGCAGGGATCGTATTACGAAGACCTTAGCTTCGAAAGAAAATATCAAGTTACTTGAGAACAAAAAAAACCTTTTTCACGCTTCCCCCTTTCTCGACCGCTGACTTTTTTTTAGCTGACTCGCTTCAAAGATCCCTACCTCCGGAGGTCAACTGCTGCATGAATCACCGATTAGCCCGAAAGGTGTGTAAAAATGAATTTCGGCAATTGGCATTATATTTTTATTAGATTTTGAGATATTAGTGATGTGCACGTAATTTAAAAAAGAATGATACCAAACACGATGTATTTCTAAAGTTATTTAACCATTTTAAGCAAGGAAATAGTTGGAATAATACGATGGTGATTTCTAGCGAATATCGATATCCTCGCAGCTGATAGTGAGCTTCACGGCAGTTGATGTGGATTTTTTTCGAAAACAGGGCGTCTGGTTACAATTTACAAGTTATGCTACAAGTCTCACTTGTCTGAGGTGCTAACAAAGCGATGTCTTCTCAGGATATTTTGTTTCTCCCTACTAGCAATCTGAATTCATCTGCTCATCTAGAGCTACGCGACTTACTGTTAGAAATGAGTGGGTAAGTTGCCTTCTCTGTAGGATAAAAAATTTGCGCAGTCTTATGGTCATGCTTCACCCTCTGCAGTAAGCTCTGCTTAAACTGTACGCGATAGCATTAGTGCCGAACTTCACCTCGTACGAGTGGTTCCGTACTTTCCAGGGTGGATTGACTTAAAACCGGCGAGTGTTTTCCGTGTGGGTTCTATGGAGTCCGGTTTCATTTTTATTAGTTTTATTCTTATTCGTCTTCGGACCATGGCCCTTTCGAAGACACGAGTGAGAACTTTAAAAGATAGACTGAAAATAATTGAAGACGAAGAAAAGAATCTGGGCTAGAAATGCGTGAATATTACAGCACGCCTCGGTATGTCCGCTAGTACATGACGGCAGGGGCAGGGGTAGAGCGAGATCCCTGGTGAAAACAAGAAGTGGGATGAAGCCGAGGATCAGTTGGACGTGCCGCTGACGATTAACGCCACATTGCCTCAATCATATTAAAAATTTAATTGCAAGAAAGGAACATTTCAATTAATAAGCTATTTTTGGCCTACTTGATCCATCTCATAATCAATCACTGCAACGGCAAAATCGGTTGTTTGAGGCATAACACGCACATTTCTCTCGTAAATACGTGTACTTGAAATGGCATTTGATGGATAAGAATTTTTACATCGGACAGAAATGCATAATAGCAGTGAAAATTCCGAGTGGAGTGAAACATTTTTTAGCAAGGCGGCGTGTTCCTTCAGGATATTTGAAAGAGATATAATCCTAATCAACAATATGACCTAAGTGTTTCGATAAAGGAATAATTATTCCTGTAATCAGCTAAAATCTTGTTTGAATCCATTAATGAATATCATAATTCGCAAAAATCCAGCGTTTCCTGGGACAAAGGCAACCCGGACAAACATTCCCGCATTCATTGTTTTCCCGCATTCATCGTTTTTTTCATCCATCCCCCTGAAAAACGATAAATTGAGGTTCCACTGTATTCCCTTATCTCAGGCTGTACTGGCTTCTGTTTCTGGGGATCCCCCTTCAAGATCAATGAAAAGTTTCATCCTGGAGTGAACTGGTGTAATAGACTTTGCTGAGGCCCAAGCTTAAGATACAATATGAATTGCATGTGATTTACCGCCTTGAGTACGCTCTGCGTGGCACCATTAATGTTCTTCTTTTGTTAGGCCCAGTTATGCCAGGGAAGGGAATAATAATAATAATATATTTATTGGTACCATGAGATATGTAATACATTTATAGGACCCTTCAAGAATATAAATAAAATAAAAAAAAATAAATACACATTGCAAACATTTACAAACACAAGAGATTCACAATTGGCAAGAAAAGCACACTCAAAAAAGGACACACACACAAATGTATGCATTCAGGAATTTAGATATTCATCAACAGAATAGAAAATATTACCTAAAAGGTACTGCTTCAATTTGGTTCTAAACTTGCTTGGTACTTTCTCATCTTTCAGAGCAGTTGGTAGTTTATTGTGGATCCTCCAACTCATAGTGACAGGGCCAGTATTAAATATTGAGAGATTGTGATGTATCACCGCAAAATTATCTCGGCTTCTCGTACCGTAATCATGAATGTCGAGATTTTTAATAAGTGTCAGCTGGGATTTGCTATCTCTTATTAACATTACGGCACAAAAGATGTATACGCAAGAAAGAGGAAGAATTTGAAGTTTTTTAAATAAATTACGACAGCTATCTCTTTTCCTGGCTTTGCAGATGATCCTAACAGCCCATTTTTGTAATTTAAAAACACGGAGGGCTTTAGGGGAGAGACCCCAAGCTAATTGCCATACCTCAGAATACTGTGAATATGAGCATAATAAATTGTCATGGAAGTTGGAATATCGGTTAATTGAATCATTCGTTTAATTAGGTAGCATCCAGAGGCAATTGAGGAGGAAATATGGTTTATATGGGAATCCCAAGGTTTTCATTAATACAGTAAAACCTCTATATAGTGAACCTCTTTACATCGTAAACCTCCATACTTCGTACCAACCCTCTGGTCCCATCAGATTTACATGTAAATTTATAGGCAAACCTCTATATAGTGAACCTCTTTATCTCGTAAAACCTCCATATATCGTACCAACAAGACAGCCCCGAGACGGCCTAACTACCTCCGCAAATCGTACCGAGACAACTAGAGACCATTAAGAGGACGCAGTACACCCCTATATTACATGCTTCTACACGTTCCGTTCTTATACCGTTGATTTTGCTTGTACAGGCATGCGGTTTTCGATATATTCAAGGAAAAGTATGTAGCTAAGTCGATATCTTATTTTTATTTTTTTCTAAATTATACAACTATGCAAGGCGGTATTGGAAATAATGGGAATTTTCGGGAATCTCTGTGGAATATTGAATCCATTAATGACGTTTATGCTTACGCATCACCTTTTAGTCAGATGTTTATGGTTAACACACCAACTCTCGTGGCCAATGCTTTTCAGATAAGTGCGTAATTAAGGAATGAAAAACGAGAGTTTTGAGGGATTTCAGTCCCAAAACGGGCATCAACGACAGCGGCCGCAGTCATCTTAGTTCTCACTTCTCTCGCCCCGAGCGCTCTGTCAGAAATAGAACGGATTGCTATCATACGCTATATCCTGAGTCTAGACTTGCAAAGACCTTGAAAGAGGTCCTAGAGGGATGGGAGGGGAAATTTTCCGCTCCGTGGCCGGTGTGCATGGGGAACATAAGGAACGATTTGGTCTTCAGTGTCTGCCACCGCATTCGTGCAACAGTGCTTGAAATCATTCAGATGCGGACTGCCAAACAACGCCAAAAAAGGGGCGAAGTGATGAAAAATTGTGATCTGTGACAGAGTTGAGAGGAAATTTATAGCAGAAAATGTTTTGCGCTTTAGAACTGCATTGACAAAAGCTGTCTAGTTCCGAAAATCTCAGGATATACCCTTGCCTAAAAAAGCTCAACAACTCGAGAGGGATATCCTGAATAGTGCGAGCCACATTTTTGGAGAGCATGAGAAATGCAAAGAAATCGGGTATTTTTGCGATGGTAAAAACAAAAGTGATCAAAAAAACTACATTCCAGAATTGAAAAGAAGTGGGGTGTATGAAAAATTGATGTGTATTGTAAAAAACATAAGTCGTCATAGTCGAAGCCTTATTTATGACGTGGATAATAATCCAGTAGAACACTACAACGCTGTTATAGCAAAATTCATTGGTGGAAAAAGAGTCAATTATGCCCTCTCCCGTTCATACAAGGGAAGACGTGACGGAGCAGTTGTGAGTTTTAACTCTGGCAACCCATTGCGCACACTTTATAAAAATGTATGCGACGTAAGTCCAGGGTACCACTGCAAAAAGTCACTTCAGAGGAAAAGTGAAAAGGCGCTTTCAACTTCAATCAGAAGGAAAGGTGTGCCAAGATCGAAGAGAAGTATATTCAGTCGTCTGGGAAAAAATCGTGACCCTGATTGCGGGCGCTTTTCTGAAAGACCGGACATGCTAAACCACCATTTGAAGATGAGTGTCGGCTTTTCCTCAAATCCCTCCAAAGGAGTGAAAAAGAAATAGAGGAAATCGAAAGGCAAACAGTGGGGCAAGGAAAAAATATTCAGTGGGTCACAATGCGGCGGAATATGCTCAGTGCTTCCAATTTTGGCCGCGTGTGTAAAATGCTTCCGCACACTGGCTGTGAAAACTTTATAAAATCAGTTATGTACAGCAATTTTGACTCTCCTCACTAGGAATATGGAAGGATAAATGAGGAAAAAGCTCACACAGCATTGGAGTTAAAGGAAGGTATTTGCATTCAACCATGTGGGCTGTACGTTTACAAAGAATTTCCTTTCCTTGGAGGGCCTCTCCCGATGGAATTGTTGGTGATCGTGGGATAGTCGAAATAAAGTGTCCGTCATCGGCAGCAGAGATGGCTGTAGAAGAGGCAGTCAACAAAGGAAAAGTAAACTTCTGGATGAAGAATGACAAAATGAAGATTAACCAGAAGCATAATTACTTCTTCCAAATTCAGGGCCAGCTTCACATAACCCAGCGAGATTTTAGTATCTTTGCCGTATGGACCAAATGTGATTTAAAAGTGGAGAGAATCGAAAGGGATGACGATTTTTGGAGAAAATTTATGGTGGAAAAATTGAAAAAATTCTACATTGAGTGTATGCTTCCCGAAATTGTTGTCCAATGCCGATTCGAATCCTGGAATTTTGGCAGCTCAAGAAATGAGAAATTCAGCGGGGAAACGAAAGAGGGGGAGAAAGACGGGGAAGGACAGTTGCCTAATAAAAAAGCTAAAAATAAATAATTTAAAAACAGATATTACATACTCTTTTCTTTAACTCTGGTGCAGTATCCCAACAATTACCAGGAAACTACTAACCTGTCCCCATCGGATAGCACTCCATTCGGAAAAGCAACCAGAAACTGTAAATTACCTCGAACGAAAAGACCTGCGAGTGAAACAGGATTTCATCAGGACTTTTCAAAGTCAGTAAGGTCAGCATTTTCGTTGTCATTCGTGTGGCACATCCGATACAAACAGAAATTGAAGGTGTATCTTATATTCAAGCCAACATTATTTTGTAATCCTCATTGGTATATTATTGATTTTGCTGCAATATTTACCTTGTCGCCAAGGTTTTTCCAATCACTACAGCTGATGCAACTCCACTACGAAAGCTTTTCGGATTCATAACGTCTGAATAATTAAGTACTATTAAAATACAAATTCAACAGGAAAATAGAATATTATTTTTATGCTACAAAAATGATATTTTTTGTTCCCAAGTCTCTTTTCCGCGGTTTTATTTTGGTATCTAGTATGTCAGATGCACAGCATGTGTGCGATCTGGCTCGAGGGACCAAAAAATGTGCGGGTGGGGATGAGGACCCCCGGTTACGATAAGGCGGGGACACCTTCCAGCGAATGTGGATTTATTTCCTCCGTGACTTCCGAGGAAGCGCATTGCAAAATTCTGCATCCATACGCTCTCAGCTTTCCATGAATACCGATAAAAAAACTCAAAGTGACACCCATGCTGAAAGTAAAAGGGCTCTAATGAGAAAGGGTAACTGATCCTCGAGTATCGCTACTGTCAGGGTGCACACACACCCAAGAGTGCGAGTGAATTCCCGTTGGCGACGGCCACGGGAGAAGCGAGAGAGGAGGAGCGAGAGCTTGCAGAAGCCTCGCCCGCCTCATTCCTTCAAAGAGGAACACACTGAAGATAATAAACCCTAGTCAAAAACGCCGACGCAAGGATGGATTGTCTGAGACGACTCTACCGGCCGACAAGAGAACTATCTCCAAACTCAGACGGCCTCGTGGGAGGAGAAAAATTTATGTCCCACGTCCTCTTAATGCAGCCGCATTTACCTACATGGAATGACATTTTCAGCGATAAATGTTTCATGCTTATTTTTTTCTTATACACCTTTAATAATTTTTACGTTAACCATTAGTTAGGGCATCTAACTATCCTAATCATATTAAGTGACGGTAAATGAAGACAGAACACATCGTTTTCTCTCGAATCATGGTCAAAATTGCGTGATAGCACTCGCTTTCTTTTACTGATGGCTTTATTTTCTTGTAAGTGCCTACATACTATGTTCAGTTAATAAAAAGAGGCGACCAGTGCAGCCTATAATCACTTGCTGACGGAAGTATTTCAACTAACTTCACTCCCATCCATGGAGACAGAATTACTCGACCGCATTGCTACTTCCGCTTCTAAAATTAAAATATTTCATGAATTTTCCGCGACTTGAAATAAATCAAATACAGTTTCGCAATTATTTTATTCCCATATTTCCCGGTGTAGCACTTTCTTACTACCGCCTTGGTAATTTTTTCGATGCTTTCGTGAACGATCGTAGTTTAAAATTTATTGCGCTTAGCGACAGTCATATGTCTTGCCTGCGTATTTATACCGCGAAATCTGACTATTCCATCGGGAGTCTGGGACGTCAATTTCTAGAAATACTGAACGAACATCAATCCATGCACGACAGTGTTAGGTGAAGGAGACAGTTAATTAGCTGATACGCGGTAGGGCAATGAAATTTTTTACCGTCGCCGCCGCATTCTGAAGAAGTTCGCCCAGCATTCTCACCGGGAAATCACGTCCTTTTGCAGACCTAGCATTTCTGTGTGCCCTCGACAGTGTTTTTCTTCGGAACGCTACGTGCATTGTATTTTGGAGAGAGGGAATTCAACAAAATTTTCAAAATTACGCTCAATTTTTTGTCTATTTTTTGCAGTAGTCACGTGTTTATTTATTTTTTTACAATCTTTAACAAGTCACATGTTATAAGAATGATAAATCAATTCTAAAAGATATAATAAGGAGTATTTTCTATTATTTGCCATAAAATATGAAAATTACTTAATTAATCATAGGCTGATGATGGATTCAAAAAATAAAAGAAGGCGACTGCTTGACATTACCACATAATTAGCAATTTTCCTAGCCATCAACGAGGACAGGCAGAAGGCAGTGACCTTTGGAATACCATCATTCACCCTCACATCTATTGTAAACAACCGAGGAAAAACAGAAGAAACTGTATATCTAGGCTGCACAAATAAAAAAACTCCGGCAGTTAAATACGAGGATGAAGAAATTATGTTTAGAAATATAAAACTATTGTTCTTTCCTCCGAACACTATTAGTAAATTACAACCCTTAGACCAGGGAATTATTTCCTAGGTCAAAAGGCATTAACGAAAACAGCTAGTGATTTATTTACAGTGAAAATGGCATTAAAAAGTGCTCGTGGAATTGAAAACATTAATAATAATAATAATAATAATTTTTATTGTTCCTTGAGATCACATGTTCCGGTGACATTGGAAGTCGTCAAAATAAAGTAAATAATTAAAGTAATAGTTACAAATAAATGAAGTGATATAACATTTACAATTTTTACAGATAAAAGAAAAAAGTTACAATTTTAGTGGTTGATGGGCAAAGATTACTCCGAGCCCAACATAAAATCCTTCAGGCTATAATAGTTATTTTCTATTAAATATTTCTTCAAAGCATTCTTGAATGGTGTAGGTGGAAGACATTTAATATCATACGGTAGCCTGTTGTATATTTTTGATAGGGAGAAAAGGGGTCCTTTTTGGCAGAAAGTGCTATGGTAGTCTTTGAGGTGAATGTCATTGGTGGTTCTGGTAGCGTGATTATGGAGAGAACTATTTTTTGGAAAGTATTCAGGGTTATTCTTAACAAAAGAGGCACAGTTGAGTATGTACAGTGATGGGAATGTTAGTATTTTCAGATCATTGTAAAGAGGTAAGCCAGGGGCGGAATTCTGTACACCGTACCGACGATTGTCGGTGTCGGTAAGCCGATCCTACCGATAAGTCTCGGTACGAGCGATTCAGGAGACACGTTTTACCGACGATTGTCGTTATCCCACCGACAGTTGTCGGTAAACTCGTCGGTACATACCGACGATTTCAAAACGCTCGGTAGGACCTACCGACAAATTTTTAGCAACATGGCGGGCTTTTGTTTACACTTTTCGGCCTAAGCTGACGATTTTAAATCATAATCTACGACGCTAGATCCGTGGAAGCGCTCTAATTGTATGTTATTTATGATAAAAATGATTGATTAAACACTTGAAACGTAAAATTTACATAGTGGGAGCAGTATTTAACTTTACCAATGTTACACTTATATTACTTTATGCGTTCCAATAGCGTAAGGTATTTTACATTATAAATATTCCGTAATTTTAAGTATGTAACGTATTGCTTTGCTTTTAAATTACTCACAACAAGACACGATAGGTATCTATTGTTGATTCGTAAAGTTTGGATCCGAAATTAATTTATATTTTCAATAAAAACGAATGCCTATTGATGCACTTTCAATGAAATATATACGTGGACATTTCGTTTACTTTCATATTAACTTCAATACCCTATATGAGCATCTGAGAATGGGGTTTATAATGAAAATCACTCTCCTACCTTCGTAAGTACTCTTGAGAGCATCAGACAGCAACGACGAAATAGAAAAAGCATATTGCTACTATATTTTAGAAGAATATAAATGGCATCACTTAACTCCTCTCACTCTTTGACGTCGTTACCGGTGCACAAAACTTCCCGTAAAATTAATGCTGAATTTAGTTCACCATACTAACCAAACACTGTACGGGACTTCAAGATAGATTTTCATTATTACTATAAGAGCACTGAGTAGGTACGTACCGTGTATTCCATCGGTAGAAAGGGGCAAATAAAAAGAATGATTGCACTAAACAAGGAAACATTTAATGAATTATTCATCATAAAACTACAAAAATTTCATTTCAACACGAGAAAACCTTCATACTTCCAACGGTATATCACAAATTAACACTGATCAAGCATATTTAGTCAAAGTCATATCAACGCAAAGTTTGAAATAACACACAAATGGTATCAAAATGCAAAAGTTAACACTTCCAAATAGATAAGGTAAAGTATGTCACTCAAGTTCACAATCACAACACTTGACGCGATGATACTGATGATACCTTCCGTGACATCCGCGGAATCTCGGTGTTTTTCTCAACGAATGTATTTTAAATAGCCCAAAATGTGAATTCAAGCGACAAAAATGTTTTCTAATTAAATAATTACCCCTGTGGAAGTATCGGACTTACGGCGAACAATGAGGCAAACGATGTAAACAAGCCGTGGCTCAAGATGAAGGTACATTGTTACAATACTAATAAAAATAATTTCGTCACTGCTAATCCCAATAATACAATTATAATAAGCGTAGGTGAACAATTATGTAGCAGTCAAAGTCCTCTTCAAGACAATTATACTTGAAAATTCCAATACATTGAGCACCAAATGTTGCCGGTGTTCTTCTATCAACGACCGTTGAATCCTTGAATATAAAGGCTTTTTTACTGGGGCTAGAAAAAATCTGATGGTAAATACAGCAAAATATTGGAATACAAGCCACATCGCACCAACGGGAGTAAGAAATTGTGTTCGCAGAGTGATTTAACATCGTAAATATTTCACAAAGCAGTGATCAACACTTTTTAACTTCTTCGCGGGCTGACGAATAACAGATGGTGTTTTTGGAGCCTCATTTGTTTAATGCAAACAAAGGAGAAATATGATTGGTCGAGGCGCCTAGCCTCGCGTGCGGGTGCCACTTTCGTACCGACAAAAGCATTACGTCACGAATTTGTCGGTTGCACCGACAATCTGTCGGTAGCGGGGTTTTGTGAATCACATTTCTATCGGTGCGACCGACGATCGTCGGTAGCTACCGACACCGACGATTGTCGGTATCCGTGTACAGAATTCCGCCCCAGGTGCTCGCATAGAAACTCTGGCCATGGCTTTCACTGCACGTTTCTGCATAGAGAAAACTTTGTGGCAGCAGCTAGCATTACCCCAAAAGATGATGCCATAAGTTAGGTGAGGATATATTTTGGCATAATATATCATCTTCAGAGTATCAATGGTAGTTACTTCAGCCAGCTTTCTTATAATAAATATGCCAGTGGATAGTTTATTCATTATATAATCAATATGTGATGACCAGTCAAGGTTGTCAGTGAGGATAACACCTAATAATTTTGTTGAATGTGCCCGGGAAATCACATGAGGACCAACATTTAAGATCATACTTGAGGTACATGGAGACCGGTTGCCATGGAACTGAAGAAAAACTGTTTTGTCAATGTTGACTTGAAGGGCGTTATCATGACACCATTCTGACATGCTGTTGATACTGCTTTGTGTGGTATTTACTAGGTCGCTCCTATTTACCTCACTTGAAATGATTGAGGTGTCATCTGCATATAGAATGGCATTTTGGAGGAGGGGTTTGTCTGGCAAGTCATTAATGAAAATTAGGAATAGCAATGGCCCTAGTATAGAACCCTGTGGTACTCCTGCTTTCACAGTAAGGGGATTTGACTTAACTACTGTAATGCTTTTTGCTGTTCTGGAGGTATATTTGACAAATTGCTGACGGTCAGTTAGGTATGATGACAACCAGGAGAGAGCTTTCCCCAAGATGCCCACTGACTGCAGTTTAGAGAGGAGAATTTCATGATTAATTCGATCAAAGGCTTTGCTTAGATCAAAGAAAACACCAGCTGCTAATTTGCGTTCCTGAAAAGCTGTGCATAGTTGGTTTAATAACTGAAAGATGGCTGTACTTGTGGATTTGGATTTACAGAAACCGTGTTGGGCATTTTTCAGTATTTTAAAGGTTTTGAGATAACTCATTACACAATGGTAAAAGAGTTTTTCAAATATCTTTGAGAAGGCAGACAGTACAGATATAGGTCTGTAGTTTGCCGAGTCATTTAGAGGGCCCTTCTTATGAATTGGGGTAATTGAAGCATATTTGAAAAGGTCTGGGAAGACTCCAGAGCATATGGAGGTATTAAATATGTCAGAAAGGGGACCAGCAATGACTTTGGCAACATGCTTAATTATAGGCATGGGTATACCATCAGTACCTGCTGACCAACTATTTTTGAAGGAGTGAATAATGTGAATAATTTCAGTTTGCGTGCTTGGGAAGAGAAAAATACTCTGTTCGGGGTTGACTACTTTGAAATCAATTGTGGAATTCAGGGTTGAGGGTGAGTAACAGAATTGTTTATTGAAGCTATCTGCAGTGATTGATGGATCAGAGCAAGGAGTGCCATTAAAGAAGATCGGGGAGGGGGTCAGGGTTCCACAGGAGGATTTTGTATTATCTTTGATCACTTTCCATGAAGCCTTTATAATGTTGTTTGAGTTTTTTATGTATGTATCAATTTTAATCCTACGTTCATTGTATACCATAGATTTAAGGTCTTTCCTGGCTACTTTGTAACTGGGAATCAATTCATTTTTACCGCTTTTTATCAGGGAGTAAAGGTTGCGTACATTAGCGGCTCTTTTAAGAACATTCTCAGAATATATCTTTTCCTTTAGAGGGAAGATTCTGCTTTTTTTCACATTTAGTGGAAAAGCTGCATTGAAATAGATATGAAAAATGTTAAGAAAGGCACTAAGTTTTGAGTTCAAATCCAGACTTGAGTATATCTCTTCCCAATTTTCAAGAGATAGATCATGAAGGAATTTTTCCATAGCAGAGTCTGAGAAAGCTCGCTGAGACATAGGTACAAGACGAGGTGGGGTGTGGGTTTTGATTTTTATGTTGACATTAATTGCAAGATGGTCAGACATAAGGGAATCAAAAGTAGTACAGGAGAAACACAACTTAGGGAGATTGCTAATTATCAGGTCAATGAGGGTTTCGGAGTGGGAGGTTAACCGGGCTGGTTCACTATTCATGACATTTAAACCAAAGGATGATAACACATTGAGAAAGGATGACTTATGAGGGGAGTTGCTTGATAGATCAATATTAAAATCACCAAAAATTATGATGCCATCTGTGTTTTTAGAGATGAGGAAATTAACAGTTTCTGAGAAAAGGTCTAAGAAGTCACGAACTTCACCATTTGGTGAACGATATATCACACAAATAATGTATTTTTGTGAATTCACTTCTAGGATGGACACTGCGCACTCTAACACATTTATTACACGCACTCACGCACATTATTTCGAGAGTGTTTGAAAAATTGTTTAAGCAAACCCATTAACTAATTTATTTTCTAAAAAGGCCTCTTGAACAATTTACTTTTACCTTTGTGTAACCATTAAATTGTAAATATATGTTCACTTATGCATACCTAAATGTTTAAATATATTAATATAACGGCTTAAAAGACAGCACCTTTCATTTCCCAAGGATATGAAAAAATGGTGCCTACCACTAAAACCTCTCTATAGTGAACCTCCATGCATCAAATTGCCCAAATTTTGGTCCCCTCCATTACGATGTAAAGAGGTTTTACTGTAATGAGCCCCAAAAACTTAGTATCATTGGCTCGTTGAAGACTGCAGTCAGAAAACTTGACGTAGAGACTATAATCAAATTTTTTTGCGAAGGATGGAAAAAAACATTAGCAGACTTGGCTTTATTTAAGGTAACTTTGTTGGAGGAGCACCAAGTTTCCATTAACAGCATTTTCAGCAGTGACTGCTGTATTTCCATCATGGTTAATTAGATGGTTTGTATCATCCGCATACATGAAAATACTTCCATTCAAAGATGAAGGCAGATTGTTTATGTACAGCAAAAAATGTGGGGGCCCAAGAATGGAGCCTTGAGGAACACCCTTAGTCACTTGTCGATATGATGATGTATGTTTAGCCATATTGTCATTTGTAACTGTTACTGATTGGAAACTATTTGAAAGAAAAGATCTGATCAGGTTGTTATAAATGCCCCGAATTCCGTAAAAGTGAATTTTTTTTCAGAAGAATATTTAATTCAACTGAGTCAAAAGCTTTAGTGAGATCATAAAAAATGCCAACAGTATGGAAATGGTGATCAAGGCCCTCAATAACATCATCAATAAATTTATAAATGGCAAATTCAGCAGAAAGGCCCCCAATGGAACCAAATTGGGATTTTGATAGAACATCATTCTTCATTGAGAAAGACATAATCCTCCTTGAAATGATACTTTCAAGTATTTTAGAAAAGACTGATAATTTAGAAATAGGTCGATAATTATCCATTAAGTGAGGATCACCCTTCTTGTGTAAGGGAAACACAGTAGCCATTTTTAGTTTATCGGGAAAAATACCAGAGGAGAGGGATGCATTGACCAGATGCGTCATAGGAGTGAGAAGTAAATTAATTCAATTTCCTTTCAGAAGGGAGCATGGAATCTCATCCCAACCAGCTGAGTGCTTTAGGTTATTTTTTTCAATAACAGATTCTATTTCTTTTTCACAAGTAGGATAGATATTATTCTGAACTGAATGTATATGGGAATAATTATCCGAGTTAACATTTACAGTAGATGTTTTTATAATTATACTAGCTGACCCGGCGAACTTCGTACCGCCTTACAATTAATGAACTTACAGTTTAGCTAAACCCTTAATAAATCAAGAGCGGCTGAATCATTTTTAATCATATTTGATTCATAATAAGAAAATAAGGATACAAATTCAATAAAACTACGTAAATGAGTACCTACCTCTCACTCTCCCCAAATGCAACGGTGCAAGTGGTTGGTTTGTGTGCGCTTAAAATGTGGGTGTGTGTATTCTTGTTGGTTGCAGTGAGGCGATGGCGGTGCGTGATGCAGTGTTGAGTCAGTCACCCGAGTTCCGAGATGCAAGGGTGCATGCGTATGACAACACCACAGCTGTCTATGATCTGCTAGCCATCACTCTGGTGCGCTGGGGCCTAGCTCACTTGTTGAATGAGGTTCGTAGCATCCATGTTCATTATTGCTTTGCCTCCATCACATCTCTCGTGATCTGCACTCAACTCCTGGACTCATTTCAAGCTGTGAGAGTGAACATTAAAATGAGGAGTGTTTCGCTAAATGTGTACATACTACGAATTTTTAACATACAGTAAAACTTTGATTTTACGCAGTTGGAGTGACCGAAATATGGGCACTGTGTAAAATCAAGATTTTGTATTGAGGTGGAGTATAGTTTTCAGGATAACATTTGCTCATTATTTTTAGAATGCTTGGTCACATACTTTTGTATAATTCTGATTTAAGCCAGAACCGGAAGCAGAAAAAGTCTCATATGTGAGGTTTTATGGTAAATGAGCATGAAATCCTTTTCAATCGCGTCAGATGTATGTTTCCCGGATTCAGTTACTCATTTGGAGGCAAGAAAATGAAGCCTAATAATCTTGTTTACTCACTAGCAACACCACAGATGACGTGTTACCTAAAGAGAAACAACGTAGCATTCCTGAACAATGTTTCCCATGGTTGAACAACATGCTTGAACTGCTAGCATTTCTGGCTCTAAGATTACATCTGTTGCCCAGGAGAAATTTCGGAATGGTGATAGTAAATGCTCGCAGAGAAGCTAATTTTCGAAAATATTCTCATTGAAAGCAGTTTTCAGGATATCCCTTTAACCACCTGCAGACAAGGAGAGATTGGATATTGAAGAAATGAGGTATCTGAGGATAGTCATCCAAATTAACCCCATTAATAGGGAGCAAAGTTTCACTAATACATCACAAAGGCTCTACACCCTGTGGGCCTGAGTTCAAGTCCTGGCAGTAGCAGAATCTTATCAGGGATTGCCCTATCCCTACTTCAGTGTAATGTGGAGGGCACTTCCAGTGCACTACTCTGTCCAGCTGATGGGACGTTAAGTCCTGGTCCCTTTGGAGCCTATCATTACAATTAGCTAATGCCGACATGGGGTTCCTATCCCCCCAGCCCTTATTTCATGGCGCTAATGACCCCAGCTGTCGGTTACCTCCTTCCAAATAGCATACCATAGATAATACGGAGCAAACAGGACCCAGGATATTCGGAAATTCAGATTTTTCCTGTGTTTAGATCACTTTTTAAGTAAGCTATTTAAATAACCGCGCAACTACCGTCCTGCCGCCAGTGATGAATGAAAAATTATTAATGGTCCGGAACAATATTCCCTCTTTATAATTGTTATGCATTAAAAAAGCATTTTCCCATGAAATTTTAGCATTGGTAGATTGAATCTACCAGAAATAGCTTCTCTGTTGGCATTCTTCCGCAAATTCAGCGCCGGGACCTTGGACTCACAAGCCGTGTGACTCATCTTCACGTAACACATATTTTGCTTCCCCATATCTGATAACAACACCGGACACTTTTTGTATTTCGATTTAATGGTGCTAAGCCATTTTTGAGTATAAAGGGACTGCCTTATCACTCACGTCTTGAATTAGACTTCAATGATAACATGAAGATTGAGAACAGGAGTTATTCTCCGAGGGCATAAACTCCGTTAAAAATAAACGCTTGCCACCTAGTGGAGTTAAGCTAATAGCTATTCGAGTGCCAACTGTGCTTAATCTAAACCCACTGACAATGAGATACAAGTTGAGTCAGTTCTGATAAGTGCACCGTGCAAGCACCTTTCCCTCGCCTCCATTTGTACCGCAGTTGTGAGGTTAGCCTGCGGAATGAGACAATACATGCTGCGAATTTGATCTAAGAGCGACATTCGTGTTCGTATAGGAGCCTGAAATATTACTGAGAGGGCACAGGGGAAGCAATAATCAGATTTGCGATATTTTTAGTTTCACGCTCAACAGCACGATGTCATTTCAACCGTTCCTATATTCATTTTTGCAACTCATTGAGACGAATAAATAACCAAACTTCATATTGCTCCAGTCGGGATTTTCAAAACAAGTTGAAAGACAACTGCGTAAAATCAAGATTAGCGGCCTCTTTGGGGCTGAGGTTATGCTGCGCAAAATCAAAAAACTGCGTAAAATCAAGAAAAGATGTAAAATCGAAGTTTCACCATTGCAATTCCCTATGCTTTCCGGCTGGTCTTGAGTGTCGTTGCGTGCAAACGAGACTTGATGTAAAATCAAAGTGCGTAAAATCAAAGTTTTACTGTATTCTTCAATACATCATTATGGAAAACGGTAAACTTATTTTTTGAGCTGTTTTTATTATGTTTTACCCTTTTTTTGTTGTCTATTTTCAAAGTTGCTATATATTTTATCCATGGATGTCTATCTACATAATTTGTTTTTTTAGTGCATTATTCATATTTTCAAGTTCTGTCTATGTTCTGCCTAAGTATAAAGTGCATTTGGAATTACCGTATTTCTCCAAATATAGTCCGCCCCCCTAATTTTGAGGCTTCAGTTTCGGGAAAAGTTAAAAAAATGCGTTTGAATGTAGTCCCTCCATTTACTTTTACCACAGGCATTTTTGGAAAAAAAGGGGGGACTATAAGTGATAACCGTGTTTCAAATGATTACGTTTATTTTCGAATGCGAGCGCGAAGAAGTAGATATTCGCTCGTACAACCTATGGTAGAAAAAAAATTGAATAGTTATCGAGTTTTTTATGTGCTAAAAATAACAAAGTCACCTATTTTTGTCATTCATCGAAGGAATTTTCATTAATTTCTGTAGAAAAATCACTTATAAATCCCAAGTCAGCAATCAACGTAAAAATTTGCAGTTCTAGCGATGGATGTGGTTGCGCTCATTCCCGTACGATACAACTTGTTGTACAGCATGCACTCCCGAACTCCAACATTCAACTATTTAAAAATTGTATCCTAAAGTTTGGACATTTCTATCTATGGAATTAAAAGAAAATGAAGTTCAAGCAGAAATTTTTATTGCGGAAAAGAATTGTTTAGTACCCACGTAATGGCATTGAAATTTTGAGTGTTGGCAATGAACCCCGCGAAAAAGTTAAGGAAAAGTTGACACACGATATTAATTGCGTAATTGTTTACATGTTTCTGGTGGAAAATTTTATTAAGCTGCATTTTCTCGTTATCTCTGTGCAACTGTAAATGAATATTGCGTCATTGAAAGCTTTTCCCCACTAACTTTGTTGCACGTTAATGACGGAGTTGGCTGAATAAAAGCTCACTTTTAATTAGCTTCGTGCTTTGGAAATACTCTTCGATGTTCGATGTTTCCAGCCCAGTAAATATTCAAATGATGATATTTTCACGTTATTTTATTGAGATATGAGATAATGAAAGTATGTTTCCGTGCGTGAAAGATTGAGGGTATGTGCATGTGAATTTATCTAGGAATATAGTAATTTTCTGGCATTTTTTTGTGTGTTATTTGCTCGTAATCCTAGACTCTCCTCCTACGTGTATTAACTGTGACAGTGAAACCACCAGATTCATCGGTCAACGTAATATATAAAAGGCAGAAGATATAATGATTAAAGGTAGGTAGACAATGCATTGTTTGGGCCCTTAGATGAATCAATTTAAGTATTCAGTTTAGTAATGTAGCGTTGAGATACCGTACTTTCCCGAATCCACGCAATCAGTCAACTCTGGGAATAATATTACGCATTTTGATTGGCAATGCTCGAGATGCAACTCTCACACTATATTAATGTTTATCGATTTTGTATCTAATAACGTAAGAATATGCGGTAGAGTTCATGAATATCGCAGTGAATTAAATGAAACTTCACCGAGAATTTACCGCGCATTTCTCCGCTGAGAATTTCACCGCGCCGATCGAAATCTCTGAAGCACTAACACAAAGGTTCGACTTACGTAAATTTTGACTTACGCAGAGTCTGCCGGAACGCATCTCTTACGTAATTCGGGGGATGCCTGTACAGTAGAACCTCACTTATTAAACTTTCAGCGGAAAGCCAAAAAAAGTTTCATTAGTGAGGAAGTTTCATATGTGAGGTTTTTCGGTATTTAGCATGAAATCCTTTCCTGTAGGGGCTGGTTTGTTTCCAGGATGCAATTACACATTTAGAGGCAAGAAATTGAAGCCTAATGATCGTATTTTCTCAAAAGTAACACCCCAGATGATGTGTTACTTTAAGAGAAACATGATTTTACATTCATGAACAACATTACCCACGGTTGAACGTCTAGCATTTCTAGTACTAAGCTGCAAGTCTATCATACTGGAGAGATTTCGGAATGATGACACTAAATGTTCACAGAGAAGCCAATTTTTGAAAAAAGTTGACTCATTAAAAGCAGTTTTCAGGAAATTCATTTTACCACCTCTAGGCAAACCCGAGATTGGAGATTGAAGAAATGTTATACCTGAGGAAAGTCACCCAAATTAACCCCGTAATTAGGGAGCAAAATTTCACTTATGCATCACAAAGGCTTCACACCCTATGGACCGGGGTTAATGTCCTGGCTGAGGCAGAAAGTTTTCGGAGATGGCTGTATGCTTGAGAGTAGTGTGGACGGAACTTCCAGTGCAACACACTGTCCGGCAGATGGGACATTAAGCCCTGGTTAAGCCTGTCGTTACAACCTGGCTAATTCCAACACAGGGTTTCTATACTCCCTCTCTTACCTCATGGTGCAAATGACCCCAGCTGTCGGTTTCCTCCCTCTAAACACCATGCCATAGATAATATGGAGCACCTGGCAGTGGCGTAATTATGGTTGGGGGATGAGGGGATGGATCCCTCTCCAAAGCCTCAGAGAATTTAAAAAAATATTAAAACAAAAGTCTAGCTTTGATAAATAGCAACTGCATCTACTTAAAGTTAAATTTTATTTGCCAAAATTATGTAGAACGTTTTTACAGGCATGCCATTTTTTTAAATTTTACGGGAATCCCCATTGCCTCGGAGGGGGGGGGGGGTGAAGCCGCCCCCCAGGTACTACCATCACACCCAAAGCATATTCCTAGTTACGCCACTGGTACCCGGGATATTCCGTGACTAAATTCACTTTTCTGGTGCTTAGAAAACTTTTAAGTGAGCATTTGAAATAATCGTGCAACTGCTGTCAGTGATGAATGGACAAAAATAGATTAAGAGCACGAAAAAATCTCCCCTCTCAATAATGTTTACGCACTAAAAAATAATTTTCCCACGACATTTTAGTAATAATAGATTGAATCTACTGAGTATAGCTTCTCTGCCGGTATTCTTCCGCGAATTCAGCGCCGGAAACTTCGACTCATAAGCTGGGTGACTCATCTTCACGTAATATTTTGCTTCCCCATATATGAAAACAACACCAGACTGTTTTTGTACTTCTATATAATGGTTATCAGTAATTCCTGAGTCGAAAGGAACTGCCTTATCTCTCGCGTTTTGAATTTGAATTGGAAAGTGCTTTTAAAAAATCGCGTTTAGGTGTCCATGTCCTGGAACCCCCCTTTACACCTCTACTATTTTGTTGATAAATCTACATTTAAAAATTTGAAGTTTTATTGCGGGTGTGTAAATAGGCCTGGATAATTGAAAATGAATGGTAAATGTAGCCGAAACAATTCCCATTCCGAATCAATAAAAGCTATACAATTCGGATAAATGGTACACAAAATATGCGACTTATAAGGTAATTTTTATTTTTTTGGGTGGGTTCCAGGGGGTTATCGCGGGACTTTATGTGCTTGCCCCGTATAATGCGGCATCGTTTACCTTCGATAAAAATTCTGGCTCAGTAGCTGTAGTGCAAGCATGGTTTTTCGACGGTGTCACCCGTTATAATTAAATATTCAGCGTTCTCCTGTTAGCGGCACGCAGGGGCACGTGAAAGACATCACTCAGGTGAATTTGGTGTCCCTACCTCGTCGGGAAATGGCAAAAATAAAGTCCGAAAAATCTAAAATTGTGTGTTGGGGGAATGCAAACTTCACAGCGGATGTGTTGTAAGTTACCAAACGTTGTAGGAGTCGCGATTTCGATGGAAAATCGATTGTCGTTAATCAACTCGTAATTTGTTCTACTTATGGAAATTTTAAGATAGCAAAAAAATTGAGGAAAAAATCTAGTATCTTGCATTTAAAGGAATTTGACCTACGATTATTGCAAGTTGGTCAAAAAAATTCCGAAGTTCGGCCCATAAGAAAAGCATTGGAAATTTTAAAAAGTTAAAAAAAATACTTAAAATCAAAATATTGCAGAGAAAATCACACCACAAAATCAACCAAAAAATCTAGTATCTTATACGTTAAGCACTTATTCCTACAACCATTGCAAGTTGGTTGTAAAAAAATCCAAAGATAGGCCGGTAAGAAAAGCATTGGAAATTTAAAAAAATTATAAAAAATACTTATAATCAAAATATGGCAAAATGTTTCACATCAAAAAATCTGCCAAAAAATCTAGTTTTCGTCACAGAAATTTCATGTTCCTGTGACATTTGCAAGTAGGCAATAAATGGAAAAAGTTTTAGTCCCATAAGGCTCCAATGTTAATTCGGATCGATATATTTCGAAAACCAATCTTTTTTCGAAAACCAAGACTTTTTCGAGTTTTCAGATTTTTCCCCCTAATCAATATTTTTTCCCCACCCACGGTGAAAATTTCGTCATCCCAGCACGTCCGGAAGTGGTCGGGAATTTGTATACGTGAATCAGTGAATGAGTGATAAGTGAGGTATATGTCGCGCATCGGGTAGAATATAGATATGAAAGCAGTATCCTTGTGATGAATATTGATCACTTTATCTCAGCTAAGAACTGACCTTTATAAAGTTATCATTCTTTGAACATTGAAGAGTCAGGCGTCTGAGTAAAAAATGAAAAATCACATAAATGCTGATTACTAAGGAACCATGGCCCGTAAAGCAGTGGTTATTGTTTCATTTTGAAGAAAATTCATTTATGCACAATCTGACATAACTTTCAAGTCATTTGAAGGAATAATAAACAATAAAAATAAGTCATTACATATTACAGAATATCTTTTCACTCACCATGCCTCCCTCCCTGCCTTCTAGTGTCCTTCAAAGAGTTCCGTCCCAACAACCCTCCCTCCACAGCTGACCCTCGATAATCCCTGAATGAGGCGCCGAGGCCCAACTGTGTGAAAACGGGTGCGAAAGATAAATAAAGAAGACTTTGAGAACGGCATGAGCAGGCTGCTGGGACGCAGGGTCATTGTACTTGACGGGCCAATAAGGGTAGGAGGGGAAACTGGCTAGGGTTAGCAACTGAATGTGAGGATAGCCAATGGTGTTTATTTGGTTAGAAGGAAGACTTGAGATTACGAATATACGAAGAGGCTGTGGGAGCAATGGATGGGGCGAGGATGAGGACATTACCCGGAAATTCACATGTAAGTAATTATCTACATCCTCAAATTCACGTGGTAAGGCACAATTCGGAGTTCCATTTCAAATCCATAAATTGATATAAAAATAAAAAAAATGCCAAGTAACTAAATAAAACGAATGGGGATGAGAAGACGAATAAAACTAATAAAAATGAAACCTGACTTCATTATACTCACACGGAAAACACTCGCTGGTTTGAAGTCAACCCATCCTGGAAAGTACGGAACCACTCATACGAGGTGAAGTTCGGAACTGATGCTATCCCTTACAGCGTACACAGAGCATACTGCAGAGGGTGAAACATGACCATATGACTGCGCCATCAAATTGTTTGTCCTCAATTTAAGGCAACTTACCCATTCTTTTCTAAGTAGTGCAGTGCAGATGAGGAGATGAATTTGGATTGTTGGTAGGGAGAAACAAAATATCCTGAGAAGATATCGCCTCGTAAGAAACTTTGACAAGTGAGACTTGTAGCATAACTCATAAATTGTAACCTGATGTCCTGTTTTCGAAAAAAAATGCCGCAGAAACTGCCAAGAAGCTCAGCTGTGAGGATATTAAGATTCACCAGAAATCATCATTGTTTCATCAACTTTTTCCTTTGCCTAAACTGCTTAAATAACGTGCATCGTGTTTAGTATCATTCTTTTTTGAATTACGTGCACATAACTAATATTTCAATCTATTAAAAGTATAATACCAATTGCTAAAATTCATTTTTAGACACCTTTTGGGCTAATAGGTGATTCATGCAGCAGTTCACCTCCAAAAACTGGGAACTTTGAAGCAAGAAGGCTGAAAAAGTTCAGTGGAGCCGTTTGTTTTTGATTTTGGGTGAAGAGGAAAGATTCAGAGGGGTGAGGTGATTGCTGAATGGAGGGGGATAACGGATCGTGGAAAATTCTCTAATTAGAGATATGCGAATAGTATCCGCGAATACTCGAATACCTTGAATACTAGAAAGTATTCGATATTCGAGGTTTCGAACAATTATGCTAAATGTACAATCTCAAATATCTCGAATACTTTGAATTTCCCACCATACAATGTTGCATGCACGTCGTTGGTAGTTGACTCGAGAAAATGTAGAAAAATCTAGTCGTTTAGTGCATGCAGTGCCATTTTAAGCAAGTTGACGATGTACATCAAATTCGTGGATTAGAGCAGTGAAAAGAGTTCGATATGGGAAACCGAAAATGATTGGGTGAAAAAATCCAAAAATCCCTGGTTTCCCCTCCAGGAGAACCTCAGTGCTGTGGGATAGTAACTACGTAGCACAATTCCCAAAATCCGCTACCCCCTCCATCAATCAGCCCTCGGCCCCTCCTCCTCCGAAGCTTTCCTTCTCTCCGAAATAAAAAAAGGCCCCAGCTCACGCAGGGTTCGTATTACGAAGACCGTAAATCAAAATCTTCAAAAGAAAATATCAAGTTACAGGAGAATAATAAAATCGTGTTTCACCCTTCCCTCTTTCTCCCACACTGACCTTTTTTTGCCTACCTGCTTTGAAGTTCCCCATTTCTGGAGGTCAACTTCTGCATGAGTCATCTATTAGCCCAAAAGGTGTCTAACAATGACTTTCAGCAATTGATATTACACCTTTATTGGATTGAAATATTAGTAATGTGCGCATAATTTAAAAAAAGAGTAAGACCAAATGTGATGTATTGCTGACTTTATTTAAGCATTTTACGCAAGGAAATAAATATCAAAATACGATGGAGAACTAGCATTCTGGCGATACTCGATATCCTCGCAACTGAGCTCGGAAGTTAATGCGGTATTTTTTTCCGAAAACATATATCAAGTTACAATTTATGAGTTGTGATATAAATCTCTAATGTCACAGTCACAGACGAAGGGGTATTTTACATGGGGCACAAAATTGTGCAGGTTAGAGCTGCATTTATTTCTTAAATGGCATGGAATTGCACGAATGCATGAACGAAATTAGAACAGGGGCTATTTTGCCGTCTTGCATCCACACATTCTCGCATGTGTTCTAGCAATTCACTGCTTTACATGACGCAATTTTGATTGCACCCTCTCACGTACATCAGATGGCGCAAATCTGTGTACCGTGTAAAACAGCCTTCAGGATATTTGCTGCTAGCAATTCGAAGTCATATGCTTATCTCAAGAGAACTTCCAAAGATGGACTGAAAATAATTGAAGAAGATGAAAATCCAGTGGAGAAGATCGTTTATTTTACAAAACGCCTCGCATTGTCCGCTAGCACTTGACAGTAGGAGTGGGAGTAAAGTGAGCTACTTGTTGCGAATAAGAAGTTGGATGAAGTCAGGTATCAGATGGGCTTGCCGCTGAAATGGCGTTTGGTAGATAAAAATGTATACATCAGACAGAAATTCATCGTAGCAGTGTGAATGCCGAGATGGCATGCAATCATTTTTCGCGAGGCGGTGTGTCCCCTTAGAATATTTGAAAGAGATGATAGTTGAATCAACTATATGCCCAAATTGTTTCCATAAAATGAAAATATTCCATTAATCAGCTAAATTCGTGTTTGAATCCTTTAAAGGAAATCACAATTACTCCCCAAAATCTTGGGTTTCCTGCTGCATAGGCAACCTAGTCAAACATTCCCGCATTCATCGTTTAATATTCGAGGTATTCAAAATTCGAGGTACTCGAATATTCAAACAATGATTCAATATTCGAATTTGAGGAATCTGCTATGCAACCCATCTCTAGTTTAAAGGCATCCATGGACACACATGGTTATTTGGAAGCACTAGCAGTTGGGGAAGGGAAGGAAGGAACAGAAAGGATAGGAGCAGAGTGGGCTCTCCTTATTAGTGGACGGATCGTTGGATATTCGGCTCTCCACTGAGCTACAATGGAAAATAAAAATCATTTTGACATTGGCCAAATCTAATACCTAATTCTTCAGGTGAGAAAACGTCTCATTCTAGACATTTCAGGAACGATAAATGGGAAATGATTTTTCAAGTTTCTTTGAATATGATTATGCTTTGTTAACCTGTTAACCGGGGAATCCCCTTTTTAATTACGCAGCATACAATGGGCGCGCACACTTTCGCTAGGACGTATCGGTACGTCACGCCTGGAGGACGTAATTTCATATTATTATTTTTTTATTTATGCTTAAAATAAATGAAAAGACTATGAATTATATATTTTTTCGTTTATTTATACATATGGCTCAAAGGAATGTACAAAATTACAAGCAAATAAAAAAGAATACCAACCATAAAATTGAAACATCGAATTAAAGAATTATAACTTTCAGAAGTAATGTTAAAGATTACAATATATATTTTTTTATTTAGATAACAAATAAAAAATTTTAAAAAGTTATGAATTACAGAAGAATAAAAAACCAAACAAATAAAATAGAAATGTTGTTTAAAACATTAAATTAAATATACATATATACGTAAAAACTCAAAACTCAATTTCCGTGTGATATATTTTAAAACAATTGTTGATACATAGTGCCACCTTACAATCTGGACACCAGTATGTAGATTCTTTCCTAAGACCTTTTTTGAAGCAAACTCGGCATTTTCTGGATTTAGTTTTTCCTACATCGCTTTCCATTTGTTCTGGAAAATGCCTTTCAACTAAGCGTGATGGTTTAGGTGTAGAGCTACTTGTTGATATCTTTGGGTGGGTTTTCATTATGTTGTTATCTACCAATTTCTCTACACACACTATCAAAAAGTGTAATCGATCCTAATGACCTTTATCTTTTTTGTATATAACATATGCATTGAAGCAGCACATATCAATTAATCGTAGAAAAATTTTCTTATAAAATTTTTTTAGCCTATTACGGGCAGCCGTGTAGGCCACCATAACTCCATCTCCCAAATCTACGCCGCCCATATTCTTGTTGTAATCCAGGACAACATTCGGTTTTTCTTGCCTTCTTCCTCTCTTTTCAATCATTGTCTTTTCGTCGTTATGAATAGAACTGAGCATCAACACGTCTTTTTTGTCCTTCCATTTTAAAACCATAAGTTTGTCCTTGAATCTTACTATATGTTCATTTTTCTGTAATTTTTTTGTTTTTATTTCCTTGGGGATTCTGACTCTGTTTATCCTCATTGTTCCAACAATATCTGTATTTTGTTTACACAAGAGTTCAGCCAAATGAATTGAGGTATTGAAATTATCTAAGTAAATCCTATATCCTTTATTCAGTAAGTCATGTGTTAACTCCAAAACAATTCTTGTTGATTGTTTTTCTTGTGGGTAGTTCGAACCATAATTTGTGTCCTTCCCTGTGTACAAAATTATATTTTGGACGTATCCAGTTTGGCTTTCACTCAAAATAAACAGCTTCATTCCAAATCTAGCTCTTTTTGTACATATATATTGTTTCCAAGACAAATTCCCTTTCCACAATAAAAGAGATTCATCTACGCATATATCTCGTTCACATACGTAAAATCTTTTAAACTTTACTGACAAATTATTGATGATTGGATCAATTTTATATGTTTTTCTATTACATGTGTTAGGATCAAAACTTAGATTGTCTGCAAAATGCAAAAATTTACATAATAAACCAAACCTGCTTTCGCTCATAGTTTCATAAAAAAATGGTGTTTCAATTATTCTTCTCCTTGAAAAATAAAGTTCCAAAGCCGGTTTTCCAATTATTCCTTGTAAAATTAGGAGCCCCAAAAAAATCTTCATTTCAGCTTCATTTGTATCCTTCCATTTTCGAATTCTTGAACGTGGTTTTTAACTCAGGATTTTTATCAAAAAATTGAGCGGCGTACAAATTTGTTTGCTCTGTAATTAATTTGATAAGTTTCTCATCTAAAAACTTCTCAAGATAAAACAAAGGAACTTTTTTTGGAGGAGTATCGAAAGTTTTTCCAGGATGTGCAGTGAAGGGAAATGGTGGTCTTTCTGCATTTTGAGGTGGCCATTCTTCAGAAGCAATGCTGTTGCTAGGGCAAACTTTATCAACCTCTTCACTCTCTTCATTCTCAGTATCACTCAATTCCGTATCATAGTCAAAATTACTGTCAGATGAATCCGATGACGAACTCATAATACGTTTCCTTTTTCTACCTGCCGGTGCTTTGATTTCGTCATCGCTGATATCACTTTCATTCATTTTTATGGATAATTATAAAAATGTATTCTAAAATAAAAATGTTGGAAATGTAAAAAATATAAGTAAATGATATATAATACGAAAATAGGTAGGGAAGTGTAAGTACGTACCTGTCGCCACTCACCCAGAGCACGTCCAACCACTCCCAATGGCGAAATGATACTGATTCCCTCCCTGTCTTAAAATCAAGTCAAGACGTGTATGGATGACTAATACCTTTGTCGTTCAAAAATATACGTCCCGCCCGTTCCAGGGCGCAACTTATATTTCAAAGACGTATTCATATGTCCTACCCGTACCCGATATTGATTACGTTGGACGTATATATACGTCCCGCTCGGTTAACAGGTTAAGTGTGCTTCTTTCACTGCCTTTCCTGAACGATTGGCAAAAGCTGTAATCAAAACTAAGTGATTTTGTTGTATCTAGCTGCTGTCCTACATTCCCTCATCACCTGGGTAGGGGTATCGAAGGGAAACCCACTGCATGAAACATTTCGGCCAATTTGTAAGTTATACAGAACTATGGTTATGCCGTAGCTCCCCAGCACTCAGTTTGAAAACACCATCGTGAGTCTTTATGTTTTGTGGTTGGACTTTTTTTTTATAGTGGTTCCAGCTTTAAATATCGAACGAAGGAAAGGAATTTAAAAATGCCAAAAGCTAGTGATACCGCTCATACCATGGCAAGTGAATTCAGCTCAGAAGGATTTATGTGAGAGACAGAGTATTACTGTGCTAAGTTTACGATAAAAGATTTTAATATGAAAGATGTGACACGTTGTTAAAGCACATCAGTAGTGATACACATAAATGTGCAAAAGAAAGGGGACTCGCAAAACGACAGCTATCATTTGAACACACAGTCACTCAGTCAAAGAAAGTGAAGGAGGAGCTTGTTGTTGCTACTACAGAAGCATTTTTAAAGGATTTATTTAGAGTAGACAAACTTGACAATCCAAAAATTCTGGAATGGCTCCCGAAGTATACACATACGAGGTAGTGGGAATTTGCCGTTTGCCGATCATATTCACCTAGACTTCATACTTGAATCATTCATATACCTTGAAACAATATAAGTCGAGCCATTTCTTTCATTTAGTTTTATCAGAAATTTTGCACAATTGAAATTGTGTTAAATGTTTTGTAAAGTGCTTAATAAAAGTATAAGTATTCATGAAACGTGTACCATAAAATAATAAAACGCCTGTAAACATGGGAAAATTGTAGCATTATAATAACACCGCCAAGATTTTCTATAACACCAAAATCACATGGTTTTAAAACGAATTTTAGCAAAAAATAAAACCACTTTCACGGACCTCATAAATAGGTTCCATGTTTTCTTTGCAAGAATATATTGTTCTAACCAGTCATACTTTTAAAATCAGCAGCCTTAAAAAGGGGATTTTATTGGGAAGTTGTGATGTCTTATTTCTCTCGCATAGACACATTTTTTGCATTCCTCTTTCTACCGAGAACAGTAACAAAGTTTGGCAGTTATGTTTTAAGGCTCCAAAGTGACATTATTTTTTAAAAAGGCCAATGATGTGATTTTCTCTTTTGCTTTAAAGTTTTGCATTATTTTCCCCTATAAGTGCAATTCTAATAATGATCCTTATGTTTAACCGCACGTAATCATACCATATATTCTCTAATTATTAATGAGAGTAAATCAACAATACCTATGTAGAAACGAAAATTATTGCAAGAAGTCTGAGGGGTGAATTTTCTAACGTTCTTTGCTTCTGCTGCTGGCTGTGACTAATCTAATGATTGTCTGTTGGGTGCTTTGCAGTCATTTGAGCGGGCCCTCAAGTTCTCGTTTGAGGAGCCGCACGTGTGGATGCAGCGGGCGCTGTGCCTCATGGCATCAGGGCGCCATGCCCTGGCACTGCCGGTGCTGAGCCAAGTGGCACGGCAGCTACCCAATGCCACCCTCCCGTGCCTGCTGGCTGCACGACTCTGCTATGAGCACCTCAACCGGGTCAGTGCATTACGAGATGAGCGAGCAATTCACTCTCCACTGCCACTCGTCTTGAGTTGGTCACTATGCCATACATGTCACGTTGTTATTTCTCCTGTCCTCTCAATGCACGATGCTTCAATGCAATGGGCAATGATGACAGGGAATAGTGAGGAGATAATATTGTGTGATAATGTGTCAATCCTAATGGAGAAGTCTCAAAATGGTTCCATAATGTGATGAGGTGCAAGCCAAAACAAGGGCTGCATTGTAGCATCTTTGACTTGAAAGGAACATGGCAAAGCTGAGTGAGGAGATGTAATAGTTAAATTTTAATTTTTGAATGAGCAGAGAAGTCAAGTCAGTTGTCAGGGAATTTCACTTGAGTAATCTAGTAACTACTGTGAACAGTTAGTAGTGCATGTAGCACAAATGGGACAAATGACTCAAGTGCCAGAAATAACAAGGACTCTGATAGAAGTACAAAAATGAGGGAGTGATAGTAATTTTTATTCTGTTTCGGGAGTAGGTCTCACTGTTGAGGTGTAAATTCCTGTGAAATACACAACCTTTTTGAGTTTTGTACCCTTTGTGACTGTAAAATGGAGCTTTCTTTCTTCCTTTGTGGTTGGGCTGTAATTATCAGCTACAGTGATTTGCAAATTAATATATAATGCATAAATCTTTGCAGTTATTTTGTGAGCAAATTACTATTTCATCATTATTGTATTGAGGAATATATTTTAGGCTTTTTATGGTCAAGCATAATTAGTTGAATTTTGTCTGAGGAGGGTCATTTTAAGGACCTTGGTCTCCTTTCTTGGCTCTATAGTTATTATCTGAGCACTTTTGGGTATAAAAATGTGTACTCTTAAGATCACAGTTATGTTGCACTTTTACATTACTTTTCTACACCAATATCCATGTCCAATGTGTTTGATTATATGGCATTAATAACTGTTACATATTTTTGTGTTTAGACATTTGCTCTGATTAGATGCTCTAATACAAGCCATTTTTGGGTGTACTGCTTGGGTGGGATGAACTTTTAATACTCAACGTTGTGTTTGTCCTGCAGGGAATGTCATCAGGAGTGTCCTGGCGACATTCACACCTGCTGAAATGAAGCGTTGAGCATTCAAATTCATATAAACCACCCAGCGCTATACCCAGGAATGGCTTTTATTAGTGCGACTTGGTTTCATGTCATATGATTCACTGAATCACACACTGATAGGTTCAAAACTATTGCCAAGTCATCCTGAGGAACCAAATTGATCTTCCCAAACATCTGAGTATATTTTAGACTAAACTTTGATAATCCTATCCAGCTGCTTGTGGTTCATATTTTTACATAGCTTAGTTGTAGTCACGATGATAAACATTACCTCTTAATTGTAGTACTTATAGTTTTACAGTAGACTCTCGTTATTACGAAGTTCACGGGACAAAAAAATGGAGGTTTGTAATGACGAAGTTCATATGAATGTTTCTTTTAGGAATCGACGAAAAAAAACTGTAAAATATACGCGATTAAATTATGTGCAAATGTATAAAAACAAGAAAATTTGCTTCAGTTTCTCCATGGAAGAATGCGGCATAACGCAATCGAGGGTTCATATCTTCCAGAATACAGTAAGTCATCGATATACAAACTAGATGCTTTCCGAGACCTTGTCCAAAAGTTGATAAATGTGCAGTCCGGCCGCCGAGGGTTGCTCGAAGATAGGCAGAATGGTCTAGTCCAGATTAGGTTGCAAGGTTGTCAGGTAAGAAAGCGAAATGCCTTCGTCACTCGTAAGCAAAAGGATACCCTGAAGAAAGGAGCCAGAAGGGACGATGAGCGTGAAGGACCCAAAGGAAGAATCCCTTGTTTTGGTGATTCGAAGAAAGGGGTTGTTTTTGTGGTTCAGGCTTATTTCGGTGCTTCATATGCATGTGACAACATTGTATGACTAGGCAATGGTGTGAGATGCGTTTGGGGGACAGCGATTGGATGTAAACCGTGCTGGCGCAGGGTTTTCTGCCCCTCCTTTTGTGCTGTCATCGGACAACTCTCCCCAGCCGGACTGCATGCAAGGCATCGAGGAGTACGGTTATCCTGCACAATGCAACACTGCATTACAATTGTGTGCTAACTCACGATTGTGCCGAACTGATCTAGCTGGGCGTGCAACGTAGTCGGAGCTGAAAAAACCACCCTTCACAGTGAGGAAGAACGGGCAAAATGCTGAACAGTTCCGAACTTGATACTGGATTCAATGATACCTTGTTCAGATAGTGCCCAAAGTGCGAGTTCGTTTATGCCATACCATGTGGCATCAGCCAAATCGAAAGGTGCCAAATTCAAAATTTGAAATTTTTGAATGCTCTGAAAGTTGAAACCTCTGAAAGCTCGTAAATCGAATGTGCGTAGGAAGAGGACTAACTGTAAGTCCAGTTTACGAGCAGTTATGAGTGGGTAACCATGATTCCATAGGAATGATGCTTTTTATATGATGTAGCGTTTATACTGAAGAAAGAATCATAATTGACGCTCTTGGGCACAGTAGAGGAAGAGAACTTAAAAGTGGGGCAGTTATTAAAACTTAGCATAGTGTACATCCACCTGAATGCCGTTGCTAATTCGTGGAACTTGGTAATGTAGTGGTCCTGATTCACTCCCCTCCCTCCCTTTCAGGTTCGTGCCTTTTTTGTCTTCACCATGGGATTTAACCGGGGATGATCAGTTGAGGTTCCGCTAAATAAAGGCTGTTCGGCTGTGATGGACGATGAAACCGTACGGTTGAAGAGCGATTGATGCCCCTCCACAACTAGACTTTTGTCGCGTAGATGAAATAAGGGCACAGTTTTGGTTCGTTGGTTTCTGCTTGTGGAGAGGCGATCGAATGAAGGATGTTTCGACGACTGTGGCGAGATAAACGAAATATGTCCTTTTCACAACACATTTAATGAAAAAAAATATGGAGGCAGAACAGAAATAACCCTTTTCAACATACCTCTCAATCTCTCTCATGCGTCTCCTTCCATAAACAAAAAAAAATGAACCCCTCAAAACACGCGGCGTCACCTTTAAATACAAAATAATTGAGATGGGAATTACAGATTGGGGGCGAGGCACATGACATTGCCTCAAATGAATGCCCGTGATTGACACTCTTTCAGAAATTGAGAATTTCTCTTGAAGTTCATTGTCTCTTGTCTTCTATTTCTGAAGATTTAATTACCGTATTTCCCGGCCGATAAGACGCACTTTTTTTTCTCCAAAATGTGCTGTAAAATTAGCCTGCGTCTTATGCGTCGAAGCTATACGGATATCACGGGTATAACTTCGTCCTATAATAAGCAACCGTTTTGGCAGGATAAATAAATACCATTAAGTATTTTTTAGTGTATCAGGCATTGAAAATAGTTCAATTCATTAAAAATTTTGATAATAACACTCTTTTGAGCAGGTTGTTAGAAATAAAGTTTTAATACGTCGATGTCTAACTCCCTTTAAAAAAATTCCCGGATAAATCAGAAATGCATACAAGGTAGCATGTTTAGTTTAATCTTGCAATTGGTGCTGCTGCAAAACTTACATACATTGAGCTAAAGGAGATGTCATCTGTATGCTAATACATTGTATCTCTTACGATAAACTCACGAGTCTACCGGCACCACCGGCACTCAACCTTAGGTAACAAAGTATGAGCTCGGTGTTCAGTCAGTTCAGGGCGTAATACGTATCTTTCTATTTAGTCTGCACATGTGCTTCTAAGTACAGAAACTTGGTCATTTCTGTTTAAAAAGTCAAAATTGGAATAACCTAATGGGATCTAAAGAGAGAAGATTGTCGTACAGTATTGCATTTAAACTTCCTTTTCATGCCAGGTTCTTTCTCTTGGTAAATTTTCTCCCAATACTTACGGGTATGTTTCATCATGATAAATATTTGTAATAGCTACATGAAGCACAATAAACAGAGGGAGTGAGTGTATAAAAATGCAGCCGATAGATCGAAGTCGTGAGATATGCTTCGGAACACGGCAACCGGGCAGCTGCAAGGCATTTCGGCCCACCTCCAACCGAGAAGATGATACGAGAATGGCGGAAGCTAAGTAAACTTTACGTTCATGTTCTCCAAAATGGCCAAAGCTTGAGGAGCACGTTAAGACCTGGATAATAAATCACAGGAAGAAGGGGATCACTGTTTCAACAAAAATGATTTTAATGGAAGCGAGAAAGTTGGCGATAGATATGTCTATTGCCGATTTTTCTGGGACAACGTCGTGGTGTGAAAGATTTATGAAGAGAAATGGTCTGTGCATGCGTACTAAAACCACAATAGCACAAAAACTGCCACCCGAATATGAAAGAAAAATTATCGAATTCCACAAATACGTACTTAACCTGAGAAAAATGAAGTGTTTTGAAATAGGACAGATAGGAAATATGGATGAGGTTCCCTTGACATTTGATGTGCCATCAAATAGAACTGTGGACGTTAAAGGTGCAAAGACAGTTACGATAAAGACTTCCGGTAACGAAAAAACACGCTATACTGTTGTCCTTGCGTGTTGTGCTGATGGTTCAAAACTCCCTCCTTTGTTGATCTTTAAACGAAAAACGCTGCCTAAGTGTACAATTCCACATGGAATTTATATTCATGTTCATCCTAAGGGATGGATGGATGGAGAGGGTATGAAACTGTGTTGCAGAGGGTGTGGTCCCGGCGTCCAGGTGGACTTCTGAAGAAATCGTCTTTCTTAGTGTGCGATCAGTTTAAGGCCCATATAACGGAGTCAGCAAAAATCCTTGCTACAGAACTGAAGACGCATCTTGCTGTGATTCCTGGTGGATTGACTTCTCAACTGCAGCCTTTGGATGTTTCAATCAATAAACCATTCAAGGGATTTATGCGTGAAGAATGGATAAAGTGGATTGAGGCACCAACTCACGATTTCACACCGACCGGAAGAATGAAACGGCCGTCAATTTCTACCGTTGGTGAGTGGGTGAAAAAGTCCTGGCAGAAAGTAAAAACTGAGACTATCATAAAGTCTTTCAAAAAGTGTGGAATCAGCAATGCGCTGGATGGAAGTGAAGATGACATTTTGTATGAGGAAAGTGACGACTCCCGAGAAAATATCTACGCGTATGATTTTAGCAGCAGTGATGAAAAATTTCTGGGGTTCTATGATGAATAAACTCTGATATATTTGCTAATTAATTATTTAAAAATTTTTTAATATCAAAGTTCCGTTTTTATGTAAAATGTTATCATTAAAATTCTTTTTTTGTATTATCCAAGTATTTTAGTTTTTTTCGTAAATTCTATCCTGAAAAATCCAGGTGCGTCTTATGCGCCGGTGCGTCTTATAGGCCGGGAAATATGGTACCAAGGGAGGACAAGGCACTGAGATAAGTTTTGAGAGTTCGAAACCCAAAAGAATACGTAGGGAGTCAATGATAATTGAAAATGTGGGAACCATCGGAACATGTGGCAACGAGAATTCTTACAACTTTATTTTTGTTGAGCGAGGATGGATCCTGCAGGAACCTTGGGTGTTGAAAGGCAGGTCAATGAGGCGATGATATCAGCTCTCGAATATTGCCTGGTACACACCACTGTTTGCAGAGTTGTGCTCGCTGCTCTCCTGGCCCCGTTCTTGTGGCTTGGCTTCTTGATTCCACTATGACGGCGGACTGCCTGCTGTGAAACACTCGACCACAAATGTGGACACTCTGGCCTCTCTCTCTCAATTGTCCGAAATCTCCCCTACACTTAACCTCGTGAAGAGCCTTATATAGGTATGAGGGCCTCCCAGAATACATCACTTTCTTTGTTGTCTGCATTTTCAACATTCACTTGTATTTTCACTGGTTATTTCAACCGCAGATAGCGAACTTCACTACACTGGTACCAAAAATTACAACACATAATAAAATAAAAATACACCCTGTGATTTTACACGGAAACAGACTTAAAATTCTGAACAAAGAACAGAAGAAAAATAATCCCTTCTTGCCAAAATCGCGAAAACTTCCAGCGATCAGCTCTCTAGAATAGGAATCACATTTTTTTTTTTTTTTTTTTAATGTGTGATGCTCTCAGACCATCACAGTTATAAAGTTCATTTTGTAACTGCCAGGACCGGGACTGAGGTTCGTAATTACGTAATAGCAAAAATTTCGTGATAACGTATCTTTTAATATAGATTGGATAGGCCTTTTCGTCGAGATCAACTATTTGCTTCATAATGACATTGTTTGTATAAACGTGAGTCTACTGTACTAAATCTCTTCATAGGTGTCTTAAAAGTCTAATTTAAGATAGAGCAAATGTTGGTCACACAGCATGCTAAGGCAACTAATGAGCAACTAAGAAAATGAAGGTGATGCAGAAAGATAATCATTGGGAAAAAATTGAAATAAGATGAGCAAAGTTCATGGGAGACGTGCTCAGGTCGAACAACTTGTGTTGTGTTGATCAGGTGTCGGAGGGTGTGGAGTGGAGTCGGAGGGCGATTGGTCGAGAGCAGGGCAGCCCGAGTGGCCTGATGGCACGCTGTCAGCTGCACCTGGGCATTGGCCTTCATCTGATGGCGCTGGCATCTCAGCTGAAGAAGGAGCGCAGGGCACTCGCCAGCCAGGCCATCGACTGCTTCCGAAGGTACCTAATTCATATCCTCCTCTTACTCATCTGCTGCTTTTGCTTCCAGTGCATGTGAGTGATATATGTAGAAGGATGCTCATATTATATTTAATGCCACACTCTGAGATCTGCATCACCTGTGAACAGCTAGTGAGCATTACCTCTATTACCACTATTCCTTTCAGTTACGTGTTTTGAGAGAATCATGATGTCCTTGATTGAAATGCAAGTACAAATTAAAATGTGGATAAGGTGAGCACCTAATGTATGGTTTAACTCATTCCCACCGAAAAAATATATGCATTAACTGTTCTGTGGCTCACAATTACGTAAAATAATTGAAGGCAGCCTTCAATTTTCTTATGCAGTGGAGAGCCCGAGAAAAGTTATGTATGTTATAAGCATATTCAGTTTCTCAGCACTGAGATAAATGGAAAGGAGTATTCGCAGGTGGTGCATCCAATTTGAAGAAATATTTTAATTTTTACATTAGATGTATGAGATGTGGGAAATAATGGAATGCATTTATAAATTGTATCATTATTTATGACTTGGGCTCCCTGATTTTCACGAATTTAGGCACATTTTCCGTTCTAATGTAAATTTTAATGTTTTTGGCTTTTTTCAAATATGGCATACTCTCGATTATCCAAATGGGCTAATGCGATGGGGAGAGGCAGCATGAATACATAATCAGAAAACACAAATAATCCAAACTTTTACTTGAATATCATATAATTCTCTTGATTCATATAAATAAAACGATTAAATTTTATTTATGCACATCGCCTGTTATTTTATACTGCTTACCAGAATCATTATGAGCTTTCTTTTCCCGAGCACGATCTTTTTAGCGGCAAAAACGTGATTGTATTCGCATTCCTACTCCTCCGTGTGATGGTTTCCGTAAACCACACATCCGTGGCTGCAAGATTGAAGAAGTGTGAAATTACCAGGTTCATGGGATTCCCGAGATAATCATTTAAATAAGATATGTACAACATTAAGAACAGGGTCCAGAAAGATAATACATACTAACAGAGGCATGGAAAAACACAGGTATTCCAGTTACCCTCTAGGAATTAACCTTACAATGATTCCTCCAAATATTCAGCAACACTATGGTAGCATTTTTCAGCTGAGAGAAGTTTTAGTTTCTTTTTAAACACAGAAAGTCAAGCATTGAAAAAAGGAGCCCACGAGAAGAAACATTTTAGCCAAAATGTAAGTTATACATTACTCATGGTTATACCGTAACTTTCAGCACTCCAATAGGGTGGTTTCATATTATTTTTTTTTGCCTTAATTGAAATATTATTACTCCTGGAGTACGTATTTCATGCTTTTAGATTTTTAAATGACAATACTTATTTTTTGCGATTAAATGGAAAGTGAAAATTTTCAAGTGCAGGAAAACACGATGGCCAAGTATGAATGCTGGGAAAAGCCCGTGTGATGTCATTCTGGTTCCCGCTGCTGCCGTGTGAGGCCACCTTGGTATAAGGATATGAGCGCCGCTACCATGCAGGCTGCTAGCATGCAGCAGAGTACCCAGCTAGCGGGTAGCGCTTGGCTTAAATAAGGATCTACATCTACATAACTGTTCTTTGGGAAGCAAGATAACTAGTGACGGGAGAAGTAAGAAAGAAATTATCAGCAGAATAGCCCAGGCGAAGAGAGCATTCCACCAAAAGAGAGACCTGCTTACAGCGGGAAACTTAAATATGGAAGTAAAGAAACAATTTATAAGAACCTACACCTGGAGTATGCTCCTATACGGAAGTGAGGCATGGACAATGACCGCAGCGGAGAAAGCAAGGATAGAGGCCTTTGAAATGTGGTGCTACAGAAGAATGATGAAAATCAAATGGATTGACCGAGTTAGTAACGAGGAAGTCCTAAGAAGGGTAGGAGAGAAGAGAAGCCTCATGAAAACCTTAATAAGAAGACGGAACAACCTTATAGGCCACATCTTGAGACATGATGGCCTGATGAAGACAATCGTCGAAGGGCAAGTGGAAGGCAAGAATGGAAAAGGAAGACCTCGAACAAAATATATGGAACAAGTAAAGAGAAATGTGAAAGAGAAGAAATATGTAGGTGTGAAAAGTTTCGCTAACAGGAGAATAGAGTGGAGAGCTGCGTCAAACCAATCCTAGGATTGTTGACCAGTGATGATGATGATGATGATCTACATAACACCCCGCAAGCTGCCTAAAAGGCCTGTGGCAGGGGGTGTTAGGACACCAGCCATTTACACATAAAAAATGAAGTGCCCTGACGATGTTGGGACTAGCGTTTATTAAAGTCCTTTATGGTATGGGGAGAAACGAATTCCCATATCTATCCGTTCGGCAAAATATCTCTCTTAATTTATCGCTTCAATCGGACCTGGAAATATAGTGTGGCTCTAATGTAATGTTCCCTGCGTCGATCTTAAAGATATCCATTCTCAATTGTTCAAGCAATGTAAGCCTAGCATGCAGCCTCCGAGTCTCCAATGGCTCCCAGCCTAATTCGCATAACATCTGAGTAACGCTGTCTTTATGCCCGTAGCAGTTTTTGACAAACCGTGCAGCCTTAGTTTGTATTTTGTTCAGTTCGCGGATTAAGTCTTTCTGCACTGGATCCCATATGCTCACTGCATATTCAAGGTGTGGTCGGACGAGTGTAAAATAGCACCTCTCTTTGACTTTCTCATCCGAAAATTTTTCCACAGTACGCTTGAAGAATCCTTATTTCTTCAGGGCTATGCTGCAAATATTCTTTATATGTGTTCCCCACAGGAGGTTCGAGGTTATCGTAACTCCCAGATACTTCACTTTGCCTGTTTCCTTTATGTTAATATCATCCACTGCATAAAAATGGTTGTAGTTGGACGAATTCCGCAAGAAATGTACGGTCATACATTTGCTCAGATTAAGTTCGAGTCCCCACTCTTGGCTCCACAAATGAAGGTTTTTTAAGTCCGATGATAGAATTTCATAGTCAGAATGGTCACTAATTTTGCAATAGATGACAGCTTCGTCAGCAAATAAATTTATTTTACTGCTAATGCGGGAGCAGAGATCATTAATGTATATAATGAACAAAAGGGGGTCGATTACGCTTCCTTGTGGAACACCTGATGTAACTTTTACTACATCAGAGCTAATTCCATCGAGAAGTACTTTTTGTTTACGATCTCTGAGAAAGTCGCGTATCCAGTTTACCACTGTTATGTTTAATCCGCATGACTGCAATTTGTATAAAAGTTTGTTGTGAGGTACAGTGTCGAAAGCTTTCTTAAAATCTAAAAATAGTGCGTCAACTTGTCTTTTCGATTCAACAGATTTTATAACGTCGTGAAGAAAGAGCGCGAGCTGTGTTTCGCAGGATCTATTTTTTCGGAATCCGTGCTGACAGTCATGGAGGAAGTTATGTCTGTCCAAGAAAGTCATGATATTGCTAACGACGATATGCTCAAGTATCTTGCCTATAATCGATGTTAATGAAATCGGAGGGTAGTTGCCTGGGTCATGTCTGTTTCCCTTTTTAAATATGGGTGTAATGATTGCAATTTTCCAGTCTAGCGGTAACTTTCCTTCGGAAAGTAACTTCTTAAATATTATCTCTAAGTAAGGTGCGATATGTGGAGCTAACTCTTTCAGGATATGCGCGAGTATTCCCTCCGGACCCGGAGATTTACTGCTCGTAATCGATTGTAGTTGTTTAGTTATCCTATCACATTGTATAGAGATTTCTTCCATCAGTTCCTCAGTATATGGGAAGTCTAAATTAAATTGAGTATCGTCACTAGTGTATATACTTTCGAAGTGGTAATTTAACGTGTTAGCTTTGCCAATATTTTCGGTGATAAGTTTACCATCTTTATCAAATAACGAATCTACAGTTGAATGTTTTCCCTGAAGCTCTCTCTTGTACAACCAAAGGATTTTGGATTTTCTTCAAGTAATTCACCAAGTACTTTTTCTTGAACTTTCACATTGTAGTTCGCAATGATTTCTTGGTTATTGAGTGTTGTGCAGTGTAACTTAGCTTCAAGTTCGTTCGATTTATTACATAACGTAATGGACTTTATGTGCTATCATTTGCAAAAGTCTTGCAACAAATCGAGCGGCGCCACTTTCGCTCCATTGTCGATTTCTGGCCACCAGTAAATTTGAATGATCACTATCTGGGTATGAATCGTCATGGTAGCTCGGGAATGACTCACGAACGGGTCATCGTGACACGGGAGGGAGACGTAGGAAATCATTACGATGCTCAGTTGAGTAAACGAGCGTAGATGTTGCGTCGTCGCGGCATTTGAGATTATTTTTATACTTGTAGTTGACAGGAGTAGAAAAGTGAAAATATATACCCGTTAAAAGAGTGGGTACCTATGAGGACTGGCTTCCAATGGTAAACCCCATAAGGCTGGCTGGGGGCACGATTTCGCCATTAGGAACACGGAAATCAACTCGCTCGTAAAATTTTTTAAGGACTCAGCGTCATTCAGGAGACTTTATATTAAGTTTTTGAAATATTTGTTCGATATAGGAGACTTAATAAATGAAAAAAAAAAATTAACTGGCAATTTTCAGGAAAAAACACGACTCTTTCGACTCTTTACTTGATTTTTATTTATTATTTCCATTATCCCATAAACAGCACATTTTACGGCCTTTACAATGGGGCATTAACAATTAAAAATGAAGGACATTCACATATGCCCATGCCCTGGACCCAGGCGGGACTCGAAACTGCGACCTTCGGTTTGGCAGGCGAGGACTTTACTCCGCTGCCACCGAGGCCGGCAATTAACATTAACAGCAATGATTGACATTAAATGGTTCCTTACGTAGGTTGAAGCTGATAAAGATATCTTCATAAGCTTTCTTCTTCATTAATTATTAATTTTTGTTTATTGGATAAATATATTTACACCAATGGAAATATTTCCTCGGAAAAAAATGGAATTTTGATTGCCAAAAAAAATCGCTTGGCCTCATCGTTGATAGCAGAATGTGTCTTTATTTTTACTGTTTACATATGTAGGAGAGGCTTAAATTTTTACGATAGCACTAACATATTTAGTGATCATATCGCATTAATCTTCTATTTTGTTATAATATATTAGTTATAGTTTCGATTTTAATATATAGGTCATTATTATATTATTAAGGACAGCCAACTTAAAGAGTGACTTAAAAGTACGACTTTTCTCTATCCATGTATGCCTCCATTGGTAAGGTTTCCTATAACAACGAGGGACAGAGATTAAATTGAAAGTCAATTTCAACCAATATTCACCCTTTTTTACTTCCAGACTATCGATTAGGGAGGTAAAATATTTTGCGCAGAATTTAGCCGCTCCCTCAGCTCTTAACGCTGAATCGGGTGCTCCCGGGCCGTAGTTTTGGTCAGCTGATAGGTCCTGCACCTCGTCTTGCCCTAAATCTTTATCGTAACTTTACCAGCCAAGGACGAGGAAGCAATTTACCGGGAGTAAAACTTGCAGGCCGTACGTGATTCTCACAAACTTCCAAAATAGTGTAAATAGGGCCAATTTTTAGCTCTATCAAATACATTTTCATGCCATAATTTGCTTGAAGAAAGTACGCACAAGAAGAATAGTTGATAAATACCTCAAGATAAGCCTTTCCTGTATTTAAAAATAGGCGCCGGGGTGCGTGCACGATTAAGCATTACCATTACATAGGTTATTCCTAGGATTGTACTTAGTAGATCAGCTGGACTCACATTCTGTCCCTTTCCAACAAAATTACTGTATTAAAAAAACACTGATTGTAGAATACTGAAGCCTAAAGTTTAAAAGTAAAATTCTTCACTTAATTTATATCTTTTTCTATCTCTAAGAAAAGTTTCCTGCTGCCGTCACTGCTCATTTACGAAACGAAAAAGGGTAAAATTGTTCTGAAAAACATTACTGGAGAAATTAACTTAGTAGGAAATGGCGACAAGTTGATGATAAATAGGCAGCATACTACATAGACGGACAGCATAATCGCTGCAAAATATCATTCATAATTTTCTTTTTAATCAGATAAAATTGATCTATTTAAGAAATTACATATATGGAACCTTAGATTATTACGATAGTTCTCATTCTAAAGGTTAATAATGTTGAGCAGTTACGGACCTGTAAAGGAAACCATATAGCACTAGGAATTACATTCACCAGTGATTCTGATTGGAGTTCCTTCAAGAAAACGCAATTGATTCGTCCTACCGCGCTAACCACGCATGATTCCCGTCGCACGGTCATTTAAATTAGAAATTGTTGCAAAAAATGCTCAAATTCAACAGCTGGTACCTTCTTAACATAAATTTCAAAAATAAAAAAACTTTAAAATAAAATACGGATGATAAAAAATTTTCGGCCACGGGATGGAATTGAACGCGGGCCCCTACCATCACCAGCCCGAAGGCTTATCCACTGGGCTATTTCTAGATCAGGGTCATCCAGCTGTAATTTTAAATATTTGATGTTACTGTAACACTGAGCTCCTTAATGTCTTTGTGACAACCTTGTCCGGTAGTGTCCGAGAATATCCACACGGAAGAATGACGCCTCGGTAGCTTAACTGGCTAAAGCACTCGACCGGAAATCGGGGGATCCGGGTTCGAATCCCGGTCAAGGCGAATGATTTTTTCTCTGTGGATCTTTCGCACGATTGTGCATTGCGGGTGACTCCCGTAAAAGTTATCACCGCGGCTAGTCCCGGTATACTTTAAACTAGTCTAGAGCGAACACCTCTTTGTGTTCTATGTCCGGGCCTGCTCTCCGGCTGTGGCACTGTGCGCACGATTTGGACTGCTTGTGGCATCATATGCTCAGCAGTCCAGTCACATCTTGTCCGGTAGTGTCCGAGAATATCCACAGGGAAGAATGATGCCTCGGTAGCTTAACTGGCTAAAGGACTCGACCGGAAATCGGGGGATCCGGGTTCGAATCCCGGTCAAGGCGAATGATTTTTTTCTCTGTGGATCTTTTGCACGATTGTGCATTGCGGGTGACTCCCGTAAAAGTTATCACCGCGGCTAGTCCGGGTGTACTTTAAACAATTTCATTTATGTTGACATGCCGAAGGTGCAACATGCCTTCTATTTCGTTGTCAATTATTTCGTATGTGGTGCTGTGTAAATGTGATTTAACTCTATAAAAACTCCGCCATCTGTTCCATTGAGTCGATTGCATTTGTAAATTTTATATTCTGTAAGAAAAATTTTGCTGTCGCTTAGCCAGCTCTCTGTCCCCATGACCACGTCTGCATCCTGGAAAATATGCTCCATTTAGGCGTGCTTGTTTTTATGCTATGACAATTAACTACAACAAGCTTAATGTCGTATTTTGTAGTTTGAGTTCCGATTGGTTCTTTTCCAAGCTTCTGTGTACTCAGCGGGTGAATTTTATTGGCAGTGCTAATAATATTTGATATGTTTTCTTTCTCTTGAGCACGTGCTATAGGAATATTGACCCTATTGTCTGGCATTACTGCTCCTAAGCTTACTTTCTTGTGAATACTTTCGCATATCGACACCAGTGCCCCGCCGAATGCGTTCCACTTCGGAGATTAGATCCCTAAAGGAATTCAAGATCTCATCATCTCTGCGTTCAGAGGCATCATTAGTGCTGCATGGGCCACCACCGGCAATCTAGAGCAGTCCGTGTCCTACCGCCGCTGAAGTATGGGGTACTAATCCCCCTGATATACACCAGGAGGTGACCCATTGGTCCGCTTTGTCTCTCCTTGCCCTCTTCTCCTCTTGGGGGAGAATCTACCGGATGTTGGAACTCCCTAACAATAGGATCCCCACCCTCCCTCCAGGGGGCCTATGCCTGAGTTTTCACTCGCATGCGAGTGAGTGGTAACTAAGGGGTCACGTGGCCTTTTCTCGAACTACGAGTGAATTTGGTATGCTCGAGTCAGGGGAGTGAGCTCGTACGTACGAAATTTCACTCCCTCACTCACACCCGGTGAAAACCTTTTTCGAAGTACGAGAAATCAACAAACATGGCGAAGGCAATATTGCGACTGCAAGTATTAGAAGATCTAGAAGAGAAAGAGCAAAAGATACGACGAGTTCATCGTGAAATACGGGAACGGAAGTCGCCCTTTAATTTAGACAATTCCAAATTTATTAAATTATATCGTCTAACCAAAGAGATGACCATGGAACTTATCGCAAGTGTAACTCTGTATTTGAGAGCCCCTTCGCGATCATCAGCTCTAACTATCGAAATAAAGGTTATTATCAATTATTAATGCTACTTTTGCCAAATTGACGTATTATGCTTAAATATTTGCTAGTAATAATACTAGTTTTGACAGCTAAAATATACAAATAAATTAAGTGAATGTGATATAAACACCGCCATGAAGAAAGAATAATTTTTTCCTAATAATTTACTATATTGGTCCTTGTAGTACCAGGGAAATGGGAATTAAGTGATATAGAATAAATGTTTTTCAATTTTTATTATTTTTCATTTGAGATAATATCTCTTCAGCTACATTTATCAATCTCCCTCCAAGCCTTTCAATTTCTTCCACCTTCCTCCTTTCCAACTGCACACTTTCCTCCTCCAACTCCATCTTCCTCCTTTTTATTGCCACTTTCTCTTCTTCAAAGACCCCTCTCTTCTGCCAACATCCTTCTCTCCTCTAGCACCATCTTCTCTCTCTCCACCTCGACCAACTGTCCGCTGCCATCTTCGTTGCTGCTTGCGTTCTTGAATCTGGGTTGTAAACAAATAGCAATTACTTCCATTGAATTGATAATTAACAACAGATAGCATGGTGCTAAGTAAATCAGTTTCTTGTAATGTGAATGTTAATTGCTACTGGTATTTTTCTCAGATATTTTGAGTGGGTGCACATTAGTAAATTCAATCACCACAAATTATATATGATGTATTTCGACCAAAAGTCACATTTAGGGAAGGCAAATTAATGCATTATCCATGGTTTTTAATGATAAATGAAATTAGATACTGCTTTATGCACACTTCTTTTCAAGTTACACAACTGATCTGGAAGGATGATTCAACCAAGATGAATTTAAATCACAATAATTTTATGGGGTCATCCAAATGTTGCTGTTGACTTACATGTTAAAAAGTAAATATAGTTGAACATATACCATCAAGTTTAAGTGTTCTCATGTAAATATTATTACTGAAAACAACAAAATCAGCTTCCAAATCCATCATCATACAGGTTTTCAAATAATTTTAATTACTTTGAAGTCATGTACTCATTAAACTCACACTTCACTCATTTAGCATTAACACTGATTCTCAGTTTCATCAAAGTTTTGCTTCGGGAAATAACTATGCTACTTACGGCAACACTTTATAGATATCACGATCGGCCTTCTTAAGGTTTTCCGTTTATTTGTGATTGAACCAAACAATTTGTATTGCTTTCGACATCGGCAATAATCGCATCAAAACTGGAAATGTCAAAAATAACAACCGCATGCACACGCCTCCTCCCACTACTTAAATTCGGGATTATAAATTCAGCATTATTGAAAATAAATGAAAAATAGATAGCTGTGAATGTGGACCTAATTCTTTTTAGACAATCATAAGCCCACCCGTAAGCGAAAGATATCAATTACAGCTCATATGAAAACGCACGTAAAAAACCCAAATGATGCAAAATGACATCAGTCACACACTTAAGAAGGTCGTCATACAATCGCACATCCTATACTGCGAGCCGTTTTTTTTTTACTTTGAGAATATTCGCGTTCTACTACAGATATCTGAAAACAAGAACGTCATGTACTCAACCTCCGTCACTCTTTCCACGATTTGCGTACTCCGCACGCATTCAGCTTCATCGCTACTTCCTCCCACTGTCAGCAGCATACCTGTGGGGTAGAAAACTTTCTCATGGCAAGATATTTATTCGCTGAAATAGGACATTGGAACATTAATATCAACACTAATGCGGTAACTTATTTTCTAGGCAAGGCGCACCATGTTAATTACCTTCAATGAACTCCATCAGCATTTCCTTCTGCTCCTTATTAACTTTGGACATGGCTGGTTCACTTCCAAAATGCCCTTGGTGAATGTGTAAATGAATTTGGCGTACTCGTAATGCGTCATTAGCAACGCAGTTGTTGAATTCCCGGGTAAAATTATTCATACAGAAAGGTGAAGGACGATGATTGGTTGCACGCCGTCCGGAAGCCCTATCCTATCGCCCCTACCGTTACCCTTCCGGCATTGCCACGTCTTGAAACAAGAGTCTCCCCTCCCCCTAAGCCTGTTGTCACGTTGCCATAAACAAATCATTTCTCCCTCGCACCACTCTGATCGAAGATGATTCGGGCATACCGAATTCCGCATTGAACGCTCGTAGTGCGAGATCGGTCGTGCGAGTGCATTCGCATATGAGATATTTCGAACAGACTCGGGCATAGGCCCCCAGGGCTGCCTCTTGAAGTTGTATCCCTCACGACAGGGGCTCCTTCACGAGCTCAAATCTAAACCATTGAAATCGTTGCATATAACGAATACTGAATTGATTCAAGAAACTTCGGCAAATAACCCATCGCCCAAGGAAGCTCCGAGACAATGGGCGTCACTAGCATCTTCATCATCAGTCATTAAGCATTCGGAACCGAATCATCAGATGGACCAGCAACCTGCGAATGAAGATGACTTCACTGTCTTTGACAGAAAGAGAAAACATGTAGAGAAGAAAAAGCGGTGTAACCTCATCATCGGCACCGGAAAAACAGATGCTAATGGCACAAAATTTGGTATTCGAGCGGCAAAAAGGACTGTGTTTGTGTACATAGGTGGCCTAAAAAAGGAGACAACCAAGGAGGAAGTGTCCATTCACATTAAAGATGAATTTAATGTAAACTGTACATTGTGTGATGATGTTGCAAATAGCTGAAGTCTTTACGGCTCATTTAAAGTGTGCGTCAACCAAAAGGACTGTTAAAAAATTGTTAGATTGATCTCGTTGGCCTGAGGGTACAATTGTGAACACATTTATTATGCCTCAAAAAAAGGTTGATATTGATATCGTCAAAAGATCAGTCGATGATCAAATGAACGGGGAGAATAACTCCTGACCAGGTACTTACTCTTCTAGAAAGTCTTGAACGTTGTAATGGACTTTCTTTAGCAGAAAGTCTTTAAGTCGTCTGTTAAAGGATTCTCTGATAGTAGTGTGTTTAATGGCAGAGTACAGATGATTAAAAACTTTGATGGCAACATGAAAGGGACTCTCTCTTGCCATAAATTGACTTGTTGTGGTGCAGCAAATGCACACCCACTCTCTGGCCCATGTATTATGCCCATGTACATATTTGAGCATTTACATCATATTCAATTTTATTACTACTACTTTCTAGTACAGTAAAACCTCTTTACATCGTAATGGAGGGGACCAAAATTTGGACAATTTGATGTATGGAGGTTCAGTATAGAGAGGTTTTAGTTATATGCACCAATTTTTCATATCTTTTGGAAATGAAAGGCACTGCTGTCTTTTAAACTATTATATTTGTGCATTTAAATAAACATTCATGCATTAGTGAACATATATTTATTATTTAATGACAACACAAATTAAGTGAGTGCTATCGTGTGATTTTTACCATGATTCGAGAGAAAATGATGTGATCTCTCCTAATTCAACAGTCACTTTAAATGATTAGGATAGTTTGATATCTTTTTTTTAATTTACTGTTAGGTATTCTCTCATACGGAACAAAATGGCCATAACTATTGGTTAACGTGAAAATTACAGAATATGAAAGGTGTAAAAGAAAAAAAAATAAGCGTGAAACATTTATCGCTGAAAATGTCATTCCATGTACGTAATCGCGGCTGCATTAATGGTCTCTGGTTGTCTTGGTACAATTTGCAGAGGTAGTTAGGCAGTCTCGGGGGTGTCTCCTTGGTATGATAAGTGGAGGTTTTACGATACAAAGAGGTTCACTATAAAGAGGTTTGCCAATAAATTTACATGTAAATCTGACGGGACAGTAGGGGTGGTATGAAGTATGGAGGTTTATTATGTAAATAGGTTCACTATATAGAGGTTTTACTGTACTACTTTCTTCTACCATTTCATTGTTTTTCTCATGGAGTAATAGGATAGGTACAGTCGGATTCAAAAGTATTGCAACAAATGGAGCGGCGCCACTTTCGCCGCAGTTTGGAAATCGAGTTTCGGCATTTTCTATTGTACCAGTGGGAGGGAAATTTGAACAAAATTCCCACCTTCCGTAATATTTTTATAACAACATCATTAAAGGGAAATGTATGCGGGTAATGTGCAATGTTTAATACCACATAATTTATGCAGCTCCTGCTAGATAATACATCTACGTCCAGAACGTCAATTTACCTTCTCTCGTAAGTGGGCCGATCCGTCGAAGTATATTGCCTTACAATTAACGCTGAAGCTTTTCGATCAGTGATAGCGAACATAACATACATATAAAATATCCGCCGCAATATCACAGTAAATAATGCCAGTGAGTGTTTAAAATCAGCTTGATTTAGTGACACTAGAAGACTGGTTCATTCCTTGCCTGACAAAGCTCGTAATGAATCCACAATGGAGTCAACGAGTGAGATGGACTAGTGGTTAAGGAGAAGGCTTACCACGGCAGCAATCCGAAGTCGGTAATTCGAACCTCTCCGGATCAATTTTTTTTTCAGTTACATGGTATAGCAGTAACATTTTTTTCCACTTTAACTCATATTAATTTAATAAAACACTACTGTCGTTTTAAAATTTTGAATAGAGAAAATTCTCTTTATGCTTTCCGCGGATATCATTATACGTTTTTACCGAAATATCAGTGCACCAATAATATGGAAAATATTTCAGTCAGGTAAACTGCTCCATCAAGTCCTTTTTCGTATTACCCGAATATTCTATCTTTTTCAATAATATGTAGACACTCACGAGACCCGCTTAATTGATGGGGCCGGGTCGGAGTAAACTTGGAAGGTTGGCACATGAAGCAACCTGCATTCGTTGCCTTCGCGGCGAGCCGACGAGGGCGGACACGGACGCGACTGAGCAACTGAACCTGGAGTCAAACTCCAGGAGCAAGTGCCCAATCGAAATTAGGATTAGCGGATGGAATGTATTGAGGTAATTCGCGTCCAAACAGACGTTGGGCTGTCTGTGTGTTTTCTTTCGGTCTTCGTGGCGAGGTTTTTCCTATCTTTGGATTCATATTTGGACTCACCGTTTACCTCTTGTCACTACGTGGCTCCGTGGTCGAGTGGGTATATACTGTGTGCTGTAATTTCGTGAGAGTCCTGCGAGGGATCGAGTCCGGAGTAATCATACTTTTTTTCATTTTTTAAAAGATGTATTCTTAATATCAACATAATCTATGCGGGTTACTCAAGAAAAAATCAGCAATGAATTTTTAGACGAAGAAAGGTATTAATTTAATTACTCTAATTTGATATTAGTGACAGGTAGAAAAAAATTAGTATTTTAACTCTTTCACTTAAATATCCAACGACTATAAGCACTTTTCATATAATACCAAATGAATATTATCCATTTTTCTAACTTTTCTAATTTAAATCTAAACTTGGTAATGTTTCTTATGAGATTATTAGTTATCATAGTTGTTTTCTGCAATAATTTTGATTTTGAATATTTCTACTTTTATATTGATTCATAATTTTGTGATAATTGTTTCTTTGAGTTCTGATTATTCTTGTTTGTGGAGTCTTTCCCTCAACCAGCTAATGACAGATGATCGGAGTTCCCTGTGTCTAGGGATTACGTTCAGAATCTGCAAGATTTAAAGACGTAACGCCACACAGTGGCATTGGTTCACTGTCAACTCATGCTTTGTTTACAAGAATTAGCTATATGGATAATTGTTGCTTGCACGTAAATTGCAGACTTCGAATTGAATTCCTCATTTTATTATGAGAATTTTCAAATTATGAACAAAGCTCTACCGTCAGTATTAACGGATTTAATGCATTAACAATTTCCATGTTGATTTTTATACTGAAATTGAGATACATATATGTTAATATTCATGGTTACATTTAGGAATTGTAAGTGCTGCTCAAAAGACAAAGAATTCAATTCTTAGTTTATATTTTTTGAGAAAGGAGCAAATATTTATTTTGCAAACTAACTGAATGAACAATTGCGACTATTCATGTCCCTAATAATAAGTAGTAAAAAGCAACTGAAAAATTAGTACAGAATATGTATATCTTGTTACATAATTGTTAATGTTGATGCATCTAAATGAAATCCATCCGGAACACTTGGGAAGACAATGACGAGAATTCTCGCCATCTGTACGCAACATGTTAAGTGGCAATTTAATCACTGTTGAAAATCCAGGCATAAGTCTGCAACACCGCGCGATAAGGTAAAAAATGCGGGAAAGATTTTTTTCTTTAGCTCCGATGCTAAAAATAGAGATGCACCTCTTACACACGCTTCTACGGTAATTTGTTCCATAGGGGCAGTTTTTATGTTTTTGGCCAAGCATTGACTTTGTTGCAGGGAGTTTTCATTACGGGAGGTTGTTTTGCTTGCATTGTCTGGAATTGGAAGGGTTTGGGATGAAACCAATGACTTCAAAATGGGGGCTTTCCTTAAATCTTTTGCTGAATGGGGGTTAGTTGGATAGAGGTGTTACTTTACTAGGAAAAATTGGGATAGACTTGTTCCCAGAGCGTAACTCTTCCATCATTCCCGTAACTTGCGTTGCTTTTGCAGAGCTGAGCAGTCGGATGCTGGAGACCACCTGCCACAGCACTACCTGGCTCTCTGCTTGGCCACCTTCCATGGGGGTTTGGCAGAGGCAGGAGCCTCGTGTCTGGCTGAGGCAGGGCAGAGGGTGCGGCTGGCATTGTCCCTCCGGGCTGAGCACCACGCATCCCTGCAACTGCTTGCTCTGCTGCTGTCTGCGGAAGGTGCACATGACGAAGCACTAGAGCTGGTCAATGCTTCCCTCGAGAAATATCCCTCATCACTCAACCTTCTGTATGTGCGAGCAGCCCTTGAAGCATTCACTGGCCGACACGAGGTTAGTACCCCTAACCCCCACTCAATTAATTATAATTAAGTTTATTTTCCAAGGGCATATACAGTGAGTCCTCGTTTAACGTCACTTACCATTCCTGAAAAATGTGACGATAAACGAAATGACGTTAATCGAAGCACAATATCCCAAAAGAAACAATGTAAAAAGTGAATATTGGCTCCTAGACCTCACAATTCCTACGCGAAAAAATTTTAGCGTATCATATTTGGGCCATTTCTTATGATGGGAATGCCAAACTATGGCATAAACACGAGTCCCTGTCTTCATTGACGGCAATACCAGCGGCGACGTACATCCTTCTCCATTTTTGTATCTTCCCGCGTTTGTTTTTTCGGCTTCACTATGGTGGTCACCTTGGCATCATCATCGCTGAAACATCGTCGCAGTTACAGGAACCAAGATTAATTGAGAACACGGCGAAAAAGTGACGACAAATACTCCGAGTTCTACCCGGAAAAATTCCTAGAAATCACTTTTCAGGTTCCAGAAAACCGTTATGTCAAGTAAAATTTGCTAAAACTTTACTTGACATTTGCGCACCTACCTAAGAATTCATTTTGCAGAAAATTTGCTATAAACGTAATCGAAATTGACGATAAACACACCGTTTTACACGTCATTTAGACTGACTGTATTACCGCCCACAAAACGAACAACCTGCAACGCCCGCCGCTTCGCATTTTTTCTCGCGCGAAATTTAAAAGACCTGACCAGACCTGACTTTATCGCGAAGCAAAGGTGCGATAAACGAATGACGGTCTCAAAATTTTCGTGACGTTATCGCGAAATGACGTTAAACGGGGTGACGTAGAACGAGGACTCACTGTATACGTGCATGGAGTTGTCAAAAATACAACTACACAACTTTGATCAAGTCAATCACTTAAGCGAAATACAATATGAGAAGTACAATAAAGAAATCGAGAACAAAGTGAAACCTCAAAATAGACTCTCATGTACAGTAAAACCCCTCTTTTACACTTTTGAGGGGGACAAGGAAAAAAAGTGTAAATTGTGGGAAAATGTAAAATCGAGGTTAGGCACAATTTAATGAAAAATAACCCCTTTAAATATAGTTAAATGTTCTATTTTTCATGTGGATCATGTTCTAAATGAATAGCACAGTCTAAACATATGTTTAGACTGTGTGAATAGTAAGTATAAAACCTTTAACTATGATAACAAAAAATTCTTTACTTGTACTGAACTCTCAGTGAGGTAGATCATACAAAACATCAGTCTTCTGAAAGAGATCCTTTAACACAGATAATTGCTGATAAATAAGTAAAACGGATAAACATATTCCATTAACTCCATAAAATTAAAAAAATCTTTTAAAGTAAAAATATTTTAATCTTTGAACAAACTAAAAAAAATATTCGAATTAAAATCCATTTAACATTTACCGTATAAGCTTGTGTAAGAGGCGCACACGTGTAAGAGGCGCACCCCTATTTTGAGGATCGAAGCTATAAAGAAAAAAAAATTTGCGACATTTTTTTTATCCTATCGTGCGGTGTTGCAGACGTATGCCTGGAATTTCGACAGTTATCGAAATGTCCTCTTTCAGTACTATTTGAAAGAGGAAATTTTGATAACTGCGGCGACATAAGAGGAAGTAGAAAGAGTTCCGATCCTCTCTTTGCATACGCCATCGCTCTACGTTGCTTGTCCTACTCACGAACAATTTTGTTTAAAAGCTCTCGCAGGAGTATTGCAATAGAATTGCAGCCGTGGAAAATTTTAAGGCAAAACACGACAGGCAAATGGCATGAGCTTTCCCAAGAGATTGAACAACAATCGGGGCAATCTCAGCGCCGTAGGATAATAACCACGTCGTAGATTTAAGGCCCCTTGCACACACACCGATTTTGGACGGCCGGTAAAATATCGGCCGTCCACATTCCAATAGTGAAAAATGGGAGAGCATTGGAGCTTGCACACGTACCGACCACACGCCGGCACCGGCAAAATGCCGATTAGCTGCCGGCTATTGTCACTGTGGATCGCCGACGCCGGCTCAAAAACTTAGCAACGTATCGTTTGACCGGTAAAAATCCGGCGTGTGTGCTAGCATCGCTTCGCCGGTAAAATATCGGCCAATATTTCACCGTCTGTCCAAAATGGGTGTGTGCGCAAGGGGCCTAACGGAACTACACTCGGCTCTCCATCAACCAATGCCTCTGCCGTTTTTTTCCTTTCCGAGACTCCACAGGAAAATATCAAGTTACAGGGGAACAATGGAAACGTGTTTCATCCCTACCCCATTCCGCCAACTGACCTTTTTCGGTCTACCAGGTTCAATTCCCCGAGTTTCTGGAGGTCAAATGCTACGTGAGTCACCTTCTGAGCTCGAAGATATCTCGATATCTTTCAGCAATTGTATGACACGCACGAGGTTCTAAAAAGAATTAGACCTAACGCGACGTATATCTTACAGCATTTAAGTTTTTTGAGCTCTGATTGATTGACACAAAGATTTATAGCTAAAATTAGGCTACTAATATTCAACATAGTCCAAACAGCACAATTTCGGAAGAAACAAGCGTAGCATAAGCGCATTCAAACGAGACGAGACGGACTGGAAACTCAGGCAACGCAAACTGCGTATATCACATTGCTGCGCCTTCGCCCCTTCGCTTTAAAGGCAACGACGTCACATGCAATATCAGACGTGTTCTTCCCTTGCTCCTTCGCTTGTAGCTTTAAATACGGAGGGGAGGGAGCCCTCTTCCCCTCGACCTCTCCTTCAGCGCTCTTCACTTATAAGCATTTCCGATTTCTTCTATCCACCATTAAGTCCAACAATGAGCACACTCGTTCGAATTTTTTCATCCGCAGGTTGTGACACCAATATTACTATATGCAGTATAAATGCCGCGGCATGTCCACTCGTGGCAATAAATTTAGCGCGTGCTCCGGAGCGAATCACCCCGCGCGATCTTTTCAATGTTCACTTCTGGGGTACCGACATGACGGCGCGATGCTTGCAAGAAATTCAAACAGGAGCATTTTAAAAATACGTCACTAAGGGAGAAACTCCCCTGCCTGCCGCTTGATTTTGACCCAGGGTTTCAGATGACTGACTCACGCGGAAAACCAAGGCCACTCAGTTCCCCTTGAACTTGCAACCGGTGAAGGGGAGGGGGGGAAGATAAGAAGTTTGTGTAAGAGGCGCACCCCCATTTTCGGCTGCGAAATCTGGGAAAAAAGGTGCGCTTCTTACACGCGCTTATACGGTAATTAAAAACAATATGTATCAACCTTAACTCTCAAAAAGTCTTCTTAAAATTGAAAGCAAATAATTTTATATCACCGAGTTTAAATTCAATATTCTGGGATGAATTTAGTGATGAAAAAAGAAGCAACTTTACTATATGTTCTTTTAATTAGCCTTCTTCTGGAAATATTCCATTATCTTTGTTTGATTGGTCATTTTATTTGTGCAAATTATTTCTACTCTTTTTTTCTATGATGTCCAACAGCTCTAATTCTCTCTCATTTCCTGCAACAGTTGGTAAATGTAGCCTTAGTGCACTTACAGCAGATATAGCATTGATTTTGCTTTCTTTTGGCATTTCTATATCATCATCATCATCCTCCTCACTTGTCTTGATATTTTTAAAACATCTGGGATTTTTGGATTTTCCAATGACAAATGGCCTTAACTTTTCACTACCATTAGCATTAGCACCTTACAATATGTACTGTTAAACGCACTTTGCTATGCTTCCCACCATGGCAAGATTCACCTCTAAACTCTTAAAGTCTTATGGGGAAGTGTATTGAAAAAAAGGCCCGTCTCATCAAAATTGAAAATGTCTTTTGGAGCATACCCTTCTATATATGCTCACTTAAACAATGTTCCTTCCACTGTGCTACTGTTTGGGGAACAACACTATTGGTCTCACCACAAATTGTTTTGTATACAACATTATGCCTAGTCTTAAACCTGCTTAACCATCCGTTTGAAGCCTTGAAGTCTTCAATTCCCAGCCTCATTGCCACATGTTGCGCTTTTTCCTTCAAAATAACTCCGCTGATGGGTATGTTCGAGGACCTGGTGCACTGAAACCATTCTTTTAAATTTTCTTCTAGTCTATCATATTTCGAGTACTTAACATATTTTCTAGAGATGGGTCGAATAGCAGATTTCTCAAACTAGAATATCGAATTCAAATATTAAATCATTGCTCGAATATTCGAATACCTCGAATACTAGAATTGCACAAAGCATATTATTTCTTTAGGCTTCTTATTTCTTACTAAGTTTCTATTTCCCTTGATGAATGTATAAACTAGAGATGTGCGAATAGTATCCGCGAATACTCGAATACCTCGAATAATAGAAAGTATTCGATATTCGAGATCTCGAATAGTTATGCCAAAGGTACCGTCTCGAATACCTCGAATACTTTGAATTTCGCGTCATACGCTGTCGCTCGCACGTCGTTGGTAGTTGACTCGGAAAAATGAGAACTCAAGTCGTCTAGTGCATGCAGCGCCGTTTTAGGCAAGCTGACGAAATACATCAAATTCGCGGGTTCGAGCGGTGAAAAGAGTTCGACGTGGGGAACAGAAATTGATCAGATGAAAAAAATCCGAAAATCCCAGGTGTCCCCTATCAGGAGAACCTCAGTTCCGTGGGATAGCAACATTGGCGCATTTCCCACGATCCGCTATCCCCATCCATTCGGCGTTCGCCCCACCCCCTCCGACGATTTTCTCTTCCCCGAAAACAAAAAAAAAGGTCCCGGCTCGTGCAGGGATCGTATTACGAAGACCTCAGCTTTGAAAAAAATATCAAGTTACCGGAAAATAATAGAATCGTGTTTCACCCTTCCCTCTTTCTCCCCACTGACCATTTTCCCGCATCCATCTTTTGATAAAATGAGAGGAGGTGTTTGCCGTGTGTCCTTTGTGGCTAATAATGACAGGCACTTATTTTGAATCTTCCCCAGGAGATGAAACTACCATAGGGAGGAACTCAGTGCCGTGGGATAGTGACATTGGCGCATTTCCCACGATCTGCTATCCCCCTCCATTCAGCATTCGCCTCAACCACTCTTGACGATTTCCTCTTCTCCGAAATCAAACAAAAGATCCCAGCTCGCGCAGGGATTGTATTACAAAGACCTTAGCTTCAAAAAATATCAAGTTACGCGAGAAAAATAAAAACGTGTCTCGCGCCCACCCCCTTTTCTCACCCACTGACCTTTTTCTACCTACCTGCTTCGAATTTCCCCCTTTCTGGAAGTCAACTGCTGCATGAGTCATCTACTAGCCCGAAAGGTGTCTAACAATGACTTTCGGCAATTGTTATTACACCTTTATTGGATTGAAATATTAGTAATGTGCGCGTAATTTAAAAAAGAATAAGACCAAACACGACATATTTCTGACTTTATTTAAGCATTTTGCGCAGGAAAATAAATACCGGGAAGAAGAAGAAATACGACGGAGGCGTAATGCTCAAATAGGGTGGTTTTTTTTATTGCCTAAATCGAAATATTAATACTCCTGAAGTACGTGTTTAACGCTTTTAGAGTTTTATAAGACTATATCTATTTTTCGCGATTAAATTAAAAGTGAAAATTTTCAAGCGCGCGAAAACGCGACGGTTAAGTATGAATGCCGGGAAAAACTCCGCGTGACGTCGTTCTGGTTCCCGCTGCCGCAAGTGAGGTGACCTTGGGGCGAGGCTCTGAGCGCTATTACGACGCAGGATGCTAGCAGGTAGCCGAGTACCATGCTAGCTAGTAGCGCTTGGCTTAAATAAGGATTATTAATACCTTATCAAACAGACTGTGTGATTATTAAGACATGTTTCCCTGAGCTCTGTGCCTCATGCATGCATTGGTAACCTCAGACAATGTAAAACTCCGATCCTCTCGTGTAGAAACTAGGTCCCTGTGATGTCACGTGGAGTGGCATCGCATAGGCGCCAATCTGGCCTTTTTCAAATGAGGTAAAATTGAACATTGCCATTAGTCTAAACCGGTATTTCTAGAACGAAATAATTTGTATATTATGAATACACTAATGGTGGGTAACGAATCACAATCAATACCTTTCGTTTTCTTTAATGAAGGAAACTACCCTATTGTTTACATAAAATTAAAATATTCCATTAATCAGCTAAATTCCTGTTTGAATCCTTTAAAGGCAATCACAATTACTCGCCAAAATCTTGGGTTTCCTGCTGCATAGGCGACCTAGTCAAACATTTTCACATTCATCATTTAGTATTCGAGGTATTCGAAATTCGAGGTATTCGAATATTCGAGCTATGATTTAATATTCGAATTCGATATTCGAATTCGAGAAATCTACTATTCGACCCATCCCTAGTATAAACAAAAAGGTATACAGTGGAACCTTGATCTATCGTTTTCAGGGGGGACGAAAAAAACGATAAATGCGGGAATGCGGACAATCCGAGGCATTTTGCAAAATGCACGCGGTTCTCCACCGGATTTTCTTCAATTATTTTCAGTCCATCTTTGGAAGTTCTCACGAGATAAGCAGATGAATTCGAATTGCTAGCGGGGAGAAACCAAATATCCTGAGAAAATATCCCTTCGACTGTGACAATAGAGATTTATAGCATTACTCATAAATTGTAACTTGATATATGTTTTCGAAAAAAAAATACCACATCAACTTCCGAGAAGCTCTGCTGTGAGGATATCGAGTTTCGCCAGAATAAGTCTCCGTCGTATTTTGACATTTATTTCTTTGCGTAAAATGCTGAAATAAACTCCGAAATACGTCGTGTTTGGTCTTATTCTTTTTGAAATTACACGAACATTACTAGTTTTTCAATCCAATAAAGGTATACTATCAATTGACGAAAGTCATTGTTAGACACCTTTTGTGCTAATAGATGACTCATGCAGCGGTTGACCTCCACAGAAATGTGGAACTTCGAAGCTGGTAGGAAAAAAAAGGTCAGTGGGGGATAAAAGGGAGGGCCCGAAACACGTTTCTATTGTTCTCGTGTAACTTGGTATTTTTTACGAAGCTAAGGTCTTCGTAATATGATCCCTGCGCGAGCTGTGACCTTTTTTTATTTCGAAGAAGAGGAAAGCCTCAGAGGGGGGGAATAGTGCTGAATGGATGGGGATACCGGATCTTGGGAAATGCGCTAATGTAAAAGTATCCCTACTCATGTAGCAGTTGACCTCCAGAAATGGGGAACTTCAAAGCAGGTAGCCAGAAAAAGGTCAGTGGGTGAGAAAAGGGGGGAGGGCGTGAAACACGTTTTTATTGTTCTCGTAACTCGATATTTTTTTCGAAGCTAAGGTCTTCACAATACGATCCCTGCGCGAGCTGGGACCTTTTGTTTGATTTCGGAGAAGAGGAAAGCATCAGAGTGGGTGAGGCGAGTGCTGAATGGAGGGGGATAGCGGATCGTGGGAAATGTCCTAAGGTTGCTATCCCACGGCACTGAGGTTCTCCTGGTGGGGGGAATCGGGGATTTTCGGATTTTTTCACCCGACCATTTTCGGTTCCCCTCGTCGAACTCTTTTCACCACTCAAATCCACGAATTTGATGTAATTCGTCAACTTGCGTAAAACGGCGCTAAACAACTACAGTTCTCTACATTTTTCCGATTCAACTACCAACGTCGTGCGTGCAACAGTTTATGACGCGAAATTCAAAGTATTCGAGACGGTATCTTTAGCATAACTATTCGAGACCTCGAATATCGATTACTTTCTAGTATTCGAGGTGTTCGAGTATTCGCGGATACTATTCGCACATCTCTAATAGTTTCGCCTCTTTGCAATGGGTCCGCAATCCACTGCACTGGTTTCTATGTTTTTGCGAGTTTTAATAACAGTGTTTAAAGTGGACATTGGAATCCAAAGTTCTTTGGCAAGGGAAACGCGTGAACCTATACATGCGAGTCAACTCTTCCCAACATTTTTATTTTATCTTCTATTGAAAAATTTTTCCTCTCATTTCTAGGCCATTCCGTATTTGATTCACGTTTATTGACGCTGTCGCGAAAAAAGCAGGGAAAAGGAGATTACGATTAAAACGACTTTAAAATTAATCGAAGAACTTGGTAATAATGTACGCGAAGGAGAACGCCCAGTGCGTGGATCATCACGAGAACGACTACGAGTATAAACATAGCGTCTATATTTGTAACTACAATGCTTACAAGTGAAGTGGAAAACCTACAATACTTGTTAAGAAATTTAAACTTCGCAAACAGCCTGTCTCAGGAAATCCCGCGATAGTGGTCAGAAACAGATGAAGAAGGAATTATTGTAGTAGTTCAAAGAGGCCGTATTAATGATAGTGGCGCTGGTGACAGGTATGCCAAAAAGGCAAGGAGGTTGTAAATACAACTTCCTTTCCTATATTTGCAACCTTCTTGCAAAAAGGTTATCCCTGCCTCCGATCTCTAAAACTCTTCTTCTCATCTTCTCATCTTCTTGATTACGATGTGCTATCCGCCATGTTCCCTTTGGCGGCCTGGCGTAAATAGCGGGTCATTTGAAATTTCGTCAGGGTAAATGCGGGGAAGACTTAACATTGTAGAGATACTTAAATCATCGGGACTCGAAGAAAATGTCGCAAATTGCGGGAAAACGTAAATTACGGGGGCGTAAAAGCGATGTTCTACTGTATTCATTTTTGCCTTAAAACAAATGTTTTCTGAGGATATTTTTTACAGATAATTTGATTCACTGGTTTTCCAAGTATTTTCTTGCAGATAGCAGTTTGTTATAAAGGTTTAATCCCTGATAGGAAAATTTACCTCCATCTGTACTGTCTTTTTAGCTGTTCTACAGCATTTTATATGGATGAATTCATTTTACATTGTGTCATAGTTATGGAAATATGAGTATTTTTAAAAATATATGCGGTTATTGTGTATGAAGGACACTGTTGCCATTATGTAAATGCATTGTACTGATAAGATATAGAATTCTGATTACATATAATATAGATTTCCTGGCTTTGCTTTGAAGCCATCTGTGTCACTAAGTTGCATGATCTGATGTGTTCGTCCTTAACTTCGTCATTTGTGGTCTCGTTGCTTGGAGGGAGCACGCTCTTTCCCCTCTACCTCTCCTTCATGTGCTTCTGTTGCCCACTTCTTCTACCTCTCGCTGAGTGGTCATCTCGTTCGGTTCCCACTCATCATCTCACATGATGTCAAAGTTGTTCTAAACATTGTCAATTGTGTTGCAGATTGAACATTTGAAATTTAATTTTATGATATTCTTATAAAAAGTTCTTTATTGTGTGGTGATATTTTTATTGAGACAAGGAGAATTCAATGTACACCCATGTCTCGTATAGGGCAATTTCGATTAGCGCAATTTCGATATAGCGCAAATTTGTTCTTTGGGGAAACATTGCAACGCAGTGTAGCCTAATCAAATATCTTAAATGCTCTCGTGATAAAACGTGAACTTGCGCTAAGTACACACGAAATTTCTATCGTTTTACGCATATTAATATTATTGCTTGCCTCAAATCTTCTTTTTTGTTTATAGATTAATCGAAATCCATTGCTGTGCAATGGCCAAAAGTATTACTCGTCATTGGGTCCAGATAGCCGGCCTACCGAAGTAATTTATCTCGTCTCCTTAAAAGAATGAGTTAGTTTAGATCATTAATTAAGCGTGGGGCTAGGGGAAATGAGTTTTTTTTAAGCAATACTGGTTGAGACATAATTTTTGACGTCATAGGTTATCAGGCGATTGACTTCCAGGTAGAGGGTCTACGCTAAAGCCTTCAAGGTCATCGGTATTCACGGGGGAGAAATGGAGCGGTGGCCGAGTTGCGCATGAATAGCGTCATCATATAAGAGGGTCCGCTATAGAGTCTCAAACACAATAGCTTCGTTCCCTCCCTGCAGTCGTAGGCCCTCTGCGTCTCAAGAATACAGTTCAGCAGTAGAAGGTGATTTAGATAGAGCCATACAGAGTAAAAACCAAGAGAATATGCCAAAAAATAGGAATGCGTGTAGAAAAATCAAGAATTTATCAAGAAAAACCATAAACCTAGAAGAGGACTTGAGAGAGGTCAATTGCTTTGAAAATGGAGAGCGTCAAAGCGATATTGCGTGGAAGTTTAAACTCACGATGCCTTATTTTGAATAAAGACAAAGCTAAAATATCAGTGACCTCAGCCGCACCAACTTCAACCAAGCGGTCTACACATCAGGAAAGTTCATATTGAATCTGTACAAAAGGACGAGGTTGGTAATCGCTCCGAGACATTTAGTGAAAGCTCCGGTTGGTTCCAGAATTTAAACGGCATGCAGGTATTTTCAGTGCGGCGATATCAGGTGAATCTGCAAGTGTTGATAGCGCAGTCACCGCAACATTTTCTGATGAACTCCAAGCTGTGATTGAAAGTGGCTCCTTTCCTCCTCAACTAGTTTTTAGTGTTGACGAGACGATATTCTTTTGGAAAAGAATGCATTCTCGTTCATTCATTTTCAGGGAAGGAAAACCTGGGTCAGGTTTCAAGGCGTTTAAAGACTGTTTCACATAGCTGCTAATGACTCGGAGGACTTCAGATTAAAATGATTTATCATTCATAAACTCCGCTAGCAATGAAATGGCATTCAACGTAGCATTTGCCTGCCATTTCGATGAGCGACAAAAGGGCCTGGGTGACACAATAGTTGTTTTTAGACTGGTTTGAAAAATCGTCAACTGCCGGCAATGCATTACGAACCCCTGAGATAGCAGATGTTAGCCCACCCGCACGACAGGAGGGAATTTCAAAAGCATGTAAGAATTTTTTTTTAACGTGAATAAAAGTCTTCAAATGCGTGCATACTATCTTTAAAGATGTTTTAAACTATAAACAGTTTTATAAATAATTTTTTCTAAGGTTATTTATGGGAATATATATGTTTTAGAGGAAATTCTATACCCAAGACCTATGCTACCAGGAACGCATCCCTATCTTCCCAATGTTAAAACGCTCTCGTATAACGCAAATTCGTATTGCGCTAAGACCCCAAGGAACGCATCCCTTGCGCTATACGAGACATGGGTGTATGCTATTTGCATGCATTGTGATGTGAAACCGTCACAAGTGCAAAATCCACCTCACCATTTTTGAAGCATCTGCGAGTGAAACACAAGTCTGTATTGTGGCATCCCACCCCTGGCTCGCCCGGATACCAAAATAGAAAGGGGGGGAGATGTCGCACAAAAACAAAAGAAAATATATAAATCCGCGTGGATCCCTCCCGCATGGGACCTGCGGGACAAACCTATGTCACTCTCTTCGTACAATTCAACAGAAATTAAAAATATTCCCCTTCTTTGGAAATAGTTGCGGGTGGGGGGTTCACGATTCAACCTGATGGGTAACGTTCGGGCACTTATGCACTCTTCCACAACGCATTCACGGAAAAAATGAACAGGGTGAAAGGAATGGCGAGGGATATTTTTCCTTATGATGACCCGTGAAGGAATTAAAACAAAACACTTACTCAACACTTTCAGCGAAACAAAATATAATTCAAACAATAAGATTGTATATGACAAAACAAAAGAAACCCTCTTATAAACTAGTGAAGTATGAATTGTCGAAAGCAATTAATGAAACATCAATGATTAAAAAAAAACACAACAATATAACTTAATTTTCAAGATGAAATTGGAATAGCAAATGATAACAACAAAATATAGTTTGGTTGTGAACACGTAAATAATGATACACTTTTTAATTATTTCTTGACGGGGGAGGTAAATGAAAGTCCATCCCAACGAATGTTAATTTTACTTTGGTGATTAATTTCACTTTCACTGAGTAACGGGTGCATTTCGTGACTGTCTGTCTTGACACTTGGCAGAAGACAAGAGGGGGCTTTGGGGAGGGGGGGGGGGGATAGTTGCGGTCTTACTTGACCGATGTCCATGATTAGACCAGGTTGGATCCAACAAACTCTCGTTCCATTTACCGCACACTCCTTTCTCCCTTGTTGGAGGAAGCTGCATCCGGAACGGAGGTAATGCGTCCTCTTCAGCTGGTCCTTGCTCCTTCGGACAGGGGGGGGGGGTCTCTTATTTCAGACCAATCAGTCTCGTGATCTGTTAGGCCCCTCGTCTTCTATGCCGTGTCGCACCCAAATTCGGGCATGGGCTCCGCCCGTCACTCACTTCAAAATTATGCTCTTTCTTCCATGTGCACAACCATTTTATAATCCCCATCTTGGGGTGGGGTAATGCACAAGAAAAAGGGAGGAGGAACACGCTATTCATGGGAAAAACCCGAATTCCCCTCCTCCCGCACACACTCACACACAACCTTACATAATCGACATAACCACATTCATCCCCACTGACACATTCACGCTTTACTCCACGGGCCGTGGTCGGCGGGGGGGGGGAGGGGGGGGGGGGGAATTTAGCGGAATGGAGTGGGCAAAGGGTAGGGAATAAATGCGCCGAGTTGAATGCACTTCGTAATGGGGTCTGAACCATTACAGTAGGCAATGAGAAAGTGACATAATTCAAGGGAAATCTATGTGAGGAAAATTTGAATTCAGTTGATAATTTATACGAAGATTGAAACCTATTTTCATTTTCAAAAGCAAGCAGAACAGTTTAGATCCTGAGCATGTAAAGGTATAAGTGTTTAAAAAATAACTTGAAAGCTTGTAAAAATGATTTTTAATCAATATTTATATTCAAATATGTATGTAATGTGACGTTACGTCGTAAATCTAGTTGATTTTTCACGTAGGCCCAGACAAGGGAAATACTCCAACCGTCGGTCTCAAGCTGGATCAGGGAAAGACTCCACAAACAAGAAAAACAGCTCACAAGAAAAAGGTAGCCAAAAATAATTTACGAGTTATTACCTTTCGATATCTATTCAAAGTAGAGTATTCAAAAATCAGAAGTATTACAGAAAACAATGATAGTAATTCATGATGCCAAAGGAAACATTACCAGCTAAATACCAGCCGAATAATTGCTCAAAATTTGCCATGTCTCACTAGATATGCGTCCTCAACCAGGGCACGAGCAGAAGAGGCTTGCCTATTGCAAGACGAGACAGGATTTGAGGGGAGGGATTCTTCCAGGGAGTGGAGGGGTAGACAGGCGAATTCAACTACTGCGCCATTGGTGCGTCACTGCCCCTGTAGAACGGCCGCTCCGCAAAACATCATTCCCTGGTTTTGAGTCAACAGCATACCACCCAGAATTTTCCCCTCAACTTCTGGGTTTGAGACATCAGTCGAATCAGAGGGATAATTCATTGGAACACATGGAGGGGAAGGAGATACTGGGGTGAGGTGTTGGAGGGAGAGAGATTTGTGATAGGACAATGGTAAAACTTCTCACTCCAGAGTGCAATACTAAAGGCCTTAGCACCGATTTCCCCTTGCTTGCCAAGGAGTAAATATTCCTCCGCAGTAGTCCTATATAAGTCTTGGATTGCAGGTAGGCTGGTTCGGGGTTGTTTCGGGGCTGTTTCAGAGGCTGTTTCCAGAGGCTGAGTTTCCAGAGGCAGGGTTTCCAGAGGCAGGGTTTCCAGAGGCAGGATTTTCCAGAGACAGGATTTTGCGAGACAGGGCATTTTGCTACAGGGCCTTTTGCGCGAAAATCCTTTGCGCGAAAAACCTTAACGCGAAAAGTCCTTAGCGGGAGAAGTTCTGCGGATAAGTTCGGAGGAAGTTCGAGGAATTTCTGGGGGGGAGGGGTACCAGAAATTTTGGGGGGGGGGGACACTAAAAAAATGCCACATCCTCTGTGGGAAAATGACCACAAAAATTGCTTGAACTTGTGGACAAAGACACGTCCACCAAGAACTGATTAATGCCTGGAAAACTTATCGAGGCATCACAGGTCCACTGGTTTTCACTGGATGAACCCCCACAGTTTAACCCCCCATGAATTTTACAAAAAACCATTATTCAGTGGTTAGAATTGAACTGAATAAAAAAAAGTTTATTGATTGAGACAACAGTCTTCAAGAAATATCACTCAAAAAATAGTTTTGAGAAGAATATACATTTTTATCACTCTGTAAATGATAACTTCAAGAGTGATGTTTGGAATTCAACAGAATTCTTAAGTGAGTAACATGGCATAACTACAAGAGTGAGACAAGAAATATTGCTGATTGATATAGAGTAAATTATTTAGTATTACATAGCAAGAAAATAAAATTAATAATCAATATCTCATAATGTGATGCTTGTTTCGGTGTACAGTGAATCAAAATTACAAATAATTACCATCAGCGACAAGAAGGAACTGGGAAGATTATTATTGGTATAACACCAGGATATCTTTACCAAACTCAAATGTTCCTTCTCTCATCAGAGATATTTTGTGGTTTTTAAAACCAAGTAAAGCAATACAATAACCAACCACTTAGTAAATGGGCAAAATTGGGTTGGCAAAACAGTTGGGTTCATGAGAACCCTGGGTTGACCATCGAGTTGGGTTCAACCACCTAATCAAAAAACAACGATTGACAAAAATGGGTTTTTAACTTCTACCCATATTCATATTGCAACCCAAGAGAAAGTTAGGGTCGACCAACAAAATATATACCCCATTATTATAATCATTAAGTACAAGTTTATTCAAATACACGGTTATTCACTAAATAATTATTAGTTATCAAAATAGCAGCAAAAATATTCAGCATAATATGTGTCTCACTCAAATGATATACATTGGCATTATTAATTCTCCCTTTAAACCCTCCATGTTTGTGAATATTATCAGTCCATAATTAATCATCAATGAAGAATCCTCCAAAATTCAACAAGATTTACATAAATAACAATAGATTGCACTAATTTCCTCGATTTTCCAATAATTATTAACAATTTACAAGGCATATGGTATTCATGTCAGATATTGATCAAGTACTGACTAAATGTAATCAAGATGTGTATATATATCTCTCAGTATTAGTTAAACAAGTCAAAAAAGAATCATAGGCGATGCTAACAAAATGAGAACTGCATATTGCATCAACAAAAAAAATCACTCTAAATTTCACTCTTCAATTAACAAAAGAAATAGCTTGAAGAGCTTCGTGCTGTTTGCGACAATATGAAAGTTCATACTTGTCGGGCGATGAAGGTCGCAACTCAACGCCAAAAGCCACACTAAAACACAGTAGGCAGTCTTAAGATCAGCTGATCAATTCAATCACTCAGCCATCGATAGAATATAGAACACAGCAAAATCACGACACTTATCACTGTCAAGAATCACTAATTGTGAGAATGTCCATAACGTCTTGGTGGAGGAAAGGTGACACAAAACACAATTGAATCTTAATAACTGGGGCCACCTCCACAGCTTATCTGGAAACGAGCCATCTCGGGGATTTTTCCCCAAGTTATTCTCCCGTCCTCTCCCTCCAAACACCCATAAATCCTCCACCTTACCCCATCTCACAACCACAGTAGACCAACACTAAATAACATGAGTGATTTAAGCAGTGAGAATAAGCATGTACAATACAATATTTCAGAACAAATTTCAATTACAAGCATAGAAATAGACTTATTATTCATTATTCAAAACAATATTATTAGGAATCAATAGAAATACAACACCGAATCAAGCATCAAATAGTATTTGAGAAAGCAAACATTAGCATTCATTGAGAAAAAAAAATAAAAAAAAATCAATGATATTTCTCTCCTTTTAGTTACTGGGATTAGCAGTGCCACCATGATATGCCTTTAAATGAGAAACATGACAGATTTTCTCTTTCCCAGGAGAAACTTCCAGAATAACTGTTACAGGAGAGAGATACTTTTTAAGGACAAAAGGTCCGTTCCACAGAGGTTCCAGTTTTGCCATTTTCTGTTCACCTTTAGAACTGACAGGATGGTTTTTGCACAGAACAAGATCTCCCACACAGAAAGTGATTTGGGAGTGAGATTTATCATAGGATTCTTTATGCCTATTTCTGGCCTTTTTTAAATTAGCAATAACATGATTCAGGCAGGCTTGTCTGTCATTATCGCTGAGATCATTCTCGAATAAAGATTTTGGAATGTCCCACTGATTAATTAAAGGATGCTTAAGTTCTCTGCCGAAAATTATTTTGGCAGGAGAATATCCACTGCGTGGATTCAGACTGGTAAAGACTGACTGACTGACTGATCCTTGGCGTCTCTGAGTTTTCCTATTTATATGGACGCCCCCTCTGGAATATTCCATGGTTTACCCATACGACACGTGTAAAAGAATAAATGCGTAGTTTCTCACGACCTTTAGGAAAGACACTCGTATTCTATATAAATTTATTACCCAAGGTGGTATGGGTTAATCTTACGTCAGAAGCGAGGGTTGAGTGTTTTCCCGGATGTCAGCCGGATGCGGTCACCGCGATAGGAGCGGTGATTTCAAAGGGATGGCGAAAATTAATGAGCGTATGTCTCAAGAAAATATGCGAGGCTAAAAGTTTGGAAATAGCCTTTGACCTCTTGAGGGCCCTCCTTCGTGAGAACCTGGCCAAGAAGGGTTGGTAGGCCTAATATGGAATCGTGAGAACTTGTATGGAAAGCCAAAGAGAGATAGGTCATAGGTCGCGAAAAACGTATAAGAGGGAAAGGTGAAGGCCATCTGATATTGACCGGAGGAGGGGGAGGGACCTTGCAAACGTGCGAAAGTCGGAATACGACAATATCATCAGGATCAATAGGGAAACTCCCTCCACTTCTGACGACATCATCCGTTAATTTGTTGTAACTTGTGAGACAGCAGCCTGCCATTGACAGCATTGACCATAATATTTTGCTTGGCAAACTCAGAAAACTCGGGTATTGAAGGTATACCTCTTACTTGGAATATGTCTTACCTCACTGGCAGAAAGCAAATAGCTCAATATGTTCATCAATCTACAATTGGTACAATCCCTTTAAGGTCAACTCCTTTAGAAATAAAATGCAGTGATCCCCAAGGATCAGTCTTGGGCCCTTTACTCTTCGTTATTTTCATGAATGATCTGTCCTTCTCTACAACTAACTGCAAGCCATTCCTTTATGCAGATGTCACTTCCTGTCTGTTATCTGCAGATAACCCTTATGCCCTCATGAAACCAGTTCCTCAGCTGATGACATGAACCATTGGTGTTCCACCAATAACCTACAGTTAAATATGTAATACTAAAACAACATTTTTTCTTCCATGCAAAAAAGTCCCCACCATCGTATAGTCCTTTACTTACCCTAAGTGTACTTATTATAAAGCGCCTAGAAACCACTAATTTTTTTGGAATACAATAAAAGTGAGAATTTCTCTTTGAAGGAACATATTGACAAGCTTGCCAGTAACTGCAACTTGCAACTGGACTTTTTATGATTAGAAGACTCACTTCTGTTATGGCACAGTAATACTTAAAGTTAGGCTCTGGTACCCGGTTCTTGATACCGCCGGTTCATGGCTGTGGAACCGGTATTGAGAACTGGTCGCATAAAGTCGGTGCTTTGGAACCGGCTCGGAACGGTCACGAGAATTTGAATTTGGCACCCAAAGCTGAAATGGTCTGCAGCGTATTTAAGGCCAAAGTGTGAAAAGGGATTAAAGAATGCATATATTACTTACCAATTGCATGGCTTCCAATTTTTTTTTTTTTTTTTTTTTTTTTGGAGTTGCTTGCTAACTCACGCATTTAAGGGTTCGTCAGTTTGTCTCTCTTGACAACATTGTAACATTTCCATAGCCGCGGCCACTTAGGCTGCTTTCAGACTTTTTGCCTGTTGCCGTTCACTGCACGCCACCATTCTTTCAACTAACCATCGGTCTTGCCGAATCGCGCCGTTGACAGCACGGCACCCATTTGGCCCAGCGATGTGCCATCTACGGCGTGAAATACAGACAATGTTCTATTGAGTCCGCTTTCAGACGAAACGCCTTTTCGTCGGTAGCCATTCACATGAAATTCAGGTGGCTTTCAGACGAGATGACCGGAGACGACTCTCTGCAATGCCGTGTGCCGTGCCGTGAATGGCGGCCAGCAGAAAATCATTTCCTCTGAAAGTTGTCTTACGATTGAATCATGTACATATACAGTAATTCTTCCACATACGAGCAGGATGCATTCCAATTGGAACTTTATAAACCAGCATAGGTTTATTAACTTACGAACAAAGTCTTAAGTCTTTGTTCGTGAGTTGATAAACCTATGCTAGGCATCGAAAGGTGTGGTTACCCTGCAGAATGCAACACTGCATTACAATTTTGCGTTAACTCGCGGCCACCCAGTTTATCCACGTTGTTGCTGTACCAGCATGTCAAGCAGTTTATTGTTTAGGTTATAGCAACTATGACAGTGAAGCATGCAAATAAGTTGTCAATTTCAGTAACAATTTAAGCTACATTGCAGAACACAGAATGCCGAGATGTTTTTGTGATACTCTGCAAGTTAGATATTAAGTTATCGTTTTACAATCTTTTGGCTGCCCTGATTTTTCTCTTGTATTGTCTCAGATCTGATATATATTTGTCAATTGAGGATGTTGTTTTTGTGGATTTTTTCAGTCCATGTAATCATTTCACTGTTTTACCCCCTGATTTATTAGCTCTGGAGTAATCCATTTGGGTTTCCCATTATTATTTTTTTATGGCACGTAATTGGGAATTATCAATTAAAATGGCAGGAGAAGATGTCTATAAATTCATTAAATATTTCATCGACATTCAAAACTTCTGTGATTTTTTCCCATTTTATGTTGTTCATTGTCTTAATTATGAAATGCACAATGTCTGTTTCATGAAAGGTCCTCTTTCTTTCAATAGATGGTATGCCAGGGAAATCTGGATTATGAAAACCTAAGAATTGTGCATTGTGATCTGATAATCCAATCTATTGTTTTTCAATGGTTACACGATAAGGAAATTGGAGTGAAGACATATTGATAAGGGATTGAGACTTGGCAGTGATCCTAGTTGGAACTTGGCTGGGTGGTTTCATTCTAAAGGATGCTGTAAGATCTAAAAGTTGTGATTTATATCAGCTTACTGTTAGTTTTTTATTAAAATCTCCAATTATTGTTTCTAATTTCTTTCACATTATTTTAATCCACTAAACCTTCACTCTTTTCCCTTATTTTATCAAACACATGTTCTATGTCTATGCTAAGGATATTAGATTCAAGCCTATTTAAATGTAAGCCATTACATCCACCATCATTTGTTACAAATTACAATATTGTAAATAAGTTGTTACAAAGGTAGATGAGTGCAGTACAGGACCTGATATGTCCACTGTACTACAATCAACAAAGTTGTTTGCCATAGAGTTTTAGTATTTGTGTGCAAACAATGTATGTTTCTCAAAATTAATATGCTATGTTGAGAGGGGAAGGTTCCTGATGTATTATCAAGCCTTGAAAGGAACTGTAGGTATCTCAGGTCTGATAGGGGAAATTTATTTGTTTACCTCCATTTCTGGTGCATGGTTCTCATTTTCTGTATGTTCTCAGTTTATCGTAATTTAGAAGATCATTCTAAGAAATTTTTGACTCTAGCAAAAATTTTTTAGCAATTCGCAATTTATCTCTTGATATGAGAAGTATTTCTCAATGGAAAATGTGATTTTCTCAGTGAATTTTAAAAATGCAGTTTGACATAAGTTTTATGCGTTGGTGTGTTTGGCAGGTAGCAATAATGACAGCCAAGGAGATGTTGCTGTTGTGGCGCACACTCTACAAGGATGATGGGGATGAGGGCAGTGGGGGGGGGCAGGGGGATGATGAGGGGCCAGGGGGGCGCAACTGCTCCGAGCAGAGGAGCAGTGACACGCCAAGCCGCTCTGTCTTCCAGCTCTACTCAACGACCGCCGACATCTCCGACAAGGACTCCAGTAAGTGCTCTCACTTCTGTTATGTTGTTTGTGGCACTTTCCACATTGCACTGTCTTTACTGTAGGTGGAAAAAAAATGTCATCAAATGAAGTGATGCCAAAGTTGCATTCCTTGACAATTCATCTTTTTTTCCATGTGAGCCAGAATTCTTGTGTGTCAATGCAATGACAGAAATTTAACTCAGTCATTCTTATAGCACTTCAATAGGACAAGCGGGGAACTTTAATTTTTGACTTTTGTGATCCACAGGTTCGCTACATGCTCACTCATTGGCAGCATCTCGTGTGGAGCAGGCACTCTCCGAGGTGGCGTCATCTTTCAGCTCGCAGCCAGGGGGGCAGATGGGAATGGGGCCCACTACAGGGCCCTCGCAGTTTGAGGTACATCCTGTGGCATTTGTTTCTTTGTGATGCATCCAAGAGGCAATGGCTGAAAACTGCCAAATTGTAATTACTCTTGTTGACGTCTGTGGAGGTAGGATTCCCGTGGAAGAGCATTCTATCCCCCTCAATCATTTCAATCAGAGATGGGTCGGTTCTGGTTCCCGGTTCTCGGTATTGCCGGTTCTTGGCTATGGAACTGGTATCGAGAACCAATCACATAAAGTTGATTCTTTGGAACCGGCTCGGTGCGGTGGCAAGGATTTGAATTTGGTGCCCAATGCCAAAACGGTTGGCATCATATTGAAAGCCAGAAGGTGAAAAAAAGATTTAAAAACGCATAGAGTGGAACCTCATTAAAGCGAGTACGGGCTATTGCGAGACCCCCGCCATTACAAGAGATAGCCAAGGCACCGTCAATTGACCCTATAATAAGTTAATTGTTTTTACGAGACCCTTTTGGTGTTAGCACTCGCCATAGCGAGAGTTTCCATTGCCGGAAAACCTTCACCAAGAGTCCCTAATCTCTGTAATTTCTAGCGATCTGTTAGAAATGAAGTTAACATGCAGTGCTCAGTCTCAAATTCATGTGGTGAACTGTCGTTCGATAAATAAGTAGTTCATTTTGGTGAAAATACTTTGGCATTAACATTTGCAAATGCTCAATCTTCTTTTGTTCCTAGGGCAGCAGAAAGCAGTCGTCAGCATACCCGCACATCCGTGAGTTGCGGGAATAGAAAGCATTTGATGGCATACACCATGGCCAAAAAACACCAAACACGTCTAAGCAAGAAAATAAAAATGATAGAATAGGAGAGTGGTGTAATTAATTTGTCTTCTTATTTGCACTTAACAATTAAAAAAAAGTTCCAAAGGCATGAAGAGTTAGAAGGTTCTTTGTTCGGGTGGTTTTGCCCATTTCAATTTGCGGGAACTTCTGAGAAAGAGCTATGCCTAAGCCTAAAGCTGAGTATTTCAGGGATAGATTGCGAATCGAAACCTCAAGAGTTTGGATGGTTGGTCATACTAATTCAAAGCACCAAAGCGTTATCTCACGTCATAATTGCTGGTGATGCCTGTGGTGTAAACCCGAAGTCTTGGAAGAAAGGACTCCAATCCTAAGTATCTTAAGAAGCATTCCCCTCGTGATATAACATAGACGAAATGGAAATCTTTTACAACCTACTCCCCGACAAAACCCTTGCAGTACAAGGTATTTCTTGCAATGATGCTTCTAGAGGTAGGTAGTGAGCCATAGCAATGGTGTAGGATGTACGATACAATGATACTCAGTGTGAATTGTCCGGATGGACGCATTTATTATCTGTTGCGGTTACAAGTAATAGTCGGGATGACAATGTACTATTCACAAGGTTGAACTCTTCGCGTCAGTGGTCGGAGTCGTACTGGTGCTCTCTTCCATCACCCAGGCGGCCGAGCATCCCCTGGTGGCCACTGGAAGAACTCACAGAACAACTGACTCGCATTTGGTGCCATGTCGTATGCATTTGGCGCCGCCACAGGTGGCATATGTGAAGAGCTGACGCTGCGCTTTTTGTTTATTTAATTTAAAACATTCTGCATTCCTTTTTCATGTTTCTCAGTCATTATTGAGAATGTTAAATCAATAAATTCATACTCTTAACTTTTTTTGGCTATAGGGTCCATCAGATGTATACGCCTTTCAGTTTCTTTGTCGCAAATATTACCCATGTGAGTTATATTCGTCGCAGTTTCTTGGAGATTGCTTTTGTTTTACTTAAGTGACATCAGTACAATATCTGTGATATTTTTTCATGAAATAATATCACCTTAATATCTTTTCTTATATTACCTATTTTAATTAAAATCGTTTTTATTGCAGTGCTGTGGTACACTCATTGTATTTTTTCAATGACGTCGCGAGCGTAACACTCAAAAAGGAACTTTTTTTAAACAACGGCAATTTTAATCACTTCATTTATCATGCTTAGCAAACTTTTTACTGTAGATAATGAAGGTATTACATTTGATGATGGAAAAAGTCTTCCGAGGAAGGGTCGTTCTACAGCCCTAGCCTTCTACCGTTTTCGTCTACAGAAACAAATGCAATACATACATTGTTTCCCTTAACTGCCGGTTAAGGTACAGGAATAATATACATGCACCAATGGAAGAATTTGAGACATTAAATTACTGCGATACAGTTTTATCAGTTTTTGTTTGAATTTACAGTGGAAAATACCAAAATAATAGAATGATCACGTAAATGCACTGATTGAGTACATAGAAAAATGGCTTCGCCGGTTGTGCATTGGCATAATGATTGACAAAGCAATGCTTTGCATAATTTTAGTTCAGTACGGCGCTTATAAATTGTTTAAATAGTTAGTTGTTGTTTAAATAAGGAAATTTAGTGATGTAAAAGAACATCGGCTCTCTTCTGAATTTATGCTTACGTTCATCGGATGGAAATTTCTCAGTCGCCGCACCACTCCTGTTCCTGTATAACTGTACGCAATAGGTATATTGGCTATTATTTGGTTCCGGTAAAGCAACAATTCGCTATAGCGAGTGTTTATTTGAGCACCGTGGGGTCTCGTTTTATCGAGGTTGCACTGTATATTACTTCCTGATTGCATTGCGTCCACGTTTTTTTCTTTTGAGAGTTGCTCGCTAACACGTGCATTTAAGGATTCGTCAGTTTGTTGTTCTCTCCGAAATTATAACACTTTCAGAGCCACGGCCACTTTCAAACGAGCTGACTTTTTGACTGCCGCCGTCCACAGCATGGCTCTGCTCTTTCAACTTACCATAGGTCTCTATGTCAAATGAGTCGATTCGCACCGATGGCGGCGCGGTGCCCATTTCAATCCAGCCCAGCGATGCGACGTCTCTGGCTTGAAGTGTACTCAATGCTACATTGAGGCCGATTTCAGACAATAGGACTTCTTCCCAGCCGCCATTCACGTGAAATTCAGGCGGCTATCAGACGAGGCAGCTCTCTGCAACGCCGGCGGGCGGAAAATTGTTTCATCTTGGTGGTCTTATGATTGCATTATGTACACATATATACAGTAATTATTTGACAAACGAGCTAGATGCATTCCGAGAGCTTGTTCGTAAGTTGAATAAACTTATGCAAGGCATCAAAAATTGTGGTTATCCTACAGAATGCAACACTGCATTACAAGTGTTGTGTTAACTCACGGCCGCCCAGTTTATCCACGGTATCTCTGTATCAGCGTGTTAAGCAGTTTATTGTTGAGGTTATAAAATCTGTAACAGTGAAGCATCAGAATAAATTGTCAATTAAAGCAACAATTTAAGCTGCATCACGGAATATAGAATATATTTTGAACCGACACACAAGTTACAACAAATTAACGGATGATATCACAGGAAGTTGGGGGAATGTCACTATTGATTCTGCTGCTATACTTCTTAATCATCTATGCAGCATGTAAACTGTGCTCCAAGCATATTTTGCGCAGCCCTTCAAAATCAACATCGACCAATATTGTTATAATTTAATGCCTGTTCAGCACTGCAGGCAATATTTCTGCCAAAAAAAGAATAGATAGGAGAAAGATGTTGAAATAAAAATTTTTTGAAATTAAAATCTGGAGGAAGAACTAGTGGTTGCCTAATATAATTTGACATTTTGGTTGATCATGCATTCTTTAACAACATGTTACTTTAAACTTTTACTTGGCAACTAAAATAATGGAGACAATGTTAAGTTTTTTTAAAGAGCTTTCCTGCTAATTTGCATCTTTAGTGAAATTATATTCATTCACTTCTTGTGGTTGTTCATTCGAATTTGCCATTAATTCAGATAATAATACCATGTAAGCGTGTGTAAGAAGCACACCCTCTATTTTGAGCATAGAGAAAAAAAGTTTTGCGGCATTTTTTAATCCTATCGTGTGGTGTTGCAGACGTATGCCGGAAATTTCGACAGTTATTGAAATTTCCTCTTTCAATTCTAATTCACAGAGGAAATTTTGATAACTGCGGCGGTAATAGCAGCATAAGAGGGAGTAGAAAGAGTTCCGATCCTCTCTTTGCATACACCATTGCTCTACAATGCTTGTCCTACTCACGAATAATTTTGTTTAAAAGTTCTCACAAGAATATTGCTATAGAATTGCAGCCGTAGAAAGTTTTAAGGCAAAACACGACAGGCACATAGCATGAACCATCCCAAGAGCTTGGACAACAATCGGGGCAATCTCAGCAGCATAGGGTAATAACAACGTCGTAGATTTAACGGAACCACACTCGGCCCTCCATCAGCCAATGCCTCTGCCTTTTTTTTCCCTTTCTGAGTCCCCACGGGAAAATATCAAGTTACAGGGGAACAATGGAAACGTGTTTCATCCCTACCCCATCTCATCAACTGACCTTGATCGATCTCAGGTTCAATTCTCTTAGTTTCTGGAGGCCAAATGCTTGGTGAGTCACCTACTGAGCTCGAAGATATCTCGATATCTTTCAGCAATTGTGTGACATGCACGAGGTTCTAAAAAGAATGAGACCTAACACGACGTATATCTGACAGCATTTAAGGTTTTAAGCTCTAATTGATTGACACAAAGATTTATAGTTAAAACAAGGCTAATAATATTCGACATAGTCCAAACAGCACAATTTCAGAAGAAAGAAGGGTATCATAATATTAATAATAATAATTTTTATTTGTCCAAGGATCAACAAGAAGATATAAGACATATCAAAAAAAAGGGAGAAGGAGATTCATAAAATTTAGTAGATTAGAAACATATAGTTGAAATGTTATGTACAAGTATGTATTTTCACATATAATAATTTTTAAAACATGAAAATGAAGCACTAGATTGTGGAGTCAGGTATTCCGTAACAGAAAAATAATTCTTTTCAAGCAGGAATGCCTTAAACTTCCTTTTAATAGATACCAATGACTCACATTGATTTTTTAAATGGTGTGGGAGTTTATTGTATGTTCAGAGTCCCATTTCTTTTCGACCTAATTTAGTTCTATTTGTCCTCACTGTATTATAGTGTAAGGCTTTGCCTATTTCTGGTTTCATAATTATGAAAACTGGAGTTAATTTCAAACATGTCCAAATTTTTATGCATAAATATTAGCAGCGATAACAAATGAACACATGGCAATGGGAGGATCTTCAATGTTTTAAAGATGGGGCTGGAGGGAAGATCATAAAGAAAACCATGCCATGTGGTTTACATTACTTTTCACATTCTTGATTTAAACTACTGTGAAGCTGATATTATACTATTTTAAAATTAATTTCTTTCTATGTGGTGAAAACAAGAATAAATCACCTCTCTCCCTGCACAGAAAATTTCATCATTCTAACCATATTGAAGTCCAAACCCCCTCACTTGCCATTACTGCCATTTTTGGTGTATTTTTTGAAATGGCTGCTGCTTCATGAAATGTAACTGGGAAAGATAGGAGTATTTAATTCTTGCAGCACTTTTATACATACATCAATGGCATACGCTTTCTTTTTGGTGTATGAGTGACTGTGACTATGGGTGTGTGCTTGTGTGTGCTTTCAAGAGGGGCCTGCATAATTTTTGATGGATATGCCCATGTGACAAAAGTGAAAAAAATGTTGAAGTTTGTTCCTTTTTTTGCTATTCCCAGTGCTTTTGTGCAAGTAGAAAGACATATCAATAAGTAAAAGTCAGTTTCCTCTCTGAGGTTTCTAATTTTAAGTCCACCTGGACCCTCTGGGATGTGTGGGTAACATGTAAGAAATCCATAAAATGGAAATTTCTGGACTTTCAATATTTTGTGGGGCAGGGTTGAATGCTGTCCAATTGAGCTGAGATTGTTTGAAAGGGATGTTTTTTCACATAATTGCTTAGCAATCGAAATCCCTCTTACCTTTCTAACTTTTGGTTTCTTTGGGACAACTTAGTTGGTGGTGTTGGGGGAAATTTGTGCGTATTTGTTGCGTGCACAAACTAATGATCTCTCTTTCTTTCTCTCTCTCTCTCTCACCCGCTCCTCTCTGACATGTGAGGCGTGGGCGCAGCGCAGGGGAAGGGGGGCGCAGAACCCCCCTTAATGTCCTGTCTCTCTCTCTGTCTCTCTCGCGTCATACTCATAGTGAGTAGCAGTGGCATCAGCTGCTTCCCTCATCTCCCTCTTGACGTGTAGAATAGCATTGGTGCAGCATGCCATCAAGAGTGCCTACACATATTTCATGTGTAGTGCCCCTGTGTGTCTCTCCCCTTCCATTCCTCTTACTTGTGACATATACTCATTAGAGTACGCAATGCACGTGTGTTTTTGTTGTCGGGAATTGTATTTTTTGTAATGTGTGACCCAAAAAAAAGCTTTTGCAGTGTTGCAAGTGAGGATGAATTTTTTGGTTTAATTTTATTGGCTAACTAATCACAGGAAAAACCTACTTGGTTACACCATATTTGACTCTAATTGCATTTGAAAATTGTGGCTCATTTCATCAAAAATTCTGTTAATGTATGATCTTGGGTGCGGTCCAATGAATGCTACTTTCGCTACCAGATGCTACAGATGGAAGTGCTCCGGAGCACCGGTCCATAGGCGCTACATTCACTACGAGAATTTCTTTTCGGACTTGTCGGAGTGAAGTCAAATGGTGGAACTGAACGAGGGCGGGCAAACTAGGATTATGAAATCAAAGAGATGGTTTTAATTGCAAATTGGGGATTATGGTCATTGAATATTAATAAATACCGTATAAGCGTGTGTAAGAGGCGCACACGTTTAAGAGGCGCACCCGTATTTTGAGCATCGAAGCTATGAAGAAAAAAATTTTGTGGCATTTTTTTATTCCTTGTGCGGTGTTGCATGCGTATATTCAATAACTGTCGAAATTCCAGGCGTACTGTTATCGAATTTTCCTCTTTCAATAATAATTGAAAGAGGAAATTTTGATAACTGCGGCGGTAATAGTAGCATAAGAGAAATAGAGTAGAAAGAGTTCCGATCCTCTCTTCGCATACGCCGTTGCTCTACGATGCTAGTCCTATTCACGAACAATTTTGTTTTAAATGCTCTCGCAGGAGTATTGCAATAGAATTGCAGCCGTGGAAAATTTCAAGGCAATACACGACAGGCACATAGCATGAACATTCCCGAGAGATTGGACAACAATCGGAGCAATCTCAGTGCCGAAGGAAATAACCACGTCGTAGATTTAATGGAGCCACATTCGGCCCTCCATCAGCCAATGCCTCTGCCGTTTTTTTCCTTTCCGAGACCCCACAGGAAAATAGGAAAACATCAAGTTACAGGGGAACAATGGAAACGTGTTTCATCCCTACCCCGTCTCACCAATTGACCTTGATCGATCTCCCAGTTTATGGAGGCCAAATGCTAGGTGAGTCATCTACTGAGCCCGAAAATATCTCGATAGCTTTCAATAATTGTATGACACGCACGAGGTACAAAAAAATAAAGAGATCTAACACGACGCATATCTGACAGAATTTAAGTTTTTTAAGCCCTAATCGTTTGACACTAAGATTTATAGTTAGAACAAGGCTACTAATATTCAACATAGTCCAAACAGGACGATTTCAGAAGAAAGAAGGGTATCATAATATTAATAATAATTCAAACAAGACGAGACGGACTGGAAACTTTAGGCAACGCAAACTGCGTATATCACATTGCTGCGCCTTCGCCCCTTCACTTTGAAGGCAACGACGTCACATGCAAGATCAGACATTTTCTTCCCGTGCTCCTTCGCTCATAGCCTCGTAGCTTGAAATACGGAGGGGAGCGAGCGCGCTCCTTCCCCTCAGTATTTCGTTGCTTGCTTCGAAGATGGAGGGATCGCACCCCTTCCCCTGGACTCTCTCTCTCTTCACTTAGAAGCATTTCTGATTTCTTCCATTCACAATTTAGTCCAACAATGAACACACTCGTTCGAATTTTTTAAAGCGCAGGTTTTGATACCAATATAATTTTCAGTTGCAATAATCCTCATATTAGCGTCTGAAGATGATTTTTGGAAAATCAGGTCCTCAGCGTAATGGAAATTACTCGGCAAGACAGATATTGACTATTAACCAGGTATGTCCTTCAAAACTACGCGTTTCTCTACGTTTGATAAGCGATTACTATATGCAGTATAAATGCCGCGGGATGCCCACTCGTGGCAGTAAATTTAGCGTGCCCTCCGGAGCGAAAAACCCTGCGCGACCTTCCATGTTCACCTCTGGGGTACTGACGTGACGGCGCGATGCATACAAGAAAAGCAAAGAGGGGCATTTTAAAAATACGTCACTAAGAGAGAAACTCCCCTGCCTGCCGCTTGTTTTTGACCTAGGGTTTCAGATGACTGACTCACACTGAAAACCAAGGCCACTCAGTTCCCCTTAGACTTGCGACCGGTGAAGGAGAGGGGGAAGATAAGAAGTTTGTGTACGAGGCGCACCCTCATTTTCGGCTGCAATTTCTGGGAAAAAAGGTGCACCTCTTACTCGCGCTTATACGGTATGTTTGAGTATCATTTAAATGAATTTTATTTATCGAGGTTCCACAAAGTAAAACAAGAAACTTTGGACTATATTTCTCACACCTGCCCTCGCCTATCCCTTCTAAGTGAAACTCATTACCCAAGTAAAGGAAAAAGTGGGTACTCTTCCGTTTTCTCACTTGAAACATATTAATTTATTATGGCAAACGACCACTATACAACATTAATCCATTCCATGTGTATCCTATTTTTCTTCAGATTTTAATGTATGGCAGGAGTTGATGTGTCGATATATCCTTATGCTACAATTACAATCCTTTCTTATACTACATGCCCCTTTTAATAATTTTTTGTTGCCTTTTGAATGTAAAGGCTGCTTCCAGAGACATTTGAGTTCATTTTGAGTTCATTCAGCCTACTCCATTACTTCGTAGTCACCTTTATAGAAAAAAGGCGTCCCGATTCAGCGTCCAACAACTGCAACGTGAGTAATCTCTCCATTGCCTCAGTGCACTCCTTTCTATTCTCCGCAAAAAAATGACTCGCTCCTCCGCTGACCCTAGTTTTCACGGGCGCGTCTGGAGCGAGGTGGAAAATGGGTATGTGACGCTTGCTGTGATGTCACACCTTAACCTGTAGTGCTCCGTAGCGAATAATGGACCGCTTGGGAGCTCATCGCTGGCGCTCTGAAGCATTGGTAGCGTTCAACGGACCTCACCCATTGTAATTCTGGTCAAGCACAAACATTAAAAGGAGAAAATTATTTTTGAGAGATTGTAAATCTAGTGTAGAAAATAAGAATAAGTAGAAAGAGTTCCAATCCTTATCTCAATGAGTGCACGGAAAATGTAAGGTCCAGCAAAAAAAAGTGCTTAAATGGGCAACTTTTAATATTACAAGCCCAAATTTTCAAGCCCAGCTGGGTCAAATGTTGTATGATCAGGATGGTTATTCCTGTGGATAATGAAGAGCAATGCCAAAATATTTATCCTCACTTGCAATTTCCCAATAGAAGGTTTTTTTGGGTCATCCAAATGTATGTTGTGCCTAGTTCTCTTCTGTCCCTGTTGTCGCATGTGGCTCTGCAATTTTGCCCACTCATTTTTCCTCTGATAGGTGGCGGGATGTTTGCGTTGGCAAACTAACCTTCATGCCCACTGGGGCACTTGGGCTGAATGACTGGTTAATTTATTTATGTAAATGTATGCCATTCAATCAAGTCCAAGTGGTCTCCATGGATGAATACCCTTTTTTCTGAAAAGTGAAGTGACTTCTATTGAGCAGAAACTCACGTCAGCCAAATTTTGAAGACTAGTTATTTTTTTCATTGGTTTTTAATGTGAAATTTCATGAGGTTTACAAGTGTGGAAAAATATTATGTGCATGTCCTATGCTGTGAAGTTTTTCTATTATGTAGTCAAGGTATTAAATTATTTCATTATTGGGCTTGATACGTATTCAAAATGGTGTACTTAGGGTGGTACCTATTTATATTATTGTTACACTTGGCAGGTATGTGTGTGCTGCATGTTTCACATCCACTTTAGTAGTCTCTTCAATTCTCAATTCATTTTATATCAAATGCAATTTTGTTACACATTTCAGACCTTTTTTACTCCTGAAACAACACAATAGCCTTGCCGTGCGTGAGCATTTACACATGACTTTCCTGACTTTTATGTATTGCTTTCTGCTTGAATTGGTTATGCTTGTGTGGTGTGTGGCTCATTTCCATATGGAAGGCACCAATGGGTGTTTCATGCCTGCCACTGTGGATTGTACCGTTGTTAGATGCCTGACTCTAGTGAATTCCCCATTAAAGCCATTTCCCTTGTGTGGCCAAGTACATGGATGAATGATACTAAAGGGCATAGGACTGAGCAGAAGAAGGAAGGCAAAGAAGTGGAAGTGCAATATGTGATCCAGTGTGTGCAACATTATAAAGGTGTAAACAAAGGAAGAAAAGCATTCCTCTGCTCTCTCTCACTCCATGCTCATTTGCTCATTAAGGATTTAATTGGGTCCCCCTTGGCTCTCACGGAGGAGACTCACTCCTCTTCCCATTTTAACAATGTCTGCATCACGCTCACTCACTTTTGGGGGGTTAGGTGCTGATTAGAATCGTTCCAGTCAGTTTTCATCCCTATCGGTTGATTACAATTGATGGGCATTTTGATCAGAACTTTTTATGTTTGTCAATATTCATTCGTATGACAATATGAGGTCTCATAGTTGGCAGAGTAGGAAATTTAAAATGCTAAAAATGTTGATTGCTTTCAACTGCTTGCAATAGTAATTATTCTCCCATCTGAGGAGATGATTCTTGAGCACAGGTTTCTTAACTTATCTCAGTGTGATTGAGGGTCACTATCACGTGATAAAAAAAACAACTCACAATCTCATGTGTGTGCATGGTCGAGACCTACAGAAATTCGTCCCTTAGAGAAAATCTGCAAGTGGTGTGGGAGAGCGTGTGTTTTCTCTCTAGTGTTATACTTCAATCTTGTTGTGAATTTATATATTTTTCATATATTTTTTTGCATATGGAAAAGGTGCTTTTTGTACACCTTTGTCTTATTTACTGACTAAAAGGGCAGATGAACTTGTTAATAGTTTGTAAGGTATTGTCTGGGTGTAACCTCCCAATTGCTCAATTGTGTCAACCATGGAAATCAATCATCCCTCATTATTTAGTAAGATGTATGATTTGCTTAACCTTTCCCATTGCACAGCACTACCTGTGCCACTGTGGATTGCGGTGATGCATATATTTTTTGTTTGCTCCTTCTGGCATCAGCTATCCAGGGTTAAAATTTCGTGACAAATTCATATATCTATGTAATTCTTTGCCTTCTATCCTCCCAATCCAATGCCTCACAATTTGCCCATGGAAGGAGAATGGCCTCCATGGGGAATAAATTTCACTTCAAACTACTGCACACCCTTAGTAGGTTCATTAATTAATTGATTGATTGTGTGACACTACTTTTGTGGAAGTTAATTTTTTGTGTGATGAAGGTGATTCTTTTGCATTTTTGGGTTTGGTGCTGATAATGATAAATAGGATTTTGATGACAAAAGTGGCCCTAGATGAATGAATTTGCTCATAAGAAAAAGGGTGTACATAATGTGTACATATGAAAACATAAATTACTTTTCTGTAACTATGCAATATCATAACATTTCATTGTATCATAATTAGCCTAATGAATTCCTTGCAACAGGCATTGTTAAAGGGAGAGAATATTAGTTACACTAAACTCTCGATTATACGAAGTCAGTGGGACCGGGAAATTAGCACTTCGTAAAATCTAGTTTCGTAATTTCAAACCTTTTTCATAAGTCACGAAAAAATTTTTGCTTTTGTTTCTTCCGCCCTTTTTTGTCTTTAGTGGCCTTATTTAAATGTTTTCGGTGGTTATTTATGGTAGAATTCTTAGAAAAGGCTTTTTGTTATCGATTTATGCTGTGAAAGATCGTTAAATAATTATACCACCATAAATTTCCCATTTCTTGTGCATACTTCAATATCAACGATCGCTTAAGAAATTCCCGACCAGTTTAGAAAACATAATCAAATAATGAATTGCAATGTTTATTATAAGAATTTAATGTTATAAATCTGTGGTTAGGAGCGAATGGAAACTATTCAGTAAGCGGAAGATAGATATTTGTTTCCAGCACCCACGGAAATATTAGCGGCAGCCGGCCTAACCATACTCTAAGGGCTTAACCGCCATTTATGTCGCCCTCTATCGCTCATTGACGAGAAAAAAAAGAATAACGAGGGTCTTAACCCGTTTCCAAAATAACCTTCGTAAGTTAATATTTCGAGTTACTCCGTATTTTCAGCTGAATGTGCTATCTTTTCAATTAGTTATTTTCATTGAGATTCAATTACGATCATAAATTACGTAGGATATGATTATCTTCTGGCGAATATTTGAAGTAAATTCTGTTTCAGTTCTCCATCCGGCTACTGTGCTCCATCATCTTTGCAGACGCTGCTATGAAAGACTTTATTCTTCATCAGGACCATATTCTTCATACGGGGTGTAAAGTGCTATGTTCATATTGTATATCTCTCTTCTTTTATGCCAACCGCAGCAAGGTTGCAACTGGAAAACGACAGGAGAAACATCTTCCATTATCGGAGAAGTAAGGAGACAAACCTTATTATCCACAATGATTGTTTTCCTACAAGAGACGTTTCATCATTTCTCAACGTGTGTGAAGTATTGGTTCACTTGCGTGAATTCCCAAAAATGACTCGTAAAAACCTGTACCTTCACCTCATTTAGTTTTCGTGTTCCTTTCTCCGCCGTATTGAAAGTTATGCAAAGGATCATTGACAAAGAGAAAAGATTTTCTTAGTTTTAGCACTAAAAAATAGTCGCGCCATAATCGTAAATAAATATAGTGTGGAAAGAGCAAAGAAAATAATTTCAATTGAAAAGTCAGCAGAGAAGAAGAGAGACAATTATAAGCATGGCACCATTTTCCCGATAGTGGAAGATACTTCTTCAGCCTCTCTCCGATTAATAACTTACCCCCGTTGCAGGTGAAGATGAACCATGCCCTTCTCCACAGTCCGAGAACGTTCCCAGTGGGGTGGGATTGAATAAGAGTGGAACGAGGAAAGAAGTTTGGTCAGCATAACGAGGGGTGAAGGGGCAGGAGAAAGAAGGGTGGGGAAAGGGCTTCAGCTCTGCCTCAGTCTACGTTTGGGGGGCGTGTTTTTTAAAACGCACTCGAGCTTAGTCACCTTAGGGAGGGAAGAATGGATGGGAGGGAGTGAATGGGAAATGCTGGGGAAGGAGGGGTTTGGGATGCGTAAGGTGGGTGTCAGAAAGATCAACAGAAGACTGCATGAGGGAGTAAACAAAGACTTTGGAAAGAAAGATCTCTCAGTATGGGAGAATGGGGAGGCGCGCGGGAAGAAAGTTCATGGTTAGAGTTAGAAGTGAGTCTTCATTATGAGTAGCCTTGAAAATAAGTTGGTGGTAAATAGAGCCCAATACTTAAGATATTTAAGTTGTTTATTCAGGAAGGCTAATATATACACGAAAAGGTATTACCCAGAAAAATCTGTTATTTTTTTGCTTTTTGCCCTTCTCCATCGCCGCTTCCTCCATGGTTTCTCACTTGCATAAATGGGAATTAAATTGGGGATCTAAATCGTTAGCCAGATCAAAATATCTTAATGTTTGGAGGGCAGCGTATACTTCTTTTTTATTTAGTGAAATTACTTCCACACTTTCATCTTCGTCGTCACTCCATGTCGTCACTAGTCCCGGCCGCTGCTTCTTCCGACTTAGGCACCGGCGTCGCATTGTCGCAAGCCTGGAGATCATCGTCTAGGGCAATATAATCGTTTGATGTTGCGCGCTGTGCTCCTGCTTTTTCCAAGTATTTTTCAAAATAATCTTTCAAGCCTCTAATATCCTCCGCGATTTCATCCGCTGCAGCTTCCTGAAGGTATAACGTAACAAATCAACCATAGCCGTGATATTGTAGCAGTAGAATTTCTAGTAGGATAGTTGTATCAATTACCAACCTTGAAAACATGCTCATAATGCGCTATCAAAGGGGATCCGGCCGATTTCCAGAAATTTGCGATTGTAGTGGAGGAAATCAAGTACGTCTTTGAACCGTGTTTCTGCGATGAAAAATAACAATTTTATTAACTTGGCCATTTTAGCGAAGTTAACAAAATCGTTATTTCTCATCGCAGAAACACGGTTCACAGACGTACTTGAATGCCTGATTGGCAGGAGTGCGATGCAAACAATTATTTTTTGATGATGGCATTGATTGATAGATTTTCAAAATGCAGTCAGAGCGGTCAATTTTGGGGAGGGAGGCCCCCCGCTCTGAGGGTCGAAGAGAGGGGCCAGCGAGGGTGAGCTCGTCGAGGAAAGAGTCCCGGATTAGGGACCCTTCGAAGTGCTTCGGCGAAAAGTTGTCAAGTAGTCTTCAAAGTACGTTCACAGCAGCCTGCCTTGCGTAAATAGGGGCATTATGTCAGTCACGATGTTTTTACCGAAATCCTACTTCCCTTAAATTCCCTCCGTGAGGTTTTAGGCGAACACTTTCTCTCCAAAGTTGCACTATCATTTACGATTTCACACTTGATGGACCACAGTCGGAAGTGCTGATTTTTTTAGCTAACTATGTCTGCGTAACTAGTTTTGTTGACAAATATTTCGCCGTAGTTCGTATAAACGAATGCCATTTGCTCCTGGGGACCGAGCCGAGGTTCGTAATTTCAAAACATTTCGTATAATCAAAACTTTGTATAATCGAATAGCGCCATGTATTTAGCATAGGCTTTTCGCCGGGTCCGCAATATCACTTCGAATAATCGAAAACTTCGTAAAATCCTGCTTCGTATAATCGAGAGTTTACTGTATTACTTTTGATGCTACGGTTGTGAGATGCATTTCTTTTAAGGAAGAGATGAAGGATCTCTCTCTGAAACACCTGCCAAAACTCTGTACAAATACATACGATGTGCATTCAAAATTCTAATTTATTAATAATGTGACAGCTATGCTGCTAATTGGGTATTTTGTTATTATGCTAATGGATTTATTTGTTATTAGAATGACAGATTCAATATGTATCAGGGGCATTGAGCAATTACTCATAGTTCATTAGTATGCAATCATTGCGTTGCAGTGCCATCACCGTGTCTCCCTGCAGCTGCGCATCTGGCTGCTCATTGCTGACCTGTTCCTCGCCCTCGACTACCCGGCCCCCGCAGAGAGCTGTGTGCGTGAGGCCGCCACCATTTCGCCCATGTCACACCAAGTGATGCATGCCGTAAGTCTCTATCTCTCTCTCTCTGGGATTCTGTTGTTGTTGTTCCTCGTCGCTTGCTGAGTGCGAGACCACGGCGGACACTACTATGTCCCTGAGATCGATAACATACACTCGGCCCCTCCATGCCAGCAAACTCCACCCCTTACCCACACCCCAACTCTCCGTTGCCGTATAATTGGGCGCATGCAGTCGAGGGGATGGTAGAAGTTTTCCAATCGCTCTCATCTGCTGAATGCCGAGGCCCCATCCATCAGCCCCTCTGCCTTGGATCGTGCTCAAAGGATTGGGTGCATTGAGTTCACCCCTTTATAATCTGAAAGTTTTTTGAAGAGTGATTGCGATGATATAAATATTTTACTTAATCTACAATATCTTCAGTGCCTCTAAAAATATAACCCTGGGTGGTTTACATAACTATGTCAAAACCACTGCTTGGGAATGGATTAGTGAGGATGCATATTCTGCATCGCAAAATTTGGAGCGGTATATAATTTTTAACTTACAAGGGGAGACCACGAAACTTGCTCCGCCTTTTTCAATGTCGTATTTTTTATGGCCTTCTGAATGGTGAACACATCCCTGAACTAGTAGTGGTTCCTTTGAATGGGCCTTAGTTTTGCTGTAATTACCGTATTTGACGGCATATAAGACGTACTGGTATAATAATATCTTTATTGTTCTATGGGTCAAACATGTGACATAGAACATTGTCAGGGAGGACATCAAAACATACATGTTGTCATAAACTATCAGACAAAAATTCATTTACATTGTAATAACCCTTAGGCTGTAGAAATTTTTTTAATTCTGTCTTAAAAACATTAATATTTGAAATATGTTTTATACTCGTAGGCAATTTGTTAAAAATAAGCGAGGCAGAGTGATGTGGACCTCTTTTGGCACATAATTGTTGTAAGATATGTATATTTTCACTCCCACGGGTCAGATAGTCATGAACCGAGGAGTTTGGTAAAAATAAGGTAGGGTTCTTTTTTACAAATAATGCACAGTAAAAAATGTACATACTTGGTAGTGTCATTATATTATATTTTAGAAATAATGGCTTTCCAGGAGACCTGATGGATACATTTGCCATAACTTTCAAGGCTCTTTTTTGCATAGAGAATGCTCTAGCAGCAGCACTTGTGTTTCCCCATAAAACTACACAATAAGCCAAGTGAGAATGAATTTTGGCATAATATATCAATTTCAGTATTTCTAATGAAGTAGTTGGAGCCAATTTGCGAATTATATATATTCCCGTTGCCATTTTGCTAACTAAATCCTCAATATGATATTGCCAATCAAGGTTTTCAGTTAATTTCAACCCTAAAAATTTTGTAGAGCTAGACTGCTGAATGGCTGTTGATGAATTAGTCTTAAGTAGAGGACTCGTTTCTGGAGGACTAATTTTGTGATGGAAATTTAAAAAACATGTTTCATTTCCATTCAATTTTAAGTTATTACTTTTACACCAGCCAATCATCTGTGCTACTGATGAGCGTGCCATATCAATCACCTCCCCTGTCTTATTACCAAAACTCAGAGTAGTCCCAGCTAGCAAAAGAAAGGCTGTTGCCCCGTAAATTACGGCAACTTTCCATCAACGGTAAAGAAACGGTTGAATATGATGATATAAACATGACGGCAACGAGGAAGCAACGAAGGGGCAAAAGTCTCATATAAAGTCACCAAAAATACGGCAACAGTTTCTTTTCGATGACGTCACAGACACCAGTGACACCTACCGGCAAATTTAAGAACTAACTGAGCAGCAACGCGCCGGTAGCGCCACCTGGCGGATTAATTTGATACTACGTTATTCTGCTACTCCACGGCGGGCTATTCTATTGCATTCAAATAATAATTACTAGATCGGGATTTATTATAAAAATGAATAATGGACAGAATTTAGATAATAACATATCATATTTATTGCATCACTAGAGAAGTTAATTCACACACACATTACAAACAGGACACAAAAATTTGATACCATAAAAGCTCCATAACAGCATGAAAAGGTACAATGCAAAAACATCCTAAGTAAACATAAGTTAATAGATCCCATGTAGCAGAAGGATGAAAAATATCAGTTACGTTTCCAAATGCACACTTCTCTTAATAATACACTTCATAGGAATTGTTGACAAAAAGATCAACCATGCTTTGTTTGAACTACACAGTAAAACAGGAATGTATAAGACTACCCAAAAACAATTTTGAAATAATTAGTAGATAATGAATTGAAGTACCACCTATCATTTAAGTAGTTCATGAAAAATAGTTTCAAGCATGGGATTCACATGATCATAGTTACATAACAGCAGGAGTAGGTGCAAGGCCAAAAAATCCAAATTATAATTCAGTTAATACATCCCATGGTGCTGATGGATGAAAAATAATGCTTACGTTTCAAAATGCTTACTATTTTTAACATAAACCTTCATACGAATAGTTGACAAAAAGATCAGCCATGATATGGTAGAACTACACAGTAAAACAGGAATGTATATGACTACCCAAAAACAATCCATCTCATGCATTACTCCAATATCAAAATAAAGAATCAACAAATATTAGTTTTACATCATTAATTGTACCGTATGGGTTGAGGTCTTAACAGAAACTTGCATTCAACTTCGTTGAGTCTTGACTTAATTTATTTTCAAATTTTCTATTGCAGCAGGTTCTGACGGGCAAGGGAATATTTTTAAAGTTGTATCTGACATAATATATTGAATTCTTATTCCGAGCATAGAGGCATGAAATGCAATAGCAACCCTGGTGTGCACATTTTAATGTGGCCTCTCCTTTTAGTGATAAACTTCCAAATTGCCATGGAACACAGCGATTTTATACTAGGACATTCACATTCATGCTTGTGGTGACAGTGAACATCAGCACATGGTAATTAGGTAATGTTATTCTTAAAGAAGTCTTCTTCATCTAATTTACACATTCACTTGTTCACTGCCATAGCAAGCGTGATTATGAATGCCATAATATGAACTTGCTAAGTTATCTGACAATAAGGAAGCAGATCACTGCAACAAGCGCACCCTAGCATTGCTACAGCATTTTATGCCTCCATATATGGAATAAGATTAACCTTTGCCACCTCACCAATGGAGCTGTTTAAGGGTAGGGCATTCTGTAGTATTTAAGTTAGGTTCAACGGAAAAAAACGAACTAAAATTAATTTATTTCAACTATATGAAAGGCTATTAAACCAAACTTGGACCTATTCCTACCAGCATTTGGCATTCTGAAAATCATAAAAAAATATGGCATTTAAGAAGGCAAAGAAACATTCCTACTCTCCCCTTGTGAGACAAAGATCCAGGAGTATTAATGGCATATCTGGCTGTGCCTGTCATAACAGTCATCATATGCTGACCTCACCTTATCCCACAATCATGTTATGAGATAACAAGCCAAACTGCCCTTCCACACTAGCAGGTTCTGAGATAGGAAATTGGAAGAATAATGCTTCTTCGAGATTCCCTTCCAGCTGCCTTTCAGAACACTTTCTCGTTTCTTATTCCCTTTCTTTGTTCCGTATTTTGAGGCCTGGAATCATTCCCTGATGCTTGTTTTCATGCTGATTGTATCAAATCAGGCTCATTTTTGGCTTTTACATTCTCTGCAAAGTAATTATAATTGGATTAGATGTTACTCTGACACACTTAAAAGCATTTCCATTTACTTAAGCTTTTTTCATTCAACTCTATTCCAAGATATGGGAAGAGTAAATCAAAAGCACCAATGATTACAAAATACTCACCAAATATGACATTTATAATGGAGCTAAAATGCACTTCAAAGGCAATCATATTTTCTGAGTGGCCCTTCAAAGAGAGAAACAGCCAACTCATTCTATATTAGGGTAGAACACGTGTCGTTGACAGTTTTTTAAAGTCCAGTACCCTTTGATAGTTCTGACTACACTTAAATATGATGTTCGAAGATCTTTCCTTCATGAAACAAATCTGAAAAATGAGATGACCAGACAATTAATTATCTATGGTAATTCCTTAGTACCATTGAACATATTGGTATAAAATGTTAAAATTTCTCAGTACATCCCAGTGTAATTAACTTTGTTATCATAAAATTAAATATCAACAAGGAGGTAATGATGGCACCATAACTTAAGTTTCATGACTCAAAGTGATAATCTATAAACAGTACCATGAGCATATCAATACTAAGGTGGCTATGAAGTCAAACAGTTGACAATTTAAGTGAAATACCAACCAAATACTCTTCTTTCAGGCACTTTCCCAGCAAACAATAACAGTTAAAATTCTCAGGAGTTGCACCGGGTAAGGTCTTCCATTTTCCTTCAAACGTTTCGACAAGCAACTCACCCATTGTCTTCAGGGATTCAGAAATCACACGATTTGGGAATCCAACCTAGGATTCCTGAATCCCCAAAGACGATGGGTGAGTTGCTTGTGGAAACGTTGGGAGGAGATATGGAGAGCCTTACTTGGTGCAAATCCCAAGAAATCTTCATCCCTACCCCTGAACTCATTGGGTGCACCAGGTTCTAACAATTGGACTTCACTGATTCTTCAGAAACACACTGCAATTCTATAGAGAAGTTTCAGGCTTCTTTACTCCAACATTGTTTGATGAATCTTTACGTGCAACCTTCCCTTCTTAGGAGGCACTCATGCAACATAAAACAGAATAGATAAGCTTTACACTTATATGTGCACATGCTAAAGCACTCAAAAGAGCAAATTATTAAGTGCAAATATTTACCTGGTGATGGTGGTTTCAGTATCCTATCATCATCAGTCTCCATTGATGAAGAATTACTTATATTTGGATACTTTCAATTCTTTTTTGTCCTTTTCCTTTCCCAGTCTTTTTAAATTTCAGCAACAAAAAAATGCCTCCACATCTGAATCTTCACAAGTAGCCATCTCTGTTCAATAGCAATGGCTGCCATAACAGACTCTGGAAGATAGTTATATTACAATTTCACCATTTGCCACACATGTCAAAGCATGCACTCAATGTCAAAATTAACTAAAATAAAAAAAATTAATACTTGGCTTAGCAAACTAGTAACATGTACATCCAAGTCAGTGCTCTCACACATACCATGAAACAACTCCTATGAATACATTTAAACAGCACCCTGCTCTTGCAAGTCGAAAATGTTAATCCTCATTTTTAACTAACAAACATTCACAAATATTGTCCCTAACTCACCAAATGGTGCATGCAGAACTTCACGCCCAAGATATCCCATTCCTCACGGAGTTGAGAACCATTTTATGACCTGTGACACTGAGGACCAGTTATAGCTCTCATTGGGGTAATATTCAATAACCTTATCTGCCTCCAATTTCACCCATGACTACGTAACAGCCTGCACTGTGAGGCCAGTACATTTTTCATGCGGAAGAAATATTACCACAAGCCAAGGCATCCTGAAAAAAGGTGGGAAAAAAACATGACTATGAGGAGTCACTCTTCAGTTACTAAAAAACATGGGATCATAAAATTCAATTGAAAGTAAAGTTAATTATTGTAAATGATGGCTAGTTAAGAATGATGCATTAAATGATTGTATACTCCAGTAACTGAGGAAAAATCTCACAGCAATTCCGCTAAATTTTGCTCCTATACTCGAAATTTCAAGGGTGTTTGACAGGGGGTGAGTTCTCGCCAACATGCAGTAAATACTGCACTCCACGGAAAGAAAAACTGAAGTGTGCCATTGTGAACCAACAAACGCGCAGTAAGAGCACTCACCAGACATCCATCAATCCATACAACAGAACTAATGCAATGGTAATGAAAACTTAAGTGTACTATTAACGAATTTCACAATGAACGACAGTAAACTGTGTCTAGACTTACCTTTCATAGACCTAGAGTCATGGTGGAATACGGTGGTTGAACCCTCGAAGAGGCTTCTAACTTGCACTGCCCTTCCCAAAGTCAAAAGAAACTTCTTATAACCACCGAACACTGTTTCTCACTATCATCACGATTAAACAGGAGTTGAAATCACTCGCGAAAACTTACGTTAGCGAAAATTACAAACGAAAATTCACGTCAGTGAAAATTACGAATATAATAAGGCTAAAGTACGACGGGTGGATATGGTGATCGGATATGAAGATGAAATTAAATGAAAAGTGAAAATGGAGAAGCTGAAACCACGTTAAGTTTGATGGATGAAGTTAATGAACAATTTATGTGAAAATGAAAGTTATTGATAAAAGCTATTTAAAGGTTTAGTGAACCATAACCGTCCTTCGACTACTCAAAAAGAAGAAAAGTATTACGACGAACTCAAAGCACGAATTAACAACATCAACAAATTTACTAATTGTAAGATGCCATGATGGTGTTCACTGTAGTGATGGGTCGATCATGAACGATTCGATCAAAAAGATTGAATCACTAGGTGAATCAAATGACTCATGATTCATTTCGTTAAACAAGTCGATCATCAATCATCAATCACTCCGACTTCCGGTTTCATATCAATCATCTCGGTTTCCGGTTTGATTCAAAATTTGGAACGACCGATGCATGAACATACGTATGTTCATGGACTGATGCTTAATCTCTTTTCGTCAGGGCAGAAATAGTTGTGATAAAATTAAATACTATGTTATGAAGAACTGAATACTTGTGTAATCTTTTTCTTAAATGTTTTCCAGCAGTTATCAGTATTAATAACACCAATACACGTAAAAGGAAAATATTAAGATGACTCCTGTAGGAGAACGTTAAGAAGTAGAAGTTAAAGCTGGTTATATTTTATTGTGCCGTTCATAAAATTATCCTGCAGATCAGATTCATGCATTGTGTGGTGTATTTTGTGTTATATTTTGATCAACTATAGTTAGAAATTATTTTATTAGTGTTAAGAAACTGTGGCAGTTTCCCCTTCCCAAATATTTTCATGACACTGCTTCCTTCATTTTTTCAATCTAATTTACTCATCTAGGAATTCACAATTAAAATAGTATATGAAATGATAATATGGATAGCAATCAGCGTTACCAATGCTCTTCGCAGATGAGGCAGTATTTATTCGATTATTCAAAGTGATTTATTACATCCATTGATTGAGTCTTTTCGATCTTGATTCCTTTTGAGTCTTTTCAATCATGACTCCTTTGAGTCTTTTCGATCTTGATTCCTTTGAGTCTTTTCGATCTTGATTCATTTGAGTCTTTTCGATCATAATGATTGAATCAATTGATTGAATCATTTATGTGACTCGAGTCAAAATGATTGAATCACTAAAATGATCGACTTTGCCCATCACTAGTTCACTGTGGCGGCGGATAACGGATTCTTCCGTTTTTCCCGAAGTGCATTTCGCGTTCCGCGCATGATGGTCTCGGATGGCCTCCGTCGTGAGCAGACGATATGATTGAGTCTTAAATTTCACATAAAGGAGGAATTCGTAACGGTACAACATCGAATTATCAATCGTATTTAAGTAATATCACTTCGATGATAACGAATATCCAGAGATCCATCAACCTTGAGAGACATTTATATTATATTATCTCAATCTTTTTCCATCGCCACCGAGTGACTTGGAGACATATTAATTAATAAATCCACAAAATCGTCGAATAAATACCACTTATCCCATAAAACACATTATGCAAAGATAATTGCGTAAGTCGTAAAACATTTCATTTACAGCAGATCGTTAATTAGAGCGAATGCATTCACATAAAATAGGATATGAAGCAGCCGTCCAAACTGAGCAACTTCACGGCAACGCGTTGCCGTCATGTTGCCATCATCCACGGCGCAACGTCAAAGTATAAACTGTTGCCGCTTCGTTGCCTTGGACGTTTACATAAACGTCGGAGAGTGTGCTAGCTGGGGTAGCATCATCAGCATATAAAATGACTTTACTCTGATGCAAATGAGATGGTAGGTCGTTAATAAAAATGATGAATAATAGTGGCCCTAGAATGGATCCTTGGGGCACTCCACGCACCACGTATATAAGATGCACCCTTATTCAGAAGGCCACACACAAGGAAAAAATGTTGCAATAGTCCGGGCGACAGCGCAGTACCACAATAACTTAAAATGTGGTTTCTTTTAGTTCTCACGTTTCGTAAAAGCCAAATAAACAATCATTGAATGCAATTACCAAACATATTTTTATTGAGGAAAATTAACAAACGGCAAGCTATTTTGAACATGGTATGTAAATTTCAATAATGAGTAAATGAGTGAATGGCAAGCAATCAAACATAATACAAAATAAAGCAGAAACAATAAAAAACACAGATTTTAAGGAAAACGTTGCCTATCATGAAATTAGACTTTAACCACTTTCAAAACCATAAAAATCCTTTGCACTATCATCATCATCGAAAACGAGAATATCGTCATCACTACTGTTTCCGTCATCGCTAGTATCACCTTCTTCGAATAATGAGTCGTCTTCTGTTCCGTCAAGAGCATTACTGATTCCGCACTTCTTAAAGGACTTCACAATTATTTCAGCCTTTACGTCCTCCCAAGATCTTTTTACCCACTCGCACACTTGTGAAATAGAGGGCCGCTTCATTCTACCTGAGGGTGTGAGGGCGTGATGTGCCTCTCCTATCCACTTGTTCCATCGTTCTCGCACTTTTTCCTTAAATGGCTTATTCACCGATACATCTAAAGGCTGCAATTGGCTAGTCAGTCCACCAGGAATGACAGCTACCTGGGTTTTTAATTCTCTCGCTTTATTCTTTATGGTTTCAGTTCTATGGGTGCTAAACTGATCCAAAACCAAAAGAGAGGGTTTTCTTAAGAGTCCACCAGTTCGCCTCGCCCATACCTTCTGTAACCACAGTTTCATTCCAGCATCGTCCATCCAGCCTTTCGGATGAACATGAACAATTACACCCGTTGGAAGTTTTTCTTTCGGATGAGATTTTCTTTTGAATATGAAAAACGGCGGTAATTTTGTCCCATCAGCACAACATGTTAGAACTACTGTATATTGGGATTTTTCATGACCTGTGGTTTTTATGGTTATTGATTTAGACCCTTTAATACTCACAGTCTTGTTGGATGGTACATCAAATGTGAGTGGAATTTCATCCATATTTCCTATTTGACCGAGCTCAAAAGAAGTTTTCTTGCGTGCATTTATAACAAACCTATGAAATGCTAGTATTTTTTCTTCATAATCTGCTGGCATTTTCTGTGCAATAGTTGTTTTGGTGTGCATTGATAAGCCTTGCCTTTTCATGAACCTGTAGCACCAGCCGTCAGACCCTGAAAAGTTCTGATTCCCATGTTTTTCTGCAAATCCTTTGGCCTCATTGATTATCATTTTGGTTGAAACACTTATCCCAGAATTCCTCTTATCTATATCACCCACATTTTTACGGCATTTTCAAGTTCAGGACAAGATGGAGCTGGGCATCGAATGTTATGTTTTTGTTTTTTAGCAGTCTTCAGTTGATCTTCCTGCAGTCGCCAAGTACGTATCATTTTTTCGGTAGGTGGTGGACCGAAATGCCTTGCTGCTGCTCTGTTTCCATGCACTTTGGCGTAGTTTAACACTCCTAGTTTATACTGAATTGTATAGCTTTATCTCTTGTTTCCTGTAGTCATATTTTCCAGGGTATTTTTTTTAAACAAACAGTTTTAAGCACCGATACCGACACGTGTGTCGGGCGTCATACGTTGAACGAGTAGTACAATGTTGTACTATGTGCTACTCCCTGCTTCTCCGTACCGAGGGTGGAGCGAGCGCTACTAGTTTCGTTTACTTTTTGACGGGAACGGTGCGGTGTCGGAAGGAAACCACCCCAGTTCTCTCTTTTGAGCTATATTTTTGTTGGCAAAAATTTAGTTAAACCTGATAAAATAATTATGGTAGATGTAGAAAATGTTGTGTGTGTCTAGACCTTTATCCGGGCTAAAAATAGCATTCAGTATTGAAAGTTAACCTGTGTCCTTCACATATAAGACGCAGGTAACTTTTTTGAGACCAAATTTAGGAAAACAAGTGCGTCTTATATGCCGTCAAATACGGTAATTAATTTTCATGCTGTACTTTTCACAAGCCGCCTATAGTTCCATGATATCGCACCACTCAGCAGGCTGGTCAGATGGAGTAGTGGAAGCGTTTACGGCTACCACCCAGGGGACCAGGGTTCGGGGCTCGGTGATGGCTGTATATTTTGTTGTCTTCATTGTGATCATACGTCGTCATCTTTTTCATTAATTTTAATTGCGACAAGCATAGACATGAGACTATTTTTTTATCATCATAATGGCGTTTAGGTATTTAAGCAGTGTTATTTCCAATGCGGAGAAGTGAAGGCTCCACTTTCTACTCTCCTCAAAAACATACCGAAAGATTAGCATGGGGCTAAAACAGTGGCTTTTTTCCGAAGAAATTACATTTGTTGGTGGGCATCTTGTTATTATAGTGGAAGGGCTACGGAAGATTTTGGGAAGCGCCAAGCACAAGACACATTAGGTGTAATTGTTACTTTTAACCCTCTGGCGGGCGCGACTGTTATTTCTACACAACCGGGCGAATGGCGTACTTTGTCCATGTTATGTGCATACATGAAAACACTCGATTTTTGTTAAAATTAATCTTTATTTGTAGAAATTAGTAAAATCTTGTACATTTATAGGTGATATAGATGTAAAGGTACACAGGTGGTACACGGCCGGTTGCGCGGCGTAATTTATACTCCACGTGTGACGGGTTCCTCTTGCTGATCTAAAAAAAATTAGCTACAATGCATCGTACTTTGAAAACTCGCAATATAGACAGTCAAAGTACATTGTAGGAAAACGTGAGACCATTCTAGTCCAGAATGTATGTACGATGATGAAATCCTTGGTTTTCGAAGATTGACATATTTTATACGCCACCACGCCTGGTCCAGGGTCATCAACTTTTATTTCATCCTATTTATTAATGGAAATTATATTTCGGAATGGTACTTTTAGCACATAGGTACTGTGTAAGTAAACTCCCTTTGGAGTAAAGTGCATTACAACTATTCGAGAAATATGGCACTTTATAATCGTTTCGTGTTCTTATTAATTATGTCTGTATGCATGCTGTTGATCGCCGCGGGCCTTAAATGGCATGTGCTCTTGCTAGAGTGGTTTTCATTTTTAATGTGGAAGTTGATCAATATAAGCAATGAAAAAAATTAACATTTTGGTGCACACCAGCCCTTGCTTGTGTAGTCGTCGTATATCCATGTTTGAAGTGACACTGCTTAAATACCTAAACGCCATTATGATGATAAAAAATAGTCGCTTGTCGCAATTGAAATTGATGAAAAAGTTGATGCCGTATGATCACAATGAAGACAACAAAGTATACAGCCATCACGAAGCCCCGAACCCTGGTCCCCTGGGTGGTAGCCGTATACGCTAACCACTACCCCACCTGACCCGCCTGCTGAGTGATGCGATATCATGGAACTCTATGCGGCTTGTGAAAAGTATCTCATGAAAATTAATTAATTACAGACAAACTGAGGCCCATTCAACGGAACCACTACTAGTTCAGTGATGTGTTCACCATTCCGAAGGCCATAAAAAATACGGCATTGAAAAAGGCGGAGCAAGTTTCATGGTCTCCCCTTATTAGGAGTCTGTACAAAAATAGGCACTTTTAATCATTGCCAAGGAATTCAAAGGATCTGATGAAGGAAATAGCACTTTTTAATTGTGCTTGCATAGTACATAACCTGCGTCTAAGTTAAAGCATTTGTTTAAACAAACTTAAAGGATTGTGCTGAAGTGCATCACAGTTTTGCTGATATGATGTGAAACTTTGAATCATACGGAATTTTGGAGAGTATGAAGAAGAAATAATGAAGATTCACTATGATTGGTTGCTAAGCAGAGGATTTCTGCTATCAGCACAGTAATTCTGCTTTAGCAAATGTTGTTACAGTTGTTTACTCAACGGTGCTGAGTCCTCGCTCGCTAACCTAAGGTTGATTGTTATTTTACCATCTTGGTAACAATTTTGACTTGGTAACTACATTCCTATGCATAAATGAAACATCAAAATATACATCACCGGATTGTATGCTGTGACAGATAATGTTGCTCTAGCTTTCCACAAGTCGAAAGTCTATGTAAGGGTGCCGATCTAACTATGACAATATTGCACTATCCACTTCCATACCTATCACGGGAAAAGATGGAGGTGGTGTCACTACAGTGTAAGTTCCCTCGCTTAAGACGTAGCCTATTAGTGACGAAACCGTACAAAGAGAATGGGGGGAACTAACTCCCTCTCCTGCTGTCATCTTCCTCCCATTCCCATCTCTGGCATAACTTGGCCTAATGAAAGAAGAACGTAAAATGGGATCGTGCAGAGCATACTCAGAGGCCGTCAATAATTGGACATAACCAGGTTTAGATTTTGTAGATCTGACACACATCTAGTATTTTTAGTTTGATAAACAGATGATAGAAAACATAATAGTTAATGCTTGCACAGTGCTGCATCGTCCTCGATAAATAACTGTCGTAATACCGAGCGTACACAGTGGAGGGAACTTTTTTACCTCGCAAAAACACAATAGGGAAATTGCATACTTTTTATAAACAGTATGATGATATACATACTACAGTAAACACTTAGTACCGCAATATACTTTTTTCCACTTAAAATTCAGTTTATACACTAGAAAATGACTCCCAAAAGTCTCCCGAGTTTCGCGGGCTAAAAAATACCGCCCCCACTAATCTTTGGCCGTGACGTCATAGTTCAGTAGGAGTCCAAGATCCAAGCCCAGTAACTGCAGGTTTGGAAGAGCTACGTTGCGTTTAAAGGAGAACATGGGTGAAATAAGGAAAAATTACAAGTGGTGCATTGTTCCTCTGTGCAATAACACCCCAGAAAAAATTTTCGTCTGCATTCCCACGGAGGAAATTAGAAGAAAAGCCTCGATGCATGCGGTCTGTCGGGATGAGCGTTACGGAAAAATAAGAGTATAATAAACGGAATGATAAACCCGTGTGCTATGTGAGCGAAGAACACTTTAATGTAAATAATATTTCCATATTTCATCGACTGAATAACTTGAAACTGAGATTTTTCGATAATTCGGCCGCCGTAGAATAAAAACTCAACTTCACAACAAAAATCGAGATAGGTGTTACTCGATGGTTACGATGGACTCAAATTATTTATGGCACTTGTTCAATTTCAGTTGCGGAAGGACATAGAAAATTCCATGATGTTTAAAATCAAGGGAGGAAATATGAAAATATAGAGCAACGTTGATCCTCATGCATTCGAGTGCCAGCCAAGAAGACAGCGTTTTCTTCAACTGTCGGCGTCAAAATGATGTACCGCTGTACTTTGCAAATTTATATACTGGCTTCACTGCATGCTATAATAATGAACTAAACGTTATTTTAAAGGAAATTTTATCCTAAATTCTGATTTATTTTATTACAAAAAAATTCAAAAATGTAGACACGGCCAGTGCAATAAATGACTCTGGGCACCGAAAAATTAGCCGTTTTGTCAACTTCATGAACTTTGCAACTCAACCTAAGGAAAACTACTACGTCTACAGCATTCATCTTCCACATTAATTTACACTCATCAGTGCAGATTAATAAAATGGCTTTTGGGTATTTTTAGAACTTATATTTTGTTATAAATTAATGAAAATATTTAAACATTATCTTGTCCTACAGTTTACCCCGAAAGATAAAGGAAGTTGTAGATGGAAAAAGAATGGAATCCAGAGGTGGTCACAAAAAATGAATCACAGCATTCTTTGATTTTATTCTACGCCGTTGCTTGCTTTTCAGAAAAAGTTGAGTCACAAGAGGAATGTTCCGCGGCCCTTGATTTGGAAACTGTGGAGATAGAGGAAGACGTGTGGATCATCAATTTCCCTTTATTTGGTTGTCAGGATAAACCAAGGATCCATTTAAAGGTTGTCAGGTCATCGTATAAAGATAGGACTGATGTGCACCACAGGGGAAATGGGGTGTTTGAGGGAAAGTCAAACCCAAAGTTACCCAAAGAATGTGCAGTTCTATGTTGCTCTTTCCCCAGTTAAAACCAAATAGAAATTGGATTGGGATGATATTTTCACCACGGGTTCCAGTGATAGTGAGAGTGCAGGTGATCATGGTCATCGTCGAAGGTCATCCCTCTAGGATTTCTGATACGGAATTTTTAAGTGACAACCGATCGCAATGACGATGAGCTCGCCTCTAGAGTAGGTTTCAGATATATCGTGAGAAAAGCTCCCAAAATGTATTAAAGACTCTGTTTGGAAAACATTCACATTTTAATGCTAATTTAGGAGGGATTTCATTACAAAAGTAACTTATTAACACCTGAAGACGTTGTGTTTATTATATTGATCGAAGTGCGATTGACCGATTCTTTCTGCAGAATAGGAAGTGGCTTCGGGGTTTTTAGTCACAAGATGGTAGATTGTGTTGGAAGTTCGTCTATATTATCGCTACTAAATTGAAATATTAATAGTCTGGCTTTCTCAGATTCCAGTCTTAAAGAGCTTCCTGTCGTCTTCCAGGCAAGGTATTTTTAAGTTGAAAGTATCATCGACATCTTCGAGGTGGAAATAAGTTCACCATAAGACTCTACCGGACTGCCAAAAGAATACACATTTCACATGAGTATACGCTTTCGCCAATATTATACGCAAGTCTCACTTTGTTATGAACTATAAAACATTTCAGATGCACATCAGCAACCTTTCCATTTCTCGGCATCGACTTTCCGCACCGACGAAGTCTACAGTTTCACTAAAATAGCCTGTTATCATGATGGAATCAGTAACAGGAAGCTTGCTAGGATCAGCCTAAGAATAACCATATTCCTTCATCTTTACGCAATCTATTGCTGTCAATGGAGGAGAAATAGATCAAATAATAGCCCTGAAGTCACAATGAACAACTCCGATACGTCTGCACTTCAATAAATTAATCATAACCACGCCGTAGCTGGTATTCAAGTATGCAACCTCTACTATGGCTGTGCCGCCGTGCCTCCTCGTACTGAACTATGACGTCACTTTTCTACCAGCCAATCATCGGGCGTTTTCGCTTCTCACTTGCATTTGAAAATTCTCGTGAACTTTGATGCGTTAAATATCGCAAACCACGTCATAAAATAATAAAAAAACTTTCACCGAGGTATGCAAACATATATTTTTATATAATTTTGGGGCTATTGATTATATCTGAGATATATGCAAGTTCCCTATTCTTGTAAAATGCCGTACTTGCTGAATCTGGCTTCCTCTGTACTTTGCAGATGCACATGTTGCATCTCATGAAATAGGGGTGCACATACACAGCTGCTGTGAACGACACCCGCCCTTTGCGGATAAGTCCCGTTCAATGAGTTTTCGAGGCTTATTTGGTTTTTATGTCATGTTTTCAGTCAAGAGATAGTTGATAGGGATTCACACTTTGATTCAGTTTGTGTTTTTTAAATGACACCGCAATGTTGACTACCTTTCGTCTGGATCCTACCCTTTGACCTATGATGCATGCATGACCCTACCGAAGAGTAATTCAGAATTAATTTTGCCAGTGCAGCTCTAGGGGTCATAGGAACTTACAAGTCTTTCCTCCATGGCAGTGTTGTAGCCCAAGGGATAGTATGTATAGTATAATACATAAAAAATGGAAACGTATTCATGTAGGTGGCATCGGAATGCTAACAAATTTTCTATTATATGTATGTATAAAAGCACTTTTTTCATTTTAAAATTCATTTAGTGTATAGAAAGCTTCTTTACATAGAATTTGTTTCATCAAAGAATCAGTTTTATTATCTTTCATTACTTTGATGAAAAGAGGTACCATATTAAAGTATCGAACCACGAGGACTGTTGGAAAAATACATAGACTGATGTCATAAAACAAAATATACCTTAGTGACGATTCACACGTATCGGTACCCTTCAAAGTACTCCCCTCCTCAATGGATGGACACACACACTTATCCCAATGGGTTTTCCACTTTTGGAAACAGTCCTGGAACGCTTCTTTTGGGAAACTCTTCAGCAGTATCTTCACAGTTGTCTTTATCTCGGGAATCGTCACAGCAAGATGAAGTCATAAGGAGCAAGGTCATCACCTGTTATGAATCTTTTAAAGGTTTGGTCTTTTCCTGAATGTTGTAACACCACCTATGTTATTGTGTCGTATTACCTTAAGGTATAGAAACACATTTAATTATGAAATAACATGTGCAAAATCACTTTTACACTTGTTTTACACCTGTTTTGTATTCAAAACGTCGTCTAGGAAGATTAATTGGTAGAGGTCCATCAAATTCGCTAGACCGATATTGGGAAATAACACGAAAATCGGCAAATTAAAACGAAATTTTGCGTTTTTGCAATTTTTGGTGAATTAGCGAAAAAATCAATCTAATGAGTCATAATCTATTAAAGCCTAAGCCTTCATTGTTTAATGCTGCCAATATTTATTTGCTCTATCTTATTACGATTCCAAGGTCAATTGGCTTGTTTAGTCTTGCGCATAATGCTTCCGCATAATATCGCTCACTGTAGTGATTTCTCCGCCAGAATTTGCCGTTAAATTTATCACAGCCTCTCTCTTCGATTCCCATGTTTCAATCCTGAAATATTTAGAATGAGGCGCTTTCTCACCTGAAGAATTACATATTATGAATTAAAAATGTGCGGAAAGAAATAAAACGCGGCCGCGGAAGAGCGGAAATACAAGCTCACGTGCCCGGTACGCGTCAATGCCGAATAGTAATTCCGGTGACTCACCGCGACGCATTAGACAGTATTATTGGATAACTTGTTGCATGAAAACCTTGAGTGTGGGTCTAATGTAACAATTCTGTTTACTTAAACACGGCCGCTGGCTGGGAATGGGCTACCGTTCACGGCACGGCCTTCAGCGTGGCATAGAAGTCTTGTCTGAAAGCGGCCAAAAATTTCACAGCGTCGTGACGTGAACGGCGGCCAGCAAAAAGTTGTTTCGTCAGAAAGCGGCCTCAATGTAGCACGCCCTGTATTTCACGCCATAGACGGCACACTGCCGGGCCAAATTGAAATGGGTGCCGTGGCGGCCGTCAACGGCACAGTGCCATTAACTGCACGATTCGATTCGTTTAAAGAGATTCATAGACACATATGGTTATTTGACAGCATGAAGTGCTAGCAGTTGGGGGAAGGGAAGGAAGGAACAGAAAGGACAGGAGGAGAGGGGGTTCTCCTTATTAGCGGACGGATCGTCGGATATTCGGCTCTCAACTGAGCTTCAATGGAAAAAAAAATCATTTCGACATTGGCAAAATCTAATATTCTTCAGGTGAGAAAGCATCTCATTCTAGATGTTTCAAGATTGATAAATGGGAAATAATTTTTCATGTTTCTTTGAATCCAATTATTTTTAATAACGTGTGCTTCTTTCATTGCCTTTCCTGACTGATAGGCAACAGCTGTGATCAAAACTAAGCGATTTTGTTGTATCTAGCTGCTGTCCTACCTTCCCTCAACACCTGGGTGAGTGTTATTGAAAGAGAACCCATGACATTAAACATTTCGGCCAATTTGTAAGTTACAGTACTATCGTTATACTGTAGCTACCCAGCACTCAGTTTGAAAACACCATCGTGAGTGGTTGTGTTTTGTGGTTGGACTGTTTTTTTATCGTGGTTCCAACTTAAAATGTTGAACGAAGGAAAGGAATTTTAAAATGCCGAAAAGCTAGTGATACCACTTATACCAGGGCAAGTGAATTCAGCTCAGAAGGATTTTATGTGAAAGACAGAGTAATACTGTGCAAAGTTTGTGATAAAAGATTTGAATTTGAAAGATGTGACGCGTTGTTAAAGCACATCAGTACCTAGCGATACACATAAACCTAAACTGTTACGCTTGGGTATGGAAATTAAAATAGGAAAAATCTTCGGTTTGAGGGGTTAATGCTGCACTCGTTTCTTTGAAAATTGTGTTGTTTGGACAATGTTGTATATTACGAGGGTTGTACCAAAAGTAAGGTTCCCAATGAGCTACAATGTTGAGCGAAGGTGCTAAGCTGAATCCCACAACATTGCCATGCACAGTGGTTCCCCTACTCTCGAGTCCGCGATTCACTTTGTTGCTCATTATTGGCTTAGCAACCGTCAACAATGAAAGTGATGATCCCCATCCCTGCCAACTGTGAGGATCGAGCAATAATCCGATTTTTCCTTTGCAAGGAAGTTACCGCCATTGGAGATTCATCAGCAACTGACTGAACTTTATGACGAAGAGTGCATGTCCTTTCAGCTCGTCCACAAATGTTGCAGGGCTTTTGCCGAGGGTTGCACGGAAGTTCACAATGAAGAACGGAGTGGAAGACCGCCGGTTTTGGATTGTCCAGAAGATCAACAGTGAGCTGCTCAAAGATCGGAGGGTCACTGTCCGTGAACTTGTTGAACGCATTCCTGAAGCTTCCCACGGCACAATTGAAAGAACTTAACAGAAACATTGGGTTATTGCAAGATGTGTGCTTGCTGGGTCCCCCGTATGCTGACTGACGAACACATGCAGCAACGCCTTGACTGTGCTCGCAAGTTTCTTCAACAATTTTAGGGGGGGGGGGGGGAGGAGTTGTTAGTCTCAATCGTCACCGGAGATGATGCGTGGGTATTTCATTATATCCCTGAAAAAAAAACTCTTAGGTGGCAAATGCTTCAAGAGCGACGATGAAGTCCGAGCAGACGTCACACACTTCCTCAACTTAGGGATAGAAAAGCTGGACCACTTTCTTTAAAAGTGTGTCGAAAAAAATGGAGACTACGTTGAAAAATAATCAAAAGTGTAAGCTTTTCATAGATGTGAAAATTAATATAAATATACAAAGTTTTGTATTTGTAAAAAATATGGGAACCTTACTTTTGGTAAAACCCTCGTACTATAGTGTAATTGTAAATAGAAAACTTATCGGCAATCAATTAGAGCTGAAAAATTAAAAGAAATATCAAATATCCAATTTTTTTTATATCTCGAGGATGTCATTTAATTGTGACACCTTCGGGCCTACCTTTGGAGACACCTTCGGGCCTATGGATGAAGTGTTTTCACTTTGAAGAGTTAGCTAATTGTTAGGGTTCCCACTTAACCGTGAAAACCTTAAAACCGTGAATTAGCCGTGAATTTCGTCTACCGTGAAAAAACCTGGAAAAAGCCTTGAATTTCGCCATGAAACCTTAAAAATATCTCAATCTTGATAATAATACTACGATTGGCCGATCAAATTCGATATGTTAATCATGTTTCATGGTCAGGCACGCGCTGACTCTTCTGAGTCTACGCGTTTCTCTGCACACGAATGTTCGAAGTGTAGCAATTGGTCCGTAATATATGACGACACATTGACCGATATTTTCCGTTTTAATGGCGGAAGTCTGCTACTTTGTCTAAGCATTTCAATTTCAGTGATAGCTTGGGATGGACTTGTATTCGGAAAAGGACGAATGAAATAACTAGCATTTCTAATGGACCCAGAATGAACCAGTTATGAAAATTATCTGATTTGTAACTCGAGGTTCGGTTCCCACACAGAATTAGGGCACATGCCATATGCTTCGAAATATGAGTTTGAAATTGGAATTTTACTTTAGGAAACATTTCTACGGCAAATAGGCTCTGAATTTATGGCAATAGCTCTCAATGGACTACGCTCACCACGTTTGAATCTAAGTGAATAATGAAGTAAAAGTGAAAATAAAGTGTTTCAGCAGGTATTTATTTTGTCTTTAAGTATTTAAAACCAAGTGCATTATACAATGGAAACGAAACCCTTGGGTCGGGTTCGCGGGATACACTCCTGGGGCGAGGACTATAAGCGATTAGCTTTTCTCCTCTGCCCCCAGAAGGGGAAGGACGGGAAGGAACAAGGAAAGGAGGCGCCGCCGCGATAGGAGCCCGACGACGCCTCCAAGGAAAGGACGGGGAAGGAAGGAAGGGACGAGGAATCCTGCACCGTCACAAGGCGGGCAGGTCCTACCATCAGCGAAACCATGCATACGCAATTAATATTCTAACGACCTTGGAGGATTATTCTATGAGGAAGAATAATCCAACGATCAAATCGTTAGATCAAGTGCATTATACAGTGGAACCCTGATCTATCGTTCCCGCATTCATTGTTGCCCCAAGGCTCTATTCTAGGACCTCTGCTATTCTCTCTGTACATTAATGATTGCCCTTCAGTGATAAATCATTCTAAATATCATCTTTATGCTGACGATCTCCAAGTGTACCTAAATTCAAATGTTAAAAGCCTGTTCAATGGAATATGTAATCTAAATAATGACCTAGAAAATATCAACAATTGGAGCAAATCCAACTTCCTAAGCATAAACCCTAGTAAGTCCCAAGCTATTATAATTGGATATCCTAAAATACTCAAGTCAATCGACAGAGATCAATTACCGCAACTACACATCTCCGATTCTCCCATAAAGTACTGCGACGAAGTTATTAATCTAGGATTGATCATTGATGAAAGTCTGTCTTGGTCATCTCATATAACTAAGATATGTAAAGCAGTGAATAAGTCATTATTTCCATTAATACGTTTCAGAAACATTATTCCTATCTCCTTAAAGAAGCAATTAATTTCAACATTAATACTTCCCCATTTTGATTATGCCGATGTTGCCTTTCAAGACATATCTCAGATGCTGTCGAATAAACTTCACCGCTCCTTCAACGCCTGCATTAGGTTCATATTTAATTTACAAATATCAGATCATACCACCAATCATATTAACGATCTCAAATGGTTAAAGCCTAGTTCTCGACGCCGGATGCATATCCTATGTCTTCTTTATCAAATCTTACAGACAAATACACCAGCGTACCTCAGAGACGAATTTCAAAAACTTAGTAGAATACATGACTCAAATACGAGGGGAAATGAAAAACTCGTTATACCCCACCACCGGACAGTCAGATTCAATAAATCATTCATTGTTACTGCATGCCGCGAATGGAACAACATTGACCTACCACTACGTAAATCATCATCACTCGCCTCCTTCAAAAAGGCACTACACGTAAAACTTCTTCGAGAACAACAGCAAGACATGTAACATCACGGGAACAGTACGAAAGATTCATCAATTATCTCATCCGGCTTCATCTAATTTTCCTTTTCTTTACAGGTACTGGGTGAAATTTTCCATGTAATTCATTGTATTTGTATACTCAGGTTTACATTAGCTTTCTCAGTAGGTTTTCGCAGGTTTTTCACGCCCCCCTTCTTGTGTGGGCGTTTTCCTGCAGTGGGTTTTTTCCAATAAGGACGACAGTCAATATCCTTAGGTTTTTCCCACGTTCACTAACATCTTTTTACACTTGGTCAATAGTAACTTTGTTAAATTATAATGCTAATTGTTGATTGAAAATGGAACTTCTACTTATTTTTATGTAATTTCTCTGCATTTAATTTCATGAGCAACTAGACAATGTATTTAACTGCATATATTTACTGTTTGACGAGGGGTTAGATGGAAGATGGGACTTTCTAGTCCCAATCTCGCCCAATAAAGACGTATTATTATTATTATTATTGTTAGACGTTCCTGGTCCCAAATAAAGTTCCGTAAAGGCAATGTAATTTTTTCCCGCATCTATCGTTCTCCGAAGTATCGTTTTCCCTCATTGATCGTTTGAAGATTGCGGTCCCGTTGGATAATTTTCCCGCATCCATCGTTTGACGGAAATGAGGCGAAGTGTTTACAACGACTTGTTTGTGGCTTATAACGACAGACACCCCCAGGAGATTGAATAACTATGGGGAGAAGCTGAGTGCCGTGGGATAGTTACATTAGCGCATTTCCCAAGATCCGCTATCCCCCTCCACTCAGAACTCGCCTCCCCCCACTGAAGCTTTCCTCTTCTCCGAAATAAAAAAAAAAGGTCTCAGCTAGCGCAGGGATCATATTACGAAGACCTTAGCTTCGAAAAAAATATCAAGTTACACGAGAACAAAAGAAATGTTTCGCGCCCCCCCCCCCCCCTTATTATCACCCACTGACCTTTTTCAGCCTAACTGCTTCAAAGTTCCCAGTTTCTGGAGGTCAACTGCTGCATGAATCACCTATTAGCCCAAAAGGTGTCTAACAATGAATTTCGGCAATTGGCATTATACTTTTATTAGATTGAAATATTTGTAAAGTGCACGCAATTAATAAAAGACTGAGACCAAACACGAGGTATTTCTAATGTTATTTAAGCATTTAAAACAAGAAAATAGTTGGAAAAATACAATGATGACTTCTGGCGAAACTCGATATCCTCGTAGCTGAACTTCTCGGCATTTAATGTGGCATTTTTCCAAAAACAGGATATCTGGTTATCATCAGATATCAATTTACGAGTTATACTATAAGTCTCAGTTGTAAGAGTTACTGAGGAAGGGATATCTTCTCAAGATATTTTGTTTCTCCCTACTAACAATTCGAATTCATCTACTCATCTGGCGCTGCGATTATTAGAAAAGAATTTGTAAGTTGCCTTCTCTTTAGAACAAAAATTTTCATGGCGCAGTCATATGTTTATGCTTCACCCTCTGCAGTATGTTCTGCGTAAGACGTACGCGATAGCATCAGTTCCGAACTTCACCTCGCACGAGTGGTTCTGTGCTTTCCAATGTGGGTTCACTTCAAACTAGCGAGTGTTTTCAATGAGGGTTTAATAAAGTAAGGTTTCATTTTTTTAGTTTTTTTTCATCCGTCTTCGGACCATCGCCCTTCTGAAAAAAAGTGAGTACTTTAAAAGATGGACTTAAAATAATTGAATATGAAGAAAAGCATCCGGAATAGAAGCGCGTGAATATTGGAGAACGCCTCGGGCTGTCCGCTAACACATGACGGTAGGGGGTAGAGCGAGCTACGAGGTGAAAACAAGAAGTGGGATGAAGCAGAGGCTCAGGCGGGCTTGCCGCTGACGATTAACGCAACATTGTTCACGCTGTACACATGGCCAAAATTATATGAAAAAAAATTTATTAGACAGGAACATTACAAATAATTGACATTTTTTGGCCTCTATGATCCATCTCACAACCAATCACTGCGCCGGCGAAAGCGGTTGTTTTATGCATAACATTCACGTTGCTCTCGTGAATACGTTTACTGGAAATGGCATTTCATGGATTGTTACATCAGAGAGAAATCCATAATAGCAGGGTAAATGCCGAGTGGTGAGCAAACATTTTTAGTGAGGTGGCGTGTTCCTTCAGGACATTTGAAAGAGATATTATTCGAATCAACAATATGGCCTTAGTGTCTCGATAAAGTACTAGTATTTCTGTAATTGGCTAAAATCTTCTTTGAATCCTTTAACAAATATCATAGTTATGCGTCAAAATCCTGCGTTTCCTGGGACATAGGCAACCTATCCAAACATCCCTGCATCGATCGTTTCCCCGCATTCATTGTTTTTTTTGCCCATCCCCCTGAAAAACGATAGATTGAGGTTCCACTGTAATTGTATGAAATTGATTTATTACATTTTATAAACATTTTTAATAAAAATTTTCCGCGATCTCAGAAAGATTGGGTAAGGGAAATTTGGTTACTGTGCAGTAATAACAACATGTGCAAAAAATCAATCTCTCAGCGAGGAATTAAAAAAGGACTTCCGGTGTTCAGACAGAAGAAGGTCCTAAGGGCATTTGCATATTCAAGGAGGCCATGGTATTCGGCGTCCAGGCAAGAGTGCGGTTGGGTTGGGCCTTTAGTTGGCCCTGAATTTTCCAAATGTTGACGTCATAACAGTTATCACTTTTCATTGCTGTATTTACATTCACGGCGTATGTTGCGTACGTTAATTTTTAGTAATAATTAATTATTTTTTATTTTTTTTTATGTTTAATTTTTAGTTAATACACGGCCGGTGATTGTCCTATTGTTGACTTATAAACGGACCATGAATTTGACATTGAGACCGTGAAAACCTGAAAAAACCGTGAAAACTTGGAAAAAAACCTTGAAAACCTGGAAAAAACCGTGAATTTCATTATTTAGGCAGAGTGGGAACCCTGTTATGTCAATTATGACAGAGATCTCGAGCTTAGCTTTTGCTTTTTGAGCAATTTATCTCAAAGCGGGAGTCGAGCAGTAATTTTTTCTTGCTCGACTCTTGAAAAGTTGAGACTCAAACAGCCTTTATACATGTAGTTTTTCATTTTCTGTTATTTCTTAAAAAAATATAGGATCACAGCCATGCATATTTGAACTGTTTAGATCTCTGATTGTTGATCCACAAATTTTTAAAAGGTTAATAATGTGGTTCACGAAATAGGAATTAAACTTTTGTCAATTGATAGGTATACATTAAATTACATTAAATTTGCGAAAAAAATTATATTTTGCATTTGTAAAAAAATTGCAGTAACAGCCAAAATTAGTTTACTTTCAGGAATGAATAGTTATTCCCACTATTTAGGCAAATTTCTTTAATATAAAAATGGCCAATTAAAATTTATTTTCTCGTCAAAATGTATATTTACATCTTTCATTCTCAAAAATAATTTGTGAAAAAAACTTTAAAAAATATAAGGGCCATTAACTAGAAAAATGAAATCAGATGAGGTCATTTGATGTCAGGAGATAAATAAATTCATTTTACAGGATTAGTGCTCATTACGAAACAAGATTAAAATATTAGAGACTTTTATGAAAAATAAATCCTGGGATATGCAGGCAATGACTCTCAAATTCGCTGCAAGATAAGATAATAATAATAATAATAATTTTTATTGTTCCTAGAGATCACATATGTTCCGGTGACATTGGAAGCCGTCAAAATAAAGTAAATAGTTAAAGTAGATACCGTATATCTCCGAATATAGTCCCCCCTTTTTTTCCAAAAATGGGCGCGGAAAAGTAAGAGGGGGGGGACTATAATCGAGTGTAATCCAGTTAAGCATACTAAAGGTGACCATAAAGTTATAAATAACGGCATAATGGCTAATGTTCTCGTAGTCTTTCTATTTGAGTATATTTATGAGGATTATAATCGGAGATATTAGTAAATACTGCCACGTTTTACTGGAAATTAAGACAATTTTTACCACAAATGTTGTAAAGATAAGATTATTCCGATTCAAATAGCATATCGAATAGTATGCGTTTTCACGGAATCCATCGGGTAGCCGTTAATTTTTCTTGGAAAAGTATTGCTAGAATAATTCAATCGACACTGATCACTTAATGACGCAAATCAGTAAATAATTAAAATGAAAACTAAACACACACTATCATTACATTAATCGAGCACTAGAATTGAATCAATAATATATGTACCCGTCACTCATTTAATAGTTACACGATTTAAATAATTGCGAAAAATAAACATAAAGTGAACCTTTCGTGACGATTTAGCATTTCATTGCGTCCGTAGCTACTATATGTACGTCCATGTGCCCGTGCGATTCGTGTTTACAACCACTGCCTTTACCGCCTTCACAGAACAAGAATGCGCAATAGGTGATGCATTTGTTTCTGAAAAGGCGCATTAATCGACGACTTTAAACCAGAAGCGCCGGCATTACTGCATTTGATCGAAATCCAGCAACTCAGCATCGAAAGTGTGATCAATTTATTGAGGAATGTATTCAATTCGCCAGAGATAATTTCCTCAAATTCAAAGAATTAGAGGAAAATATTGTCGAATTTGTGCGCAAATGCAGAGCAGAAGCTCTTTGTGTAACTTATGCAATGATTCGCGACGAGGCATTGAACATTGATATCATATTTTTTTCAGTTTTAATGTTTGTTGGAAAAAGTTTATTTCTTAATTTTATTACTTTGATATTTGGAAGTCCTGTAGTTTAATTATTTTGCTTAGCAGGGATTTGATGGCAATATTTTTATAATATTTATAATTTATTTAACTCAATTTTATTTAGATTTCCTAAATTCTTCAGGTCACTTGGATTTGTGATGACTTGATGGGTGTGTTACACTGGATCTAAGGAAGTTTCAGGGCCAAATGCAATACTGTTTATGGGCTTTAAGTTAAAGCTTATATATTGACATTGTCTGTAGTCATTTGGAAATCAAAAATATTAATAATTTGTGAATGTTTAAAAAATACAATAGCCTTGGATACTTAAAAAATTTTCTCATTTCTTCATTACATCTGGTTAAGGAACTATAAATTACTGATACATGCAATGGATCACAACATGTTTTAGGTATAGTTATTTTGTTGTGATGGAAAATATGTGAACAGATTTGTTCTTAATCTTCACAGAAAATAATAGTTTTTATCGACTCAAGAATCTTAACTTGCTAACCACAGAAAAATTGCCTTCCTTTGCATTTTAAAATTTTTCCCAAAACTGAGGTCTCAAAATTGGGGGGGGACTATATTAGGAGATATACGGTACATACTCTTAACTTAAGAGTCTTAAGATAAGAGATGTGCAAATAGTATTCGCGAATACTCGAATACTAGAAAGTATTCGATATTCGAGGTCTTGAATAATTATGCTAAAGGTACGCTCTCGAATACTTTGAATTTCGCGCCGTATACTGTCGCACACTGTCGTTGGTAGTTGACTCGGAAAATTGTAAAGAACTCTAGTCGTTTAGTGCATGCAGCGCTCTTTTATGCAAGTTGACGAACTACATCAAATTCGCAGATTAGACCGGTAAAAAGGGTTCTACTTGGGGAACCGATAATGATTGGATGAAAAAATCCGAAAATCCCCGCTTTCCCCCACCAGGAGAACCTCAGTGCTGTGGGATAGCAACCTTAGGGCATTTCCCATGATCCGCTATCCCCCTCCATTCAGCACTCACCTCACCCACTCTGACCCTCTCCCCTTCTCTGAAATCAAACAAAAGGTCCTAGCTTGCGCAGGGATCGTATTGCGAAGACCTTAGCTTCGAAAAAAATATCAAGTTACACGAGAACAATAAAAACGAGTTTCACGCCCTCCCCCCTTTTCTCACCCACTGACCTTTTTCTGGCTACCTGCTTCAAAGTTCCCCATTTCTGGAGGTCAGCTGCTGCATGAGTAGTGTGGGATAGTTACATTAGCACATTTCCCAAGATCCGCTATCCCCCTCCATTCAGCACTAGCCGCCCCTCTAAGGCTTTCCTCTTCTTTGAAATAAAATAAAGGTCACAGCTCGTGCAGGAATCATATTACGAAGACCTTAGCTTAAAAAAAAATACCAAGTTACAGGAGAAGAATAGAAACGTGTTTCGCGCCCTCCCTTTTCTCACCCATTGACCTTTTTCAGCCTACCTGCTTCGAAGTTCCCAGTTTCTGGAAGTCAACTGCTGCGTGAATCACCTATTAGCCCTAAAAGTGTCTAACAATGACTTTCGGCAATTGATATTACACCTTTATGGGATTGAAATATTAGTAATGTGCGCGTAATTTAAAAAAGAATAAGACCAAACGCGACACATTTTTGACTTTATTTAAGCATTTTACGCAAAGAAATAAATGTCAAAATACGACAGAGACTTAGCATTCTGGTGAAACTCGATATGAGCAGCAGAGCTTCTCGGAAGTTGATGCGGTATTTTTTTCCCAAAGCATATATCAAGCAGGGTTCCCAATCAACCGTGAAAACCTTAAAACCGTGAATACGCCGTGAATTTCGTCTACCGTGAAAAAACCTGGAAAAAGCAGTGAATTTCATCATAAAACCTTAAAAATCTCTCAAACTTATAGAAAAAGAACTACAATTGACGGATCAAAAGAAAAAAAAGATATTTAAATCATGTTTCAAGGCCGAGCCACATAGAGACACATTTATCTCGACACGTATATTCGAAGTGAAATTATTGGCCCTTGTGCCATGACGACAAATTGATCTTGAGCCTGTGATTGGAAGACCGGCAAACTGTGTTCATTAACCCTGGCGAAAAATCAGACACTTCTTTACTTCCCTACCTCAGTGCTCCCTCCATTTTGCCTCTCACAACCTTAAGCTTCACCTAAATTTTGATATCGATGGGTGACGTCATGAGAAATAGCACTTTCATTGCTACGTTTGAATTCGCGGCGCCTGTCGCGGTTCATAAATTTTTAGTTAACGTGCGGGCGGTGATTGTTACGTCGTCAATATTTCTGCCTAAAATGGCTTATCAACAGACCGTGAATTTGACGATATTTACACCGTGAAAACCTGGAAAAAACCGTGAATTTTATAATTTAGTAAGAGTGGGAACCCTGTCAAGTTAAATCTCTATTGTCACAATCACAGACGAACGGATATTTTCTCAGGATATTTGGATTCTCCCTGACAGCAATTCAAATTCATCTTCTTATCTCGTGAGAACTTCCAAAGATGGACTGAAAATAATTGAAGAAAATCCGGTGGAGAAGCGCGTGTATTTTGCAAAACGCCTCGGATTGTCTGCGAGCACTTGACAGCAGGAGTGGGGGTAAAGCGAGCTGCCTGTTGAAAATAAGAAGTTGGATGAGGCCGAGTATCAGATGGGCGTGCCGCTGAAATGGCGTTTGGTAGATAAGAATGTATACATCAGACAGAAATCCATCGTAGCAGTGTAAATGCCGAGACGGCATGCAATCATTTTTCGCGAGGTGGAGGTATTTGAAAGAGATCTTAGTTGAATCAACCATATGCCCAAATTGTTTCCATAAAATTTGCTATTCGACCCATCTCTAGTTAAAAAAATTCTTTATTCCTAGGTCATTATACTAGTATGTGTATTTTGCAAAACACCTCGGATTGTCTGCTAGCACTTGACAGTAGCAGTGGGGGTAAAGCGAGCTAGCTACCGGTTGAAAATAAGAAGTTGGATGATGCCGAGTATGAGATGGGCATGCCGCTGAAATGGTGTTTGGTAGATATGAATGTATATATCAGACAGACATCCATCATAGCAGTGTAGCCGAGACAGCATGCAATCATTTTTTGCAAGGTGGTGTGTCCCCGTAGGATATTTGAAAGAGATGTTAGTTGAATCAACAATATGCCCAAATTGTCTCCATAAAATTAAAATATTCCAATAATCAGCTCAATTCCAGTTCGAATTCTTTAAAGGAAATCAAACTTACTCCCCATTATCTTGTGTTTCCTGCTGCATAGGCAACCGAGTCAAACATTCCCGCATTCATCGTTTAGTATTCGAGGTATTTGAATATTCTAGCATTGATTTAATATTTGAATTCGATATTCAAGTTCGAGAAATCTGCTATTCGACCCATCTCTACTTAAGATGATGCCATTTTCGTTTGAAGGAATTTAAAGAATCACAAAAGAACCATAATCACTCTCATTTTCTAGAAAAGTATATAATCTCATACATATAATTGCAAAAGATTCATAGCTTGTGACGAAATATCCTCAGTAACAAACAATCCAGTGAAAAAGAGCCTAATTAAAATTACATATTTAAGAATGACTGATGGACAAAAGCACATAATTACAATTACAGAAATTAAAAGTAATGACTAATTTGTGAGGGAATCTCAGTGCTTAATCTTCTCAGAAATGATCGTAGTTAAACTTCTTTTCACTTTTAAGTTATATATTCTCAATTTTAATATCTAATGACATTCAATTGAGATGACATCATTTTTGAGCAAGGCGTTTGTTTTGATGGCCCTTCCTGCATGCTCATTCGCATTTTCTTTCCCACCTCTTTGTTGCAGCGAGGGCTGATCCACGAGCATCGCAGAGAGTTCTCTGAGGCAAAGAGGTTTTTCCAGAATGCCGTGGCCATCAACCCAATACACGTGGAGAGTTTGCAACACTTGGTGAGTGCCGCGCACTGCATTGCATTGGGATGTTTGCTTCGGCACTTGTGGGTGAGATTGCATGAGGGTACTGGAGGCATGGCGTTGCCTTGGAGATGGCACTGTCTGGTTTGGAGCAGCAGCACAGGTTTACTCAAGGAGGGGTGGGTGCTTAACCTGGATCTGCCCAAAATATTTTTTTTAAATTAATAATTGGTATTCTAGGGAAATGCCAAAAGTCTCATTTTTACTACGTTCTGAAAATATTACATTGATCGGTTGTGTAGGTTCCGAGATACAGGCTGTGACATAAATGTCACATTGGGATCTGCTGTCTTTTGGTGCAAGTTAATATTTACCCAGGAAAAGCAAATATTTTTCGCATTGGAGCTGCAGAGTTCATTTAAATGATAAAAAAAACTAGAAAAACATATTTATTTTGTACATATTATTATTTACGTATGCTATTTTCAAGCTTTTGTTTTAATTAATAGTAAATTATTGAAAATGAAGCAATGATTTTCTGAGGTCCGTTGCTCGCGATTCATAAATTTTTCGATGTAAATAGTGATTTGTTAAGGTGTACAAATTTTCTGGATTTATTCAATCTCATTTCACAAATGTGGGGTATATTTAAATTTATAATGTTTATATTATAAACTTGTAAAATACAAATCAAGTAAAGTTATTTTAAATTTATGCAAAGTTTTCATCAGAAGTGTTATGAAATTGCAGAACCTTGAATTGACACAATCACTGGATTTGTTGAAGGTACATTTAAATAATATTTGTACATGGCTAATAAGTAAAACAGTTTAAAATGCATTTCCCCAATTTTGGAAAATAAATAGAATAAATACATATTTGAAAAATATTCTCACAACACATAAGAGTGTAATATAGTATAAAATTGAAATTTGAATCAATTTCTTATAAAATAAACTAAAGATTGATTTAGAGTTGAATGTCGGCGTATACGTACCGTTTTGTGTGGTAAGTAGAAAATAATTGTCCATATTACATGTATCGCATGCAGTGCGGTTGACGGAAGCGCAATATTCTCTATCACGGCGACGCCATCTTTTATTTAGTATAACAGGGACTAAATGATCATTATCATCATAACATATTTCATTGTCTGCCTCTGTTGAAAATGAAGTAGTACGGCGGTTATACTTGGCTTCGCATCAACATTTGGCTAGTTATGCTTGCACTATTACACGCCTGAACTCTAAGTGTGGCATGTAAAGACCAGCTTTTGCTTGTGAACAGATTGTGAACAGCTACATTCAAAAGCCAAGGAAAAATATTCCACCACCACCACCAAAACTGATTGTCTTCCACCGAATGAATTGCATGCAAGGATACCAAAATACGCAATCATACTCCTACCAAAAGAGAGTTTTCTCAGCGGGAAAAATCCCCCTGAAGCGTTGTTTCAATTTAGTGATCTACGGGCATAGCTCCCACAATTTGTCTTTCATGTCGAGCATCGTATTGTCTGCACAGTGAATGTATTTACTTATCACAAGGAACCTATTCCTTTGCTTGGCTGCGGTAAACATTGAGTTTTGAGCATCCCCAGAATCTTCCCAGTAGCTTGGATGCTTGATCGCTTGCTTGGATGGAACCCTGTCACAACCCCATAACAGTAAAATTCCTATGAAAATTTTCATATCCGCTACACTGATACTAGGAGGTGAAAAAGCAATAAACGTATAATTATCTGATTCTGCCATAAGAAAAAAGAATGTCATCTGAAAAAAACTTTTAAAAAATTTCTACACATGATTTTTCCCTCAATTTAGTAAGATCTGTTTCGGGGAATAACCTATTTCTTACAAAATGACCTTCTCGTCGCAAATTGGCAGCTTCTCTTTTTACTTTTTCCTGTTAGAGAAGTGATTTAGGCTTCGTTGACTTCGAATCCTTTTCCTCATGTGTAACTGGTACCGAAATTCTTCCGGACTTCTCTTGAAATTCATTAGCATTACCATTATAAAGCCATAAAAACAAGCCCCACTCTTGCCCGAAGTTGTCTTCCCGTTCAATTTTCCACAAGTCCACCAGCCTGGTCATCTGCCATGTCCTCATCAGTGACAACTGCTGCTTCTGATGGCTCAAGGGATATTGATTATACTTCGTCAAAGTCTTTGTTTTCCAGAAGCTCTTTGGCTTCACGCACTGTAATATCTCTGAGCTATCGATATCACTAATATTAAAAAATTTAATTCAAAAGTAATTACCGGAATAAAAGTTGATAAATGCAAATTTATCGATAAATTGATAAATAATAAATCGTTTGGCGAGTACGTATATGAAGGAACAAACGTTGAAATTACAATAAATTCTAACTAGAGCATAAATTCGCAACTTTGAAGATTTGCATAGGGATCCGCCCAATGTGACATTTATGTCACAGTACCATTTATCAGAGAATATTACAGAAATGAAAAGCAATACCAAACACATTAATATATTATTGATAATAATGTATCATTATATTGATATATACCAAAAATTGTTGTTGCTGTAGCGCATATAGTTAATGAAAAAATTAATTTATTACACAAAGGGAACGTCCATTTTTTGTATCTTGGGAAGGCGCCTAAATACCAGGGGTACTCAAAGGATAGGTCTTCACTCTCACTTGACAATTCTTACTCTGAATTGAAGCACTTAGCTTCCTCTTTCTAATAAAGTATGAAACACAACAATATACCGTGCCCGAGCGATGCAAGAATCATTACAGTCGAGCGATACCGGGTGTGACATTTTTGTTACATTGGGCGGATCCAGGTTAATGGCAAATTCAAATGGAAGAAGGCAAGAGGTGCTCTCCATTCAATTTAGATGTACACAATTCAAAGATATCCTCTCGGCAATGATAAGTTTATATGTTGTAGTTTCTCTTGATTGCTGGTCAATAAAAGAGTATTTAGGTTCTTGCCAAAATTCTGATTCTTATCTATTCTCATATGTTCTCATAGCCTAGGCTTCAGTGACGAAACTCACAGGCGAGAATTCAAAACCATCAATTATGGCACTCCATTGTTTGTGAGAAACTATATACACTTTTATTGACAAACAGTACTTGCCGCTATAAACTTAGTGGTAGTGGATAAACATGCTTTAAATATAACCAACAATAATTCTCCAAACCATGGACGAAGTTTTGGTGAGGCTGAGGGGAGCCTAGAAAGTAAATTTATCCTAAAAAAGTACAAAACCTGTACATTCAGGTAAAATGGAAACAAAAACATCAAAAGTTTAGTAATTTAGTATTTATTAAAGTTTAGTGGGTTACGAACCGTGTTCAGAATAATTATAATTTTTTTTAGAAAGAGTGACACATTAAATGAAAATAAATAATATTTACTTAATAGGGATGGATGGACTTTTTTCGAATCCTGTTTTTTTATAAAAAAAAGATTGCCTTAGACTTTCCAGCATTTGTTTGTTTATTTATTTTTATGTTTTCCCTATAACCCAAGGGAAAATATTTTTCAATACAAAGATTAACAATTCCAATGATTACTTCAAAAAACTTACCATATTTCTCCGAATATAGTCCCCCCCTTTCCTTTTACCATGGGCATTTTTGGAAAAAAGGGGGGACTATAATCAGACATACACGGTATTATGTTACAAAAACATTTTTACAAAATAAATATCAAAAAACATGAAAATAAAATATAAATACACACTTATTTACAACCATTACAATAATCTTCCAAAGAAAATATTAAATAGCATACAGCAATGCATGCTTTGCAGGTCATCATAACGAATTATTCTTAACCCCTGAAGCTCGGCGGGCATTTAATTAAATCCCATCCCAGCGGCCGGATGAGATTTAAATGACTTCGCCTTTTTGGCATACTGTCATTCAATAATTTATCTCTTTCATGATATACAATCAGTATCGTTGAAAATTATTGTAAACCTGCAATGTATAATTCACTACTATATAATAATTTTTCGAGCGATTTGAATAAATATTTATCGTTTTATGTATCTCCTTCTATGAACTAATGAATAAATTTTCAGTTTCGAAAGATTTAAATTTGGTTTCCAATAAGCTACAAGATCTCTGGCATTCCATGCATTTAAAAAAATACAATTACATAATGTATTTTGGTTATTTGGGGTTGAAAATTTCATAATAGATTGGATACACTCGATAGGATTACCCGTTTCGCCTACTTGAAAATTTATCACTTCGCCCATTTTGCTGACTTTGTTCTATTATTACCGTATCATTTCATATAGGTTATCAGGTGCTAATTTTTCAAATGTCAATACATAAATATTCAAATGATTTTACCTTAGAAATCTGCTTTGTGTGACATGATTTGAAGCAATCCAAACATAATCCCACTGCACATTTTTCACACCAGTACACGCAGTCTCTTCATCTCCCATATAAGGCACAAACTGCACACCTCCTGTGAGACTTTGATTTCTTCCCAGCTGCAGGAATCGTCCTTAGGAAATGTGTTTCTGTGAGTCTTGGTACTAAATTGTGTAAGGAGTGACGACCATGTCCAAACAGTTCGTATGACGTTGGATATTTCAAAAATATTACCTCGACCAATGGCACGCGAAATGATAAGTCAAATTTTTATACGTGTTTTTCCTATGATCAACATATGAATTTAGGACTGCGGCATTCAATAGTCTCCTAAATAACTTCATACACCACTTGCAATGGTGTTTTCTTTCGATTAGGTACGAATGCAGTAACAGGTCCTTGAAATTCACCCCACCAATGAATTTATTATAACCTAACTCAGACTTCCGAGTCTCTTTTTTGCCTTCAATACTAATCGCATTTCGTAGGATCCCCAATTATAAATAAAAATGCCACATACAGGAAGTACACCCTATGAGAATTTCAACACAGAGCCTGAAAGAACACCACACAGCATGAATGACTCTAGCGGACTGAAGCGCTTGGTTTCAAAGCTTCATCAAGAGACGAGAAAATATCTCGAAGGGGTCCTGGTATACGCTGACTGTTTAGAGGGAATCTTATCTTCATTGATTACTATCCAGAAAAAAAAAATAAATGCAGAGCGAAGCACATGGCCCCTTCGCTTATGACGCCTAGGACTAACGAGGCAGACCAAACACACTTAGGGCTCGAGGTGATGACACACAAGTAGAAGACGGAGAGAAGGCAGTGAGCTTAGAAGATACCGTATCTCATGTTAAAGTAGCTGACCCTTCTTGATGTCTCACAAGCAGAATAGACGGCAGTTTTCAAGATAGTACAGTTGAAGGAAGGCATTGAGTTTTTGGACCGAATTCGTTTAAAACGTAATTTCATCGAAATATTTATGAAAATCCTGAAGGCATAAAGTCGCTATGAATATGAAGAATATTTTATTGGAGAGGAAAAATATTTCTTCAAAAAATAGAGCAATTAGTTTAAATTTAAAATACAATATTTGGCGGAGAAAAAATATTATACACAGGTCAGGAAGCGTACTGGGTATGCATGACGGCGGCATACGAAATTTAAAGGGCGCGTACGCATGACGGCGTTGAGGGGTTAATTATGATAATTATCTGGGATATAAATACATTTTTATCCCAAGATAAATCTAACTGTTCACACGCAATGTTGTATTCCCTGCACATTCTCATGACAGGTGAGTTATGGCAGTATTTTGATTTTACAAGTGGAACGTAGAAGATCTGCTGGTACCTTTGGTTAAATTGTGGAATATAAAAATTTAATTTGTGGAGGATAGCTGTCTTTTCCATATTCTATTATTTCATATAAAAACTTATGCCCTATGCCCTACCTTCTTGCAGAAAGTGACACACGTCCATAAAATTTGGCATATTTTTATAATATATATAATTTTTGTACATTGGATATATAGTCAAAGCTCATTTATGAAACTTTCGGCAGAGAACAAAAAAAAATTTCATAAGTGAGGAAGTTTCATAAGTGAGAATTTTGGGTATTTAGCGTGAAATCCTTTTCAGTAATAATAATAATAATTTATTTATTTGCCAGACGACAAGTATTGTACATACATTGTATATGGCACGTCATGAATACAAAATCAAGTTACATATATACAAAATGGCAGTTTAAAATCAAAGGCAGTTATAAAGATAAATATTCTTCAACGGAGTAGAAACATTTGGATAATAAAAAGTTTTTAATCTTAGTTTTGAAAGTCGACAAACTCATAGGAGCTTTTAGGTTCTTCGGAAGCTTGTTATAAAGCCTTAGAGTCATTGTTCTAAAGCCACAGATAGCTTTCTTAGTACGTACAAATGGGACATGCAAGTCTCCCTGCTGCCTAGTACCCTGGTTATGAATATCCGAGTTTAGCGGAAAGTCCTTAAAGTTTGACTTGGCATATAATAAAACAGAAAGTATGTAGACACAGGGAATAGGTAGCACGCGAAGACATTTAAACAGAGGGCGACATGGGGTTCTACATGGTTTGTTTGCAATCAAACATATAGCTCTTTTTTGGATTTTAAAAATGGTCACTGCATGGGGTGAAGAGCCCCAGTGTAGAATGGTGTATAGTAAATGGGGGTAGAATTCCCCATAGTAAATAATTAGAAGAACATCAATGGATACAGTGGACCTAATTGATCTGATTAGGAAACACTTAGAGCTGAGATGACCAGCTAGATTAGAGACAAGTTTTTCTCAGGAAAGATGCGCATCGATATTCATTCCCAGAAACATGGTGTCGTCAACCTGTGGAATACGTGTTCCATTTAGGTCAACATTAAGCAAACTAGGGGTTTTATTGAAATTAGAGAAGTAAATAAGTTGGGATTTTGTGACATTGAGATTAAGACAATTAAATTTACACCAAGTAAGAACCTGATCGGAGACAAAGTTGGCTACTGTATGTAACCCTTTGACAGTTGAGGACGTTATCATAAAATTGGCATCATCAGCATATAATACTGGGTGAATACCAGTTGCTGAGGATACAAAGTTGGTGAGGTCATTTATGTATAATAAAAATAGAATTGGGCCAAGAATAGATCCTTGAGGAACACCTTGGGTCAGAAATTTCGGAAGAGAATTGAACTTATGACCATTCGACACCACTGAGACAATTTGAGATCTATTGGAGAGATATGATTCTACCCAGTGATAGGGAATACCTCTTATGCCAAAAGAGGGTAACTTATTCAGCAAGATACGGTGGTTGACACTGTCGAAAGCCTTGGAGAAGCCATAAAATATGCCAAGTACTTCCGTTTTGCGGTCTAGTGCTGTTAAAATTTTGTCGACTACCTGGGCAATAGCAAGACTGGTAGATCTGTACTTGCGGAAGCCATATTGAAAAGGTGATAGGAAGTTGTTTGACTCTAAATAAGAGGTCAGTCTTCTATAAATAGTTAATTCAAAAATCTTGCCAAACTGATTTATAAGTGAAATGGGTCGATAGGAGCTGAAATTTTGGATAGAGCCCTTCTTCTTATAGAGTGGAATTACTTTAGACTCCTTTAGAGAATCGGGAAAGGCTCCTTGTTGTAATGAGGCATTAACAAGGAAAAGAAGAGGGGATTTATTATAATCATAAGACAGGCGTATTAAGTGATATGGAATTTCGTCAGTACCTGCACAAAATTTAGAGCAAGACTTGCGGATAATAGAGGTTAACTCAGTTTCAGAGCAGGGGTAAAGGAATAATGAGGCTGTTGAACAGTCGGGTTGGTGAGATGGACGTCCAGGGGTGGGAGTTGAACCATTGGGTTGGGAGAAATGATCGTTAAATGCTGAAGCTAATTTAGATGGATCATTAATTAAATTACCAGATTCATCTTTTAACTGGAGGTGGGTGGGTTTCTGCTTCATTTTAGAACTGTTTATAATTTTCCAGATGATTTTGGACTTATTATCAGCATGAATAGGGGCCGGTTTGTTTCCAGAATGCAATTACTCATTAGGAGGCAAGAAATTGAAGCCTAATAATCCTCTTTACTCACAAGCAACACCATAGATGATGTCTAACTTTAAGAGAAACATAACTTTGCATTCTTGAACAACATTACCCATGGTTGAACGTCTTGGTCGAATTGCTAGTATTTCTGGCTCTAAGCTGCAAGGCCTTGGCTCTTACTGGAGAAATTTCAGAATGGTTTATCCTGATGTTGGAGGCAGGAGACATGCAAACAAAGTCGTGCGAAAACTAATGGATAGATCTCTTTTCTGTGGGCACAGTTTATACAGTGACATAGCCAGGATTTTGAAATGGGGGGTTGTTTAACGGAGATTTTGGGGCCTTCTGGAGGGTACGGGGGCCATTTTACTCGTTTTTGTCACCTCTTATAAGGCTCAATGGGGGTTGTAACCTGGAGCCCCCCTCGTGGCTACACCACTGAGTTTATGCATGGAAAATTATAATAATTCTGTTGAAATATAAGGTGAGTTACTCAAAAAGGACACTTACACCACTGAAACTCCAAGAACAAACAGAAGAAATAATCCTCTTCACGTCCCAAGCTATGCTCTAAAAAGAGGTGAATCAGTATACCTCATATGGTGTATGATGTGCGGAAGTTCAAGGGCTGTGTTTGAACCCTTGTTTCAAAGAATTTCACAAAAGCTTCTTAATGATCGGTTAGTTGCATTGAAATAAATCTTTTTCCAAATTATTCATAAATATTTCTGCTCGTTAGGGTGATGGTGGGGATCCTATAGCCAATCCATTATCATGTTGGTAATGGTTGTTACCATTGAACACAAAATAATTCTGGTTAACACAGAGTTTTATGATATGTATTAGTTCCTTGACTGTATTTTGAGGTGCTTGGGAATGAGTTAGTTAACACTTTCTCTGCAAGCTCAACTGCTTTCTCTTTCGGGACACAAGGAAAAAGGCTCACTATGTCGAATGACATTTTAAACCTAGGATACACCAGGCTTATTATTTCCTTTACATTCCCCTTCGTAAAAGGGAAGTGATTGCGTGCTATCTGCATTCACTGGAACTCCATGTTCCTGTTTTCCAAGACTCGCAGTGCACGACCGCCCTCCGTGGTCACAGATACGCGTCCCGAAGCGGTTGCAACCCGAGCAGCTTGTGTGAGACGCGACCACATGGCGTGGTGCCCGACTGTGTACTTTCCGTTGTTGAGCTGTGGTTTTGAAGCATTTGTGCAAACCAATTTGCTGCATCCGAGATCACGCAGCCACGGGTGCATGGTTTTCGAAACGAGGTCTTACATATATGGAGCAGTAGGAATACAATAATGTTACCGCCACTAAAAATATCGTGCTCTGGCGAAGAAAGCTCTCAATTGGTTAGGGAAGCACTCTAAAATAGCACAATGAGTACATAAATTATAATATATTGTATTTTTTTGCATAAATTATGAACATTAAAATGAAAGTTTGGATTACATATGTATTTGTGTTGCCAATTATTAGTGCCATCTCTCATTGGCCCGAATAGTACGCAGTGTGGTGTATTTTAAAAATATGTACTGGGAACACATTTACTGACATTGATGATTTTCTTTACAGTACATAGTATAGCTTCCTGAATGTAGGTATTCCCTGAATCATAACAGCATACTCAAGTTTTTCACCAATTGCCAAGCTTAGAATATGCTTAAGTTATAAGTTTATGCTATCTATGAAAATCAGTGAAATACAGATTCCATTTGATCCATTGTCAGTAGATGTGAATAATAAAAATAATCAAAGGTATCTCAGGGCACCACGTTGAATGAGATAAAATTTGTCAAATATTAGTAATGTGCAGCCACAAGTGCAAGGAGAGTTACATCTTTTTACTTCCGACTACTTGGGATTCTTCTTCCAAGAAGGTATTATGAACAGTAAAATTCCACATCCAGGTCTGTTTTTTTTCAGTGCATTTGGATCTTATTTTATTATTTGGTGAGACATAATAACCTCGGATATTTATCTGACTTGCTTATATTGCTTTAGTACTCAAATGGTCATAAGACATAGAATTCATCAGTGTAGGTAGGCACTTTAAAAACTCTCACACAACAAGACATATGGAACACAGCGAGCTAAACTGTGTATGAACAAACTTTTGCAGTAGACCCATAATTATAGTTGTTTTTCTAAACACTTATCCACAATAGACACACATAGTAGAGGAGGGGTTGAAATAGATTAAAAAATTGGCCTTACGTGATAGCTGTAGTTGATACCCCAAAAACTGCTTTTATTGATCTCATTTGCAAAAATAATGCCTTCTTGGCAACCCTTCAATTTCCTCAAAAACGATTCCATTTATAAGATGGGAATTTGGCCATTTTTAAAGAAGCACAGACATAATTAGGTCTGCCATAAGATGTTGATGGGTTGTGGTTCTTGAGGTCATATATTTTGTCTCTTGCGTGAGCTGTCCCCAGCTGACTTCAGATGTTGAGACAGCGGTAGCGTTGGTGGAAGGTTGCAGTGATTTCTGTGGCCTAGGTGGGCACAGTGTGATTGTCCCAATTTTTGGTGTTCCTATGACTTATATTATGCATGTCACCGGCTTAAAATAGGGATGGATTATCTCCTTATGCTTAGAGGTAGTTGTGGGGAGGAACAGACAAAGGCTTGGTAATCAATTTGTCCAATCCTTGGTCTCTTGTCTGGTGTAGTGACAGGAGTCTCATTTCAGAATACCACGCAAGGGAGCTGTGTTGTGTTTGAATGTGCTGCCAGAATCAGCCTCATTGGAAGAAGTCTTTCAGTCATATACTTACATATGTAGCTTGTACATTCTTGTCATTTATATTCTGGAGGAAAAACACCGGCTGATTCAGATAATTGAGTCTGTGGGAATCCGTGTTGCACTAACCTAGTTGATTTTGTTATTCAGGGATTGATGTACCATTACTTGGGGAGCCATCGGCTGGCTGAGAAGACGCTGAGGGATGCAACCAAGATCGACCCTACGTCGCACCAAACATGGTGAGTGTCTCCAAAGTGCCTTGCTTCAGTGCATACATTTGATGGCTAACCTCTTATAGCCTACCTGGGATTCCTGCTGCTTTAAATGGCTCAGGTCCATTCAGTAAACAATTGGATTCTCTTGTTGTCAGTCTAAGCAAATGCAGTTGTATTCAGTGAATAGATTCATTTGCTCACTCACTCGGCTACTGGTGTAGTAGCAATGGCCAAAGCTTATCGTTGTTATCATTAGCTCCCTACTCAGGGACGTTAAGCACCTGGAGAAAAAGGCGATTGTGAGGACAGGCCTTGGGAGTGCGAATGCGTGAATGGAATGAATTTGTGTGGCTGGGAAAGCAATGAGAAGAGAGAGAGATAGTGAGATAGATCACCAGAGGGACAAGCAGTTTGCTGCATGCTGGCAGTAATACTCACCCTCAACTCCTCTAGTGGTGACAACTGGTGCTAAACTCAATAAGAAAACACGAGAAGTATGTCAACGCAAATGGGGAAAGGGAGGGATACCCAACGAGGAGACGTCAACCAATGAATTTTTGTTTATTTTTCAGCTCTTATTGATTGCCATTAAGTTTTCCATTTACAGTGAGACTATATTAATATGCAACAACATTGCCCAAACAGCACAATTTTCAAATAAACGAGCACAGCATTAACCCCTAAAGCAAATAGAGACAGATTGGAAACGCCAACTGCAAATATCACTTAGCGCGCCCAGCTTTGCTTTGAAGGCAACGACGTCACTGAAGCAAGATATGACTTGTTCGTCCTTGACTCCCTCATTTGCAGCCTTGTTGCTTGAAATACGGAGGGAGCACGCTCCTTCCACTCCACCTCCCCTTTACGCGCTTCTGCTGCCCACCCCTTCCTCATGCTGAGCGGTCGAATACCTCGTTGCACGTGACGTTAATGCTGTTTTAAATACTGTTAATTGTGTTGCTGATTGTGCAGTCACAATTTAATTTTGATAAAAATGTCTTTCATTGTGTAGAAACATTTCTATTGAGAGCTCAACGTATGCCATGTGCGTGCGTGAAGTTATCGAGAGGAAGTGCTAAATGATCCACCTCAGCAGTGAGCTCAGTATGCAGGCTTGTAAATATCACACATTCAGATGCATACATATTAGAGATGGATCGAATAGCAGATTTTTCGAACTCGAGTATTGAATTCGAATATTAAATCATTGCTCGAATATTCGAATACTAGAATTGCACAAAGCATATTCAGCCAATTTTTTTTTTCTATTTCACTTGATGAATGTATAAATAAAAAGGTATCCTGTGGAACCTCGATCTATCGTTTTTCAATAGGATGGACGAAAAAAACGATGAATGTGGGAATGTTTGACTAGGTTGCCTATGCAGCAGGAAACTCAGGATTTTGGCGAGTAAATATGATTTCCTTTAAAGGATTCAAACAGGAGTTTAGCTGATTAATAGAATATTTTATTTTATAGTAACAATTTGGGAATATAGTTGATTCAACTAATATCTCTTTCAAATATCCTAAGGGGACACACCACCTTGCGAAAAAATGATTGCGTGCCGTCTCGGCATTTACACTGTTACAATGGATTTCTGTCTGATGTATATATTCTTACCTACCAAACGCCATTTCAGCGGCACGCCCATCTGATACTCGGCTTCATCCAACTTCTTATTTGCAACAGGTAGCTCGCTCTACCCCCACTCCTACTGTCAAGTGCTCGCAGACAATCCGAAGCGTTTTGCAAAATACAAGCTCTTCTCCGCCGGATTTTCTTCTTCAATTATTTTCAGTCCATCTTTGGAAGTTCTCACAAGATAATCAGATGAATTCGAATTGCTATCAGGGAGAAACCAAATATCCTGAGAAAATATATCCCTTCGTCTGTGACTGTGACAATAGAGATTTATAGCATAACTAATAAATTGTATAACTAACTTAATATGTTTTCTTTAGACCATATAAACTGGTCTAAGATGTCTAATGCAAAAAAATACTGCATTAACTTCCGAGAAGCTCAGCTGCGAGGATATCGAGTTTCGCCGGAATGCTAAGTCTCCGTCGTATTTTGATATTTATTTCCCTGCGTGAAATGCATAAATAAAGTCAGAAATACGTCGTGTTTGGTCTTATTCTTTTTTAAATTACGCGCACATTACTAATACTTCAATCCAATAAAGGTGTAATACCAATTGCGGAAAGTCATTGTTAGACATCTTTTGGGCTAATAGATGACTGACTCATGCAGCAGTTGACCTCCAGAAATGGGGAACTTCGAAGCAGGTAGGCAGAAAAAGTCAGTGAGGGAGAAAGAGGGAAGGGTGAAACATGATTCTATTACTCTCCTGTAACTTGATATTTTCTTTTGAAGATTTTGATTTATAGTCTTCGTAATACGAACACTGCGCAAGCTGGGGCCTTTTGTTTGATTTCTAAGAGGAGCAAAGCGTCGGAGGAGGGGCCGAGGGCTGATGGATGGAGGGGGTAGCGAATTTTGGGAATTGTGCTATATAGTTACAATCCCAAGGCACTGAGGTTCTCCTGGTGGGGAAACCGGGGATTTTTGGATTTTTTCACCTGAGCAATTTCGGTTCCGCACGTCGAACTCTTTTCACCATTCTAATCCGCGAATTTCATGTAGTTCGTCAACTTGCCTAAAACGGTGCTGCATGCCCTAAACGACTAGAGTTCTCTATATTTTCCCGAGTCAACTACCAACGACGTGCGTGCAACAGTGTATGGCGAGAAATTCAAAGTATTCGAGGTCGTACCTTTAGCATAATTATTCGAGACCTCGAATATCGAATACACTCCAGTATTCGAGTATTTGCGGATACTATTTGTACATCTCTAATACATATGTATGTGGGTGGGAGCCAGCTTGATACCCAGGACCACCTCACTCATTGACAATATTAGGTGTTATTCATATTGTAATATGTGATTTTCTCATGGCATGTGAAAGAGGATCAGTTGCAGTGGCGCCGACTCCATGGGGTCTGAGGGGCCCAAGCCCCCTCAAACGTTCGTTATGGGTGTGAGGAAAAAATTTGTCCGGCTTGTCGATTTTCCCCGGAGTGTCCAGGTATCGAAATTCGAGTTATCAGGGTTCTAATGTTGATCATATGACTCTTCTAAAATGCTTAAAAAACTTAAAACTTTCTACTTATAAAATTTCCTGGGACAAGATCCCCGTTTTGGGCCCCCCCCAATATTTTTTCTTAAGTCAGCATCCCTGATCAGTTGTGAGCAGTGACATATCCAGTTAGGGGCTATGGAGGGGCTGTATCCCCTTGCTGATTGTATATTCCCCTGGGGTATCCGTTTTACATGAGATAATATGGTAATTTAATTTGGACCCCCACTACTTCTCGGAGGTCCCCTTTCAACCCCCCCCCCAAATCACCCCATTGTCCACATCTATCCTGGGATTCCCACTGGTTGTGATATTTTTTATGAATAGCATCACTCCCACAGCAGCGAGAGTGGGGAGGGCCTAGTTCAGTCCAAGAGTCCAAAGGCAGTGCTTCTTTGGTCAAATGCAGAATTTGGGTGATTGAGGCGAACTCTTGCTGTTTTTCTCTGCTTCGCAGAACATTCATCTTTTGCCACTATCTGGGGTGTGCTTAAGGCTACTGGGATGTTTTGGGGTTAGTATGTGCGTATTAATTTTGTTAAGCCACCATTTGATGGGCATGTGTGTGATGTTGCAGGTACAATTTGGGGAAGGTGTTGGAGGCGATGGGGGAGTATGAATCGGCGAGCAACTGCATGATCACAGCGCTTGAGGTGGAGACAACGTCGCCCGTGCTCCCCTACGCCACTGTCCCCATCACATTTGAATGAGACTCGTTTGTTGTGTTTCTTCTCAGCTGGGCGTCAATCTAGATGTTTGTTTGGACTAGCAACTAAGCTGTGTTGAGGTGAAATTTTCCAGGCAGATAGGAAGTGGTGGATATGGCAACGGAAATGAGATGACGTGTGAGACATGTTTGATGTGGTGATGCTGCCACCTCTTCTGTTTTTTCTTGTGTGGTGAAATTCTGTTTTCACTGTTTCCATGAATATGTTCTCCATTTTATTGGAACAGTTGTTCTTTAAATTAACCCAACAGTATAGAGTCGCCTATCATTCCATTATTTATGGGTAATATGTCTTGTTTGGTATTTTGGTGGCCATTCAGTGAAGAATGTCAGTGTTTTTCTTGGATGGTCACCATTATAGGTATAGTGCATTGACAATGGATTGACTCTTCACTTATACATATGAATATTAATTATGAACATAATTATGTGGTGCACCTGTTGCTAGCCAATTCAAGACATGTGTATTTTTGTTTATACGATACATTTAAAATAATTTATATTTGTATTATAAGAATTTTTTCCAAGATGTAGTGGTGTCACCTCATCATAGGTTGTTTATTGTTTCAATTTGTGTTTCAAAAAGTGAAGGAGAGAGTTTGAGAACATCAATGCAATGCTTGTTCTTGGTTGGATGTACATAGTGTGTGTGTGTGGATTATTCGTTGGTAATTGTTTTGTATCCAATGAATTGTTATCACCTGTGCATACTCATTTATAATGAAGTCATTAATAAGTTATATTGATGTAATTAACCAATGTTGTTATTGATGAAGAAAGTATAATATAGTTTGTGGGTACAAATTTACCCCCATAAAATGTGTTGTGTCCAAATACACATGTTCATGCCGATGTTGTATACTTCTTGGAGACATTCATTCCACTTGAGCCTCTTTCACCACCCTCCCTCCTGCCCTGCAGATCCTTCTTCCTGCTCACCTAAAAAATGGAATTCTGCTCAGTTGATTTTAAACTAAGAGTGGAGTGTTAACACTGGATTTCACTGTGAGACTTAAGTTAGTTAAACTTTTTAGTTGGCTAAAGTTTCGAAGCTGGCAACAAATCACGCTTTATATATCACACACAAATTGGTGAACATGTGCAATCAAGAATCTATGTGGGGAGCCAGAATTTATTTTTGGGCATTTTACGATGCGGAGATATTATGAAACGGAAATTGCATCGTTTTAATTTCTATATACAAAAAAATTAATCCAAATAAAACTCTAAAAACAGAAAATTCTTATTGTGCTAATGCCATTGCGAGAGCAAAGAAAAATGATACTGAAGACGAAGGGGGTGACTGGGGGTAATCCAGTAGGAAATTAACCTCACTTCAATAAATTACACGAAAGTAAATTCGACCATGTTTATTACGATGGTAATTACAGATGCTCCATGTCTTTCACATGCAAAAGTCCTGCTCCAATGCCTTTCTCTCTGTGTCTCTGTCACGTGGTGCGCTAGGCTCCTCGTACCCTGTGCGTACGCAGTGGCAGGGACCCCAGGGTCTTAGGGCAACGACCTCAGCCAGGTGGCTGTCCTTGGTGACGGCCCTCGAAACTAAGAGCTCGGTCACACTTATTAAAACCAATTAAACATTCATACATGGCCTCTTATAAATCAAAGTGAACACAAGGAAGATTCCCAATTGCACGATTGTAACTTCTCAACAAGAATACATATGTGGATCACACCGAGAAATAAAACAAATATGTACCATGTATTTATTCTAGAATTGCTCACTGTGATATTTAAATGAATGTTTGTTTAAAATTTACACCATTCTTGTATAACAATAATTTATTTACTTTATTTAACAATCATGGCATGACTGAACTTGAAAATCAAGTCTTACTTGCTGATTTTGAACCAAATTTTCAGTTTAGCTATTGAATTAATTTCTTTGGAGACATAATATTAATAGTACAAACAAAAAATGTTAGTGGCGTTTGAAACCATGATTTATAACTATATTCTGGAGTACCAAATTTGCACATTCATTGATCAGTAATAGACTATAATAGTCAACAGTACGAATCAAGAATATGATTGTATTTCTCATGGGTGAGGCAGAACTGGGAAAATATTGTGAAAGTTATTTTAAAGTGCCAATAAATTTTAATCTTGTAACAGTATGGCAGAACAATAAGAAATATAAACAAAGTTCTTGCAACATTATGCTATGCCTAGATTATATAAAAGAAATTTTGGACCCATTTTGAAATAGAGCACGTATTTCCGAGATGGTAGCTAAATAGAAAATGTTTACACATGCATCAAAATCAAACAACGACAGGAAATGGTATCAAATTAATTTCATCAAAATTTTTTTGTCTTAATTAAGGTCTAAGATTCAAAATGCTATAAAATCATGGCTATTTGACTATGGGGTGATAGATAGTTGGGATTTATTATGACAATATTCTTTTAGGTTTGCCTTTTCCTTGTCTTGACCTGTGTTTCTTAATTATGTATCATGAGTATCTTGGAGTTTAGGTCAAATGATAGCAAAACTTTTATGCCGACGTTTTGGTTTATTTGTAAACCATCTTCAGGGCTTTAAATGAAAAGCGAGTGTACACTATTAATTTATTAACAAAATTAAATGTTACAAACAATATTTTTTACAATAATATAATTTAAAAAATATAAGGTAGCTGCAAGATTTTTGACGTACCTTATTTTTGCACAGGGTTGCTTATTGATAGTAACTAGTAATTATTATTAAGTATATATATTAAGTATAAGTATTAGTAACTAAGCTATTACCTAACTTAGTTACCATCAATTTTGATTAATTAAATAGAAATAAATTTTACTAAGATTCTCAATGTCTGATATTTTATTACAGCTGTTATTGCTTTTAGATATATGAACCATTTCTTTGAATAATCTTTTTTTTTGAAATTAATTTCACAATCTAAAATTTCAGTGTTGTCAAAATCGAAAGCGTGGCTATTGATTACACTATGGTTAGCAAGGGCACATGTGTTATATTATTTTTTATTGATGATTTATGTTGGGAAATTGTTTCTTAAATACTGTCATGTATGTCTTATGTAGCAAGTGCTACAATCGAGACATGAAATTTCATATATTATATTACTTTTCAGATTTTAGGGGTTTCTCATTTTATTTTTGTGGAAAGAAGCATGTTTTGAGTGTTATGATTTTTGGGTGCAACTTTATAACCTATTTTATTGAATACTTCCGTAATATGTTCACATAATTTATTAATAATAATAATAATATTTTATTGGTCACAGAAAAGATATGAATATACATATATAGGACCCGTCAGGAAAACATAAAAATCAAATCAAAAATACAAAGTAACTCACAATATATATATATATACATATGTTACATTAGTTGCGAGGCATCCTCAAAGAATTCATCAATTGAATAGTAGCAATGATCTAAAAGATATTTTTTTAATTTTGCTTTGAAAAGGCCAGGTCTGATTTCGTCTTTGATTGATTTAGGTTGATAGGCCCTCTACTAAAGAGAGAAAGATTTTGTTGCCTCACTGCGAGCTCATTTCTACTTCTTGTATGATAATCATGAATATCGTTATTCAAGGAAAGGCACAACTTTTGTTTAAATTCTCTAATTAACATCACAGCATAATAAATATATATACAAGGAAGGGGAAGGATCTGTAACCTTTTGAAAAGATTACGGCAGCTAGCTTGTTTTTTAGCTTTGCATAATATTCTTACCGACCATTTTTGTAGTTTAAAAAGACGGACTGACTTAGGGGAGTGACCCCAGGCTAAAATACCATATTTTAATCTACTATAAATATGTGCATAGTAAATTGATTTAGCTGTTTCTATATTGGTGAGCTGAATCACCCGTCTAATTAAGTAGCAGCCTGAAGCCACCGAGGATGAAATGCAATTTATATGGGTATCCCAGTTTAGATTTTCATTGATGGAGATGCCTAGAAATTTGGTATCAGTAACCCGCTTAACAGTACAATCCGCTCAAGGATAATATAGATGATCCCACGGTATATGTATGTTCTTGCATTTGATGAATCTATTTTATTTAATGAATTTTGAGTATGTGAACATAGCATTGTTCGTGTGAAGTATAGAATGTTCGTGTGAAGTATAGAATGTTCGTGTGAAGTCTTTTCGGAAAATGATTTTTTTTTTCAGAACATCCTCGATTATTTTAAGGTTTTTTTCATGAAAAGCCTAATCACTCAAACTTAGAGCTCTTAATTTAAGTGCAATAGCTACAATTATTTTATGTTTTAGAGGGTAATGTGATTGAAAATTTAGAAATCTGTCTGATTTGTGTGGTTTCTTCCACCAATCTAAATGAATGGATCCATCATGATTTCTTATCGTTAGCATATCAAGAAATGGAAGTGTATTATTTTTTTCATATAATGATAGTTAATATTTTGTACTCAAAACGATCTTGGGAATTGGAGTCTTGAGTTGGATATACATACATCCTGATGTGGTGAAAATGAGGATGTATACCTTTGTGAGGGACAAAAGTTTGTCGAAATTAGGTGTATTGACAATTCAATGGAATGCTGCTTGGTTTGGGCATTTAGTCTATTGCTGTTTCATTCACAATAAAAGTACACACTAATTTCCCCACTCAAACGTGAAATTGTAAAACCTATGTACAATGAATTTAGGGACCAGAAAAATCATGACATTGCTGACTCATGGGGGTTTCCTTGCATTGACATGATATACAAGCTGCATCTCAACACATTCAATGCGGGCCTAATTTTAATGAAAGTCATCAGAATAGGGTGGTTTCCTATTATTTTTTTATTGCCTAAATCGAAAGATTATTACTCCTGGAGTACGTATTTCGCGCTTTTAGATTTTTAAATGACGATATCTATTTTTCGCGATTAAATGAAAAGTGAAAAATTTCAAGCGCGCAAAAACGCGACGCGTAAGTAGGAAAGTCCGTGCGCCGCATTTCTGGTTCCCCCTCTCTCCTTGTGAAATGACCTTGATCGAGGCTCTGAGCGCTGATAGGACGCAGGATGCTAGCGGATAGCTGAGTACCTTCCTGTCTGGTAGCGCATGGCTTAAAAAAGGTTTATTAATACCTTATCAAGCGAAGAAAACTTTCCGACCTTAGCCAGTTTTAATAGGTGATTATTAAGACATGTTTCCCTGAGCTCTGTGCCTCATGCATGCATTGGTAACCTCAGACGATGTATAACTCCTATCCTCTCGTGTAGAAACTAGGTCCCTGTGACGTCACGCGGAGCGGAATCGCATGGGCGCCAATCTGGCCTTTTTCAAATGAGGATAAAATTTGACCCTTGCCATTCGTCTAAACCGGTATTTCAAAAACCAAATAATTTGTGTATTATGAATACACTAATGGTGGGCAACGAATCGCAATCAATGCCTATCGTTTTCTTTGATGAAGGAAACTACCCTATTGGCCGATAAAAAAAAATTGCTGCTCTGAGTTATGAAATCAACGTACAACGATGTGATCCACATCAAATGAAACAAAGTTTTTCGGCAAGCATAACTTATGCTGCACTAATGATAAAATATGGTTTCGTTATGTAAGAGAATAAATGGATTTCCACCGCTGTTACCTTGATTTAAAAGCATGAAAGCCTTCCTCTCCTAGCCACTGTGAATTCAACTATAAATACACAGATTCTGCCAAGTGCTATGCTATGTTTCAATAGTAAGGTGAAAGTGCTTAGCAATAGGCCTAATCTTGAAATTGATCGTATCAGATACTGCCATTTGTGTACAGCACACACCGTATGAAAGAGGAAGGCCATGCACACAATCGGAAGTGGATATTAGTTACGTACGGAGGCGGAGAAGTGGGTTCCCAGACCGACTGGCAGAGTACGTCACTTGACGTGCTCCGTGCTGAATGTGTTAATAGTGATATCATATTAAGCACATATGTATTCTAACTGTTATATGAAACAAATCAAGTAAATTTCTCAACCTTGTTTCACTCACCATACAAACCTCTTCAATAGTATGTGGTAAGCAATCATTATTTACCATCAATTACCATGGCTATCGTCACGGCACTTAATATCTAATTGAAATTGTTACTTTCCTCATTGATTCAGCTCTATGCTACATGGCTTACATTGGTTACACTCTGAAATTAAAGGAGAGTAAAAATTAATGCCTGTGGATTACATATTTTCAAAGTGCTCCATAATAGGGTGGTTTCCTATTATTTTTTTATTGCCTTAATCGAAAGATTATTACTCCTGGAGTACGTATTTCACGCTTTTAGATTTTTAAATGATAATATCTATTTTTCGCGATTAAATGAAAAGTGAAAATTTTCAAGCGCGCGAAAACGCGACGCGTTAGTAGGAATGATGGGAAATCTCTCCGTACGTCGTATTTCTGGTTCCCCCTCCGCCCGGTAAGGTGACCTTGAGGCGAGGCTTAGCGCTGATACGTCGCAGGCTGCCAGCGGGTAGCCTAGTGCCCTGCCGCCTGGTAGCGCTTGGCTTAAATAAGGATTATTAATACCTTATCAAACGAGGAAAACTTTCCGACCTTAGCCAGTTTTAATAAGTGATTATTAAGACATGTTTCCCTGAGCTCTGCGCCTCATGCATGCTTTGGTAACCTCAGACGACGTATAACTCCTATCTTCTCCTATAGAAACTAGGTCCCTGTGACGTCACGTGGAGTGGCATCGCATGGGCGCCAATCTGGCCCTTTTCAAATGAGGATAAAAATGGACCATTGCCATTCGTCTACACCGGCATTTATAAAACGAAATAATTTGTATATTATGAATACACTAATGGTGGGTAACGAATCGCAATTATTGCCTTTTGTTTTCTTTGATGAAGGAAACTACCCTATTATGCTCAATATCTAGCTGATTTTATTCTTGGGGAGCAATAATATAAGTCAATAGCAATTTTTGGTATCATTCTGGTGGCTTTATGCAGCAACTTTGCTTGATAGAGCTCTTAAGACTGATGACAGAAAATAAACTTAAGGAATCTCATACAAATACAGGAACTTTATCTCGATGTTCTTTGTGTTCATGACTGCTATTTACAAAATATTATGTATAAAAAATATAAAATAGGGAGGTTCCCCTAAACTTTTGCTGCATGAGGGTTCATGGTACAGAGGTTTTATTGTTTATGTACTAATGTCTGGATTATCTGGGAAAAATGCTAGTGTCTTAGGATCCAACGAAAACCTAGTGATATGGTTGCTTTATTGTAATTGTCAGTACATTGAGCATCAAAGACATTTCAAGTTCAAAAGATATGCTAATACACACATATACACATTAGGGAATCACTGCAGAGACTGTTGCCAGTGTTGCATGAATTGCACCATGAACTTGTGTGCAAAAGTGTGTGTCTCTTGGGTTGATGGTGAGTTTGGCTTTGGAGAGCCCTACCCTACAGTGGGGGGGGGGGGAACAATCAGGTCGCCTTGTAGTGTACGTTGGGCTGTTGACGCAAGACGTCAGCTGCTCGCTCCTGGCTCAGGTCTCGTTGCTGGACTGCCAACATCTCGTACCTGCAACAAGGAGAACATACCGGATGGTTTTTTGCTTTTTTTATCTGTTACTCAGCAAGTGACGTCAAATCACACCTCTCTCTCTTTTCTGATCATTCCCCTCCATATACAGACTGTCCCATTAGTCGTGTGTCATTTGTGACCTCAAATTTTAAAAGTCACTTACCCTCAAGTTATATTCATGAAAATTGGCATACTCATCGGAAAAAGTCGCATGTTTTGTTGAGTGTAAGGAAAATTTTACGATTTTGACCCCACAATGTGGGTCCAAACCCAATTTGGATTTATTACACCAATAGGGGAGAAACAAGGTGCCAAAGGATTTTGGTTGACTTTAAAATATCCTACCACCTCCGAATTTGATTGAAAATATTGAACTTTGAGTGAGTTACAAGTCTCCAGGATCCTTGATGTCAGCACGACTTCCATCGACAAGATTTAATTAAGAGGACAATGGCATCAGCAACCAATCAATACATGATGCCCACCACAATGCCTGATCAAGATCTCCAATGGCGCAGAGAACATATACTAACACAGTTGTGCAAAGCAGGACAGGATTTCAAGTAGTTGCATCACTTTCAAATATTTGAATTCAAACCACACCCCCTCCCATAGCACAGACTCGGAACTATGTATGCACCTAATTGAAAATACAGGCGATCTCTAACCCGCATTTCTGTGGAAAACTATAGTCAGAACCAATGAAGAGTTGAAAGAATAATTTGTACGCAATGTTTGCGGTCAAGGTGGAGAGCTCAATGAAACAAAAAAAATTATGTACATATTTAAAAATGCATGTGATTGAACTTAGTTTAAAAAATAACATAAATTCTAAGCTATTCAATGGTACATACAGTTCATTGCAAATCAACATGATTCTTTGTAAACAAAATTAGAGACTAACTTTGGGAGTAAATCACTCTACTGTTTCTCAGGGTGGCCACTTGTTGGAATGTATGCATATTCTATTTATTTACTAAGACGTTTCCAACATAAATAAAAAGGTTCGATACGTGTGTATCGGGCTGTCTGGGTATTGTTGTCTGACTGGAATGCACGGCTTTCTTATTTCTCTGAAACTTTGTAACTCTATAATATCAGGTTATGGGCCCAGACATTAAGCTTCAATTAGAATAATTTTTCGAGATACGTATAACAAAGAGGTTACATTTTTCTGCGATAGCTAACATTGAAATCCTGTCGGAAAAACTTACGCTGAAGGATGGCGGTGGAATATCAAGACGACAGATTCAAAGTTCCCTTGTTCGACAGGGCAGAATACGGCGACTGCAAATCTCATATGGAAACGTTATTTGATGAACTAGATCTCTTAACACTCACCGAGGAAGAACCAGTTTATCCAGGACCGATCCTAAACGAATCAGCGTCGGAACGTACATCTCGAGAAGAAGCGAACGCTACATTGCGGAGTCGAGTCAAAAGATTCAGTGGACTAATAATTCGGAAGCTAGCGAAAAGTCATTTGGAGTAAGAAAAAGGAAAAATATCAGCATACAGTGTAAGGAAGGAGCTGAAAGACACATTTGAAAGGTTTAGCAACTCAGCTACAAATTAGAAGACAGCCTTTATCTCCGGCTCGTCAACATAACCCGAAGAAGGAAAATCTGGAAAATCACTTTCTTCATTTCGATCGACTGATTCGTCAACTGAAGTCAACGGGTGCCAATGTGAGTGAGCCGGATATCATTTGTCATTTGTTGCTCACCTTGCCGCAAGAATATAACGTGGTCGTCACAGCCATAGAGATCATGTCCACTGATAGACTAACCTAAGCTTTTGTGAAGAACAGATAACTTGATGAGGAATCCAAGCGATTGTTTTTGGCTAACGGAGAGCAGGACATGAATTCTGAGGTTCAACCTACGACGGAATCCGCTACACAGTCCAAACAAGTAAAGAACAACTCTCGGAATACATGGAAGAATGACGTTGCTGAGGTAAAGAATGAAAATAAATTTTACAAATCTCATATTCGCTGTCACAACTGTGGTAAACTAGGTCATTTAAGGGCTGAATGCTGGAAGGGTAAAAGTGATCACCCAGCCAACGACGATGAAGAATCTTCAGATGACGACTACGGAATCAGCTTTGCAGTACATGTGGAGATAGAAGACAAGAAGATGGCAATGGAGGAGGAATCAACTGCTATGGGAACAAGCTCACAGTCTGAAGGTGACATAAACTTTACTCTAGACTCCGCAGCTACCGAGCATTTAGTTGGGGAACTAACTCCTCTCGGCAATGTTGATGGAGACTTTTGCGGGGTGGTGCAGCATGCGTAGCAAGGTTTTCGGGTTGACCTCCGCATCGTTTCATCTTCATGACGACAGTTTCGCTGGTGTTGCAGCTAGCATCTTCAGGTACGAAGTGTGAAGTAAGTACGAAGTCACTTCGTACCTGAAGACGCTAGCTGCAAAGCTGGCGAAACTGTCGTCATGAAGATGAAACGACGCGGAGGTCAACCCGAAAACCTTGCTACGCATCCTCTCGGCAGTGTTACTCCACTGAAGATACCCATCCTACATTAAAGTTGCTAAAACTGACCAGCTGACGACCGCCAAAGAAAAAGGGGATATTGATGGTGTTGAACAAGCAGAGGATGTGTAGAGTCTAACAAATGATTAGTTTCAGACTTTGAAAGAACACTTGCATTTGGGAATGCTGAAATGGATGCATATGAATGTGCATGAAGTGAGAACCTGGGCACTAGAAGAAGGGATTAGTGTGGCTACAAGCATGTTTGTAATGCATTTGAGCGCAAGTACTTACCCGACCATGAACTTGCGTATGGATGCCGAGCGCAGCAGGGGAGGCAGGTAAATTGCATGCAGCTGCCAGTGGGCATCAACTTGCTGATTGGGGCCTGTCGGCGCACCTGTGAAAATCCATGGCTGTGAATCAAACAGCAAATTGCCTTTCTCGTAATAATAAGGTGGGGATGGAGGACAATTCATTCCCCGACTTATATAACTGTAATAATTTGTTATAACAGAGATACCGGATAGAGAATTAGTAATACATGGAACCCAGTCATCCACAACATTTCTTCATCTTCCCCCTCCAGTCCTCACGCCTCACCCTCTCCGCCCACCTGAAATAATAAAAAGGCAGCAGAACCGAGGTGGCAAGCACCATTCCCTTGAAGAAGTGGCCACCAGTTGGTCATGAAACGTCTGGGCAATCTCCACGTATACGACACGCGGCATACACCCGTGTATGTCTCTCTCTTTTAATCATCAACAATTACTGTTTTCAGTGACTGGCTGTTCATTACCGGAGGCAATATTTCTATCAAAAAAAAAAGAATAGTTAGACCCAGATAGGGTAAAAATGTTTATTTTTTTAAATTCAAGACCAGGAGAAAGAACCAGTGGTGTGCTGCTGTGTGTGTGTGATGTGTGTGTCAGACTGGTCGATCATGCATGCGATCTTTAACAAAGTGTTATTTAAACTTTTTGACTTTGCAAATAAAATTATGGAGACGATACTAAGCTGTTTAACAGAGATTTCCTGCTGATTTACATTTTTAGTGAAATTATTTTCATTCACACCTTGTGGTTGCTCATTTAAATTTACCATTAATTCTGATATTAATAGAGTTTGTCCATGGAAACCATCATATATATAAATATATTAATATTAATTGCCTCAGCTCACTCTTTTCCCCCATCTTTGGACCCTACCTTCCCTCTATTTCCCCTTCCCTCAGCTATCCTTTACCCTTTACCTACAGTCTTTTACCTAACTCCGAGGAAGGTGGTAATGCCACAGAAAATTCAGTTATTAATGTGAGTTTTTATTCTTTAACTTGTGTGTTCTGTGATAATAAATACAGGACGATGACATAGTATGGCGTGGAGATGGAATGATGGCCGAAAACACATGGAAAAATTTCACCTGAACCGGGAATCAAACCACAGACCATCTTCTGCTTTCTGGGTAGATAAATTCACAGGTAAGGAAAGAAAGGGATAGGAACATATATGTAATGGAAAAAGGAAGAGGACAACGGTGCTGTGGTAGGTGGAAAGAAGACAGAAATCAGAGGGTAAAAATGCAGCCTGAATGGGACGTGAACCCAGAACCTCCTGGTTGCCGGCCAGGTGCTCTACCAGTTGCGCTACCAGGATGCTTAGATTTACCATGATTTCGGCGGGAGTTTATGCACAGGAAACTCCCTTTGCTATGGCCCACAAGAGTAACCAATAGATGGCACGGGGGCAGATCACCACTCACCAGCAGAAGAAATGGACAATGACACAAGGATGAAAGGAAAGATACACACTCACACCATAGCAGGAAAGAGACAGAAACACGCGTTTTGGGGCATGCAGAGCCAAAGTGAAAAGGTGCTACACAGGGCGTAATCCAGTACACGCTCCCAATGCTCCCGAGTGCTCCCGCTTCAGACGCTACAGATTCGTGGTCCACTTTCGCTCCTATCGCTCCCAGTGCTACCCTACTGGATCACGGCTGGAGCGATTGTAGCATTTGTTAGTCGTTTGTTTTACTAGTATCGTCTGCTCGGATATTAGATCGTCTGAATTAGGGATTGTTATAGCCCCTTGTACTTTACTTAGCGTGTTAGAGAGGTCAGTAATATAAATGACAAAAAGAATATGACCATGGGGTACACCACAAAAAACCTATTTAATATTAGATCTTCATTGGATACCATGATCGGGCACCACAGCAGACCGATGCTTGTCCTGAAGATTTTACCCACTGGTTTGCAAATCCTCTAACAACAAGGTGATAAACTTAAACTATAAAGAGCAGATCATATGATACATATAAAAGAAGATAAGACCGATTAAATACCTTATTATAGAAATTTCAATGAAACCAAAAATAAGCCTAATTAACTTAACTCACCTAAAAGCCTGCGTTTAAACGATACACGTACAAGTTAATGCCTGTTTGCGTGAATTATTTTTGTGGACCGAAACGGAACATGTACGAATGTTTGAACCTAGCTAAAATAGGTTAAATTTGCCGATCATGCATTTGCACAAGTTGAGTGGTTACACGTGTAACCACTTAACGTGCAACAACGCAACCGTACGGTACATTTCGTGTTCTTTCTCGCGTTCATACATTTAGACTTGTGCGGATTTATGTAGGTGTAAAAAGGCCTTAAGTGGAGTGTCCTTTATGCGATTTGTCAATTGCACTCATGACATTGTATGACAGTCTCAAAAGCAGTCCTACACTTGAACCAATCTCGTCAACAACGAGCCTTAAGCATAAATGCAATGCGTATCAACCTGACCTTAAGAAAATTACATAAGTAAAATACAACCGAACATCAATAATTGATTAAACTTCAGTTGAAGATTAGAGGAAGATATCATCATTTAACAGGGAATACAATCTTCATGGGGAAAGCTTGAAGAAAACCTAGGTTGGCCGCCAAAAAGCAACAAACGGAATGCTTTAACTAGAAGTTCACGTACCCTAACCTAAGAAGTCATATTCTATCTCAATTTCACGCAATATCAAGTTCAAATAACTAATAATTGATCTAAATAACAAATATATATATTTACAAACTTACATAACTCAATATAACTTACAAAATTAACATAATTCTTATGTAACGGACGGAATGCTTCGACCGGAAAGTTCACTCACTACATGTCTTATTAATTTCGAATAGCCATTTTCTATCTCCCCTTCTCGCTAGCTCAAGCTTAAACCACTAATAATTAAATAATATTATATATAATTAATTATCACAACAAATTTTATAAGATATCTTGGTCTTGCCGCTCAATTTCTTCCCCGATCTGGCCCGTGGCGACTCTGAATTGTGAAACCATTGAGTTACAGCCATTTGCCTCACCGTAATATCCCCCGAATAGTTCTTTAACCATTTGGTTTTAGCATTTACTATCTAGCCTGCAGGCTATCTTAGCGACTTCTTCCATCAACTCCAAATGGTCATATTATTGCCGGCCAGGTCCACAATTGTTATGAACACCATTTTCTTTAGCCTTCCTTCCCGTTCAAATTCGCGCTGAAAACCGGTTCGCTCCAGCCATTTCTTGGGAGCGTTTGTAGCGAGAGAGAAGCGAATATAGTGACGTCATGCGTGACGTACGAGAGCGCCACGGGAGCTTTTGTAGCTTCTACTGGACCACGAAAAGACTCGCTTCCAGTGCTTCGGAGCACTGGGAGCTTGTACTGGACTACGCCCACAGTGGAGTAGCCAGGAATGTTGCTTGGGGGGTCCAAAACCAGGGCGGGGGAAAATTTAAGAAAAAGTTAGAAAATAGAGGGTTTTAAACAAATTTTAACACTTTCTATAATGGAAACAACTTCATTTTTTAAATAAATCTTTTGTAAATACTAGTGATGGGTCGATTCCAAAATTTTATCGCTTCCGATTCTGACATTTCGATTCTGATTCTACCGATACCGATTCCATCGATTCTGATGCCGTAGGGTCCAAGAAAAATAGCACTTAATTCCAGGCAACAAGAAAACTACTTTAAAAAATGTTACTCCGTGAAAGAGCCAGTTGACAAAAGCATCTTTCATATCATCACTATGTAATTAAAATATAATAGCTAATTTTCAAAACAGAACGTACCTGAAAAGTGTTGTTACATGATAGGTATTACTTTAGAATATTAGCACTCATGTTTAAATTTAAAATAAAAGTATCTCCTTTAATATCTATCTTTTATTGATGATATCTTATCATTATCAATAATGTCTCTCAAATTTAGTCTCCTTTTACAGACTTTAAATCTTTGCTCAGAAAGCAAAGCATCTTCACTCTGTCAGTATAAAGTCTGTTGCATTTCACTTCACATATTTTTCCTGCATAACTAAATGTCTTTCACTGAACACAGTGGATGGCGGTATGGCAAGAAACCTCTTCACTAATACTTTCAGCCTTGAGTACGATATACAAGTATTCCGTTATTTCCCAGGGATGGAATTTGGTGGTGCATTCATCTCTGATAAATGAGCTTCCACTTTAGCTTCAACAGTGTTTGCTATGGTGACTTTGGGTACTTTTCCAAATGCATCACTGTATCTTGACCATATACCTGTCACAGGCTCCTTAGTCTGCATTTGCTCCTTCGGAATATAATAGGGATGTGCAAGTAGCACTTTTTGATCTCGAGTCGAGTTGAAAATTACTAGCGAGTATCGAATCGAGTCGAGTCTAGTATGATCATTTCTGAACCAGGCAATACAGCAAAGCATACTACAATATATTCTACTCCAATTTTCTATGATGAATGTCTAGTCTAATGTAAGAAGGAAAATATAATGAGGATTGTTGATGGTTATTTTCAAAAGTAGGAGATGAATGAAAACCATGAATGTCTCTTCAACAGCTCCATAGAAAAAATTGAAATTTATTAACCCCAAGTAATATATGTCGACAATATATATGTATCCAAACTGCAAGGGAGAGCCCTGAGTCTAGTAATTTTCACAGCTATAATAAAGATTACATACTACGTATATGAATCATGTAATATTTGGCCCTTTCAAATTATCAAGCAGAAAAACCAATTATTCTACATGCTCAGCCAGTTGGTTTTGACGTCTCCATGTTACAGTATTGCTACCTGCAGAAAATTTCCTTTAGCTACACACTTCTGTGAATGGGCAAGTACTTTCCTACCAAAATTGCAAGATTTTGGAGACTTTGGAATTTTTATTAAAAATTGTATCAACGATTTTTTTGGATCTTGAATCTTCATGGAATTAAAGTGGATGAAGCGAACAAACTATAGAGCTAAACTTTAGATTTGTAGAGCCAAAAAAATTCTATACTTCTTACGTCATTTAATCAACCTTAAAATCTCTTGCTTTCTTTTAAGTTCAAGATAGAAACTAAACGCTATAAATGACTCTGACGGACGCAGTAATAAAAGAGGCTAAAAGAGCCTTGTGGTGTGAAAAATCCCCCTTCCGCGCGACTCACTTCGGCAAAGGTGGAAAGGGAAAAAGGGTATCGGTCGTTGCCTACTTTCACGAAAACAGTTCCATGTCCTCTCTCTTAAGCATGTTGACTTAATCTCTTCACTTTACTGTTGTATCCAGGGTGGTAGCCCTGTCCCAAGGATAAGACATGTGAGGACGGGGCACGCCCGGCAGTTGTTGGCGGGACTACGCCATGCGTTGTATCGTGCATAGCCCAGAATTAAAATTTATATCCTAATGGACTCTTGTGTTTTCCTGCAATAGAACAATTTGGCGACGAGGATGGGATCTTTGGAGTCCGATACTGTCGTGGGTTATGTGTCGTGTGGTTGAGGCTTTACGTGAGTTTCGGGAAAAAAAAAAACTGATCGGTCGACCGCGCCTGTGGTACGTGCCATTCTGTATCTTCACGGACCTATTGCCTAAATATGAGTATAGGAGTTTTTGATCAAAGTGTTGAGAGCATCTCGACCTACCTTCTGCGCCTAAACAGCTATATGAGGACATTACGTCCTCCTGTTGAGGATCTCGGCAAGAAGGATTTCTTAATTGGTCACATAGGAGGGGCAGCATTGGAGAAGCTAGCTGTGAATCTTCACCCTCTCACACCGGACCAGCTGACTTACGAACAATTAGTGGAGGAGCTTAAGACCATATTTACACCGGTGCGCTTCTTTCGTGCTGAGAGGCTGATCTTTCAACGTCGTGTTCGTGAACCCAATGAAAGTTTTTCGGAGTATGCCCTGGCGTTAAAGAAGTTGGCTGCCACCTGTGATTTTGGGAACAGTATGGAAGATAGATTAATTGACCAATTTCTGTATGGTCTTAATAGTGAAGAAATAACCACTAAATTGGCTGGCGAAAATGTTCCTTTTAAGAGATTCGTGGCCAAAGCGTGCTATATGGAAGGATCTGCGGAATACGCCAAAAGCACTGGGGATAGTCCTGCCTCAGTTTCGGTAATTAATAAGAGATCTCAACCTCACTGTAAGCCATTATCACCAAAGAACATTGTGAAATGTTTTAATTGTGGAGGGCCTCACTATGCTAACTCATGTGACAAGCCTTTGAAGTGTACCCATTGTGGCAAGGACGGGCATTCAATGAAATTCTGCCGTCAAAAGAGTAAAGATAAGTTCAAAATGAAAAAGATGGTAAAATCCGTGCTAGAACAGACACCAGAGGAATCTAGTGACGAAGACTGCCACAGGCATGTGGGGTTGTTGCAGTTGCATCAAGTGCAGGGAACCCAACGAAATCGGCGCACGTTGACTGTTCAGATTAATGGTGCACCTGTAACTATGCAAATAGATTCGGCCGCAGATGCATCCTGTGTAGGAGAAGATATTTATAAGAAACATTTAAGCCACTTGAAGTTGACGCCCACCTCTATGTTATACAATTGTTCCAGTGCCCCCTTATCATTACTCGGCGAATGTCAGGTTAATGTTATGTTTGAAGGAATTGAATATGTGTTACCTCTGGTTGTGCACAAAGGGAAGTTTCATTGCTTGATGGGTCTTCCGTGGCTAGAAGTGCTTCCTATAAATTGGTACAGTCTTTTCCCAAAGAAAGCTGTAAATGTGGTTGCCAATGGTAAAACTGTGTTAGAGGATCTTAAGAAAGAGTTCCCTTCTGTATTCTCTGGAAAGCCTGGGCTAATCAAGGGTTATGTCGCCCAGATTGTATTGAAACCAGATTCTGTACCAGTTTTTGTATCTCATAGACAAGTGCCTATTCCATTGCGAGACAAGGTAAGAAAAGAGTTGGAAAAAATGGTTGAACAAGGGATTTTGGAGCCCACGACCAACACACAGTGGGGTACTCCAATTGTAGTGGTCCCGAAATCCAATGGCGAGGTGAGAATCTGTGGGGATTACAGTTGTTCAGTAAACCGTTGTCTGAGTATGGATCATTACCCACTACCACTGATAGACGATTTGTCTTTACTAAAAGGTGAGTGTTTCTGTAAAATTGATCTTTCTCAGGCATATCTACAGTTAGCCGTTGGTAAAGAATCACAATCTATATTAACTTTGAGCACCCATGTAGGTTGTTTTAAAGTAAAGAGAATGCTGTATGGGATAGCTTCTGCGCCCGCTATTTTCCAGCAAACCGTTGAAAAAATCTTACAGGGTATTCCTAACTTATTTGTGTATCTTGATGATATTCTTATTTATGCTGAAAATTGGTGTGACTGTTCCTCTGTTTTAAAACAGGTATTAGGGCGATTGGCCCAACATAACATTGTCATTAACGTACCTAAGTGTGAATTTTTTGTTAACAGAGTCATATTTTTAGGTCATGTGCTAGATTCTCATGGGTTACATGTTGAAGAATCTAAGGTTAAGGCTATTGTGAATATGGGTGCGCCTTCAAATGTGTCTGAGTTGAGTAGTTTCCTAGGAGCTGTCAAATTCTATTATAAATTCCTCCCAGATGCATCTACTTTTATGGAACCCTTAAATAAACTATTGAAGAAAGATTTCCCTTGGTCTTGGGGTAAAGAACAAAAGGAAGCCTTTGCAAAATGTAAGACAGCCCTTAGTAGTAGCCAGGTACTTATTCCTTATTCCCTTAAGTTACCTATTAGACTAACTTGTGATGCCTCTCAAGTTGGGGCTGGGGCAGTTCTATCTCACATTCTCCCTTCAGGGGAAGAGCGCCCAGTGGGCTTTGCCTCAAAAACTTTTACCTCCACCGAACGCAATTATGCTCAAGTGGAGAGAGAGGCTGCAGCAGTAATTTTTGGTGTCACCCATTTTAACAAATTTCTTTGGGGGAGAGAATTTGAACTGGTTACTGACCACAGTTCTCTCACAATAATTTTTGGGTCAAAGACTGGTGTCAAGCCCCTCGCTGCTGCACGTCTTCAGCGTTGGGCAGTATTACTGCATGGCTACAGATTTAAGATTGTGTATAAAAAAGGGATAAATATCCCTCATGCTGATGTTTTAAGCAGACTTCCATTGGCAGATGATACACCAGTGGAGTCTCCTGAAAATGTAATATGTTTAGTTAAGACATTAGGTGTACCTTTGAATGCCCAGTCGATTGTGCTAGCCACAGAAAAAGATCCTGATTTATTAAAAGTACGGATGTACATCCAGCATGGCTGGCCCTCTAAATGTGATGATCTGCGGTTACAACCTTACTTTAAGAGACAGTTAGAACTCTCTATTAATAACCAGTGTGTCACCTATGGTTCGAAAGTTTGTATCCCAAAAGCTCTACAACGTGATGTCTTAAATTTGTTGCATGATCAACACCCAGGAATGAGTAAAATGAAAGCACTTGCTCGTGGTTATGTCTATTGGCCCACTCTTGACCAGGACATTGAAATTATGGTAGCTTCTTGTGAGCCATGTCAACAGGTCCAAAACTCACTTCCTCAAATACCATTTTCTCCTTGGGCATGGCCAAAATCTAAGTGGGAGAGAGTTCATGCCGACTTTTGTTATGTAGAAAATAAGACATTGCTTATTGTGGTAGATGCTTATTCTAAGTGGCCGATTGTTGCAATTATGAAGGAAACAAGTTCTTCTGCAGTAATTGAAAAACTTGAGTCCATGACAGCTGCATATGGGTTGTTTAAAGTGTTTGTCTCCGATAATGGCCCACCTTTTCAGTCCCAAGAAATTAGTGAGTTTCTTACTAGTATGGGTGCCAAACATCTGTTTTCTCCCCCATACTTACCAAGAGCAAATGGTCAGGCAGAGAAAACTGTGCAGCATGTAAAACAGGCTCTAAAGAAATCGGTGCTTGATAAATCATGTGAAGTATTGTCCTTGCAGCGTAGGATTAACAAATTCCTAATGGCTTATCGTACGACGCCACACACTGTAACTAAGATAGAACCTGCAGAGTTATTCCTGGGGAGGAAGCTTAGAACAAAGTTGTCCCTATTAAATCCAATGAGCATTGTGGAAGACCGGGTGACTTCCTGTAATGAGAAGGTGGCCTCCAAACATAGCACTAAATTACCGGAATTGAAAGAGGGTGATACGGTGTGGACACAGGGTGTTAAACACAATGTAAAACAATGGAAACCTGCGACAATAGTAAAGCAAGTGAGTGCCAAGTCCTTTGATGTCTTGTGTGATGGGAAACTAAAAAAAAATGTCTCCCTTCAATTCCTTCGTCCAAGAATTGTGTCCTGTGAAGATAAGAGAAATGAGTTTACCCCACCTGCTAATGTCAATACCGAGGAGGTTGCTAAAATCCCACTTCCCCAAAATGATATTTCCGAGTCAGACAGTCCAGGATCTGCTACCCATGAGAATACTCATGAACCCTTGCCTAGAAGCCCTGTATTGGCTAAGCCTTGTTCTACTCCCTTGAGTCGCCCATCACGAAAAAGGCAGCCACCAAAATATTTGAATGATTTTCTTATGTAATGTATCTTATGTTTTCATGTATTTAATTTTCATGTTTGTAAAGGGTTATTTTAGTGGAGGGGAGTTGTTGTATCCAGGGTGGTAGCCCTGTCCCAAGGATAAGACATGTGAGGACGGGGCACGCCCGGCAGTTGTTGGCGGGACTACGCCATGCGTTGTATCGTGCATAGCCCAGAATTAAAAGTTTATATCCTAATGGACTCTTGTGTTTTCCTGCAATAGAACATTTACTTCAAAACCCGAGCCATATTTCTTATGCGTGGGATGGTTCCGAAAAATATCCAAACCTTGGTATTTTCACTCGAGTAATGCGCTAAATGGTCCAGTCTATCTATACACAATCCTTTTCAACATCCTCAGTTTAGTGTTTCAATTCATCATGAAGACGATTATCCATGCTTTAAATGACAATTTTCAAGACTTATGTTTTAAAAAACTTGAAAAATCGGACTCGGTTACGAGCCTCAAGAGTTCCGCGGCGTGTAGCTCAGCCTTGACGCGCGTTTGAAAAATCTCTCTCATTTCCTTCGTCGCAAACATTTTTTCCCCAAGATCTCTAGTTAGTACTCTTTAGGAATCCCTACTTTGTATTGTGATTCAAATTTTCCGAAACGAAACGTAAACGAAAGATAATGTCTACTTTATGTCAAATTTCATGTGAAAAACGGGTCGACCATTTTGCACCGTAAAAAGCAGACAGATGAGAGCCAAAATCTTAAAAATTCATTGAAAGTATAGGCAAAGCACCAGGTCAAAGGAATATTGCATTTTTTATTCCATAAAAATCATACCAACGCTACATCACATGAATAAATTCAAAGGTTTTCAAGGAATAACGAGATCGCGCGTGCTTTTGAAAAGTTGGTTATGTTTGGGCCACTATAAAGGGTCGTATTTATGTCAAATGGCATATAAATCTATATCTGGTAATAATTTATGAGTAATTACGCTAAGTTTCAAGTATCTTTACCCATTAAGGTCATTTTGGACTTTATTCCAGCTTTTTCCGATTTCGGAGCAGTGTGCGCCGGGTCGGAAGACGATCGGCCACCGCGGATGATCTAAAGGTGTTCGGCGCCCACGTCGACAACATGTGTATACAGCAAGCTGCAACCGCTGAAACTACCAGGCCAAGGCATTAGAATGACTTATCGGCTTTAAAAACTGTAGTATTACATGAGTTCCATGATAGCGCTTCTTGTCGGCAGATTGCTGGACCTACTAGCCACGAAAGCTCTATGTAACCTTAACTACTCGACTCGACATTCGTAATGCTACTCGAAACGCTCGAGTCGAGTACCAACTACTCGACTCGACTCGAATTTTTGAGTACTGGCACATTCCAAGATATGTATTTTGTTATTATGATTACGTGGCGCGAAAATTCGAATGACTGTTGGAAACGCGGTCGTATATAAATTTGTGGTTTGAAGTACTACTGGAATCGGAATCGATTTTTCACTTTGGCAAGAACTCGTTTTCGATTCCGGTTCTTGGTCGAGAATCGAGGAATCGAACCGACCCATCAATAGTAAATACATGAACTTTCAACATTTTGTTTTCTTTCATTAAGAAGTAAAATGACTGTTTTTTCATATTTGGGTGTGGGGGGAATTCCAGACCCCACCCTCTCGTCACTAGTGCCATACGCGGCAAAAAAATTCACTGATTAAATGTTCCTATCCCACTAAGATGGTATCACAACAATTTTCAGAAGAGAGCTAAAAAAATTTGGAAGAATAACAAAGCAATGAATGGATTATAATTAAAGAAAATTATTGTATACATTAACTTAAAAGCATTTCCACGCAGAATGTTACTATGAACTTGATTTCATTTTTACTCATTTTTCAGCGGTCTTGATGAATTAAAAAAAACTTATTCCATGTATAAGAGTGACAAGTTGCTGACTACAGCAAGTCTAAAATTATATAATATGTATAAAGCCCCAAAAAAATCCTCATCACTGCACCATTATAGACAAGTGAAATAAAGAGACAGTAAAAGATCCTTAATCTTTAATTCTGTATTCCCTACGGAATATCTTTTTAGCGTAAGGTTATCTGGAATTTTGCCAACTTAATGTTTTCTGTTGCTTCATCGAATCAGGGCCAAATGAGCAGTTGAAAATCCTCACATTTAGCACATATTTGATTCCGAGATCAACCAAAATAGGAGAATCTTATTTCGAATATGCATACAAGTCGAAGGTGATTGAACTTGATGGTAACTCCAGATTTGTTGCCGTATCCACGGCCTCATGCAGGTCGATTGGAGCCAGGAGAGGTTGCTTATGACTGATCACCTTGACTGACTCACCTTGTTTATTGTCAGTTATTAATAAAACATAATTGGACCTTGAGTAACAATTAGCTAACTCTGCGCAGCGAAAACATTTCATCTTCAACAGAACTTGAGCTAATATGAAAAATTGTCACTGCCTCTGGAGTTTGGCAATTTCGTCAAAGTTACGATATCGAAGTCAACCACCAAGGATTTTCGTATTTTTCCGTGCTCATCAATTTTACCATAATTATGCAGTGTTTTTTCCAGTGTGAGCGATTTATTTAGAGTCATGGACTGTGATACAGTCGTCAAAACTCTGATTGCCATTCTCTTTTGACATATATTTCTGACATTTTGACATTTCTGACTCTCAGCATGGTTTTAGAGCTGGCCGGTCCACTAATTCTGCTTTTTTCGAGTTCCTAAATAATGTTATTCTTGGACTGAACAATAAACATCACATTTTAGGCATCTCTTTTGACTTCAAAAATGCTTTTAACAGTGTGGATCATGAAGTTCTCAAGTCCAAACTTCAGTGCTTGGGAATCACTATAATTGGATATCATCATTCCTTAGTGACAGATCGCAGTTTGTGAGTTACACTCATAAATCACTTGCAGGAGTGGTGGAAATCAAATCCAGTCCCTTGAAAGTACCGGTTGGAGTACCTCAAGGTTCTATCCTTGGTCCTCTACTGTTTCTCCTCTTCGTTAATGATCTTCCTAAACACTTCTCATATTGCTCCACTGTTATGTATGCTGACGATACTTCTAATCTCTTATCCACTAATACTCTACCTCTCTTGGATCATTTGGCCTCGACTACAAAAGATGAGATGTTACAGTGGTGCCACCTTAACAGAATGGTTCTGAATGAGGCTAAAACCACTTGTATTCTCTTTCACAACAAGTTCTCTCATGAGATTCCTACTCTGCCTCCTCATTCGGATTTCTCCACCTGCTCCACTGTGAAATTATTAGGTCTACAGCTTGATGACACTCTTGACTGGTCAACTCATGTTTTTGAAATTAATAAGAAACTTTCAGTAGGTATTTATATGATAAGGAAACTCTCTCCTCTTGTTTCTATATATGTTCTAAAAGCTGTGTACTTTGCCAAAGTATACTCACTATTGTCATATGGTATCATGTTTTGGGGTAACTCCCCTACTGCAGCTAAAGCCTTCTCTTTACAGAAACAAGCCATTAAGGCCATCTGTAAAGTTCCAATACGAACAAGTGGTCGGCCACTGTTTGTGTCCCTCAGGATCCTCACACTCCCATGTGTTTACATTCTCTCATGTGCCATGTTTGTGAAGTGCTATCCGTATTACTTCCGAGTTAAATCGGACTTTCACAGTCACAACACTAGATCAAAAAGTGACATTCACAGTTATCTGTATTCATTTAGCCAATGTCAGAAGGGACCATATCACTCTATTGCTGCAATACACAATAGGCTACCCTCTGATATGAAATCCCTTACCTCATCAAAGGTTTTTAAGAATAGATTGAGAAGCTTGCTACGTAACAAAGTTTATTATAGTGTCCAAGAATTTGTTAATGATATTTTATAAATGCTATTAGTGTCAAAGAATTTTTTTTTTTTTAATGATATTTTGTAATCTGTGTTTTGTGATTCTTTTATGTCTCTCTGTATCTTGACGAAACCCATGGATAATTGTATCCCAACGGAGTTAATAAAATATTATTATTATCTATATATATAAAAGAAAGTCGAAAATCGTGTTAGTTAGAACACTTATAACTCGAGAACGGCTGCACCGATTTCAATGAGATTTGGTTCTTTGGATTCGTCTCAGGCGGGGTTAACATATAGGCCATTAAAAAAAGGATAATTTCACAAAAAAAATTCATCTCTTTCCTATGGGCATGCTTTTAGGAGTTATAGTAACACAACAATTGATAAGTCGGTCAAAACTACAAATTAAATAATTTGTTTTGTTTTTACCACTTTAATAACTGAATTTAGTAACAATATAACATTTTAATTACTAAATATATTCAAAATATTAATTAAATTGAAATTGCATTATTTAAAAAATTTAATTCGAGCTGATTTTAAGCCCAGCCGTGGCCCAGCTCGAGTTGACACTTCACTACCGTGTTTGTAAACAAATCTCCAAGCAATTGTTGAGAAACGGTAATGTCCGTGTTCCTGTCGAGGAATCGAGTAGTTTTAACTCATTTCGTAACGAGGTAAATTCAAATAGTTCGTACTCTGCATGGATTCGAATCTTTTAAATGTGTAACAAACGAAGACGAAATCACCAACTATCTATCTGAATATTTTAAGTCCTTGGACGTACCTGGCTTACCAAGGCACGATTTACAGAAAAATGTAGTTTCTGTGCTCATGATCTTTCGAAGCCTAAACCAACCATAACTATCCAACGGAACGTGTTTGATCATTAAAAAAATTGGTGATGAATGTGATTCACGCAACTTTACTCAAAGGAAAATTCAAAGGTTAGGAAGTCCTCATTCCGTAGATTCCATGATCTCAACTCATATGCCCTTTTGAGCTTAAACGTATTCAATTTACAATTCGTGTTGCATTCGTGATAACGATTAAAAAATCGCATGGTCATTCTTTTAGTTTTTGCGTTGTTTGTGCTCATGTGCTAATGAAAACCCATGATTTTCTCATGGTCAATTTAGCGTGCTATGTTCACGAGTCGATAAACCATCCTCTGTATTTCTTCCTTCGCTTCAAGTGCGTAGCTAGGATAGGGGGTTTTGGGCGCAGCTAATACCACGGGTCAGTAGGGTATAGAAAACTCGCTAAGGTAAGCGGGAAGTGTGGGGACACTTCCCCCAGACATTTTTTAAGATAAATGGTTCAAAATAGTGGGTTTTGTGGCTGTGTGAATAGTTAAATATGTTTTGTTTGTTAGTCATCCGTCCCCCAAATATTAATAACAAAATCTTTCATAAAAAAATTCTCTAAGCTCTTGGGGGGGGGGGGGGGGGGGGTTATCCCCCAAAACCTCCCCTCGCTGCGTCACTGCTTTGCTTCGCTATATTTATTTAGCTTCATCCGCTTCATCTTGCGCCTGATAACAAAACAAAAACTGTTGTTTCTCAGAAGGTGCTTGACGCAAGACATTAAACCCGAATGTGTAGGGCTCACCGTGGTGCGTTTACGCATGCAGTACGTTTACGCAGTGCATTTTTTCAAAACAGAGATACTAAAACTGGCGCGCCTTAAGTCATTTAATGCGAATGCTGCTTCATAGGGGCTTTTCTTGCACGATTTTGAGCATCAGTCAAGCGTCGGTCTGGGGTCGTGTCAACCTGCCCCCTGAATGGGCCAAGTGTATGCAACAGACTTGGACCTAAAAACATTTTTTTACAGCTAATAACACAAATAGCCAACAACTGAATGCGTATAATTTTTATTTCATGAACTGCTTTATTAAACAACAATGCCCAAAATTTCTTAAGCTAAAACGTAAGAAAATTTGTTGAAAAAAATTCGCATAAATGTGCTCCGATTCACCCTATGTAGATTCAATAAAGCTAATGTCTTTCTGACAAGCAATTTTGGTACTCATTTACGTAGTTTTATTGAATTTGTATCCTTATTTTATTATAATAAATTAAACATGATTAAAAACGATACAGCCGCTCTTGATTTATAAATGGTGTAAGTAAACTGTAAGTTCATTGATTGTTAGGCGGTACGAAGTTCGCCGGGTCAGCTAGTTATTATATAAATAGTAGTAGATCTTTTAATTGACATTGATTACAGTCATCTGCATGTCGCGAATGGGCTCCGGGATATCTAAATACCATGTAATATGATGTTTTTCCACAGAGAAAGAATGCTCTCACCCACCATTATGTCAGGGAAAACACTTCCTGGGTTCTTTTATGGCTCATCCATGGAAACTGACCTTGGAATGAATTATAGAAAGAATCTTCGGTTAAACTGCACAAATGATATTGGGCCTCCTCTTTCGAAGGGAAAATAGCGAACTGAATAAATATTGATCTAACAATGGACTTCCTGTAGAGATCAGAGATGAAAGTTGAAAGGTGCATAAGCCATCGATGAAAAACATTCCCAGAAAACCATCATAGTAGCCGCCCTCTGAGAATAACTCGTGTCATTAGTCGTCACACAATCATCAAAGTAAAGTTCAATAAGTGAAAGATAAGGTCTTTACATGTTATTAAGGGATGACTTAACTCCATTAGATCAAATTTGAAACAAAAAAGGTTTGGATAAGAAGGGGAGTGAAACATCACATGGAGACAAATAACCCGGCTTGCAAGTTGAAGGTCCCAGCGCCACATTCGTGAGAGAATGCTGATGAAGCATTCACGGGTAGATCCAATTGACTCTTGAAAATTTCATGAGAATTTTCTTGCTGTTGAAGCAAAAACATATTTTGTGCGGGACAATTTTTTTACTACCTTAAATGCAGAAAAACACAGAATGTGGAAACACTAAATGAGGATAATTTTTACATTGCTCGCATAGGGAATGAATCGGGACCCCAAGAAATAAACACTAAATGCGGAAATATATTAAAGTGAAAACATTAAATCCGGATCGGACTGTATACATATAAATTGAAAATTTTCACCTTGCCCGAGAATCAAACCATGGACTTTACTTTCTGCTTCCTGGGTAGATGCTCAGAGCCCCAAGCTATCGAGGCTACTCTTATCTCCAGCGTTTTCAGCGGGGGACCAATGATGGGACCAATTGCCGGGGGACCAAAGGATGGTGCCTTTTTTTGCATTCTGAACAGGCATAAGGAGGATGAAGAATGACCCCATAGCTCAATGCCATAGTTGATATGGCAGTGGAATAAGGCAAAGTATGCTGGGGTAATGTAATCTTTTGGGATCATTACTTTAATTTTGCGTAGCATGTACACCGCCTTCGACACTTTACCTAATGTTGCTATTACATGTGGTTCCCAGGTTAGTTTTCGGTCCAGTTCGAAGGCGAGCAGCTTGATGGTATCATTTAAACATGCTGTATTACATAAGGAGAAGGCAAGTGATTGTGTTTTGTCGTTGTTTAAAACAAGTCCATTGGCAGAAAACCATTTACTTGCCTCACACATAATCGACTTTGATGTGGTGGTGGTATTGAGCTGAGTATTTGAGTTATGGATGAAAGTGGTATCATCAGCATAGAGTAATGATTTACAGGAAATATTTGAGGGTAGGTCATTAATCAAGGTGAGGAATAAGAGAGGCCCAAGAATTGAGCCTTGGGGGACACCAAAACAACTGCTTCGGGGTGATGATAGATTACCATTGATGTAAACACATTGACTGCGATCTGAGAGATGTGATTCCATGAGTTGAAGCTCGAGATTACTGATACCATAGTGGTTTAGTTTATGTAGAAGAATTGGATGTGAGACACAATCAAAGGCTTTGGAAAGATCACAGGCAGTTATAGCAATAGGTGATTTTTCCTGGAATGCATCAAGTATTGATTTAACCGCAGACTCTACAGCTGACGTGGTAGAGTGGCCTTTACGGAAGCCAAATTGGGATGAAGAGAATAAATGATGAGTTTCAAAATGATAGTACAACTGATTATGGATTGCTTTTTCAAAAATTTTCCCAAAGACAGGAATTATAGAAATAGGTCTGTAGTTGGAAGGCAGGCTTTTATCCCCCTTTTTATGGATGGGGATGGTTTTAGATATCTTCAGTGATTTAGGGAAAATGCCTGACTGGAAGCAAGAATTCAAAATTAAAGCAAGGGGTTTGTCAATTACATTGCCAAGTTTTTTAATTAGGTTGATTGATAACCGATATACATCAGTGCTGTTGGAACATTAGAGTAAATGATGATTCTGATCTCGTGAGGTGTCACCCATTTCCATTTAAAGGGGAGGGTAGAACTTGGGAAGTTCTTAAGAAGGTCCATTGCAGTGTTGTCGGCAGAGCCAACTCTGGAGACAAGTTCGTAGATTGAATTTATAAAATACTTATTTAGACAATCGGATGAGATGGGAAGGTCAGAAGCACATTTGGAACGACCAGTTTCCTTGTTTATTATTTGCCAGGCAGCCTTGCTGTGATTAGTGGCGTTGCTTATAAAGTTTAGATTTGCATTGCGTTTTGACTGAATTAAGAAATTATTGAATATCCTCTTGAGTTGCCGCCAGGTTCTTTTGTCTTCCTCATTTTTGGATGCAACATACCTATGGCGCAGTTGGACCACCTGGGATCTCAAGCTAGAAAGTTCAGGGGTAAACCATTTCTGAGATTTTTTTGTGGGGGCAGGGTGCCTAGTGAGTTTCTTGGGAAAGCAGTTGTGGAAAAAAAGTATGAAATTTTCAAAGAAGCATGAAAAGTTATCATTACCATCTGAGTATGTGAGCATGGAGTACCAAGGTGTATTTAACAATAGGGATTGCAATTCCTGAACCCCTTCTGGGGTGATAGGGCGACTAAAACTATGGGTGTTCTTAAGATTGTTTTTGCCATTGCCTTTCTCAATTGTGAAGTGAAATTCGAGGGCAAAGTGGTCTGATCACTCACTTTCACTTTGTACTTATCTGCAGTAAATGATATTATCAAGGCATGAGTCCATTGTGGTTGGTTCACAGTTAGCATGATGCAAATTAAATGACTCTATAAGAGATATTAGAGCAGTGGAAGCAGTAGAGGATATACATATATCAGCATTGAAATCTTATTGAAGGGTTATTTCCGGTGCCCATCCCAGGGATCACTGCAAGCCACTCTTCACCAGGCTCGGCATTTTGACCCTGTATTATTTATATATAAAGAAGTGTCTTTTTGATGTAAAGATTAATCAAAACTTCTTGGAGACAAGAGGAAATGTCCACCAGCATTTCACCAGGAACAGGGAGACTCTAAATGTTCCCTACTGTAGACTATCTAAAACTTATAAATCATTTCATGTAACTAAGTTGCACCTGTTTAATAGTTTACCCTCTGAAGCTAAATTTGCTAGTGTTAACAAATTCAAGAGAGTTGTGCATGCCTGGCTAATAAAAAAGGCCTTCTACTCAATCGAGGAATTCCTAGATAACGACAAGGGTGATTTAATTTTTTTGTGATTTAATATTCTCCATAATTTCACCAAAATGTTCATTATAATTTCTTGTATCTTTTAATATTTTTTGTATATTTTGTGACTGAATATTTTCAGAAATTGCACTAATAATATAATAATTTTCTGTATTTGTAATATTTTGTATACCAATCATGACGAAGACTAATGCAAATTGTGTTTTGTTTTATGTCTAATAAATATTATTATTACTATCAATTCCCCCTAGATGTGGCCCAATGTGTAGGCCAAGAGATGGCTCTGGGCACAGGCCCCATCATCAAAGAAGAATCAAACACAGACGAAGAAATGGAATGAAAGATTGTCACACCCTCACAGATGTGTAAGATACACACAGCCCATCTGGAAACGCCCATCCCAGCAAGAACAAATAACCCATTGAGGTTACAAACATACCAAATTCACATTCAAACAAATCGCAAGAGGCGACAATTCAAAAATAAGTACAGACAGAAGTTGAAACAAAGAGACAGGAACACATACACATGATGATGATACAGCGATGGTGTGGAGATGGAATGATGTCCAAAAACACGAAGAAAAAAATACATTCACACAGACATAAAAATAAAATTCAACGCTAAAAAAACTCATCATTGCTGCTACAGGGGAGCTAGGCTAGAAGATTAAGTTGAGCTCATAGTAGACATAGTTATGCACAAAGGGCCAACTAAGGGTTATTTTTCAAATTTCATTTCACTTGAGTACGTTTCACCTAGCGGCACCACACAGTCACAAACTGGCCGCCTTTTGACCTTCTCCTTGAGAGACCTACAAGACAGAATTTTTTGTCATCAACCCCGAAAATACCAAGCAGGAAGAATCATATCATGAAGGCCTACGAGATCAAAGACAAGGGCAAACAATATATGCTGATGACAGGCGCAACACGCACAGCATTGTGAGTTTCAACTTAGAGACACATTAGTCGAGTGTCAACATAAAACAAACAAGTTGACCCCAACGTTTAGTCCTGAGCCATTGAAGGTCATTTCAAAGCATGGCATGGAAGTCAACACCCCAAGGAAATCAATCAGCTATCATCCTTCTCCAAACCTGCCCTGGCCCTATTTTTCCTGTAGTCTTACAGTGTCCATCATCATCACCAAGAGTAAACAGTTCTAACATTGGTTGCATGCAGCTCTCTATTCCACCCTCCCTTTTCAAAGAGACGTACGTATTTCTCCTCTAATACAGACTTCACTTTTTCCCAGCGAATGGTGGCATTCTTCTCAGGATTTCACCCAGGTATGCACCTCCATCTCCATCGCTGCTGATATTTTGATGGAATTCCTTTCCACCATCATCAGGGCTGCTGATGCCAGTTTTGGGTGCCTCCTCCTGTGTGGGTGTTTGGGTGCCAGCTTAATGTATCCTCGGTGGTCATGTTGGGCTTATTCCTATTGGCGGAGATCGAATTCGTTTTCCCGCCATTTGCAAGATCTGGTTCCATGCCCTAATTAAGCTGAACTCCTTTCTCTATTGAAGTTTTTCATGGATAGACATATTTCGACTGCCTCCTTGGTTAGAAGTAATCTTTAGAGTGGCCGAGCCTTTTTGTTTCTTCCGATTGTATAGTGTGGCCAAAATTGTTGGCAGGCTCCACGACTGATGATTTTGGTGGTTGGCAAAGTAGGAAGTAACACTATAGTGTTCTTTCATTCTGGTTTTCATCATCCTGTTTTGCCAGTACATATACTCTTCAACACACTTGCATGGTATGCACTGTAGATGCCGGCCAATTTCAGTCTGGCAGGGTCTTTGGCACCAACTAAGACATGCCAAAGAGTTTTTTTGTGCAGCAGATGCACTGTCCGTAAGTTGTGTTTTTGCAGGATGCTGGACACGTACGGCAGGAACACGTTGGCCAATGGTCTTCTCCTCAGCCCTTTTTTCCCCCGAGGGCCTTTTTAGGACCATGGAGATCTCTCGTGGACCAAATCCATTTTCCTGAAGTCTTTCACAGAGCCTTAGTTCTTCAGGAAGGCTTTGTTGGAAGGAAATAACTTTGGCTCTGTGTATAAGGGACGAGAACCGCCGACCATTGAGCTGGATGGAGGAGATTTCCAGCATTTAAATGTAATTCGGCATGTGTCAACTGTCTAAATACTTTGTGGCTCAAACTCCAATCTTCTTTTATTTGGACCAGTGTGTGTCAAGGAATGATAATCTTCCCTATTTCTCCATTTCTATGGTGAACTGGATGCTCGGGTGTTGGCTGTCCAATAAAGGCTTCTCTTGTACATTCTTAATAAGCTCTTCTTTGTAACTAATTTGGGGCTTCTTCCTCTTACCTTCTTCCCATCCACCTGTCCATTTATGATAGTCTTCATCAGGCCCTCATGCCTCATAATGTCGCCAACCAAGTTGTCCCGTCTTCTCCTTAAGGGTTTTCGGAGGATTCTCTTCTCTCCCACTCTTCTTAGTGCTTCCTCGTCACTTACACAGTCAATTCATTTTCTCTTCATCAGTCTTTGGTAACACTCACATTTCAAATGGATTCCATTGAAACATCTCTGGTGAGGTGCGTTATCAAATGCCGATTCAAATCGCCCCTCTTTAATAGATAAAACTTTAACAGGAAGCATATCAATTGAAAACATGTATATTCTACATAGGTAATTGTGCTGGCTGGGCTGATGACCTTGATGAAATATCACATAGCATTGGAGATTGGATTAATGACGCCCAACAGTACATACCATGCCATCCCATGGAGTATGGGAACGATGTTTTGAATAAGTTGTCGTACTTGATCGTGATGAGTTTGATGATCTTGGCGAGGTGGTGGCGCTGCGATGCATCGATGTCCTGCAGCCGGGACACCTTCCGTATGGGCAGCAACATCGTCTCAAAGGGCCACACAGCCCAAAACGGAACCAAGCAAACCCACTCGTCATTGCTACACACGATCCGCTCCTGAAATAGTAATTAGGGCAAACAATGAGTCAATCCTGATTACACCACCAAACGCAAACATATATGTAATAATTTAAAAACATTTTCCAGCCACAAGAGCTCATTGGCATGTATGTGTATCTGCCACACACGTGCATGTGCTCTTTTGTGTACACGCATAGCAATTAGCATCATGCTCACCTTCTTCTCAAGCTCTCGCTGCAAGTAGTCACAGAGCATTGGTGTGCCATGGCGCTCAAAGTAGCTGCGCTGGTGCAAGTCCTTGATTCGTGGCTCGTCTGGGAAGAACGTGGATGCCCATATTTGGCAGTGTGGGTGCGGATTGGAGCAGCCCATCATTTGGCCCTTGTTCTCAAAGATCTGCACCCACTTGAAGCGTGGTCCCAGGTCCCTCATCTGTTCCACCCATCTGCAACGTAATGCAAACACCATCACATATTATTGGGCAGGCACTTAGCTAAGCAAAAACCTTGGGCATTTAACCAAGTATTTTAGTTAATAAAATGAAGCCCATTTATAACAAAGTTGACAGGGCAGGAAGTTTACTTCGTCATATCCAAAATTTGTTATATATGGCCCAGCACTTGTAGACTTTGCATTGAACTTCAAATCAAGCTTATTGTAGCTATATCGTGGCGAATATTTTATGACTTTGCACAAGAAATGAAAAAAAGCTTGAAAGCCTTTAGCAAAAGAGCTGATGAGCTGGATGTCGACATCCAAATCAACCAAGAAAACTACAGCCTTCCTCCATTTCAGTGCCCACCGCCTCAGCCATCTTCCACAAAATTCCACTCCAGAGATTCTACAATGAATATACCAATTCAAATATGCACCTTTCGCACAGTGAAAGGAGTAAACAGGCTAGGGGTTGTTTGATGTCTCATACACGTATATTCATTAAATTTGATTGTTTTTAGAGATGGGTCGGTTGCGGTACGCGGTTCTCGGTACCAGTGGTTCTTGGCTGTGGAATTGGTGTCGAGAACCGGTCACATAAAGTCGGTACTTTGGAACCGGCTCGGAACAGTTGCGAGGATTTGAATTTGGTGCCCAAAGCCGAAATGGTCTGCAGCGTATTTAAGGCAAAAAAGAGAAATAAAGAGATTAAAGAATGCATATATTACTTTCTGATTGCATGGCTTCCACGTTTTATTTCTTTTGAGAGTTGCTCGCTAACTCACGCATTTGTGTGCTAGGATTCGTCAGTTAGTCGCTCTCACCAACATTGTAACATTTCCAGCTCATCAGCTCTTTTGCTAAAGTCTTTCAAACTTATTTTCATTTCTTGTGCAAAGTCATAAAATATTTGCCACAATATAGCTACAGTAAGCTTAGCTTAGCAGTCAGTAGCTTGATTTGAAGTTCAATGCAAAGTCTACAAGTGCTGGCCCATATATAACAAAAACCATTTCAAACAAGCTGACTTTTTCCATGCCGCCGTCCACAGCACGTCGTCGTTCTTTCAACTAACCATCGGTCTCTACGGACGTCTTCAAACGAGTCGAATCGTGCCGTTGAAGGCACGGCACCCATTTGTCCCGGCGATGTGCTGTCTACGGCGTGAAATACAAACAATGCTACATTGAGTCCGCTTTCAGACGAAACGCCTTTTCATCGATAGCCATTCACGTGAAATTCGTGGATTGGAGCATAATGCTTGGAATCCTAAAAGAAATTGGGGTTCTTTACAATGACAGAAGAATCATCCGCAGTTTATACAAAAACCAAGTAGTGGTGATAAAATCAGGGCCCAACTGTGAAAAAGCAAGAATTAGGAAAGGAATTAGCATGTTAAGATTTGCTGATGACAGAGTCGTCATAGCAGAAATAGAGAAGGTGAGAAGAAGTCAAGACTAACATTAAAATAGGGAAGCAAAAACTGGTAGAGATGGACGAATTCTGTTACATATCATATTTGGGAAGCAGGATAACTAACGATGGGACAAGCAAGAAAGAAATTACCAGCAGAGTAGCCCAGGTGAAGAGACCATTCCACCAAAAGAAATACCTGCTTACAGCTGGAAACTTAAACAGGGAAGTAAAGAAACAATTTATAAGAACCTACATTTGGAGTATGCTCCTATATGGAGGTGTGGCATGGACAATGACTGCAGCGGAGAAAGTAAGGATAGAGGCCTTTGAAATGTGGTGCTACAGAAGAATGATGAGGATGAAATGGATTGACTGAGTTGGTAACGAGGAAGTCCTAAGAAGAATAGGAGAGAAGAGAAACCTCGTGAAAACCTTAACAATAAGACGGAACAACCTGATACGCCACATCTTGATTCGTGATGGCCTGATGAAGACAATCGTCGAGGGACAAGTGGAAGGCAAGAATGGAAAACGAAGACCTCGAACAAAATACATGGAACAAGTAAAGAAGGATGTGAAAGAGAAGAAATACGTAGGTATGATAATATTAGCTGATAGGAGAACTGAGTGGAGAGCTGCTTCAAATCAATCTTAGGATTGTTGACCACTGGGGATGAAGATGAAGAAAAGAGGCTGAGGATGGAGAAAATCTCTTGCAGGTTTTGCATTTGGGAAGGTTGAAAGATGAGGGTGGGGTGATGGTGACTAGCTGGGATTATTGAAGTGGGCGGGTGGCTTTGAAAGTGGTGATTCCACTTTTCTCACAAGTAATGTTTCAAATTATCAAGACACATATCAATTAGAGCAGATTTTCTTCTTATCTATAAAATGATAATACATACATAATAATTAATTTAGCACAACTTTCCCCCATGGTATGCAAATCACAATTATCATTCCTGAGACTACTCGATGAAAAGAATTTGAAAACAATAAACCCTATAAACATGAAGGACCACATCACTTATTACAGTGAATCAAGGCAATGAAATCTCACGTTAGTATGAGGGGAGGCAAACTAACCCATCGATCACGGCCTCTATCTCAGAGCACGCCATCAATGGGATGCTGTGGTTGAGTTTTGGATGGAGGCACATGACGCGGCACGTGCCGGCTGCTGCCTGCACTTGGAACAGAGGGTCGTCATCTGAGGGTGGGCTGGGTGCTGTCTCCACCAGTGCCGGAAAGTCATTTGTGAAGACAAAGGTGGACTTGTAGTCCGGGTTAACCTGCAAAAAGACGATGCCGATGCACTTGTCTGGTCGATTCATCACTGTCCACTGATATACATTATGTATGGTGTAAGGATAAGATTACCACTGGGGGACATGGAAGAATACTGACCTCTTTTTACAATTGATACGAACATATTTTGATTAGTAGCAGAATGTATAATCATTCTAAAATTTCATTTCCACTTATGTATGTTCAAGACTCTCTTTGAAGATGTTCGGGCATGTCAGTGAAATGCTTTGCAGGCTTTCATCAATTCACTATTCTAGTTTTCACTGAATTATCACTGCCATTCATTTGAAATAAAGCAATCCATCAAGTCTTTAGCATGGGCTCATACTCCAATTTCATTCCACTGTTGACTATAGTGCGTCTGAAAGATAAAGAGAGCCCTATTTTTCCCATCTCCAGCCCAATTGTGCATTTGTGGTAATGATCAATGGCCTTGACTCTTTCAAAAATAACGCAAACTGATGCTGATCATGCTGCCCCTTCTTCTTAGCTTTGAGCATGGGTCCATTGAGCTCCATTTTTGATTTGACTGTAGTGATAGTGATTCTTTCTCTCAATATAAGGTTCTCCCTCAACATTTCAATGTACATGCCAGATCTCTATAGACATGACACACACCAACTCACGATAAGAGGCCACTTTTGCATTTTTTTGTTTTAAAAATTATGGGAGTACAGCTGAATTAGGCCGATTGCTTTCAGTCTTCACCAGTCTTTGCCTTCCATTCACCAAAATGAATTGTGATATAGGATACAAGCAAATGCTCTCAGCCAGGCTACAGTTCTTTCGATTTGCATGTTACAAAATTTATTTTCCTTGACATCATGGATGACATTCCAAGACATACTACATGTTCTCCCTCATTGCTCATTTCAAATCCCCTCACTTTTCCCTGACCTGTGATAATCTTGTTCATTATTACCAATCACTATTGTTGAAAACTTGCTTTTTTAACCTTATCCAAAGAGTGCTCAATGTTCCTGCAAGAGAAGTTCAAAGGTTTCTTCCTCAGGAGAGTCAGAGCAGTCGAGTCGCCTCCACTCATAGTGTGGGCGTAAGATAAGATACCTGTCCTGATGGACGTGTGACGCGGGGGCAGAGTGGGTTGGAGGCATCCCAGTCAATGTTGCTGTGTGTCGCCTCGCCGTCGGTCGCTTCCACCTGCCCAGCCCACGGCCTCTGCATGCGATGTGGCGACACCAGGACCCACTCCCCCTTGAGCGGGTTGAAGCGCAGGTGCTGGTGCTCTGCAAACACATGGAAATTTCCCTCTGAACAAGTCAAGTCAACCTCACAACACGCCCAAAAACCCAAATTGGAAGGAAAAATATCTCCCAAAGCAGTCGTTTGATTGTTATCAACAGGGAGTTTCCATTGGGTTGTTTCATCATGATGCCATGTGTTTGCCGATTTTTATCAGCCGATGTGTACTTTGCTAAGTTTTTCAACTAAATATGTACATTATTACAGTAAACTCTCGATTATACGAAGTCAGTGGGACCGGAAAATTGGCACTTCGTAAAATCGAGTTTCGTAATTTCAAACCTTTTTCATAAGTCACGAAAAAATGTTCGCTTTTGTTTCTTCCGCCCTTTTTTGTATTTAGTGGCCTTATTTAAATGTTTTCGGTGGTTATTCACGGTATAATTCTTAGAAAAGACTTTTTGTTATCGATTTATGCTGTGAAAGATCGTTAATTAATTATACCACCATAAATTTCCCAATTCTTGTACATACGTCAATATCAACGATCGCTTAAGAAATTCTCGACCAGATTAGAAAACGCAATCAAATAATGAATTGCAAAGTTTATTACAAGAATTTAATGTTATAAATCTGTGGTTAGGAGCGAATGGAAACTATTCAGTAAACGGAAGATAGATATTTGTTTCCAGCACCCACGGAAATATTAGCGGCAGCCGGCCTAACCATACTCTAAGGGCTTAACCGCCATTTATGTCGCCCTCTATCGCTCATTGACGAGAAAAAAAAAGAATAATGAGGGCCTTAACCCGTTTCCAAAATAACCTTCGTAAGTTAATATTTCGAGTTACTCCGTATTTTCAGCTGAATGTGCTATCTTTTCAATTATAATTATTATATTATATCTATAGTTATTTTCATTGAGATTCAGTTCACGATCATAAATTACGTAGGATATGATTATCTTCTGGCGAATATTTGAAGTAAATTCTGTTGGAGTTCTCCGTCCGGCTACAGTGCTCCATCATCTTTGCAGATGTTGCTATGAAAGCCTTATTCTTCATCAGGAACATATTCTTCATAACGGGTGTGAAGTGCTATGTTCATATAGTATGTCTCTCTTCTTTTATGCCGACCGCAGCAAGGCTCCAACCGGAAAACGACAGGAGAAACATTTCCATTATCGGATAAATAAAGAGAGAAACGTTATTATCCACATTGATTGTTTTCCTACAAGAGACGTTTCATCATTTCTCAACGTGTGTGAAGTATTGGTTCACATACGTGAACTCCCAAAATTGACACGCAAAAACCTGTACCTTCACCTCATTAGTTTTCGTGTTCCTTTCTCCGCCGTGTTGAAAGTTATGCAAAGGATCATTGACAAAGAGAAAAGATTTTCTTAGTTTTAGCACTAAAAAATAGTCGCGCCATAATCGTAAATAAATAGCAAAGAATATAATTTCAATTGAAAAGTCAGCAGAGAAGAAGAGAGACAATTATAAGCACGGCACCATTTCCCCGATAGTGGAAGATACTTCTTCAGCCTCTCTCCGGTTAAAAACTTACCCCCGTTGCAGGTAAAGATGAACCATGCCCTTCTCCACAGTCGGAGAACGTTCCCAGTGGGGGGATTGAATAAGAGTGGAATGAGGAAAGAAGTTTGGTCAGCATAACGAGGGGTGAAGGGGCAGGAAAAAGAAGGGTGGGGAAAGGGCATTCAGCTCTGCCTCAGTCTACGTTTGGGGGCCGTATTTTTTTACGACTCACTCAAGGTCCTGTCACCTTGGGGAGGGAGTGAATGGGAAATGCTGGGGAAGGAGGGGTTTGGGATGCGTAAGATGGGTGTCAGCATAAGATCAACAGAAAACCGCATGAGGGAGTAAACAAAGACTTTGGAAAGAAAGATCTCTCAGCATGGGAGAACGGGGAGGCGCTCGAGAAGAAAGTTCATGGTTAGAGTTAGAAGTGAGTCTTCATTACGAGTAGCCAGAAAATAAGTCGGTGGTAAATAGAGCCCAATACTTAAGATATTTAAGTTGTTTATTATTCAGGAAGGCTAATATATATACGAAATGATATTGCCCAAAAAAATCTGTTATTTTTTTTGCTTTTTGCCCTTCTCCATCGCCGCTTCCACCATGGTTTCTCACTTGCATAAATGGGAATTAAATTGGGGATCTAAATCGTTAGCCAGATCAAAATATCTTAATGTTTGGAGGGCAGCGGGTACTTCTTTTTTATTTAGTGAAATTACTTCCACACTTTCATCTTCGTCGTCACTCCATGTCGTCACTAGTCCCGGCCGCTGCTTCTTCCGACTTAGGCACCGGCGTCGCATTGTCGCAAGCCTGGAGATCATCGTCTAGGGCAATATAATCGTTTGATGTTGCGCGCTGTGCTCCTGCTTTTTCCAAGTATTTTTCAAAATAATCTTTCAAGCCTCTAATCTCCTCCGCGATTTCATCCGCTGCAGCTTCCTGAAGGTATAACGTAACAAATCAACCATAGCCGTGATATTGTAGCAGTAGAATTTCTAGTAGGATAGTTGTATCAATTACCAACCTTGAAAAACATGCTCATAATGCGCTATCAAAGGGGATCCGGCCGATTTCCAGAAATTTGCGATTGTAGTGGAGGAAATCAAGTACGTCTTTGAACCGTGTTTCTGCGATGAAAAATAACAATTTTATTAACTTGGCCATTTTAGCGAAGTTAACAAAATCGTTATTTCTCATCGCAGAAACACGGTTCACAGACGTACTTGAATGCCTGATTGGCAGGAGTGCGATGCAAACAATTATTTTTTGATGATGGCATTGATTGATAGATTTTCAAAATGCAGTCAGAGCGGTCAATTTTGGGGAGGGAGGCCCCCCGCTCTGAGGGTCGAAGAGAGGGGCCAGCGAGGGTGAGCTCGTCGAGGAAAGAGTCCCGGATTAGGGACCCTTCGAAGTGCTTCGGCGAAAAGTTGTCAAGTAGTCTTCGAAGTACGTTCACAGCAGCCTGCCTTGCGAACGTACCAGGTACGTTCACAGCAGTGCAAAGGGTTAAGTAGGAGTGAACGAAATACCCCGCGCGACATTCCTGACATGTTAAACTACGAAGTATTGTCGATGCGATTTTTACGAATAGGCACGTAAATAGGGGCATTATGTCAGTCACGATGTTTTTACCGAACTCCTACTTCCCTTAAATTCCCTCCGTGAGGTTTTAGGCGAACCCTTTCTCCCCAAAGTTGCGCTATCATTTACGATTTCACACTTTTGATGGACCACAGTCGGAAGCGCTAATTTTTTATCTACTTACGCCGGCGTAACTAGTTTTATTGACAAATGTTTCGCCGTAGTTCGTATAAACGAATGCCATTTGCTCCTGGGGACCAAGCCGAGGTTCGTAATTTCAAAACATTTCGTATAATCGAAAACTTCGTAAAATCCTGCTTCGTATAATCGAGAGTTTACTGTAGATACAAATGTCCAAATTCTTGGACTTTTCCTCTAGTGGTGAGTTGCAAGCTAGGAGAACTTTCCCCCTCATGACTTCAGCGCAGAAAACACTTCAAATGCACAGTCCCCTATATTATACGCATTATGTCATGACAACCGCCATTTGGAAATCAAACCCATCACTCAAAGCCTCACCTGTTGCCCAGTCCTATTGCCATAATTTCCTGTTTACAAACAAAAGCACATTAGAAAATAAGTAGCTCAACTTAATTATTCCACCTTCGAAGAGCATAGTTGCACACAAGGGTTGTTTATTTTGTTTGTAGCCGCCAGGAGGAGCATGATAGTTTTTCTTCCTTTATGTTTCCTCGGAATGACGGGTGTATTTACTCCCAAACTATGGCCTCTACGAGACTTCACAACATAGCCCATGACCACAAGCTATCTCTTGACACAAAGTAATGCATGCAACTATGCACAGTGTTCAACTTGATTGATTGAAATTTGCCACGGGAGAAGATAGCTTGATGGAGTAGCATACCTCACTGGCAATAGGAGCATCCTGGTTGTAATGAGGCTAAGCATATAGATATTTATTTCCATGGAAAACTTTATCACTTGTACATAAAATCTTGAAATGTTTTCAACATTCTACAATTACTTTCAGAAAATGCTACAAGTTAAAAATGTTTCAGAGCAGAACCAATTCATCACAAATATGTATTGATATCAGATGTATGCATCATACTTGACTCAAACTGCCAGGCACTCTCAGCCCCAGCCGATGGGGAAACTATGAACCCAGCCTTGGTGGTCCCAGATGCCAAGTCCAAGTGAGAAGACGTAAATACAAATTTAATCCCCATTTACAGCTTTTTTAGTTTCTCCTAAGATAAGACTTCTGCATGAAGTAACACAAATAGAGGACACGCGATTATGAATCAAATCTTAGGTGAATGATTTCATTGAAAGTGAAGAGCCACATAGTTTCTCACAATTCCATTATGGTTATTCTGCAGGATGCAGTGCAGTGCTGCATTCTGCAGGACAACCATACTTTTTGATGCCTTGCATAGTTTAATCAACTTACGATCAAGTTCTTGGAATGCATCTTGTTCGTATATCGAATATTTAATGAATTTGCACATAATAACCACATATATCATACACATTACTGTGAAGATATTCCAAAGCACGACTATAAGAGGAGGTCGAAGAGAAAAGGAATTTAGGCATAGTATTTTTTTTTCAATTTTACAAGAAACAATCTTGGGAAGTTTGTTAATATGAAACTCAGGTTTTTCGGTCCCGTGAACTTCATAACATCAAAATTTTACTTCCCAGTGAAAAGGTCACAATTTTGTCACTTATTTCAAGAGTATTTTACGTGGTTACTTCCAGTCATAAAACCAGTTTCCTTTTGCCTTACACCAAAGAAAGGAGGTGCATTTCACTAATTCAATTATTTAACCCCCACGATTGTTTGGATAGGTGAGGGTAGAGCTCACACCAAACAAAGCCACAGGCATGTAAATTTATTGTATATCTCATTACTAAAGGTGCCCACTAGTATCACAGCTTCTCACTCATATGATTACCTAACTCATCTACATGTCTCAAGGCATTTTCCCCTTAATACTGAAGACAATAATACACTATAAAGGTGCATTTACGCTGAGTTACATGTTACATAAACAATAAAATCAACTGATTTGGGCATTACTTGGTGGAACGATGAAATATTCATGGTGAAACAAAAACACAGTACTATTCCACAAAATTTATTTAAGCTGTCTACTAGTTTCGACGTTTACACCGTCATTATCAAGACTAACTGTGTAAAACTGGACAAAAAAACTGACAAAAGTGTAAAACTGGATATTTTAGAAATCACCAAATGCACTCTTGCACGTAACATCGAAATTTTTAATGATATGACTGTATTCAAATGTTCTAATTTTTTATCTACTGTTTTAAAATCTGACTTCTTCCTCGACAATCCTTCCTCCTCCCCTTCTCATTAACCTCATTACCACCTGACTTTCTATCTGCCTGCCCCCCCAAGCTTTTATACTTTGTGTTTTGAACCTCCAATCCAACCAACAATGCCCAACCAACAATGCTCAATGCTCCTCCTCATTTAGTTCCCCCCCCCCCTTCTCCTTCCCTCACACTATTGTTGGATAAATAAGGCTGGATGTTGTATGCTATTGCTCAGTTAGTCTTGATAATGACGGTGTAAACGTCGAAACTAGTAGACAGCTTAAATAAATTTTGTGGAATAGTACTGTGTTTTTGTTTCACCATTAATTACATAAACAAGTTACATATAACATGTTTCATGGAAAAGTTACAAATCCGTGTAACATTTTACATGTAATATTGTGTTATAAAACAAAAATTCGTGCTGTACAACAAGTTTTTAGTTTCCTGCTTCATGTGGCACACAAGATGCATTCTTTAGGATGGGTGCCATTCATGGCAGCGAGGTCGGCAAGGTCCTTGTCAGGTGAAACCAGGGTTTTCTTTTTCCTCTGGATGCTTTCCTACCAATCTCAAATCTTCCCGTGTGATACCTGTTCATAAAAAAAGGTTCTCGCAAAAATGCTGATAACTACAGACCTATAGCCATCCTGTTTTTTTGAAACTAATGGAAAAATTATGCTTCACACATTTGTACGAATATTTATCTTCAAAGAAGCTACTACATGGCAACCAACATATTTTTCGGACTGGTAAATCCACTACAACTGCCTCCTTTGAGCTCATTAACGAAATACCTCAAGGCCTAAACGACAAACTACTAACCCTACCCACCCTGGAATATACTTTGACCTAAGTAAGGCTTTTGACCTCATTGACCACAACATTTTAAAAAATAAGCTCAATGCTCTTAGCATCATTGGTTTGCCCCTTAAGTGGATCAAGTCCAATCTTAGTGAAAGAATGCAAGTTGTCTGCTATTCCTACTGCTATTCGACTGTTAAATCCAGTCCAACGAAACTCCTGTGGGGTACCTCAAGGATCACTCCAGGGACCATTCCTATTCGTATTGTTCATCAATGACCTTCCAAACCACCTATCCCATGGCAAATTAATTATCTATGCAGACGATACATCTGCCATCATCACGGCTGACAGCCCCCAAAATCTAATCCATCTCAGAAATATGACTGTCAATGAAATGCAACAATGGTGCAGCAATAACAACCTCACGCTCAATGAAGAAAAAACTGTCTTTCTGCAATTCCTGCATAAGAGATACAATAAGGTGGATCTCTCTTCCAGTAATAATAAAAATCCACACGGAAACAACATAAATACCTCTGAAGTACCTTGGGCTTATCATTTCCAAGACCCTAGATTGGTCACATCACATTCAAGCCATAATCAGTGAAGTATCTGTAGGCACCTATATGATTAGGATGTTAGCACCTGCTGTGTCTCCAGATACTTTGAAAAAGCTGTATTTTGCTGAAATACACTCTCGCTTATCATATGGCATTTTGCTCCACATGGTAATTCAACTGCCTCAAGAAGAGCTTTTTCTGCACAAAAGCAAGCTATCAAGTCGATGTTTTTCAAATGCTAACATCCTCACACTGCCTTCTTTATAGATTTTGACATGTGATTGCTTCATACACTCCAACTGGGACAAGTTTCCTGCAAATACCTCTTACCACAATTCCTCTACCCGCTCCAGAAATAATATACACACTCAGCAATCCTCAAGTTCTCTCTGCCTGAAAGGCCCCTACCACTCCGCCTCCGCAATTTTTAATAATCACATCCCTGATGAAATTAAATCCGTCTCTTCACCTGCTTTGTTTTAGGGAGGTAGGGTACAACAAAGGGGGGGAGAAGAGTGCAGAGCTGAGGCAATTAAGGGATTATCGGTTAATGTTTAAGCCAGGAGGAAGAAATGCTTTAAATAGCTGTATGTATGTTGATTTGATGGAATTAAGTTTGAGTGGATGGTCTGTGGGGGGAAGGGAGGCCAAAACTGATACATTGTAGCAATCATTGAATTGACGCTGATGAGTGGCGGCATGTTTGGCCACCGGGAGGGGTGCAAAGTGAGAGGAAGTGCATCATGCCCTTTCCCAATATCCAAGGCCGTAGCCAGGGGGGGGGGGGGGATCAAGGGGGATTGATCCCCCCCGAAATGAAAAAAATTAAATAGATACTTTATGCTCGCTTGGTGCTCACGACGATATTATATAGCGGCGCAGGGACATCTAGTAGTCCAATGCGATTCAAGTCAATAATTATCTAAGCAAATTTGTAAATAATAATAAATAAATAAATAAAAAAGGGTGCAGTGTGTGTAGTTGTAGTGCAGTGTGTGAAATAATAGTGCTGTGAATTAGTAGAGAGGTGAGTGACTTATGAGCCTCCTGAGGGACCGCAGAATTGACATCGACACCGAGGAGTTACCGTATAAGCGCGTGTAAGAGTCGCACCTTTTTTCCCAGATATTGCAGCCGAAAATGGGGGTGCGCCTCTTACACAAACTTCTAATCTCCCCCCCCCTCCCCTTCCCCGGTCGCAAGTCCAAGGGGAACTGAGTGGCCTTGATTTTCAGCGTGAGTCAGTCGTCTGAAACCCTGGGTCAAAATCAAGCGGCAGGCAGGAGAGTTTCTCCCTTAGTGACGTATTCTTAAAATGCTCCTGTTTGAATTTATAGCAAGCATCGCGCCGTCACGTCGGTACCCCAGAGGTAAACATTGAAAAGATCGCGAGGGGTGATTCGCTCCGGAGCGCGCGCTAAATTTATTGCCACGAGTGGGCATCCCGCGGCATTTATACTGCATATAGTAATATTGGTGTCAAAACCTGCGGTTGAAAAAATTCGAACGAGTGTGCTCATTGTTGGACTAAATGGTGGATTGAATAAATCGGAAATGCTTATAAGTGAAGAGCGCTGAAGGAGAGATCGAGGGGAAGAGGGCTCCCTCCCCTCCGTATTTAAAGCTACGAGCGAAGGAGCAAGGGAAGAACACGTCCGATCTTGCATGTGACGTCGTTGCCTTTAAAGCGAAGGGGCGAAGGCGCAGCAATGTGATATACGCAGTTTGCGTTGCCTGAGTTTCCAGTCCGTCTCGTCTTGTTTGAATGCGCTTATGCTACGCTTGTTTCTTCCGAAATAGTGCTGTTTGGACTATGTTGAATATTAGTAGCCTTATTTTAACTATAAATCTTTGTGTCAATCAATTAGAGCTCAAAAAACTTAAATGCTGTAAGATATACGTCGCGTTAGGTCTAATTCTTTTTAGAACTTCGTGCGTGTCATACAATTGCAGAAAGATATATCGAGATATCTTCGAGCTCAGAAGGTAACTCACGTAGCATTTGACCTCCAGAAACTCGGGGAATTGAACCTGGTAGACCGAAAAAGGTCAGTTGGTGGAATGGGGTAGGGATGAAACACGTTTCCATTGTTCCCCTGTGACTTGATATTTTCCTGTGGAGTCTCGGAAAGGAAAAAAACTGCAGAGGCATTAGCTAATGGAGAGCCGAGTGTAGTTCCGTTAGGCCCCTTGCACACACACCGATTTTGGACGGCCGGTAAAATATTGGCCGATATTTTACCGGCGAAGCGATGCTTGCACACACGCCGGATTTTTACCGGTCAAACGATACGTTGATAAGTTTTTGAGCCGGCGTCGGCGATCCACAGTCACAATAGCCGGCAGCTAACCGGCATTTTGCCGGTGCCGGCGTGTGGTCGGTACGTGTGCAAGCTCCAATGCTCTCCCATTGTTCACTATTGGAATGTGGACGGCCGATATTTTACCGGCCGTCCAAAATCGGTGGGTGTGCAAGGGGCCTTAAATCTACGACGTGGTTATTATCCTACGGCGCTGAGATTGCCCCGATTGTTGTTCAATCTCTTGGGAAAGCTCATGCCATTTGCCTGTCGTGTTTTGCCTTAAAATTTTCCACGGCTGCGATTCTATTGCAATACTCCTGCGAGAGCTTTTAAACAAAATTGTTCGTGAGTAGGACAAGCAACGTAGAGCGATGGCGTAGGCAAAGAGAGGATCGGAACTCTTTCTACTCCCTCTTATGCCGCCGCAGTTATTGAAATTTCCTCTTTCAAATAGTACTGAAAGAGGACATTTCGATAACTGTCGAAATTCCAGGCATACGTCTGCAACACCGCACGATAGGATAAAAAAATGTCGCAAAATTATTTTTCTTCATAGCTTCGATCCTCAAAATAGGGGTGCGCCTCTTACACGTGTGCGCCTCTTACACAAGCTTATACGGTAATTCATTTGGTCGCTGCAAAAAAAAGCTAGAAGGCTAAATTCAATTTTATAATAATATTTTTATATTTTTCTTTGAGGGTTTATAATAAATATATGTATATTTAACCGTAAACGCTATTTTATTTAACTTATAAAATAATTTTATGTTTGTCTACTATTCCATAACCCCCCCCCCCCCCTGAAAATATTTTCTGGCTACGGCCTTGCCAATATCCATTGAAGCCCCTCCTTTGGCTCAGATTTATTGATGACATATTCCTCCTATGGCCACATGGTAATGATTCCCCCAACAATTTTATTGCTACTCTCAATTCCTCATCCTCTCTTTCTTTCACCTCAACCATTTCTAATTCCCAGATTACCTTCCTTGATGTCAATATCTCTCTTGTCCATAACAAATTCCTCATCTCTGTCCATGCAAAACCCACGAATAAGCAGCAGTACCTTCACTTTAGCAGTTGTCATCCTTCCCACACTAAACGCTCCCTTCCCTATTCCCTTTCCATTCGAGGACACCGTATTTGTAATAATCCTGATGCCCTGAATAATTTCCTTCACAACCTTCACCGTTCCCTCCTCCAGAGAGGCTACCCAGAGTTCCTCCTATATAAAAAAATTCTCAAACACAGATGCCCCCCAGAACCTTGCAATGGAAACAAACCACATGACATTTCCCTCTACACCACTTACTTTCCTGAAATACAATCCCTGCAATCTATCTTTAAAGACCTTTTCCCTATTCTAAAAAATAATAAGTTGACAGCCAATCTTTTTGCCAAACCCTCAACTATCACCTTCAGACGACCTGCAAACCTTTCAGACTTATTCCGCTCGACAAACCCCTTACATAAGTCACCCACGACTCCCCATAGTACACCTTCGTACTGCAGTCATCCTAGATGCAAGACCTGCCCAATTTTCACCCCTCCTTCTATCCCCAATCATCTCGTCTCCTGTCTACCACCACCCCCTGCGGCCTCCTGTACTTCCAAGACTGTAGTTTATCTTATTCAATGTCAACACCGTCCCTCATTTTCTATAGGCAAATCCTCAACTCCCCTTAACTTAAGGATCAATAACCACAGGGCATCATGCACTTCCTCTGACTTTGCGTCCTTCCCGGTGGCGAAACATGCGGCCACTCATCAGTGTCAATTCAATGATTGCTACAATGTATCAGTTTTAGCCTCTCTTCCCCCCACAGACGACCCACTCAAACTTATATGGCATATGGCTATTTAAAGCATTTCTTCCTCCCGGCTTAAATATTAACCGATAATCCCTTAATTGCCTTAACACACTCCCCAACCTTTGGACCCTACCTCCCCATTATTTCCCCTTCCCTCAGCTATCTTTCATCCTTTACCTACAGTGTCCTATCTAACTCTGAGAAAGATGGATGTATTCCACCGAAAATTTAGTTCCGTGAGTGTTTAAAAAAATATTTTTGTGTCCTTTGCTTCAGCCCAACCTGGGATATTTATATGTTACACACATATATAAATTATATATGTATGGTCTTATTATGTATGCATCTCTTAATGTCATTTGTATTTTATATTGCATTTTATGTATGCAAACCTTGACAAAGCGATGCGCTGTATTTTGCCAAGGGTGATAAATAAATATAATTATTATTATCATTAAACCTTTGTGGAGTCTTCACATCGACATCCAAGAAAGAAGACCAAGAAGATGGAGAAGAGTGAGATAAGTCCTTTAAAGTGGGTTGAAATTCTTAGGTCAACAATGGAAATTCAAATAGGTAAACCATCTCAATTTTTTTCCCCACACAAATATGTGAAAGATTAGTGCCTGTCCTTCTAGTGACGGCCCCAACTCCATTGGTGCATTGCATGGCATCATGTGCCGATTTGAAGTGTTCCCTTGAATTCCACTTCACATGTCTTAACAAAACGATAGCACCTAACACATTTTCCTCTCAAAATACCCTACAAAATACCAAAGAAAACTTTCTCCTGAGGGAAAAAGACAGTCAACCAGCAGATTCGATGGATTAGGCTTTTGAATACAGTTAACTTGAAAACATAACTATTAGGAGGAGTGGCGAACTCATTGCTCAAAAACTTTTTTATTTGCATTGAAAAGGATAGGAGTCTTTCCTTTGAAATGCAGTTGAGTCTAGGCAAGAGGGAAAATTAGCAAGCTTAATTGAGGCAGGATTAACAGCAACTGAAATATCTAGGGAAATGACTTTAAATAGAAGTACCATTTGTACTAAAACTGGTTAGAAAATCAGAGGAGAGACACTCCTATCGGAGCAGAAATGAAGTGTCCTCAAGTTTGTATACAAATAACTAAATTGCGCTCAGTGTCAAAAACACTATTTATATCAATAGTCATGTGGTTACGTGTGTACCTAGCGAGGACGAATAAAACAACTCAACCAGTCGAATTTTGTCTTTCATCGTGCATATTCACTTATCCTTTGTGCACAATTTTTAAGCTATCACTAGAAGTTTTTAGGTTACAAAGAGTAGGCCATTGTCAATAATTTCCATTCCTCCAAAGTAGGCCATTCCTCTAAGAGTAGCAGGCAACTGTCTAATCTCCTGAGATCTTTCAACCTCTATTGTGTAAACAGTGAACCCACGAGGAACAATTCATGTATTGATAATGTGATAACCACTCTTAATGTTCATGCATATAACCTTACTGTCATCGATCCTCTTGTTGCAGACCATATGGCCATACTCTTTCAGTTGATTGCAATTAACAATGGTCCACCTAGGGAATCCAGCACTAGGTACATAAGTCCAATCACCATTCACGGCCTTGAAGTCTTTAAAGGCCTGCTTGGTGGTGTGGATTGGACTAGCTTACTCTCACACAACGACAGTCATTCAAATTTCTCTTTGTTCTTTGAAACTTTAATCTCCCTTTTTAATGAATCCTTTCCCAGAAAAGCTGTCCCAGTCCGAAAATTCTTTAAATCACGTGGCCACTCAAACAATCCCGAGGTCCAAATACGCAGGGAAAGTGTACTACATGCCTATCATGAGTACAAGCGACTACCCACTGAGGATCTTAAACAAGTGTATAAAAGATTGAATAAGGAGTATCATTCCGCAGCAATAAAAGCGAAACAAAATGCAAACATGGATTTCATTAATAGTGCCTCTAATAAAAATAAATTCAAATAGCTGCCTGGAATGTGATCAATAGGGAAAAAGGCACTTCTATAAACAGATCTCCTATTACAATTGATCCCGATACCTTCAACAATCACTTTGTCAATTCCGTGGACACCACATTATCAAAAATCACAAATAACAGGTGTGATGCCTTAGCACTACTCAATAAACACCTGATATCCCCTCCAAAATTTCAGTGGCAATGGATTAGTATGAGGGATATTTTCAATGTAGTAAAAAAATTTAAAAACTCCACCAGTCGTGACATCAATGGGCTTTCCAATGATCTGATTAAGTCCATAATACATATTATAGCTCATCATCTATCTATTATTATTAATGCCCGTTTTTCCACTGGATACTTCCCAGACTCCTTAAAATATTCCAAGGTTATACCTGTCTTCAAAAAAGGAGACACTACTCTTCCCAACAGCTATAGGCCCATCACCATTATATCAGTGATCGCTAAAATAATAGAAACTATTGCCTATACACAAATTCTAGTACACTTTGAGAAACACAATCTCTTCACCCCTTCCCAGTTTGGATTTCGCCCTGGGAAATCCACTGAATTGGCAGTTGAGTCAGTGGTAAAAAATTTATCAAGGGCATTTGAAGACAAGCAATGTGTCTCACTCACACTTTGTGATTTAACCTCTGCCTTTGACTGCGTCAATCATGCTACCCTCCTGCAAAAACTCCAATACTACGGCTTTCATAACAGTGAGCTGAAATTCATGACCTCTTACCTCACTGATCGAAAGCAGATGGTACAAGTAAATTGTAACCAATCTGATTTTCTTCCAGTGAAACATGGAGTTCCTCAGGGGTCCGTCCTTGGTCCTCTCTTGTTCCTTATTCTAATCAACGACCTACCTTACAATCTTTCTATGGACTGCATGATATATGCTGATGACACCACTCTGGTGCAGAAATGCAATACTCCTAGCCAAGTCAGACTTCTTACAAAAAAGGCAATAGAAGAATCTCAACTGTGGTTTACAGCCAATAATCTCTTTCTGAACAATGGCAAGACACAACATCTTACATGCTGTCTTAAAAGCACTGAGCTAAACAATGATCCTGTCATGCTTCTAGGCTTTAATATTGACACTAAATTGACATGGAATTCACATGTTTTCCTAGTCAGCAGAAAACTCTCTAGGGTTTTGTACTTATTGAGGAAACTTAAAACCTGTGTCAATGAAAAGTACATGAGATTAGCCTATTTTTCATAGTATTCTTGCCTATGGTGTTCGACTCTGGGGACATGCAAATGAAACCAAAGAAATTCTAAAACTGCAAAAAAAAGCATTGAGGATTCTGAGTGGTGCTGGGCCCCGTGACCACTGCAGGCCAATTTTTAAACTTTCATATCCTCACCATCTACAGCCTCTTTGTGTTTCGCAGCATTATGCACATTAAAGATAACTTAGAAACCTACCCCATACGATCCACCATCCACTCTCATGACACTAGGGCTAAAAATAGCCTAAATATTAATTACTGTAGGCTGTTTAAGACCCACAACCAGTCTGACAATTTGGGAATAAAATTATTTAATAAATTACCCAGCAAAGCCAGTGAGCATCACTAGACTGAAAAATGTGCTGGAAAAGTGGCTGTGCAATTATCCACTGTACTCAATTCATGAATATTTTGAGCTGGACTTTTCTTCTCTTTTATTTTAAATGTAATCTTTGTAATGTATGTGTTTCTAATGTTTTGATCCAATGTACATGTTTTGTATGTTTCGTTGTATCGAATGTTTTTATAAATGTGTTGTATACAACATCCGCGAGGGCCAATCCTCGCCGTGGATGAATAAAGATAAAGATAAATAATGAAACCTGTATCCCTGAATCTTGCATCTAAAAAAATAAAAATAGTGCGCTGAAATTCTAAAATGTTGGCTGGATAAGGTTTACTTAGTAAATCCGGAAAGTTACATAATGATATCTCGAGTCTGAAACGAGTAAAACGTCACACAACATAAGTTGACGAGCCAGTGATGCATCCCCTTATCACAGCGTGTAATGTAAATATGAGCAAGACAAAGCTTTATTCTTTTTTCTCTGAAAAGCTGCTGCTTAATTACCTAGTAATTTTCCTGATCAAGTGGAAGTTAACAAATGGGGATTAAAAGTGACGAGCACTTGAAGACCTCATTCAAAATGCGTTTAGGCGTTTTTATAGCAGCCTTTTTGACGGAAAACGTCTGGCTACGCATTTCAACGACGTCGAAATAATGCAACACGTAAACGAGTACTTTCCACTTTTCCAAAACTAATCATTCTCTAACTACTTTCATCATCAATTCATCGCAAAACACGATTCTACGAAGAGCATGAATGACCAACGGATAAAATAACCACATACCGTTTAATTTGAACTCCATCAGCAAATATCACAGCGCTTTACCGTTCGCCGAATGGATGTCGCTCTATAATCACGTTTTAATCACCACGTCACCTTATGAATAACTTTTATCTTAAGGGTACTCTCAAATAGGTCATAGTCCATCATAGTCACAACATGCTTACACTCCAGCAAAACTATGTTACAATAGATAACGTAACGTACATAAAGAGAGAAAGGTTAATATAGGCCTATAATGGCCTTGTATAATGGCCAAATCGATGTGTTTGAGATATTTTTCATGTCCTTTATTAGCAAGGTTGAGGGCAGAATAAAAAGGCAGGATACAAACGCGAGGCAGTTAATTCACGCAAGGAAAATGTTATTAATAAATTGTGGACATTGTAGTTGAGATAATGTGATGTAAATAACTAATCGGGAGGGCTATTGTTAGAGAGGAACAAGGAATGATGAGTGAGAACGACCGCGCGTGTTGAAAAACATGGCGGAACGATTGAACTTATGCTGCAAGAGCAGGACTTGGCAGGACTGGTTCCGAGCGTTGTGCGCATTGGGGAGAATATGGTAGGAAGCCACGCCTACTTTGACAAAAACATGATAATCCCATGAGAGTCAACGCCAACTATCAGGTGAAATATTAGGTCATGATCGTTGTTACGTTGAAATAAACTTATACAGTAAAACGTTTTTCTATGATTATGGGAAGGCTACGTGAAAATATGCCTCGAATATCTTTTCCCAAGGAAAGAGTATAATCAATCACCACGGTTCGGCTGTGCAACTGGCTTAGCCGAAAATAACTTATGTCCATTCCCCTCCACTTCTACTGGTAATTAAGATTACAGCCTATGGAAATATTACGATAGAGGACCGGTCGCAATAGTAGTACGAAAGTGTGTTCACGACGATATATTATCACCACGATTTCACAGTCATATAATATGCATAGTAGTACGAGAAACAATCGAAAAACTTCGACGAAAATCAAGAATTAATTGTTGCATCTTCATTTTATAAATCAGAGGCGATATTAAGCATAGAATACTTGATTATATACGTACACTGTTTGATTGTGAGACTTGTAATTGTAAACCCGAAAATGGTCAAACCAAGATGGCGAACATCAGCCCACGATACGGCGCCATATCGTGGCGGAAGAATACGGCGCCTCCAGTGTATTTACCGTATTTACAATCTCCTTGGTCGATATCGACCCTCGAGACGATATAACGAGAGAACGATTTCGATCATATCGATGGCAGATTGTTTTCTGCTTTCCGAGCCTTCGCAGTGCTAGTGCTCGGAAATGTCGTCAGCTGTTAGGTTGTTTCTTGTTGTGCGTTTGTAATTAATACTATTAAGGGTCAATTTAACAGTATTATTAGCGGTAAAGAATGGCTTCTGATATAGATTGGGTGTTCCCTGTGCTTAGGCAGCCTAATAGATTTTGGAATTTAGCTAGTTCTCTGGCTGTTTCGACAGTGGGCTTATTCTCCAAAATTGTCATGGGTAAGTGAATTTTGAATCATTGGTGCATATTGTGTTTTTTTTAAAGTCGAAACGTTCGCTCCGTCAGTTTTTTCGACGTTTTTTGGTATTTATTATTTGCTTTCTTATCTAAGTTTTGGACGTCGGTGAAAGAGTCCAATCTGGGCTTATCTGCAGTAATTGACCTAATCACAGTTATATTGTTTATTCTTTCTAGAATGGCTCAATACAACCACTGTTCACAACAGGGAAGTGCTGATTCATGCGATTGAGAGAAGACCTCCTGGAGTTCCCTTGATCACAGTGTCTAATCATTACTCGTGTTTTGACGATCCAGGATTGTGGGGTAAAGTGTAATTTTATTAAAGGGTTTCGGAATTTGAGTGCTACATTTTAAGGCTTATCGTCATCAGTCACAGTTTTGCTCCCATACATGACGATACACCGATTGATTTGTACGTTTTCTTTTGTCTGCTTAATGCCCGTCAGGAAGTAAACCTTGAAGGTCACTTCCTCAATCGTAACCTTGAATATTCAACTTTTCTACGCAAAAACATCTTATTGACCGTGAGAAAACCAGGCCAATGTCGCCTACCCATCGTCACTGACATGGTCACATCCGCAGTCAAATTACAGTTGATCTGCCTGCATTAATTGCTGTTTGCCTGGAATAGGTAAATAGAAGTACGATTATGAAACTGATCCATAAAATATGATGTGTTTAAGTGTTCTACACCTAAATGTGAAATTTCTTATTCATAATTATTTAAAAAATTGTTCTCTCTAATATCTATGCACGTATATTTGTATCTTTATTGTCTAATTAATTACAGGAATGATTGCTATAATATGTAATAGTGATAATAATAGTGTTTTATTTGTCCAAAGATCAAGCAATACAAAGGTTACACCGATATAGGACACGCCAGGTTCATCAAGAGGTAACACATCAGGTTACACACAGGTAACACCTCAGGGAAAAATATTTGGAACTGCTTTCTACACATTTGGAACTCCTTTTGAACGATTCGACAGGATTTCCAGACATATCATTCGTATTGTAACTGCTGTGTACTGAGAAGATTCATGTGTAACTGATTTCCATACGTTTGCAATTCTTGTTGAACGACTACATGCGGTTTATAGACATCATCATTTGTTTTGGAACTGCCTTCTACGCGCCAACAACCCATGGCCAGGTTCAGTCTGATTTGTTTGGTCGAGAAAACGAAAATTCTTTAATATATGCAATAAAATGCATAAATGGTTTAAGAAATAATCACAAGCAGTTAATAGAAACGGAACTCCCAAATATACACTGGAATGGGTTTAAAAATTATTCTATTTTCCTTGTTGCTTAAATCGTATTTTTGGGGCCGTTTTGAAATGCGACAAGGTTATCTTCACTATGTACCGAGAATCTTGGTTGCGTAAATTAAGGTATTCAATAGCAACTTCATGGCAAACGTCGTTAATAATGGCATTTTTTTGGCGTTTCCAAGTAGATTATTATTGTAAAAACATCAAAGTCAATGATTTCAAAGTATATTTCGCACATAATATTTTCGAAAAAATAGTATTTTGCATCGATTTATATACATAACACAAACTGGTCGACGTATTGACTTCCCGATCCCTGGTCAATGGTTTATGCCCATCTTTTGTTCCGTATTTCAGGACTTTATTTTTTGCAAAAAATGAATCCCTCCTTCGAAAATCTGTTTCAATCAGGGGCGGATCCAGGGGCCTAAGTCCGTAACTTGAATTCTCCTTTCTCCGGAGACTCTGTACTCTCCCGTAGTTTTCTCCCGACTGTAGTCCGTAACTTGGCGGAGAAAACATCAGTTCCTGGCCGCTACCGGAGAAAACTCTAATTCTCGGTATCGGATAGGAAGAGCAGATAGGTATGAAAAATATTGAATCCGAAGCCGACGATACCGTGAAGAACCAATAGAAAAGCTTTGTTTCAAATAAAAAAACGAGAGGGAAATCAAACGATTCTCACCTGTAGTAAGGGCTACTCGTTCATCATTAAAGTTAAAATTTCAAATAAAAGAAATTGATGCATCGAAATTATAAGTGATAGTGGATAAATCGATTTAAATCCATCGCAGATATATTTGTTCATTAGTACACACAAAAGAGTATATTATACCATTGAAAAAGGAGAGACTAATGCGTAACACCAAAGCATTTTTATGTTTTAGATGTAGGTAATCTTGTATACAAACGGCCGCTGTATTCATTGATGATATATATGGCATATTTTTTTGCACATCGGATGCTAACTTTCATTGGTGAATGCATGATGAGTATGGAAAAACATAACTATCAACGTCAGTATTACATGCATTTATCCTCGAAAAGCTGAAATACACTATGTGGGAGTGGAAAAAGAAAATTGAAAAACTTTACTATGCAGAAAAGAATCGTAAAGAAAATAACGTTAAGATAAATGTGTGAATGGTACATATTTATTCTTGCAAATACCTACGTGCGAGCAATTAGTAACATATGTTACAATCTCCCAAAATGTTATAGTTTAGGAAACACAACAACCTGCCTCGCTACTTTTAAAAATTTCAAATACTGACAGCGTAGAATAGCGAAAACATGGGGAAAATGGTTTACTGGAGAAATATAGAGAAAACAAAGCAAAATTACCCTTACTTATACATATTTATTGCTCATCATATCACATACAGCACTACAACGCACACATTTCTATCTTTTTTATACTTATAATCATTATATTCGGAATCGACTGTTTCAATAAATATCTTGGCTCACAATAAATATAAAACACTATTATGTAACACTAATAAAACATGATAATCGGTTTTCCAATCACTTTGCACACACTAAAAGAATTTGCACTCCTTGAAGTTCGAAAAGATTCTTTACACCTCACTTCCTACTCATCACTAACGACTTAGAATCAGATTACGTTATTTCACATTAACATTGCGAAGACAATTAAATGAATAGGTTGAAACAAATTGCTAAACCAGTTATTGTAACACCAACAAACTTCGAATTTCACTATCACTCTCACCGTAACATGACCAAAACAAAAACAAACAACAACACAACGAAATGCGTGAAATGTAAACATTGCCAAAATCTCACATCTCACAACGAATTGGGAATTGGTAATAGATGCAATACGTAATAAAATCAAACAGAACTTAGAAGCGAACAAACGAATGAACATTAACAGGCGTTCGATGTATCCCTAAAGTAAGACTAGTTCAAATATGAAACATATCCCCTTCGCAATAGTTAGATACCTTTCATCGTAATGTATACAGTTGATTCGTAGCCTAAGTTATATACGTGCGAAATAATTTCGTCGAAGATGTTACATTCACAACACACTTCACTCTTTACTTCATCGTCTATGTGCAATCAATTCACTAAGGGGTACACTAAGGACACAAATTTTGTTCACTTATACTAGAGGCACAATGAAAGTTCACTGCACGTAGTTTCCTTGCAAATGCAGCCATACAAAAATTTCTATTCTTGTCACAAATTACACTACATACGTTGCCTGCCTAACTTGAAGAATGCATTTTCGTGTTCTATTTTGTCACAAATACGTAAAAAACCATATTAGAATACAATTAGAACCGCAGTACGATCGCCCACAACGGTCCGCCATTGGTATTTTCCTCGTTTCTCCTATGGAGAAAATGAATCGCCGGGTCCCGGGCGGGTGACTCCGAAGCTCCCGTCCAGGGCGCGTCAGTTTCTCCAAATCGCGTTACGGACTTCAGTCGGGAGAAAGATACTCTCCAGGAGAGTCAGTTTCTCCATTACTGGGAGAAAGTTTTCTCCGTTACCGGGAGAAACGAGTTACGGACTTCAGTTGGATGAAACTGGAGCTTCACGAGTTTTTTTTTCTCCCAACTCGGGAGAAAACGAAGTTACAGACTTAGGCCCCAGGATTTCTTTTAGGGGAAGGGGGGTGGGCACAGCAAGGCTATATCAAGGATTTTGTTCTACGGGGACACAAGATACCTCGCAATGCAAAACGAACGCAATGACAATGGGACCGTTTAAAATATCTTGCATATTTTATAAGGGCCTGGGGGGGCACGTGCCCCCCCTTTGGTTTTAATGTCTCAGTATTGAGACAAGTTCAGGTACCCGGAAAGGCCATTTTTCGCATTTTTGCATCGGATTTTCGGATATTTAACATGATGGATTTAAAGAAAAAAATATCTAAAAACGGAGGCATTTCACTCAAAAATGAACAATGATTGATCCACGCCAACCAAATAAGAGTGGACTCTCGATGTGGTCTTTGTTGACCACCAAATTGAGTTTCCCCCCACTTCATCCTCTGTTAACGAAGCCTGCGACGGCGGCGCAATGAATATGTTCGTGTATTGCGGAACTGTATCGGGATTAATCATGGAGTGGTGGCTATTCACTAAGTAGGATTGCAGTTAAAGCCGCACATCACTCTGCCATCGTCCATCGTCGTCTGGCCTAAATTTTTCTAACTATCGCCATGAGTTTCAAGAGAACTCTAGAAGCCATCTTGAACTGCTATTAAGCAGTTTCCATGGTGTACATATGAGTTCCAAATGGGTGTCCGACTGGTACAAATAAGTTCCAAAGTTGATTCCAAATGAGTTCCAAAGATTGGAAATTAGTTCCATAGCAGTTTCCAATGGAAATCCAAAGCGGTTCAGAATGTGTTACAAATGAGTTGATGGCATGGTAGGTCGCTATGACGTCATGAACTGCTGTGTACCGTGTTTCAATTCCCCAGCAGTTCGAAAGCACATACAAATCAGTGGTACAAAGTAGATACATGACAGTTCCAAATGGCCTACACAGCAACAATTTTTCCCTGAGACATTAGGTTAAAGAATCAATATACAATAAGTACAAATATACAATGGATACAAGATATGCCAAAATTTATTTGGAAATTCATCAATAGAATAATGCATTTTTAGTTTCAGATATTTTAGGAGGTTGATCTTACCAGCATGAGTTCAACTTATTGGTGCCTTAAGTTCAACCGGCAATTTATTATAGAATTGAAGACCCATACAGTTTGGACCAGCACTAGTATTCCTAGTGCGCTCATATGAAACATACAGCTTATCAACTTAACTGGTAGAATGATGGTGAACATCACGGTTCTAAAGATGTTATGGTAGTGACGGCTGGGAGCCGCTCTGGGCGACCTATGCTGATCGTTTTTTCCCACTGCCGGAGTTCACATACCACTCACACACCACTCAATTGCGGAACAACTAGAAGAAATAGAGACTTGTGGTTTTCTTTATTGTACTTAGGAGACGTGTATTCCCTGGAAGAGAAGGAAATAAATAGTAATATGTCCTCAGATGAAAATCAAGTTGGACTTTGGCTAATTATAACTTGCCTCAAGGCTAAAACATAAAAATTTTAAAGTGATCATTCTGTGGCTGCACCTTTCTTCCACAATCACCTTGAGACCCACAGTTCTATGTCAATTTGCGTGGCCTAAAATAGGTCCACCATGGAGTACTGATTTGGGCCAATTCAAATTTCTTACTTCCCTCACCCCGCTCCGCCCTCCCAGCAACGGAAACGTTGCAGAAAGTGGAATAGGGACCACTCCCCTCAACCCCTCAAGCGTCTGTCTACCTTTCCAGCTCTCCCCAGTCGCAGCAAACTCTTAGGGTCAGATAAACTAACAAATATCAGATTAGTACTCTTTGGTGGGTTCACAAGTCGAAGTAGGCTGCTATAGCAGTAGCACCAAAATGATAACTTGTGACTAATTTCAACAAAGAAGGGTCTCAAGAGTGCCAATATGCTTCATATAGAAAAACAGAAGATTTGACAGTTACAAAGGAGAAACAATTTCATCTTCTCTTCTTTATGAGAAAATTAAATGAAATTTTAGCTAACCAATGATCCCTCACAAGAAGTAAATTAAAAAATAGCAATCTGTAATTAAATTCTTTGCCCTCATAGATAAATCCACATTTTCTGCTTGCGATATATACACTAGGGTGGTGCGAAAAAACTCAAGTTCCAAATTTCGTGTCGTAATAGTGCGGAAAAGTTGCGATACGTTAGTACAAGAAAAACAAAAAAAGAATTATTAAAATCGGACGTCATCTTCCGATCCCGCAAAGCACCTGAAAAAATGACAAAAATGAAAAAAATTGTTTTTTTTTTCGTCGTAAAAAAATTAAATAAAATTAATATCTTTTAACGCCATAGCAAAAAATGATTACAAATAGCATAAGTTATTATTTATATATGCATATTTATGGCTTTTAACTGTTATTACCGATCACACAAGATCATTAAAAATGTATAAATTTTGCAATTTCGCCTATTTTTCAGAGTTTTGTAATAATTACTTGAGGATAATTTTTGAGAAGTTTTAATTAGCTCTTTAGATCAAAAATGACAATAAAACTGACCACTAGAATTGAAAGACAAAATTGCAATTTAAAAATAATAATAATATATATATTTATTCCACATTATGGTACATGAAAAGGCAGCATGTTAACCCTATTGAAACCGAAAGTGAAGATGTTGAGGTTTTAAATGACGCAACGCAAAGTTCAACAATCAAGGAGAAATTTGTTGACTAGGAAGATTACATGCCTAGTACATCCAAAAAAATATAAATCACCATGGCAAATGAGGGTAAAATTCCAAAATACAGCTTTTCATTGTGATCAATACGGGGTGTCTCACCTTGGAGACCTTGATACCTTACACCGTACAGCTGCTCTATCACCGTACAGCTGCTGCTATAGCATCAAGTGTACTTGTAGACATTGGTGTTATAACTGAAGAATATACTTCTAAGTTCATTGACGTATGTAGAATTAAAAGGGAAAAGAAAAATATTATTAGCGATTTACAGCAAATCCATCTTGATTTAGGTGAGCTACAGGGTTATACTTTGACGGAAGGGTAGACAATACCATAGTAATAGAAATGATTGAATCGAAGGAGTACTGTCGGACAGTTATAGCGGAACACCATTCTCTAATAAAAGAACCGGCTTTTGTGTATTTGAGTTATGTTTCTCCAAGCTCCGGGTCTGCTAAAGATTTAGTGGTCTCCATACTATCTTATCTCTCTGATCAAGGAGTATCATTAGAGTTCTTATAGTTAGTTTGCTGTGATGGCACGAACATCAACATTAGATGGAAAGGTTGCACCATTAGAAAGCTCGTAAAACACCAATGACACCCGCTGCAGTGAGCAGTTGGGTTACTTCATTTCATTGAATTACTTTTGTCATATTTTTCAGTATTTAGATGGTGAAACAAGTGGCCAAAAATCATTTGTTGGGCCAATTGGACTAATATGAATGGTTGTGGAAAGCTTCCAAACTGCATTTCCAAACAATTGAAAGTGAAATTCTACCAGTTGATCGATAAATTTTGAGCAAGGACCAAAGATACCTTATTGGTATTAGTCAAGCAATCACAAGTGCCGACTTTCCAAATGAATTAGCAAACCGGGATACTGGACTATTTTCACATGCTAGATGGCTCGTGTGAACAGAGCAAAGGAAACCTCTCGATACATACCTGGATATTAAAAGAAAGTAGTTTTCCCTGCTATTGAACGGAACTCTAACTTTGATCACGAAGAGAATGTATTGATGGCGATGGTTTTTGATTACAGAAGGCACATTAGAGAGCTAGGGCTAAAAAGAGTATTTAAAGCCAGACAGACTTAACCAAAATGCAAACCTATCGTAAACTTCATTACTCCTACCATGAACTTCGAAATAACTGACCATATAGAATTGATTGACTGGAATGTAGTCATACTATCTACTCCACCTCTTCCTATGAGAATAATTACTAATGAAGAAATAGATTCCTTCATTGAATCTGGCGATAAACAAGATTGGAATATTATAACTTCCCATATCACACGCAAGCAATGGAGCCGTGTGTGAAATTGGTAACGGAGGCATCCCTTAAGCTTTGTGGCTATCGATCCAGAGATGGATTTATTAGGGCTAATTCAAATCAAGGTCCATTATGCCAGACCTTACCACTAAATCGCAGTACAAAGTAGTTTTCAAAAGTCAAAATTTAAAAGGACAAAAAAATTAAATATCGTAGAAGCAGTAACCCTCATTGGTTGGATGGATGGAGGGTGTGGGTAGAACTCAAAGTGCGGCAACCTCTCTGCGGTGAGTTCTGGGTTGTTTAAATATTATTAAATCATATATAAACAAAGGAAGAGCTGCATAATCAAACATGTATTTCAGACTAAAATATTACCTTAAGTTATTATGACACAACTCTGAAAAACCGGCTAAATTGAAAAATTTATACATTTTTAATGATCTTGTGCGATCGGTAATAACAGTTAAAAGCCATAAATATGCATATATAAATAATAACTTATGCTATTTGTAATCATTTTTTGCTACAGCGTTAAAATATATAAATTTTATTTAATTTTTTTACAACGAAAAAAAAAACAATTTTTTTCATTTTTGTCATTTTTTCAGGTGCTTTGCGGGATCGGAAGATGACGTCCGATTTTAATAATTCTTTTTTTGTTTTTCTTGTACTAACGTATCGCAACTTTTCCGCACTATTACAACACGAAATTTGGAACTTGAGTTTTTTCGCACCACCCTAATATACACAGCCATCTGCTCCTACTGCGTTCCAAGTTGAACTGCTTCAACTTCAGTAATTGTTAAATCAAGACCTCAGTCGATTCTTACCCTCTTCCCTGTGCTTCTCAGTCTCTGTCTACACGTACTAGTTGCACTGATCAACAAATACCGTATAAGCGTGTGTAAGAGGTGCACACGTGTAAGAGGCGCACCCATATTTTGAGCATCGGAGATATGAAGAAAAAAAATTTTGCAGCATTTTTTTTAATATATCGCGCGGTGTTGCAGACGTATGCCTGGAATTTCGACAGTTATCGAACTTTCCTCTTTCAATATTATTTGAAAGAGGAAATTTTGATAACTGCGGCGGTAATAGCGGCATAAGAGGGAGTAGAAAGAGTTCCGATCCTCTCTTCGCATACGCCGTTCCTCTACGATGCTTGTCCTATTCACGAAGAATTTTGTTTAAATGCTCTTGCAGGAGTATTGCAATAGAATTGCAGCCGTGGAAAATTTTAAGGCAAAACACGATAGGCACATAGCATGAACCTTCCCAAGAGCTTGGACAACAATCGGGGCAATCTCAGCGCCGTACGATAATAACCACGTCGTAGATTTAACAGAAACACACCCGGCCCTCCATCAGCCAATGCCTCTGCCGTTTTTTTCCTTTCCGAGACCCCACAGGAAAATAGGAAAACATCAAGTTACAGGGGAACAATGGAAACGTTAGTCATCCCTACCCCGTCTCACCAACTGACCTTAATCGATCTCCCAGTTTATGGAGGCCAAATGCTAGGAGAGTCATCTACTGAGCCCGAAGATATCTCGATAGCTTTCAATAATTGTATGACACGCACGAGGTTCAAAAAAAGAAAGATATCTAACGCGACGCATATCTGACAGAATTTAAGTTTTTTAAGCTCTATTTGTTTGACACAAAGATTTATGGTTAAAACAAGGCTACTAATATTCAAAATAGTCCAAACAGGACAATTTCGGAAGAAACGAGCGTAGCATAAGTGCATTCAAACAAGACGAGACGGACTGGAAACTTTAGGCAATGCAAACTGCGTATATGACATTGCTGTGCCTTTGCCCCTTCGCTTTGAAGGCAACGACGACACATGCAAGATCGGACGTGTTCTTCCCGTGCTCCTTCGCTCATAGCCTCGTAGCTTGAAATACAGAGGGGAGGGAGCGCGCTCCTTTCAGAAATGAAAGAAATATGAGGGAATACTCCGCAAATGTCTAATGAGCCCTTGTAGAAGACAAAAAAGCGATAGAATAATCTGAGAGTGATATCATCTTCAGTTATGTCCGAAAAACACCCAAAAATACCAAAATTTCAAAACTTGTGCGTTGCGGCATGTTTTCCTGGCATCCGATTGCAAAAATAATGCTCATGATTTATTTTGTCACCAAATGGAACAAAACTGGGGAGGCTTCCGAAAAGAAATTCGAAAATTTTTAAGATAAGTACCACCCTAATGTACATCTAGTAAGAATGTGTCGCCCATATCCAGTATCTATGCCTATTTTCTTAAGAATTTACATTATCTATACTGGGAAGGTCGGATCGGATACCTCGGATCCAAATATCCGTGGATATTGCCCTTTATCGTATACATTGGATCCAAAGTCATGGAAGAGATTGGATCTGGATCCGAAATTTCTAAATAATAGCTTCAGTGAATGCAACAGCCCATAAGAGTGGAAAGAGTTCCAATTCTCTCTTCAAATGCGCCGTTGCATGCGATTCTTGTCCTACTCATGATCCGTTTTGTGTGAAAGCTATCGCAGAGGTTACGTTGCATAATTCCAGCCGTTGGAAATAAAAAAGGCAAAATACGACTGGCACATAGTGTGACTCTTCCCAAGAGATTGAACAATCATCGGGAGAATCTCAGCGTCATAGGATAACAGGGTTCCCACTCAACCGTGAAAACCTTAAAACCGTGAATTAGCCGTGAATTTCGTCTACCGTGAAAAAACCTGGAAAAAGCCGTGAATTTCGTCTACCGTGAAAAAACATGGAAAAAGCCGTGAATTTCGTCCTTAAACCTTAAAAATCTCTCAATCTTGATAATAATACCTTCCCAGAAATTTTCAACTTCGTTCGTAGCCAGCGCACTTCTATTCATTGTGGCGAGCATCATCGCATGGGTCAGATAAGCGTGGGAACGAATGTTGCCTGAAGAAAAAAAAACATCTTTCCCCAGGGCAGGCCTTTTCTCTCCCCCCCTCCTGAAATATGACACCACTTCTCATCAGCTTGTTTACTTTCCTCGACTGGCTTGGTTTCCCCTCCCTCGGTCACTGCTTAGTCCCCCTTCCACCCAATTAGGCTTCCCACTGGCTGCAGCGACCACTTTCGAAACTAAATCTAGATGACCTTTGTGTCGAAAAATTTGAACGTTTATTCAACACCCTCAATCCTGTGACTGGAAGACCGCTAGCCATGACAACCTGCCATGCGCTGTGGACACTACGCTCCCTGCGTTTGAACCAGGTGACAGGGAGCTTTCGGCGCGACGTTACTAATTCTGGCGCGTTGCGGCCTTTAAGCCCCTGAAAACGAGAGAAGATTTCCGCTTATGGCAACACAGCATTACACAATTTTCGCATGCGTCGACCTGGGACTTGCCAGTTTTACGTCGCAACCGGAAAGTTTGTGTGGAGTTATTTACTGTCGGTGGTGATCCAGTTCCTTCGCTTTGTGCTATCTAAGGTAATGCTGTTTGTTTGTGTCGTTAAAGCCTCAATGCCGTCGCGATATAAACTGCTACAAAGTCGTTCCATTTTTCCCAGAGCAACGGTAAGAAGGGAACATGATTTGCCTCTGATTAGAGAGATCGATTCAGTTTTGGTTTCAGAGTATTACGATAGCAGGGAAAGAAGTCATTACACTGCCGCTTTCAAAAGAAAGTTTATGGTGGAACCTCGATCTATCGTTCCCGCATTGATCGTTTGCCTTTCTGGTCCCAAATAAATTACTTATAGACAATGTAATTTTTTCCCGCATCTATCGTTTCTCGCACTGATCGTTTGAAGATCGCGGTTCCGACGCAGAATTTCCTGCATCCATCGTTTGACGAAAATTAGACGAAATAAATACGATGTGTCATTTATGGCTAATAACGACAAGTACATGGTAGGAATCTTCCCCAAGAGATGGAACTACCATTTGGAGAAGCTCAGTGCCATGGGAAAGTAACATTAGTGCATTTCCCAAGAACCTTTATCCCCCTCCATTCAGCATTCGCCTCCCCCCTTCTGACGCTTTCCTCTTCTTCAAAATAAAAAAAAGGTCCCAGCTCGCACAGGGATCGTATTACGAAGACCTTAGCTTCGAAAAAAATATCGAGTTACACGAGAACAATAGAAACGTGTTTCGCGCTCCCCCCTCTTCTCACCCACTGACCTTTTTCAGCCTAACTCCTTCAAGTTCCCTGTTCCTGGAGGTCAACTGCTTCATGAGTCACCTATTAGCCCAAAAGGTATCTAACAGTTATATTCAGCAATTGCTATTATGCTTTTAATAGATTGAAATGTTAGTATTTGCACGTTAAAAAAAACGAGACCAAACACGACGTATTTTAAGCAAGGAAATAGATGGAAAAATACGATGGTGATTTTTGGAGAAACGCGATATCCTCGTAGCTGAGCTTCTCGGCAGTTAATTCGGCTTTTTGTTCCGAAAACATGATATCAGGTTGTTATCAGTTATCAATTTACGAGCTATACTATAAGTCTCACTTGTCAGAGTTACTGACGAAGGGATATCTTCTCAGGATTTTTGTTTCTCCCTACGAACAATCCGAATTCATCTGCTCATCTGGCGCTACGCTAATTAGAAAAGAATGGGTATCTTTAGGGTAGAAAATTTCATGGCGCAGTCATATGGTCACGCTTCGCCCTCTGCAGTATGCTCTGCGTACCCCTGTACGCGATAGCATCAGTTCCGAACTTCACCTCGTACGAGTGGTTCCCTACTTTCCAGGGTGGCTGGACTTCGAACCACCGAGTGTTTTCCATGTGGGTTTAATAAAGTCAGGTTTCATTTTCACTAGTTTAATTTTATTCGTCTTCTGACCATGGCCCCTCCAAAGAAACTGTTGAGAACTTTAAGAGATGGACTGAAAATAATTGAACATGAAGAAAAGAATCCGGGCTAGATGTGCGTGAATATTGCTGAGCGCCTTGGGTTGTCCGCTAGCACATGACCTACCTGGAGAAAACAAGTAGAGATGTGAAGGCGAAGATCCAGGTGGGCGTGCCGCAGACGATTAACGCAACATTGTTCACGCTTTACACACTACCTCAATTATATTAAAAATATATTCATTAGACAGGAACATTCAAGTAATAGACTATTTTTGGCCTTCGTCATCCATCTCACAACCAGTCACTGCGCCGGCGAATGCGGTTGTTTTAGGCACAACATGCACGTTGCTCTCGTGAATACGTGTACTGGAAATGGTGTTTGATGGATAAGAATTTTTACATCTGACTGAAATCCATAATAGCAGTGTAAATGCCGAGTGGAGAGCAAACATTTTTTTTAGAGAGGTGGCGTTTTCCTTCAGAATTTTGAAAGAGATATGGGTCGAATCAACAATATGACCTATGTGTCTTGATGAAGTACTACTATTCCTGTTATTATCTAAAATATTGTTTGAAACCTTTAAGGAATATCTTAATTAGTCGCCAAAATCCTGCGTTTCCTGGGACATAGGCAACCTAGCAAAAAATAAAGCATTGATCATTTTTCCGCATTCATTTTATAATCGTATCGTTATTAGGAAAGAAAAATTTTCCCCTAGTGGAGTTCCAAAAAAGGAGGGTAGTCTTAGAATCGTGTTCGTCTTAGATTCGTGCTAATACGGTGTATGAAATTGTTTTTCGATTTATTATGTTCTATTAACAATTTTCATGAAATATTTTCCGTTAAATAAGAAAGAATCGATGTATTATATTCTATAAACAATTTAAATAAAATATTTTCCGTTAAATAAGAAATATTGGGGTGGGGGAAATTCGGTTACTGTGCAGTAATAACAACGTGCGCAAAAGACAATCTCTCGGCGAGGAATTAAAAAAGAACCTCGGGTGTCCGGACGGAAGAAGGTATTCGGCGTCCAGGCAAGAGCGTGGTTGGGCTGGTCCTTTTGTCGGGCCTGAATTTTGCAAACGATAGATCACGTCATAACAGATATCACTTTTCATTGCGGCGTTAACATTCACGGCCGTTTGTCGCGTATGTTAATTTTCTGTTGATATACGGCTAGTGATTTTCTTATTGTTGGCTTATTAAGGGACCGTGAATTTAGCGAAAGTGAGACCGTGAAAACCTGAAAAAAACCGTGAAAACCTGAAAAATAACCGTGAAAACCTGGAAAAAGCCGTGAATTTCATTATTCAGATAGAGTGGGAACCCTGGATAATAACCACGTCAAAAGTAACTACGTCGCAGATTTCAGAAAACCACCCTCGGCCGTCCATCAGCCCGTGCCTCTGTTGTTTTTTAGTTTCCGAAATCACACAGACCATAAATCATTGTCTTCTAAGGAAAATATCAAATTACACGAGAACAATTGAAGTGTGTTTCATCCCTACCCCGTCTCAACAAATGACCTTTTTTGACCTACCTGCTTCAATTCTCCATTTCTAGATGGCGAATGCTAGGTGAGTGACTTTCTGGACCTGAAGATGTCTTGATAGCTTCGACAATTAGATGACATGCACGAGATTTACAGTAGAATTAGACCAAACGCTACGCATTCCTGACAATATTTCTGTTTATTTTTCAGCCCTTATTGATTGCCATTAAGTTTTCTATTTACAATTATACTGTACTAATATGCAACATTGTCCAAACAAAACAATTTTCAAAGAAACAAGCGCAGCTTAAACCCCTTAAACAAGTAGAGACTGATTGGAACTGAAGCAAGATCTGACTTGTTCGTCCTTGACTCCCTCATTTGTAGCCTCGTTGCTCAAAATACAGAGGGAGTGCGCTCCTTCCTATCCACCTCCCCTATATACGCGCTTCTGCTGCCCACCCCTTCCTTATGCTGAGCGGTCGAGCACCTCGTCGCACGTGACGTTAATGCTGTTATAAATACTGCTAATTGTGTAGTTGCCATTTAATTTAATGATATACCGATAAAAATGTCCTTCATTGTGTAGAAATATTTCTATTGAGATATGAGTAACCAATGTATGCCATGTGTGTGCACTGTGGCGTGAAATTATCGTAAGGAAGTACTAAATTCACCTCACCATACTGAAGCATTTTTAGGTGTAACACAAGTCGGTATGCAATGAGAAAGTGACAAAATTTGGGGAAAACATGCGTGAGGAAAATTTGAATTCTGTTGATGGCAGTGGGGTAGCCAGGAATTTAGTTAGGGGGGGAAATTTTTAAAGAACAAGGTACAAAGTAGAGAGTTTCAAACTAATTTTGACACCCTTCACAAACTTCAAAACTTCATTTTTCAAAGAAATCTGTTGTAAATTCATGATTTTTCAATATTTTGTTTCCTTTGATGAAGGAAAGTAATTGCGTATCTATATATTGGGGGGTCCGGACCCCCCGGACGTTCCCCTGTCTCTATGCCACTGGTCAGTGGTTTATCTGAAGATTTTTCCTATTTTCATTTCCAAACCCAAGCGTAACAGTTAAGGTCCTGAGTATATAAAGATGTTTTCAAAAAAACAACTTGAAAGCCTATGTTAATGATTTTTAATTCGTGAAAATATTAAAATGTGTATAAAAATCTAAAAAGCATTCCTTTGATTGTATGTACCCAGAATAAACTTGAATAATTACTTCGTTTAAAAGCAGGAATTTGAAAATGCATTTGGATCCAAAAATATCCGATCCGAATGCACCGGCTCCGAAAATCAAGGATCCGAATCCGAAAAAAATCTGGGATCTGTCCATCCCTAATCTATACCTGTTCCAGCACATCAAATGCTCTTTTGAAACCCGCAAATCATGACTGCACATCCTGGTCATAATCTAGGTTCCTTTCCACCAGGGACCTCATTATTGCTCTTGCATTTTGAGTTGACTTTTCTGAAACACAACCAATCTTCACCCAATTACTCGTTTGCTCTCACATCCATTCATCTGTTTAATATCCTCAGTATGTGCCACTTGTGCAGCGTGCGATAATGGGCTAAGAGTCTTATAATTTCTGCATTCTACAGCTGTCTTCTTTTTTGGTGGTGGAATTAGAACGTTCCTCCAGCCAACATCCCTCCTCATAGATCCTGCTTGCTAGATCGAAAAACCTTACCACCCCTCCTTTGATTCTTCAGAAGCTCACACGGCATATTGTCCACGCCCACTGCTTTCCTAGCCTTCATATCACAAAGTGCTCCATCGATTTCCGCATCTAAAAACCCCGTCCCAAGATTATCCTCCTCCACTGCACTTTTCTCCTTTAAAGTCAATCTCTCCGGTCTGTTCATTCCGTCGTACGTATCCTTCATGCATTCCTTCCATCTAATCTGTACCTCTTCTCACTTGGTTAGTATCCTTCCATCTTTGGCTTTAATTGTAGACATGGTTTGTCCTATTTTTCCACCCAATAATGACTTAACATTGGCATATGACCCACCTACCTCTCCTTCCCTTTGAAACTTTTCCATTTCTGCACACTGTCTTTTCCATCAAGCCTCCCTTGCCCTCTTAGTTCATGCCATAATCGATTATTTAGTTCCTTATACATACATTCTTTTGCCCTGCTTCATGTCCACGTTCTTCCTCTTCCTTCTCTCCTCCATTTATGTTACCATCGCCTCCCTAATCCATGACTTCTCTATCCTTCTACTGTCTATGTAGCCAAATGACTTCTCAGCCACTTTGACTACTCACATTTTAATGTTATCCCATCTTTCCTCTACAGTCTGTGCACTATCAATCTCCCGGATGCTGTTTTCCACAAGTTCCTGCTATTCTCTCCTCATACTCTCCTTTAAAGCTTCTGCATTCGATTTCCTCGCCTTCCTAACTTTTATAAGTTTTTGAATCGTATGTAGCATTTCATGATCACTAGGTTATGGTCTGAATCCGCATCAGCAAAGCTGCTCGAGTTTTTCATACTACATATTCCTAAATCTCTGTTCTACTATAATGTAGAGTATCTGATATCTCCCCACATCCCCTGGGCTTTTCCACATGTACTTTCGTTCTTTATGATGATTGAACCTCGTGTTTGTGATGAATAACTTGTTTCTCCTGCAAAATTCAGCTGCTTTCTCACCCCTGTCGTTCTGAAGTCCTAATCCACTTTCTCCTATTTCGTTTCCATCCCTCCCTTCCCCGACTGAGGCATTCCAGTCCCCCATCACTACTAGATTTTCCTATCCGGAGTTTCTCTAATTATTTCCTCAAGCTGTTCATACACCTCATCTACTTCTTTCTCCCTATGATTACTAGTGGGAATATATACTTGAACTACCACAAGGTTGGTGGGTCACGCCTAGATTTCTACCACAAGTATTCTATCACTTACCTGATATATTCCTACCACACGCTTACCCATATTCCTGTTTCATTCTAAAGCAACCCCTTGTTGATATTCTTCCCCACTACTACATACATATTACCCCATACCAATCACTCCAATAGTCCCCACCATCCTTCCACCTCACTTTGCATAACCCTAAGATATACATCATCCCTTTACCCATGTCCGTTTTGATATTTTGTAGTTTCCCCACCCTCATCCATGTCCTCACATTCCACGTCCCTAAGTTTATTGCTCTCTTCTTCTCCATCTTCTTGGTCTTTCTTTTTTGAGGGAAGAGATAGTTGGTAGGGTTTTCCACTTCCATTCCAATAGTGTTTTTTACGTGACACCATCACATGTACTGCCTTTGGTGAGGCTCTTACCCTTTAACTGATCTGGCATGGGTGGCCCTACGAGGAAAAATCTAGAAGTAATCCCACCAGGGGATCGGGCTGGTGTGGTGGCTAGAGTGTTGGCTTCCCACCCGGTGGGCTCTGGTTCAAATCACGGCAGTGGCAGAGAATTTTCAGAGACTGCCCGATCCCTGCTTGAGTGTTTTGTGGAGGACATTCCAAGCGCAACACTCCGTCCGTCGGATGGGACGTTAAGCCGTGGTCCCCTTTGCGCCTCTCGTTAAGAGCAGGCTAACGCCGACGCCGGGTTTCTCTCCACCCTTCCTTCCACACCCTTCCCTCGTGGCGCAAATGACCTCAGCTGTCGGTCGCCTCCTCCAAATACCATACCATACCAGTAATCCCACCAGTGCAGCTCTAGGGGACAAATATGAATGTATACAAACGCGCAAGTGTTTCCACTGCGACAAGGTTATAGCTCAAGGGAAAGGTCAGTGATATTAAAGAAGCAAAATATTTTGGCATTTTGTTAGGTGGGACTCCTGACCTGATGATGCTGTGAAGTCAGTGATGGAGTAGTTCCCAGAAATGATTGTTGCCATCGAAGCTCTTACCAACCCCTCAAAAAATATTGATAAGAGAGGATTGGCTCAAGTATTGTTTACAAATGTTTGTGACTTCTCCTTTTTGTATTAGTTGTAAATGCTGGCCAAACATATCTGCAAATTTGTGGAATGGGTTTGGAAAAAAGTGTCAAGAAGCTTAGGTATTTTCTATCATTTCTATGAGAGACTCCAGATGAACTGGTAGAGAATTCTGTTAAGTATGCAATAGAAGTATGCCAGGAGATGAACATCTCAATGGATTGCAGAGCAAAGTAAGAAAAAGCAGGAAAAAGACAGCTGTTTAGAAAGCGAGGGACTCACACTGACTCAAGATCTCTGGCCGGCCATGTTCGAATGTTTGGACTGCTTTTGTGAAGAACTGGCTCAGCATTTATCATCGATGGAGATAATTTCTTCAAAAATTGCCATCCTCAAAGCAAAGAATATTATTCACACCCCTAGTAAAAATTTGCATGACTTGACACCTAATTTAACTGAATATTTTAACAAATTGAGCTCAAGGGGTTTGGTAGAAGAGGTCATCCATCTCAGGCGAAACTTAATTGCAGTTCTACATAACCCTGAGGACTCTGAGCAATGGACAGTCCTGCAGTTTCTTCAGTTCAACTTTCTGATGCTTTACCCAATATATTTTTAGTCTTATACAGTAAAATCTCTTTGTATCATAATGGATGGGACCAAAATTTGGGCTATCTGATGTATGGAGGTTCACTATAGAGAGGTTTTAGTGGTAGGCACCATTTTTTCATATCCTTTGGAAATGAAAGGTACTACTGTCTTTTAAACCATTATATTTATGTGTTTAAATAAAAATGCATGCATTAGTGAACATATATTTATTACTTAATAACTAAAGAAAGGGAGCGCTATCGCATGATTTTTACTATGATTCAAGAAAAAAGGATGTGATCTCTCTTAATTCAACAGTCACTTAAAATGATTAGAATAGTTGGATACCTTTTCTCTTATTTACTGTTAGGTATGCTCTCATATGGAACAAAATGGCCATAACTAATGATTAAGATGAAAATTACAGCATAATAAAGGTGTACGAGAAAAAAAAAGTGTGAAGCGTATATTGCTGATAATTTCATTCCATGTATGCAATCGTGGCTGTGTTAATGGTCTTTAATCATCTTGGTACGATTTGCGGAGGTAGCTAGGCCGTCTCGGGGGTGTCTCGTTGGTATGATATGTGGGGGTTTTACAAGATGGAGGTTCACTATAGGTTTGCCTATAATTTTACTTGTAAATCTGACGGGATCGTTGGGGAGGTTTACGATGTAAAGAGGTTCACCACATAGAGGTTTTACTGTAATATTACCTGGCTGTGTATGTTTCTATTGCTTCATTTAAGAGAAGTTTTTCTAAATTAAAATTAATAAAATCTCACTTTCGTTCAACTATGATGCAATACGTGACTATGTACTGTGATTCTTGAATATCAAATCTTGTGATTTTATCGATTACAAACAGCATTGCCAGCAGGATTAGTTTTGATGAAGCAATTAACAAATTTGCCATAGTCAAAGTGAGGAAACAGACATTTTAAATCTTAAAGGCATTCTTACGTATAATTTATGAATGTATTCTTGTACCACTTATGCCGTTTCATTAATTGCTTACTGTATTATATCACAGAAATTGTAAAAAAATAAAAAACATTTATTATTTTTGTACTGAAAATTGTTTCATTTAAGAAGAACTGTAATAATGAAATTGACAGCATTTAAAATAAGAATGGAAACTCAAAAATAAATTTAGTAAAAAGTTTGGCTTCATTACAAATTCAATGTTACACCCAGACGAAGAAATGGAATTGGAGAATTAATTCCTTCGCCTACTATCATGACTTCTTCTTTAGGGGGAATGGGGTAGCAACTGCTATGTCCACTCATGGCATCGAAATTCTGTGCTACGCCCCTGGCTCTTACTCCTACGAATGTATTGATGGCCGACCCTCTTCACACTCAGTGGAAAAATTGCATTACTACCAAATCAGGGCTGTCTGTCCACACTCCATCAGATCTAGGTCATGTATACCTGCAAATGGGATCAAGAAATTGTAAATGCTTCCTCCACCTTGTCCGGTAACCTATCTCTTATTCTTCCACGTTAGGCAGTTTTCAGTAGGTATTCCCTCCCTGCTTACCCTTTTGGAAATGTTTCCTGTGATTTTCACGAGAGAAGTACTATATGTACAGGTGTGACATATGCGTGAAAAGGAACACTGAGACTGTGATGATGCTGGATGCCATTACATTGGTCCACTTCATCCTCTTTATCAGTTGCCAATCATTCCTCTGGTGTGAGAATTCCTCACATGGTTTAGGCCTGCTCAGTGCCCGAATTGTGATTGCTAAGGATATTCACACTTCGCCTATGTCGCCCTTCACTCATTGCTTTTGAGTGCCGTCTCTCTCTTGTGCACCTAAGTGTGGTGCCATGGAGTGATGTGATGTGGTCATGCTGACACTAGCTTCTCTCTTTCATTACCTCCTCAGGGACTTTGGGCTTTCGTCAGCTGTGGAGCCGTGACAAGATGCGCTGGTCCCTGACTGCCCATGACATCTGCTTCACCAATGTGTTCCACTCGTACTTCTTCATGCTGGGCAAGTGTGTCCCTGTGGTGAGGGGCGATGGAGTCTATCAGGTGAGGTTGAGGTTGGCCGTGACGTTAGTCTCCAATCTCAGTGGGGTAACTCTCTCACGTATGACAGTCAAAAGATATTGCCATTATAAAAGTACATATTTGTTGCTGTATTACTTGGTTTAAGTGTACAATTGAGTATTTCTTGATGGGAAGTGCAAGAGAGAGTGCAAGAGTGTCATAGATTTTTCCAACCATACTGTAGAATCACACCTGAGATTACTCCAATGTAAAATGAGGATGACTAATTTCCACATTGCAACGTTAGATTAATTGTGGGGTAGGTGCATTGAGACTTGGGCATCCATTGTGGCAGCCAGTGATCACATGTGAAGACCAATGTCCTTGCTGAAGGCAAGCTGCTCCTTAATGGGTATATGTACAAATGTCATTGGGCTCCATAAAAAGGTGAGCCCAGGTGCCTGTACATATGTAGTCTTCTCATGCCCTGTCCACTTGCATAGCATTCGATGGTTTGTAGTTTCATCCCCACTTTCACACTGTCCGTCGGCATTTGGCTGTCTCATAGATGTCTGCCATCTAGATGTTTCATTGCATTCATGGGAGGGACCAGTGAGTGTGTTCAAAACTGTTCAAAGTTGACTTCGTTGCTAGTCCATCTTAAGTGTCCTTGGTCTAATCATCTCCCCCCATCAATCATGTTTCCTTGTCCTGTACCAATGTATCACCCTGACTTGGGTGTTTAAGAGATTTGAAAGATTAAAATTCCAACAGAAAAATGGAATACATGCGATTCACAAGCTCAGAAATGTGCATGGTGGTGGGGTATAGAGAAATTTCTGGGTGGTGGGGTATATAGAAAATTATAGAGAAAGGTTACTAAATCACGCAATCCAGATCTAATAGAATTATCATGAGCAAGAAGTATATTACTTCATCAAAATCATTATCATTACTTGTTCAATCAGTAAATCAATGTCCTCTACTAATTCCTGTGTCTCAAGAATTTTGATTGAGTAATATACTTCTTGCTCATAATTATTAATCTCAAAATAAATATTTTGGGCGGATCCATGTTAAAACTGTGAATAAGCTGTGAACTTGGCCATGAAACCTTAAAAATATCTCAATCTTGATGATAGAACTACGATTGACTGATCAAATTCGATATGTGAATCATGTTTCAAGGTCTGGCACGCGCAGACTAGAGATGGGTCAAAAAGAACCAAACTGCCAAAACGAAATGTTCACTGTAATGAACCGGTTGTAAAATGAACAGTTCCCTAAAATTCCCAGTTCTCTGTTCATGACTGCACTGCACAGGTTCGGCATATTCGGTCCATCAGGTATGCTCACCAATAGGAATTTTGAACTGCAGCTCACTGCATCAAGTGCATGGTGGCTACAACAGATGGCGTGCAAGATGCAGTTCATCCAAGGCCATCGAAGTGCGCCACAGATGACTGAGCCCCTCCCCTTCTTTCCATACCATTCCCCTCAATCCACAAAAAAGAACAGGATAACTGCTGAACGGTTTGAATGCCCAAATATTACGAATGGGCATTCAAAATATTAAGTTCGTTTTAGCCGCTCTTTTTATCAGGGTATTCATTTTGCGGAGGCCATTCTTTTCCCCACTGCGTTCATTTTGCGGAGGGTATTCTTTTCTTGGACGGCGTTCTTTTTTTGGAGGGTATTTATTCCTCGGACGGCATTCTTTTTTTGGAGGCCATTTGTTTCCTCTGGCTGTTCATTGGGATCTCGCATTCATTTTGATTTCTTGTTCATTTGAACATTTACACTCGATGAACAGGATGCGATGGTTCGAGTTCGCGATTAATTTACGGGTGGTTTATCTGTTTGTAATTCGTGCTATAGTTCAAAGTTAATTTAAACATTAGGTTAAAACTATATTTTGATTGGTTATATTGATGCAAAAATCTATTTCAGCAAACGGAAAAGTTAAACATAAACGGCCGTATTCATAGATTTCCGCTAAAACACGCTAGTAGGGCGACTATCTTAGTTGGCTACTAAGACCTTTTAGTCGCCTACTAAGATATGGTATTCATGGATTCTATTGCGTGAGCTACTATGAGCTACTAACTTAGTATGCTACTAGCCAGCTCGGCAGCCGATACTTGGTAGCGATTTGGGTTCAACCCGCTAGGCTACGCTTGACAACACTGCATCTGACTCCTCCGCGGCGCGGAAAATTCGTAAAACTTTCCAACAAAAGCAATTGATTCAGCAAAATGCAATGAAATTTTTACTTCATAGTGGATAATTCGATGTGATATCGCATCGCAGACATATTTTTTGATTGCTGTACACAAAAATTATGCAATACCATTGGGAAAGAGTAGATTTATGGGTAATACCAAAGCATTTGTATGTTTGAGATGCAGTTATTGTTGTACAAACGGCCGTGTATTCATTGATCATATACATTAGATATTTTTTGCACTTCCGATATTTGTTTCCATTAGTGTATGCATGATTAGTATGGAAAAACATAACTAGCAACGTCAGTATTATACACATTTGTAATCGGAAAGCAGAGATACACCTCAATGTCAGAGTAGAAACGAAAAGTTTTACAATGCAGAAATGAATCACTAAGAAAATAACGTTAAGATAAATGTGTGAATCAAACATATTCATTATTACAAACACCTACGTGCGAGCAATTAGTAACATATGATTGCAACTCCTCAAATGTTAGTCAAGGAAACAAAAATCTGCTTCGCTACATTTAAATGTTTCAAATATTGACAGCGTGCGGAAATATACGGCATATAGTTTATTAGAGGTGGTTAATGTAAAAAACAAAGCATAATTAACGTAACTTGTTTCACTTATTTATTGCAGATCATATCACAAATAGCACTACAACGCACACAACATTTCACTTCACATTTCACGAGCTGTCTTTATGACACTTATAATCTGTACATTCCAAATCAACTGGTTCAATGAAAAGCTTGACTCACACTTAATTTAAAACACTAAAATGTAACTGTAGTAAAACGTGATAATCAGTTTTCCAGTCACTCTGCACACACCAAAAGAATTTGCACTCGTTGACGTTCGAAAGAATTCTTCACATCTCACTTCCCACTCATCACTAATGATTTAGAATCAGTTGATGTTATTTCACATTACCATTACGTAGACAATGAAATAAATAGGCCGAAACAAATTTTTAAACCAGAAATTGTAACATCAACAAACTTCCAATCTCACTCTCCACTATCACTCGAGTCGTAACCAAAACAAAAACAACAGCGCAACGAAATACACGAAATGTAAACAATGGAGAAAGCTCACGATGAAGTGACTAGAATAAGCATTAAATTCAAACACAACTTATAAGCGTACAAACGAATGAAAATTTATAAGCATTTGCTGTATCCCTAAAGAACAACTGCTTCAAATATGAAACATACCCCCTTCGCAAAAGCTAGTAGATACCTTTGATCGAAATGATTAAACCAGTATGGAAGGAATAAATTATTTTGTCGAAGCTCATACACTCACAGATCACTTCACTTGTTGCTTCACTCTTTAATTTTAATAGTCTTTATGCAATCAATTCACTTAGGGGTGCATTGAATGTACAAATTGTGTTCACTTACACTAGAAGCACAAGTTCACTGCAAGTCGTAGCTTCCTCGCAGCTACAAAAAACTTTCAATTCCTGTCAACAATTACACTACATACATGGCCTGCCTTACTTGAAGAATGGATTCTCGTATTCCATTTTGGCACAAGTGCGTAAAAACTCTATAACATTATACAAATAAAACCGGAGTTCGATCATCCACAACGGTCCGCCATATTTAGTAGCTCCCTTAGACAAGGCCGGAGGGCGACTAAGAACCGGCTACTAAGATAGTAGCATACTAAGCTTAGTAGCCCTTACTAACGATCTATGAATACCATTTTGCTAGTATGCTACTACTTAGAACGCTACTTAGGCGTTAGTAGCTTACTAAGGAAACTATGAATACGGCCAAAATTGTTTAAATATGTTACATCCACTACATATTTTATTACTAAATTATTTGTAATGGAATCAACTTTTAACTGGGTTATTCTGTATTTCACCCTGCATTGCTTTAAGAGGTCTGAACTGATGATTTTGGGACAAATAACCCGCTTGCAAGTTGAAAGTCCCAGCGCCACATTCGTGAGAGAATGCTGACAAAGTATTCACGGGTAGATTCAATCGACTCATGCTAAAATTTCATGAGAATTTTCTTATTGTTGAACAGAAATTCAAATATTTTGATAGTCATTTGAATGAACCATAATGAAAAAACATTTAATTGGGCAAAATATCTTGTGCGGGACTAGTTTTTACGACCTTAAATGTGGAAAAACACAGAATGCAGAAGCACTAAATGAGGATAATGTTTACATTGCTCGCTTAGGGAATGAATTGGGACCCCAAAAAATAAACGCTAAATGCCGAAAAACATTGAATGCGAAAACCTTAAATCCAGATCTGACTGTATTTATAATCTAAAGTACTTTGAAATGCATAGTTCAAATCTAATTTGATGTTGGGGCCAAATTTTTATGGTCCTGGGATATACTTCAGATTCAATCTGATATGAGACGAAGAAGGTACGACGCACGTGGAAGGTACCTCTTCAGTTGATGGAGGATAATTGATCACTTAAATGGCCACAATATTCTTCTGTTCATCCATAATTTCTACGTGCCACATAACACAATTACAGCTCCAGGGTTCCCACTCAACCGTGAAAACCTTAAAACCGTGAATTAGCCGTGAATTTCGTCTACCGTGAAAAAACATGGAAAAAGTCGTGAATTTCGTCCTTAAACCTTAAAAATCTCTCAATCTTGATAATAATACCTTCCCAGAAATTTTCAACTTCGTTCGTAGCCAGCGCACTTCTATTCATTGTGGCGAGCATCATCGCATGGGTCAGAAAAGCGTGGGAACGAATGTTGCCTGAAGAAAAAAAAACATCTTTCCCCAGGGCAGGCCTTTTCTCTCCCCCCCTCCTGAAATATGACACCACTTCTCATCAGCTTGTTTACTTTCCTCGACTGGCTTGGTTTCCCCTCCCTCGGTCACTCCTAAGTCCCCCTTCCATCCAATTAGGCTTCCCACTGGCTGCAGCGACCGCTTTCGAAACTAAATCTAGATGGCATTTGTGTCGAAAAATTTGAACGTATATTCAACACCCTCAATCCTCTGATTGGAAGACCGCTAACCTTGACAACCTGCTATTCGCTGTGGACATTAGTGATGGGCAAAGTTGATCATTTTGGTGATTCAATCATTTTGACTCGAGTCACATAAATGATTCAATCAATTGATTCAATCAATATGATCGAAAATACTCAAATGAATCAAGATCGAAAAGACTCAAAGGAGTCATGATTGAAAAGACTCAAGGGAATCATGATCGAAAAGACTCAAAAGGAATCAAGATCGAAAAGACTCAATCAATGGATGTAATAAATCACTTTGAATAATCGAATAAATACTGCCTCATCTGCGAAGATCATTGGTAACGCTGATTGCTATCCATATTATCATTTCATATACTATTTTGATTGTGATTTACTAGATCAGTAAATTACATTGCAAAAATGAAGGAAGTGGTGTCATGAAAATATTTGGGAAGGCAAAACTGCCACAGTTTCTTAACACTAATAGAAGAATTTCTAACTATATATCTCAAAATATAACACTAAGTACACCACACCCATGAATCTGATCTGCAGGATAATTTTATTAACGGCACAGTAAAATGTTAACAGCTTTAACTTCTACTTCTTAACGTTCTCCTACAATTTAAGAGTCATCTTAATATTTTCCTTTTACGTGTATTGGTGTTATTAATACTTATAACTGTTGGAAAACATATAAGAAAAAGATTACACAAGTATTCAGTTCTGTATAACATAGTATTTAATTTTCTCACAACTATTTCTGCCCTGTCGAAAAGAGATCAAGCACCGATCGTTCCAAATTTTGAAATAAACCGGAAACCGGGATGATTGATATGATACCGGAATTCGGAGTGATTGATGATTGATGATCGACTTGTTTAACGAAATGAATCATGAGTCATTTGATTCACCTAGTGATTCAATCTTTTTGATCGAATCGTTCATGATCGACCCATCACTAGTGGACATAACGCTCCCTGAGTTTGAACCGGGCGACAGCGAGCTTTCGGCGCGACGTAACTAATTCTCGCGCGTTGCGGCCTGAAAACGAGAGAAAATTTCCGCTTATGGCAACACAGCATTACACGATTTTCGCATGCGTCGACCTGGGACTTGCCAGTTTTACGTCGCAACCGGAAAGTTTGTGTGGAAATATTTGACGAGTAATAAAGTAAAGTGAAAGTGAAAATAACATGTTTCAGCAGGTATTTTTTATGTCTTTATATATTTCAAACCAAGTGAATTAAATTTACCTAATTGCACCTATCTAAGACAAGGTATTTTTTCCTCCTAACTCCTGCAGAAAAGAGGGTTCGTCTTACAATCGAATGCAAAATTCTCGACGTCAATCGGGTTGCATAATTTTCGTCAGGAAAAATTATGGATACCAGAGTTTGTCACCTAATATATATAGCTATACAACGAAAAATCAACGTCAAAAATACCTGAACTGTAATTTAGCTTATTTAATTTTGTGTTTAAGTGAAAAACTATTGCCATTTTAGGCAGCAGGTAAAGCGTGCGTGCCAATCAATCGCCGGGTGCACTTCTGCCGTGTCCGCGAGATCGCCTGCTTTACCCTGGGTTCGGCTCCATTCAAGTTAGAGCTTGATCAACTTACAAAATGTTTGTGTGATTGATTACAATTTACCTAAATTTTAACCAGAGGCGGATCCAGGATTTCTTTCTGGGGAGTGGGGGAGCACAAGCAAAGCCGTATCCAGGATTTTGTTCCTGGGGGGGGGGGGGGGGGGGGGGCACAAGGATACCTCATGATACAAAACGAGCGCAATGATAATATGACCGTATTCAGAATAATGCATATTTTTTAAGTGTCTGGGGGGAATGTGCCCCCGTGCCCCTCCCTAGATCCGCCGAGGATTGTAACGTTAAAGCCTCAATGCCGTCGCGATATAAACTGCTACAAAAGTCATTCCATTTTTTCCAGAGCAAAAGTATGAAGGGAACATGATTTGCCTCTGATTAGAGAAATCGATTCAGTTTTGGTTTCAGAGTATTACGATAGCAGAGAAAAGAAGTCATTACACTGCCGCTTTCAAAAGAAAAGTTATACGGTGGAACCTCGATCTATCGTTCCCGCATTGATCGTTCGCCGTTTCTGGTCCCAAATAAAGTTCCTTATAGACAATGTAATTTTTTCCCGCATCTATCGTTCCCCGAAGTATCGTTTCTCGCATTGATCGTTTGATAATTGCGGTTCCGACGCATAATTTTCCCGCATCCATCGTTTGACGAAAATGAGACGAAATAAATACAATGTGTCATTTATGGCTAATAACGACAAGCACATAGTTGGAATCTTCCCAAGGGATGGAACTACCATTGGGAGAAGCTCAGTGCCGTGGGAAAGTAACACAACACTACCTGAATTATATTTAAAATATATTCATTAGACAGGAACAATTCAAGTAATAGACTATTTTTGGCCTTCGTCATCTATCTCACAACCAGTCACTGCGCCGGCGAATGCGGTTGTTTTAGGCACAACATGCACATTGCTCTCGTGAATACGTGTACTGGAAATGGTGTTTGATGGATAAGAATTTTTACATCAGACTGAAATCCATAATAGCAGTGTAAATGCCGAGTGGAGAGCAAACTTTTTTTAGTGAGGTGGCGTTTTCCTTCAGAATTTTGAAAGAGATATGGGTCGAATCAACAATATGACCTTTGTGTCTTGATAAAGTACTACTATTCCTGTTATTATCTAAAATATTGTTTGAAACCTTTAATGAATATCTTAATTACTCGCCAAAATCCTGCGTTTCCTGGGACATAGGCAACCTAGCAAAAAAATAAAGCATTGATCGTTTTTCCGCATTCATTTTATTATCGTTTCGTTATTAGGAAAAAAAAAATTCCCCTAGTGGAGTTCCAAAAAAGGAGGGTAGTCTTAGATTTGAGCTAATACGGTGTATGAAATTGTTTTTCGATTTATTATGTTCTATAAACAATTTTCATAAAATATTTTCCGTTAAATAAGAAAGAATCAATTTATTATATTCTATAAACAATTTAAATAAAATATTTTCCGTTAAATAAGAAAGATTGGGGTAGGGGAAATTCGGCCACTGTGCAGTAATAACAACGTGCGCAAAAAACAATCTCTCGGCGAGGAATTAAAAAAGGCCCTCGGGTGTCCGGACGGAAGCAGGTCCGAAGGGTATTCGGCGTCCAGGCAAGAGCGCGGTTGGGCTGGTCCTTTTGTCGGCCCTGAATTTTGCAAACGATAGATCAAGTCATAACAGATATCACTTTTCATTGCGGCGTTAACATTCACGGCGTTTGTCGCGTACGTTAATTTTCTGTTCATATACGGCCAGTGATTTTCTTATTGTTGACTTATTAACGGACCGTGAAAACCTGAAAAAAACCGTGCAAAATCTAAAAAATAACCGTGAAAACCTGGAAAAAGCCGTGAATTTTATTACTCAAGTAGAGTGGGAACCCTGAGCTCAATTGAAATTAAATTCGGCATTTCAAATAATGAACGGTATCATATCCGTGATACAAGGTTGATCTTCGATTCTGAGTTTTCTCCCTGAACATTGAAGGGCCACAATAATAGCGTCAATAATATACAATGAATTTGACTGATTAATTTATAGGTTCAGTGGCTTATTTGTGTTTCTACTTTCATAATTTAAAAATATTTCGTGCAGTTTTTTAATAAATTTTTTTGACCTATTAGTAAGTCTTCCTCCTCCTGCACTTGACTTTATATAAGAGGTACTCTCCATTTCAGCAACCAACTCTCTTCCTTTTTGCAGAGTATTGGATTCGTCAAACACTTTCATTTCTCTTAGCCGCTCTTTCTCTTTGATTGTCGTCAATACAGTTGACTGCAAATAACCGTACTCACGTGATAAAGTGCTCAACGGAGCACCCTCATAATGTTTTGTCACTATCTCTTGTTCGGCCTGTAATGTAATTTTCTGCTTGAGATGCACTTTGGAAGACAAAGTCACTTCAAAAAAATTGTCACAGTAAAACCACAAACTTCTACCAATCTGGAATTATGAAAGCGGTTTGAACGTAGAGAGATTCAGTGTATGAACTACAGTAAACTCTCGATTATACGAAGCAGGATTTTACGAAGTTTTCGATTATACGAAGTGATATTGCTGTCCCGGCGAAAAGCGTATGCTAAATACAAGGCACTATTCCATTGTACGAAGTTTCGATTATACGAAATGTTTTGAAATTACGAACCTCAGCTCGGTCCCCAGGAGCAAATGGCATTCGTTTATATGAACTACGGCGAAATATTTGTCAACAAAACTAGTTACGCCAGCGTAAGTAGCTAAAAAAATCAGCGCTTCCGACTGTGGTCCATCAAGTGTGAAATCGTAAGTGATAGTGCAAATTTGGAAAGAAAGTGTTCGCCTAAAACCTCACGGAGGGAATTTAAGGGAAGTAGGAGTTCAGTAAAAATATCGCGACTGACATAATGCCCCTATTTATGTGCCTATTCGTAAAAATCGCATCGACAATACTTCGTAGTTTAACATGTCAGGAATGTCGTGCGGGGTATTTCGTACACTCCTACTTAACCCTTTGCACTGCTGTGAACGTACCTGGTACGTTCGCAAGGCAGGCTGCTGTGAACATACTTCGAAGACTACTTGACAACTTTTCGCCGAAGCACTTCGAAGGGTCCCTAATCCGGGACTTCGAATCCGGGAATCAAATTAAATGCAGCAGAAAGAAATGAGACGAAGTGATTAAACTCGTTGCTTCGAGCCACTTGAACTCAATACGATGTGATTGGTAGTGAACCTATTTTGCCAAAAATATGGAGCGGTTTGGAAGTAGGCGTGCTAGCTTGGAGACTGTGAATAGAATTGCTGAAACTAGCGTTACCAGTTTTGCCACTAAGTAGTTAGCAGATTCCTATCTCTGAAGCCAGGCATGTTAGTGTGGCATCATGCTTCCAAACAAGGGGGGTAAAGGGTTGCACTTGCAGCCGAAGAGAGAAGACTTAAAGTTGTGAACATGTGCTGTTGGTGGTGCAGTGCAAAACTGCCCACCTTAGGGCCACTGTTGTGCTCTGCAAATCTTCCCCGAGTATCCCTACTATGTTGTCTTGCTCTTTAATTAATTTAAAAATATAAATAAAGTAATACTCACATTACTGATGGTTGCTTGCACATTTACCTTACATTCAATTTGCCTATCGTCCTATCTTGTTAAATTTACGCAGTGCAGCATTAGGATTTGGGCCCCAGAAAATCAACGGTCAGTGTGGTGACTGTTCACGACTGTTGTGGTTGGCTCAGGAAAATGTCTTCGTTTCTGGCTGCCAATGAAGTGAAAAAAGTACAATTTTGAGAGAAATAGCTCGATAACGAAGTGAAGATGATAATTCTTAATCACGTGGACCATAGTCGTAACTTTCACAAAAAGAAATAGCAAAGAAATATGACATATCATCATCTACGCAGCCTAATATTTTAGTTCGAAGAGTTGCCATTGAAAAAGCAGCAGTTGAGGATGCCAAAGAATGAAGAAGTGAATGGTTTCACCAAGCTAGATCGATTGGCATCCATCAACAGTCAGCATGTTACAGAAGAAGTGGGATGAATAGCCATCTCTTTTATTTGAGTTACATGTAACATCAGGTGAGAGAATGCCAAATTATGTTTTATCATTCATCCTTTTAAAGAGCTTTTATGTATTCCACCCGCTATCGCTTGCTGTGTAATGGAACATTGGTTGAAGCTGGATGAGATTAACTTTGCTTTTGTTTCTGGTTTTTATTTTGGGAATTACTCCTGCAGAACTGATCAGAAAAATGGTGGAACGTGTATATTAATTAGGAACAGTATTTCATCCCAAGCAATTAATCTTAAAAATGTGATGCCTACGGACAAACATCTCGTATTCTTGATCGTTAAGTTGACGTCGTTTAATGTGGTTGTCGTTTGTATATATCTTTCACCAACTGGGGATATTAATCTTTTTGTACACAATTTGACGATTCTACTTGAATCAGTACTAAAAAACTAGAATCCTTGGTAATATGTGGTGATATTGACATCAATTTCTTAAACGAAGGATGCCACAAGGTTTGGAAAGTAGTAAATCTTTTGAACTGTTTTAACTTATCACACTTCATTACGCCCCCCACCAGAATATTAAAGTACAAAGAATCTGTTTTGCATCAAATTATAACCAAAATTGCAATAAGTAATTTTTCAGTTAACATTTTTGACCCTGGTTTCTCATATCATAAACCCATTAATGTAGAAACAAACTGTGATCTAATAAACAACCCACAGACCTTTTGGATGCATAAGCGGTGTTATAACAATGAACAATTACTGCTGTTTGATTTCTTGCTGTAGAATGAAAACATGGAGGAGATCTTCCATGCCGATTCATTCATAGCAAAAATCGAGGCTTTCCTAAGTAAATATCAGTATATTTTTGGGACTACTTTCCTGAAGACATTATGTTGAGTAAATAATAGTAGCTCAAAAAAGAATAGTTGGCTAACTTCTGAAATAATTCATCCGAGCAGACTTAAAAGAGAGTTATACTCTAAATACATAACTTCTGTACTTACCTAGTTAGGCAACCTATCTAAATTTGAGGGTAATTTTCCCCAACAGCTTAAAACGAGTATATTATATCCACTTTTTAAAAAAGCGGAAAGAAAAATCCTGACAATTACAGACCTATTAGTCTTCTCTCAGGCTTCTCAATGATTTTTGAAAAAATTATGCTCAAGCGTCTTATTAATTTTCTAGGCAAAAATGCTACCATCACTTCTTCACAGTTCGGCTTTAGACAAAATAAGTCAACTACTGAGGCACTGCATGAGTTTTTTAATGATACTTTGAACAGTATGGATGACAATAATCAAACTTTGGGACTCTACATTGACCTGACAAAAGCTTTCAATACAGTAAAACATGATCTGTTGCTTGAACGATTAACAAAATATGGCATAACTGGACTTGCAAACAATTGAATAAAATTATATCTAACTGACGGAAAACAAATGACGCAAATTTCTCGCTATGATGCCTGTACCAACTCAATTAAAACATTTTCCTCAAGCACGAAAATTGTGATTGAAAATGTGTCCCTCAAGGCTCAATCCTTGGGCCTTTCCTATTTAATTTGTATGTAAATGAATTGCCAGATAATCTTCCTGATGTAAAAACTGGTCTGTATGCTGATGACAACAGTATATTAATACAGGCCCAAAACTACCTTTCTCTGCAAGAAAAAATAACTAGAACAACCCATAGTCTTCAAGACTGGCTTCAAGAAAATACGCTCTCTATTAACCTAAAGATGTCAGTTTGTATTGATTTTAATTGTCATTTTCAACCAAATGTGAAATTAGCGAACTTGGATCTTTGTTTTGTAAATAATGTAAGTTTTCTTGGTGCAGTTGTTGACAAATCCATGAAATCGAGTCCACATATTAAAGGGTTAAAATCAAAGTTATCCTGTGTTATATTCCAAATTAGATACATGAGGGCCAGTACCCCTATAAGTATTCTTAAATGTTTGTATTCTGCCAATTTCCAGTCCCTCATTTCGTACGGAATTATATTCTGGGTTAATAGTAATCACAGTTCACAGATCTTTAAGATTAAAAAAAAAAAAGGTTTTACGAACTATGTTACAGTTACCGTATAGGGAATCATGCAGAATTCACTTTAAAAACCAAAAAATCTTTACATTATTATCTTTAACATTCTGGTATTTATAGAAATAAGTATAAACTCTTTTGTTAAAAATAATGAGTACCTTAGCTACAAAACTAGATCTAGTGATAAACTTCATGTCTTACCGAGAGACACAAATCTTTGCAGTGATGGTAATAATAATAATAATATTTTATTGCGTGGAGATCTTGGTACATACATGTTCCATGATATACGGCACGTCAATGGTCGGTCCATACCATAAAGGAATAAAATTGCATAAAATTCAGAGTATTAGGAATATTGGACCCCTTGGGGAATTTATAGGAAACTGAGAACCTTACTACTTTGTGAAGTTTTTTATACTGTGGATGAGTTCTTTTTTTTTCTAAGAAACCAAAATGGATTGTTATTTATGAAATATTGGAAAATTGTAAAATATTGTAAATATTATCACTCCTAAAACCTGCATAAAAATGTTCAATTTTAAATGTTTAAATTTTCCAATGTGAAAATATTAGTGATGGGTCAATTCCAAAATTTTATCGATTCCGATCCCGATTCCGATTCTGACATTTCGATTCCGATTCTACCGATACTGATTCCATCGATTCTGATGCCATAGGCTCCAAGAAAAATAACACTTAATTTCAGGCAACAAGAAAACCACTTTAAAAAATATTACTCTGTGAAAGAGTCGGTTGACAAAAGCATCTTTCATATCATCACCATGTAATTAAAATATAATAGCTAATTTCTTAACACCTGAAAAGTGGTGTTGCATGATAGGTATCACTTTAGAATATTAGCACTCATGTTTAAATTTAAAATAAAAGTATCTCCTTTAATATGCATCTTTTATAGATAATATTTTATCATTATCAATAATGTCTCACAAATTTAGTCTCATTTTACAGACTTTAAATTTTTGCTCAGAAAGCAAAGCATCTTCACTCTGTCAGGATTAAGCCTATTGCATTTTACATCACATATTTTTCCTGCAGAAATAAATGTCTTTCACTGAACACAGTGGATGGTGGTATGGCAAGAAACCTCTTCGCTAATACTTTAAGCCTTGGGTAGGAGATACAAGTCTTCCAGTATTTCCCAGGGAAGGAATTTGGTGGTGCATTCATTTCTGATAAATAAACTTCCACTTCAGCTTCAACAGTGTTTGCTATGGTGACTTTGGGTACTTTTCCAAATACGTAACTCTATCTTGACCATATACCTGTCACAGGCTCCCTAGTCGATCTCGAGTCGTTGAAAATTACTCGCAAGTATCGAGGCGAGTATGATAATTTCTGAACCAGGCAATACAGCAATGCATACTATTCTACTCCAATACAATACAATATATTCTACTCCAATTTTCTATGGTGAATGTCTAGCCTAATGTAAGATGGAAAATATAATGAGGATCGTTGATGGCTATTGTCAGAAGTAGGAGATGAATGAAAATTAACGTCTTCAATAGTTCCATGGGCACAATTGAAATTGATGAACCTCAAGTAATATGTCTACCATTTAAGTCGTATATGTATCCAAACTACAAGGGAGAGCCCTGAGTATAGTCATTTTCACAGCTATAATAAAGATTACATACTACATATATGAATCATGTAATATTTGGCCCTTTAAAATTCTCAAGCAGAAAAACCAATTATTCTACATGCTCAGCCAGCAGGTTTTGACGTCTCCATGTTACAGTATTACTGCCTGCAGAAAATTGCCTTTTGCTACACACTTGTGTGACTGGGCAAGTACTTTCCCGTCAAAATTGCAAGATTTCGGAGACTTTGGAATTTTTATTAAAAATTGTATCAACGATTTTTTTGGATCTTAAATCTTCTGGAATTCAAGAGGACGAAGCGAACGAACTATGGAACTAAACTTTAGTTTTTTAGAGCCAAAAAAATTCTATACTTCTCACGTCATTCAATCAACCTTAAAATCTATTGCATCTATTGCAGCTATTTTAAGTTATCACATCGGACGGACTCAGTAATAAAAAAAGCTAAAAGAGCCTTGTGGTGTGAAAACTCCCCCTTCCGCGCGACTCACCTCGGCGAAGGTGGAAAGAGAAAAAGGGTATCGGTTGTTGCATTTCATGGAAACAGTTCATTTTTCTCTCTCTTAAGCATGCTGACTCAATCTCTTCACTTTACTTCAATACTCGAGCCATATTTCTTATGCGTGGGATGGTTCCGAAAAATATCCAATCCTTAGTATTTTTACTCGAGTAATGCGCTAAATGGTCAAGTCGATCTATACATAATCCTTTTTAAAATCCTCAGTTTAGTGTTTTAAGTCAATGAAGACGATTATCCAATCTTTAAATGACGATTTTCAAGACTAATGTCTGAAAAAACTTGATAAATCAGTTACCGAGCCTAAGAGTTCCGCGGCGTGTAGCTCAGTCTTGATGTGCGATTGAAAAATCGCACTTATTTCCTTCGTCGCAAACTTTTTTTCCACGATTTCAGATTAGTATTCTTTAGAAATCACTACTTTATATTGTGGTTCAAATTTTCCGAGTTATATTTTTCGTAAACGAAAGATAATGTCTACTTTATGTCAAATTTCACGTGAAAAACGGGTCGGCCATTTCGAGTTGTAAAACCAGACAGATGAGGGCCAAAATCTTCAAAAGTCATTGGAAGTAAAGGCAAAGCACATGTCAAAGGAATATTGCGTTTTTCATTACATAAAACTCATACCAACGCAAAACCACCTGCATAAATTCAAAGATTTTTTGGGGAAAAACGATATCTCGCGTGGCATTGAAAAATTGGTCATCTTTGGGCCCCTGTATCTCACTAAATAGTCGTATTTAAGTTAAATGGCATAAAAATCTGTATCTGGTAATGATTTATGAGTATTTACGCCAATTTTCAAGTCTCTATCCCCAAAAAGGTCATTTTGGACTTTAATCCAGCTTTTTCCGATTTCGGACCAGTGTGCGCCGGGCAAAGAAGACGATCGGCCGTCGCGGCTGGCGTAAAGGTATTCGGCGCCCACGTCGACAACTATAGCACAGTCTAAACATGTTTAGACTTTGCTATAGTTTACTATAACTATGTTTAGACTGTGACTATAGTGTATTCGGAAAGCTGAAACTACCAGGCCAAGGCGTTAGAATGACATATCGGCTTTAAAAACTGCATTATTACATGAGTTTCATGATAGCGCTTCCTAGCCTCGAAAGCTCTGTAACCTTAACTAATCGACTCGACATTCGTAATGCTATATACTCGAAACGCTCGAGTCGAGTACCAACTGCTCGACTCGATTTGAATTTTCGAGTACTCGCACATTCCTACAAGATATTTGTTTTGTTATTACGATTACGTGGCGCGAAAATTCAAATGACTTGGAAACGCGGTCTTATATAAATTTGTGGTTTCAAGTACTACTGGAATCGGAATCGATTTTTCACCTTGGCAAGTACTCGTTATCGATTCCGGTTCTTGGTCGAGAATCGAGGAATCGAACCGACCCATCAATAGAAAATATAAGTCCTTTGGAATGTGAATTTTGAATCATTGTACTGTAAAGGATTTTTTATTATGACTGTTTTATTATGACAAAGCCTAAGTCTGCATTATGTATGACGAAACAGGTGAATAAAATATTATTATTTGCTGTATCTACCTCCATTGCTGCAATAATAATTCATGAAATAGGAAAATTGCACTATTTGGCAAAAATTAAAAAGTGCTGTAGTCGGTTTGAAAATTGGGTTCTCAATGTATCACGTGAACTAGATTAATTTGAGAAAAAATTGATTTTACAAAAATAAAATGTTTGCAAAATGAATTTTTTGACCCCCAAATACACCTGAAAAGCAGAGGCAGTTGGCAACACTGTAATAGATAGAAAATCTAGTATTTTGACAATTTTTCCCAGTATTTCAGACAATTGAAGAGGAGGTTGGTTCTATGGCTTTCTGTTGTCCTCTTGCCTGTTGTCCTCACCCTAAACCTTTCTATGAATCAGTGATTCAGTGGTTGGAAGTGGGGTTTATAGTTTGTAGATATAAGTATGTCAGACTCATTGCAAATACCACCTCGATGGAATGAAATATAATGCCATTCTCAAGAAGTTTGTTATGAAGAGAGAGGCAGCTGATGCTTACATTAGTGGATGCTCAAATAAGATGAACCTCGTTGCAGGAGGCGATGGAGTTTTGCGTGGAGCAGTTGGGTCATGGTGGCTGGGTGCACATATTCCCCGAGGGTCGTGTCAACATGACGCATGAGAGCATGCGCCTCAAGTGGGGCGTGGGGCGCCTCATCCTTGACTCACCGCACCCACCCCTTGTCCTGCCGCTGTGGCATGTTGGCATGGATGGTGTATTGCCCAACCAGGAGCCCTATTGCCTCCAGGTATGTCCATATGTCCCCGTTGGGAAAATGTGCTGCACACTATATCAAGTAATGATGATAATGGCAATAACGTTTCCTTCATGAGGTGATGCCTTTTTACATAGTCATCAAAATTGCACAATTATCACACTTAAAATAAATGCATATGCTCCATTAACATTGGATCAAGAGTAAGATAAATAATGCCAAACAGGTAGAAAATAAAACTTTATTCATACCAATGCAAGACAAGTAAGTCAAAATTATTTAATTTGAAAAAGTGGTTCGTTAGCCAGTCACTAGCACTAAATGAGAAACGCATAATTAAATAAGCACTCACATGTGAGTGTGTGACTTCCTTAGTGCTTGTGACACGGCTGTGCGAGACTCTCGACCACCTGACCACGGTCGAGACGAGACTTTAATTTCTCGGCATTGTCGGGACGACTCTCTCAGCATGGCAAGGGCCTTGCCTGGATTGAGAGTCTTTATGAGACTCGAGAAGTCTCACCCCTTTGAGATTTCTAGACATCCGTGGAGACTCCCGAGTTCTCGCAAAAAATAAAACAATTTCTATTTTAGACACTGAAAATAATTTAACAAAAAGATTATTTAAAGACGTGTTACATATTTCAAATACCAAAAATAGTTGTAATAAAAGACAGACTGACAATTTAAGCATTTATTCTTATTTAACTAACCAAAATTGACCGGTAAGCATGAACCTTAGTTACCATAAATAAACTGCACTAAGGTACATTAAAAATTCTATAGTAAAAATGAACTGTAACTGAAAATGCCCAGATGAAAGAGGTGCTCTGAATTAGCAAGAAATGAAATTGAAAACTAGAAAACCAGTATGTGTGGAATATACCAGGTTTATTTGTGTTTCACAACAGTGCACATTGTTATCACCGTTTGCAGGAGGATTTCAGTCACACGAAAAGAATTAAATTTTCCATCTTGCACTTTTTGACATAGTTTTTTATTATTAATTTTTTATCGATAAAGTATGTTTCTTAATAATAATAGTTGAAGCAATTTACAGTAAAATTTTATTATTATTGACGTGGATGGATGCTCTTAAAAAATTTAAAGTTTTCTTATATTTGAGGGGGTGAGAAGCCAAGGGGTACAAGTGATTTTTTTCTCAACAGAGTTAGGTAAAATTAATTGTTAGAAGAAATACACAAGAATTGGTTACCAAGGGATATGAGTGAATCTAAGTTCTGTGCTGACATCGAGTGGAAAATCAAATGCACTATATTAAATATCTAATTCATCTCGTTTGTTTTCTATACTTAATTTCTGTACCTAAATGTGTACAGAAAAAAAGAAATCACTTGTACCCCTTGGCTTCCAAACCACTCATTAATAATAATAATACAGTGAAACCTGTCTTAAGCGGAATCTCTCGGGCCCTTCACTTTTTTCCGGATAAGACAGTATTCCGCTTAACTCAGGGTCTGACAATTCAAAAAAGACCGCGAAAGTCATATCACGTCCATTGAATGCGTTGCCTAAAAGGTTGGTTTGACTCAAATTCTACACGTAGACGATTATGAAATGATTAATTATAATGAAATTATAAAAGAACAGCATCGCATTATTTTTAAATAGTTTATTTGAAGTAATCAGTCATTTTTGTCTGTCTTTCCTTTTTTCCTGTAGAATACAATTTTCTACGTTGCCAATGGCCCCATGCAAGATGTTAAACAAATCAGTGTAATCTTTGGTGAGACTGCATTCTTCTAATTCTTTTGATGAGACCAACATTTCTCTATACGATTTTTTATTTTCTTCACATATTAAGGTCACTTCTTCGTCGGTATCACAGATTTCTTCTTCTTCATTATTGGCTGTTAAGGAACCATCTTCATTGCTCGTGAGAAGATCGTTGTCGAAATCCACAAATCTCTCAGCACTCATGTTATCTCAGTTTATTACTTACTTCAAATTCGCTTAGATCCACCATTGGCTCCTAAATAGCAAAGGTCATATATATAATCCTGTAAATGCGTAAATATGCATTTACATTGGTGATATGTCAGGATGTAAATTATTTTCTTTACCTTCCTCGGGGATCAGCTCTGGCAGAATTCCAGCTTTGGCGAAAGATTGTTTAACAGTTGATGTTTTAATATCTTTCACTGCCAAATTAATCCAATTAATGGCATCCAGCACTGATACTTTTTATACCTCTGATACTGAATTCGCAGTATCTGCTGCAGCTAATAATGATCGCATCATGTTTTTCCTATATTGTGCATTCTGCGATCTAATTACTCCCTGATCCATTGGCTAAGTGATGCTTGCTGTGTTTGCCGGAAACCAGGCTAGCTTCATATTCGCCAGGTGAATTTTAGGGTAACGGGTTGCATTGTCAAGGAAAAGTATGACTTTCCTATTTTTCCTCCTCATTTCGACATTGAAACTTTTAAGCCACTCTTCCATGATTGAAGCCGTGTTCCATGCTTTTTTATTCTGACTCCATTTGACCGGTAGCTTCTCAATTTCAACGTTTTTAAAGCATTGTGGTCGAGCTGATTTCCGGATGACAAGAGGCTTTAGGAGCTCCCCTGCCATATTCCCACAAATGAAAATGGTCAAATGCTCCTTTGAGTGCTTCCCTCCCACAGAATAAAGAATTAGTGTACATAAAACATCATTGTTTGAATTTTTACCCTAATTTATATAAATAGAACTCGGAAATGCATGTAAACTCTTGCAGTTGTCTCCTTTTACACACAATGACTTAGACGGCAGAGCCCTAAAATACATCCCGGTTTCATCCCCGTTGTAGATATCACATCGTTGATAATCTTTAATTTTTACTTGAACCCTACATTTCCACTCCACGGTTTCCATATCAACATCATTTGACTCGCCAACAACACTGCTCCAAACAACATTGTGTCTTGCTCTGAAGCTCTCTAACCATCCATTGGAGGCCTTAAAATCCAATTTTCCTAAAGGAACTGCGAATTCCTTGACCTTTTCTTGGACTATTGGACCTGACAATGGAATATTCCTCGATCTTGCCCGCACAAACCATTCCCAAACTAAATCGTTTATTTCTTCATATTCGCAGAGAGGCGTTTTCCTCTTTGAATGTAAACTAAGGCCTAAAATAATCGACGGAAACAACAATTATTTTATGGTGTGTCGTTTTGCAAACTATTGTGGCATGGGAAAAGAAGAAATATGTTTCTTAGAACCTACCTCTTTCAAATTCTTTCTTAATTTCGTCTTTCTTCTTAATGGCTTCGTAAACTTGAGTCTTTCCACACTTCAACTTCACTTGTATCTGCTGCAAAAATGGGTTGGCGGATTGGTTAAGAAAGGAGGTAGCAGGAGGGAAGAGGGGTGGAGTATTGTTGAGCATGTGATACAATGCACGTGAAACGAAACGCACGGCACTTTACATTAGGGACGAGGGACATAAGGCACTGGAGGAGGATTAACACTAGGTTTAGGGAGACGCGGAAGTGCTGTGGTTAAGGTCGATGCAATATTGTCCTAAGTCCCTCCTGCGACGTGATGTCAGTCAATAATGACGTAGACCATGGTGAACGTGCGACGCATTTGGCCGGTTCCGTTGGATTATTTTCTATGGAGATGGCTTTACAAAACATTTTTAGTACTTTATTTCCTTACGGTAAAAATTGTCCATGGAATTTTTTTTTGCAATTCCGCTTAACCAAGAAACACGTGCCCGGGAATCGATTCCGTTTCCGCGTTTGACAGTTTCCGTTTAACAGAGGGCACCAATGCACGTAAAACCCTATTGTGACTGCCAGGACCAACAAAATTTTCCGGATAAGACAGGTTTCCGCCTAACTCAGGTTCCGCTAAAGGCAGGTTTCACTGTACTAGTTTTATTAGCCAAGAGAACCAATACAGATTAGTAAATGGTATAGGCTTCGTCAATACAATACACTGATGAATAGCATGGGGTGATATATCAGGTAACATTCACATAAAAAAGTATACATTTGGAAAGTTACATTTGTCACAGCATAAAATTTTAAGTACAAGCACTGCTCATAGAATACGTTTACAAATGTTTTCTTTACAATAGATCATATATTCATCAACACTATACAAGGTATTTTTAATTAGGTATCTTTTGAGATTCACTTTAAAGAGTTCAATTGATGATAAATTTCTTAACTGTTCAGGTAGAAGGTTATAAAGTTTTGTTCCCTTATGGAGAGGACCATCACTACTCCTTTTTGTCTTTCTAGGAAGAACATGCAGGTAGTCTTTTGTTCTTGTCATATGCGAATGGTAGTCAGCATTTTTTGGGAGAAAATGTACACGCTTTTTTATGAATACCATTAAATTCAGAATGTAGAGGGATGTTACAGTCAATATTTTGTGTGTTTCAAAGTGAGGCCGACAAGATTCATTATATTGTAAATTTAACATAATTCTCAAGGCTTTCTTTTGTAGAATAAATATCTCGTTGCTATTGCAACTGTCACCCCAGAAAATAATACCATAAGAAATTAAGGATTGAAAGTTAGCATAGTACACATGTTTTAAGACACTCAAAGAGACACTTGAACGTAAGTGACGCAGTTGATAAATAGTACGTGACAATTTGGAGGTTAAGGTTTCGATATGTGTACACCACTTCAAGGATTTTTCTAAAGTAATTCCAAGGAAGGAAGTGTTATTTACATAAGAGATTTCAGTATTGAATAGTTCAATTTTTGGTGGCTGTTTACAGTTGAAGTTCACACAGACAGTTTTTTCCAGGTTGAGAACTAGCATACTACTTCTCAGCCATAGCTGTATACGTTGAACTGTGGAGTTTATCTTTTCTTGCAGTTCTTGTGAGTTAGGGGCTTGCACCAATATACTAGTATCATCAGCAAATAATATTGTTTTTACTTCCTGTAAGTATGCAGGAAGGTCATTTATGTATAATGTGAACAATAATGGCCCTAATATTGAGCCTTGGGGTACTCCAAATTTAACTTGTTTCATGGTTGAAGAGAAATTATTTATATACTTTGTATCTGAATCCAGGTAAGATATTTGGACAAATTGGTACCTGTTTGTCAGATAAGATTTTAACCAAGAATAAGCTACTCCAGTAATACCATAATTTGAAAGGCACCGTAACATTATGTCATGGCTAACAGTATCAAAAGCTTTTTTGAGATCGATAAACAACCCCACAGCAAGATTATTTTTGTCGAGAGCATTAGTTGCCTCATTCACAAATTCAAAAAAAGCATCGGCTGTTGATTTATTGTGGCGGAAGCCAAATTGGTATTTGGATAAACTATTGTTTTTATTCAAGAAACCTATAAGGCGATTGTACATGACCTTTTCAATTATCTTTGAAAAACCTGAAAGTAAGCTTATAGGCCTATAGTTATTACAATCCTTTTTATCTCCTTTTTTGAAGAGAGGGTAGACTTTGCAAATTTTTAATTGCTGGGGGAAGGTACCTTCTGATATTGATAAATTACACAGATAGGTAAGTAGGTTGACAATGAAAGGAATAGAGTATTTAATAATCTTATCTGGAATGCCATCAAAGCCTGATGACATTTTGTTTTGGAGGGAGAGGCCGATTTTTAAAATTTCCCTTGGGGTGGCTGGGTAAATAAAGGGTGCACTCTTTAAATTAGCTTGTATAGATAGCTTGTATTGAGGATCTTTGGTAGAATGAGTGTTGCTGAATACCTTGAGTATTTTCTCTGGAGCTTCAATAAAGTAATCATTAAAAACATTAGCTACAGTTAATGGGTTTGTCACTAATGTACCAGATTTCATAACACTTAAAGCTTCAGGCAAAGAGGCTGGATTGTTATTGCTCTCCTTTTTAATAATTGACCAGGCTGCCCTTGAAGGTTTTCCTGAATTTTCTATCCATTTATCGTTGTAAGAAGATTTTGCACGATGGATTATTTTCTTGTATTGCTTGACGAAATGTTTGTAAGCAGTCTTGTTTTGATCACTGCTACACTGCTTATATTTATTGTATAGCTCTCGCTTTACTTTGCTCAAGTGGACAATTTCAGGTGTTATCCAACTCTTTAGTCTTGTGTCAGAGATGCAAACCCTACACTTTTTAGATTGAAAAGATGTGTCAAATATGAACTGAAATCTATAGAGCGTTCCACATTTAGTTGACAGTACGGGCCTTATGGATAACAGTGTTGCCAAGCTTCCGCTCCGCCGGCAGGCATCCTAACAGTGTATGCAACCACACATAATATGGCGCCAAAACGGTTTAGTTCAAAAAGGAGTTAGGGATCGCACGACAGACTGCGTAAATTAAGGAATTTTTTAGCGTATATTACAATACCTTTGCTGCAGTATAAAAGGAAAAGTCTTTTGTTATTTCATGTACGTACTTATTCAATGCACAAACTGAATAATGAATAATCTGTAATGTAAAAAATAACAATAAATTGAAGGATAATAAAAATTATAGCCGCTCCTGAATGAGACAAAATTTCTATTCCTTCCATATTATGCAATCTTTTTTGGCTCTAGCTAGTATTACATGAAAGGCGACGTTGTATAAGACATCATCAATCTTTAATTTTTCAAAATTTTCCCGTACTTGGTTTATTGTAAATTAAAGATCTCTTTTCAAGCTGACATCTTCAAAGCTAATTTCATTAATGTTCTCTTTCCTTCACCTTGTAGTAGGCAAGGATTCCAATTTCCTTGAGTAATAAGAGGCATTATCTACCACTATAATTGATCCTTCGGGTAAGTTTGCAAGAAGTGAGTGCTCAAACCATCTCTCGTAACACTCGCCACCCACTTCTTCATGCTCATCCATTGAGTTCTTTTTGTACAGAAACACATGCGATGCTCCTTTTATGAACCCATTTTCCGTTCCTGCGTGTATAATTGCAAATCGTCCTCCTCGGGAAGTGGGGGCCAAGCCCAGTATTTAGTCCAGCAAGGAAAGCTTGACGCGGATTTTCTAATTGTTTGTTTCGCAAACTAATGTTCACTATTTGTCCAAAATTAATCCAACTTTCGCCTGTAAATACACTCGTCCTGAGTTCGCGACGGTATTTTTTTAGCTACCTTAGATATTTAATTGTGCCACCAACTAATAATATCATCCCTTTCGATAAGGATGATTCTTTTCCCCCTGCGTTCGTACACGAAGCCTATGTCCAAAAGAAGACGATATAGTGTTGTCCTTTTGTAATCTGGGAGAATACTATCCATATTCACCGGGTTTCAGATGGATTTTAAAGTAGGAGGTATAATTTTCACGAAGGATTCATGTACCTTCCTTCTAATTCCCGATCTCACCAAACCGTCGGAAATCACTGCCCTCGAATTTTTGCAAGGCCGTCTAATTTCTTTAGTTTTTGAAGGAGTTACCAATGGACCACGGGAGCTTTCCTTTCTCACTCTGTAAACAGTAGACTACGAGCACCCAGTAGCCTTCGAAGCGTCTCGGCAGGCCTCACTAATGCTGAGAGATTTCCTTATGTACGAGAAGACTTTGAGCACCAATCGTCTTTCGCGGCTATATGAGCTTCTCACCTTTTCTCCTCTTCTTTGTATCGGACATATTGATTGGGCGTGTTACAGCAAAGATAAGTGTAAAACACACTTCACAATTCTCAAGGTCAATACACCACATAACACTCACTTGTTCACTCCAAAAAAATGCAATGACAAACTGAACGCCTTCGTAAATTCTTCCCTCAGCCCCTTCGGCCTGGGTCGCTTTTGGGGCAGGTTTTATGGTACCCTATGAAAGGAACTCAGAAAAAACCCAAGCCCCCTTTTGTAAATGCGTGCACTGGATGGGGTAGTGTTTGGTACAGATTATGAGATATTCTTTTTCTTGGTTTCCCCGATGGGACCTAAACACCCAAGGCGAAAGAGTCTTACTTCCAAGCCGCTTGCTTACTTTCGTGTATCAATGTATTCAGATAAAAACACTGCTGTTACGACGTATGAGTAGGTATTCTCTGTTTAGGATATCAAAGGAATACATAAATACATTTCATAGTATGCATTGACAAAAAACTCCTTTTCCGCCCGAGAATTTTCCCTCTGCGTGCAAGAAAAAGCAAGAAGCCCGCCCAGCGGCACCGTAATATTTTTTCTTAAGATAAAAACCTTGTAACTCGCTTCAGAATTGATGTAAGTTAATGATTTTTTCACCAAAAATAACCTTGTAGTGTTCTTCCTATTTGGTACGCAGCATATAGGGACCTACGACGTAAGAAACGTAAGTTAAAAAGCGACTACTTTTTACCTTGCAAAAATCAAAATTTTCTTGTCCTAAAGTGTGTTACGTCGGCATAGCAACATTAAAACTCAATATTTGTACAATTGGTGAAGACCTTCAAGCAGAAAATAGTGTGAAGAAATTTTTGCAAAAAAATTCAATTCAATACAGACAACGGTCAGGCAGAAATTGCGAGAAGAAGATAAAGTAAAAAAATACACGTTTCTGACGGAAATTTACGGAAATGTTTTTTATAGCTTTTGTTATAATTTTTATCGAAAAACTATTGGCGCCAATGAATGCAGCACCTTTTTCTACATTAGAATAAAATTTTTAATCAGTGCATAACGCAACTTTAATTTTCGTGCTGTTGTTGACAACACCGCGCTCCTGGCCTTATGGAGATTAACATGGGAAACGATTCTCCATAAGAGCCCATACTGTCAACTAAATGTGGAACGCTCTATAGATAGGAAAGCAACCATTTTAGCATCAAAGGAGTTTGCCTCGTATACTTCACTCCATTTTTCATTTTGCAGTGCAAGCCCAAAGAGATGGATGAGGTTATCATGGTAGCAACGTTTGTAAGACCATACACTGGGATTTTCAAGAAGCTTTGTATCACAGTTTACTTCCAGTAAAATAGCTTTGTGGTCGGAGAAGCCAGGTTAAAGCATGTCAATTTTAATATTATTTTCAGGGATATTAGTCATGACTTGGTCCAGGGTGGATTTTTTATATCTTGCAATTCTAGTTGGGGTTTTGATACACATATGAAGGTTAAAACAGTTCATAAAATTAACAAGTTTCGAGACAATATCACAGTCATCCTTTGAGAAGTCAATATTAAAGTCACCACATAAAATGAAGTTTGCACTACAATGTTTCAACAATTTATCCAATAACTCTGTAAGTGATTTTAAGAAAATGTTTATGTCACCAACAGGTGATCTATACACACAAACAATGATGGTATTGAGAGGAGTAATATTTACAATTGAGAATTCAATGTGTTTATCAATGCTAGAAACACTTTTTAAAAAGATAGGCTTGTGATCAATACCACTTTTTACAAAAATACATGTTCCACCATTTTTATAAATTTTCCTGCAAGAAATGCTGCCAACAGAAAAACCAGGAATGCGGACAAAGTCGACTTCATTAACATTTAGCCAGTGTTCAGTAATACATAAGACATTAATTTGAGCATATTCTTTAGTAACTAGAATTTCTAGATCATGCAATTTATTTCTCAAAGATTGCACGTTGTGGTAGTAGATACTTAGAGAGCTACCTAGTCATGTTTGTGGGTGAGCCACCGTCCTGTTTGAGGAACGACTGACCCCTTTGTTAATGCTTTCCGGGGGCATTTGAGTTGTGTTGGCATTAGAATTGACATCATTTACAACAGTTTTAGGGAACGTGAAGCGATTGATGATAGTACCGGGCGGCCACCAAGATCTATCTTTCAACTTATCCAAGCTGAAGTGCGGCATACCCACTTTAAAAGCACCATATTTACTCTTTCCTTCAATCTTTTCACACGATTCACAGGTTATATCAAAGTTAGTTAAAATATGGTCTGTTACCTCATCCGTCGTGGTATCCGGATCCAAACGACCGATGTAAAGGAAAGTTGAGCGTTTTGCTGCCCGTAGACCTTGGAGATTTTTCAGATTTTCACCCGTACCGATGGTAGCTTGGTTTCTCCTTTTCCTCCGAGATTTTACTTCGACAAAACCATTTTCTTCAGTTGGTGCTGTTTGTTTGTTACGCTGAGGATCTTCAGAGCCACATTCTTCGATGATTTTAGTTGTTGTTACGGTAGGTGTAGAACTTGCCAACGTGGTCGATCGCGTTTTACTCGGAATTTCACCGATATGGGTAGGAGTGTTAGCGCTAAGATCACTCTTTGAAACACAATCACTTTCTTCGCTATTTGCGAAAGTGACGTTTCTTTGATGTTTTATGATGCTCACTCCGCGATTTGATTTAAAGTCTTGAAATTCTCGCTTTAAAGTTTCAATTTCAGCCGCCATGTTAGATAGGAATAGTTTGGCACTCTGACAAGAAAAGCACTTCCAAAAGATACTACGGTTTTCCATCAAAGCTTTTAACGATAACTCATTGAGCTTTGAGCATTTAAAGTGAAAAATTAATGGACAGAGGTCACATGCAATAACTTTTTCGCAATTTTCAAACTGTTTTTTACAGGAGCCACACGAATGCGAATTCAGTTCGGCGGCCATCTTGATATCTCTGAAAGTTTTTCATTTGTTTACATTTGTTTAATTGTATTATCTTTATTAAATTATGGACATGCCATTCGTTACCATATGCATGGAATTTAAAGATTTTAAATAAGATTTTAAAAATACCTTAAGACAATATTCATTGTCCCAATATATAGTAATAAAATATACCATAATCAGCACATGATTTTCTTATTCTGAATGAATTTTACCCTTATCATCCATAGGGGAATATTTGTTCCAGACAATATCTCAGAAACTATTAGAGAAATCACTTGTATACAATTTTTTTGGAATATACACATGAGTATTAGCCTATTAACTTAATTTGTAATGCAATTTAATGGCTGCAATCCTTATGGACTGTAAAGGGTTCACTTGCCCCACCTTTACACCAAAATCTCTCAGACACTCCCACTGACCAATAGCATACTGTCTCTTTCACATTCCCACTGTCCCTATCTGGGATTTTTCTTCCTCATAGGAAAATCCTTCCGGGATGGTGGCAGAGAAATAGCTTTGCTTGGTTTCGCTAGATTGGGCCTCCTTTGCTTCCATAGCACTGGAGTGTTTTATCCCTCTTCCCCTCCCTTCCATCCCTTTTCCTTTCCCTGGAGGCGCCGGCGGGCTCCGATCGCGACGGCGTCTCCATCCTTTTTTTTCCTTCCTCTCTCCTCCCCCTCCCCGGGATTCCTGGCGTATAAGCCCCTGGCTTGGTTCCGGGCCCCGGTGCGTTGTACCCTCATCAGGGTTCGCCTTGAACCCTGAAAGTCTTTGTCTCTTTCACACCCTTAATGTATTGCTTTTTCTGTGTTCTACATGCTCGTTTACTGTTTTCAGGGCATACATTCCAGATGTTACTAAGTTTTTTTCCAAACTCACACACATAGCTCTCATCCAAGCCTTTGACTATCCCACCCACCTGCTCAAATGGTGACCTCATTGGATGGCCAAAAATCACTTGGTGCGGAGAGAACCCTTAACTAGAATGTTGACTAGAATTGTATGCAAAAACAGGTTATAGGGGCCATTCATTCGAATCTGTGTGATGGCAATTAACACTTTGGCGATTGTTCTGTGTACGTGCTCAAGTCGGCCATTTGTCTCTGGGTGCCACGACAATGTTCTCAGGCCCTTTTCTACTAGCAGGGGCCACATTTCCGAGAATAGCCCTGACATAAAATTAGTCCCTTGATCAGGCAACACTACCTCTGGGATGCTGAATTTCAGAATCCACTGCCATTCAAGAGCAGCGGCCACAATTTCAGCAGTCTGATCAGGGATTGCTACCATCTCCAAATATTGGGAGAAGTGGTCCATAATGGACAAAATACATCTATCTCCGTTTCCTGCCCTAGGAAAGGGTCCCATAATGTTTACCGCTTTTAAGTCGAATGGTCTCTCTTTGGCCGGTAACTCTTGTAAGGTAGCCTTAGTTCTCCCGTATCGGCTCCTCTGTTGACATGACACACAATTTTTTTTACTAATTTTCAGTTTTTCCCAAGCGTGGGCTACCAATTAATTTCCTTAATATGACTGATAGTTGGCCCAACTCCTCTATGCCCCGCGAGCTGATGGTTGTGACATTGACATAGTGCCTCAGATTGCCAAGAATTAGGAACTGCAACCCTCCCGCCCTCCTCCACCACTTTTTTCAAAATTCCCCCTTTCTCAATAACAACCTTTTCGGAGTGCCATCTTATGCAATTATCATCCTCCTCTTGCTTTTTGGTGACCTTGATGTCGCAAGAGGTGTCAGCACAGGCAACTTTTCCACCGAGGGCATCAGCATTCAATTGCTTCTTGCCCGGCTTATGAGTAACTTCATGTTCATACTCCCCAAGTTTCAATGCCCACCTTAAGAGACGACCACTAGGATCTTTTAGAGTAAAAAGCCACTTAAGTGTGGCATGATCAGTTACAATTTTGAATTTCTGCCCAATCAATGCCCAGGGAAACTGATTGACTCTCCAAACTACATCCAAAAGCTCTTTCTCCGTGGTGGCATATGAAACTTCTGGAGAACTCTACTATCGTGAAGCATAAGCACATGGGTGTTCCTCTCCATTTCTCCCCTGTGACAAAACTGCAAAATTACTTGCGTCCGTAGATAGAATGAAGGTTTTTGAAAAAACCAGGGTAAACCAGCACAGGACTTCTAGTCAATGCATTCTTCAAATTTTGCATTGCCTCTTGGCAATTCAGGGACCATATGAGGCCGTCCCTTTCTTAAAGAGCCGCATCAAAGGTGTCGCAATCGCAGCACAGCCATCCACAAATCATCTATAATTGTTTGAAAGGCTAGAAATGACTGTAATTCCTTTCATTTGTGGGAATGGGGAAATTTTATACAGCCTCAATTTTCTCCAGGTCAGGATGCACACCTTCTCTAGAAATTATGTGACCTGATTACAGTAGAACCTCGGATAAGGGCCACAATCCATTCCAGAGAGCTGGTCATTATCCGAAATGTTCGCTACCTGAAACAATTTTCCCCATAAGAAATAGAGGTTAAAGGAATAATTGGTTCCTAGCTCCTATTGACTTGTTATTATATGAAAGTTACAGGGTATATAGGTATTGTATTACATTGTATTACTTGTAGACATTGTAAAACTTTGTATCCATTTGGGATCGCACAGCACTGAACACAAACAAACATGGCTGCTACACACCTGTTCGCTAACCGAAATTTTGTTCACTATTCAAGGCAAATTTTTAGCAAAATTTTTGGTTGTTATCCGAATTGTTTGTTAGCAAAGGCGTTCGCTAACCGAAGATTCATTGTATTTCACTTAATTGCATTTTTCAAATTTTAGGGATAACTTGTCCTCCCTCAGTTTTTCAAAAACCAGCCGCAACCTCTCCGCTTGCTCCTTGATCCCTTAGAAAAGCAATCACGTCATCTAAATACACAATACATTGTGTTGGTATCAACCCATGCAACATCCCATGAATTCGGTGGCTTTGATTTGGCCGATGTGACGAGGTGTGGCATAGAAGAACTCGCACTTGGGGCAGTATCTGAACAAAGTATCATTGAATCCGGTGTGAAGTTAGGACCTGTTCAGCGTTTCCCCCGTTCTTCCTTACTGCAGAGAGCAATACTTTTGGCTCCTGCAGCATCGCTCGCCCAGCTAGATCAGTTGGTCACAATCATGAGTTAGTGCATAATTGTGATGCTGTGTTGCATGCGGCAGGATAACCGTACTCTATACCTTGTGTAGTCCAGCCGGCGAGAGGTGTCTGATGACAGCACAGTAGGAGGGGTGGAAAACCCTGCGCCAGCATGGTTTGCTGCCAATCGATGTCCCCCAAACACACCTCACACCCTTGCCTAGTCATACAATGTTGTCACATGCATATGGATTACCAAAATAAGCCTGAACCACCAAAACAATCCCTATCTTTGAATCACCACAACGAGGCATTCTTCCTTTGGGTCTTTCACGCTCATTGTCCCTTCCGGCTCCTTTCTTCACGGAACCCTTTTCAGTCCCGTGAACTTCGTAATGACGAGAGGGTACTGTAACACCTCCATATCTTCTCAAAAAATGTAACCCTACAATGGCATCAAATCCCCCAAAGTTATCGATTACCTGAATTGTCACTTCATAATCCACATTACTAACCCTAAATACGACAAAATTTTCCCCGTAATTCCACATTCTGTGTCCTTTCACCCCAAAAATTCTAATTGAAGAAAGTCTCACCCCTTGAATCCCCTACATCCCTATGCGTGTGATTGGGGAAATTTGGGAACCAGTGTCCACAAATACACGATACTTCTCACCCTCTATGTACAAGGCTGCCACCAAATCTTCCTCCCCTGCAACAATTTTCACCTTCGGCAGAGTCATCCTCACTAGGGGTTGGATCCGACGGCCTCGTGCGCTGTTTAAATTCTGGTCTCCTCTTGGCCCTCGGTGGCTCCTGCAATCTTTATGGGGGTGGCCCTCCTGGCCACAGCTGAAGCAACGAGTTTGAGAAATACTTGGCAAGTTGTGCGCTATTTCACTGGGAATGTAATTTTTGAAACATTCTTGTCAATTTTGTCCATAATCCTCTATGTTTTGATTACAGTACAGAAACAAATTTCTTTTTTGTTACATAGCTTAAATTAAAAACATTTAAACATGTTATTTTTTTATTAAATCACAGGTTTCCATAAAAATATGAAACACAATATCTACATTAACTTAAAAGTGAAAAAGTTCTTTGTAGTTATCCATCCCACTCCACCTTAGTGTGCTGGTTCATGCAAAAATGTCCGTGAACCAGCAAATCCCATCAATCTCATCTTTCAACTATCTCCCAATCAATGAGCAATGTTGTTGGTATAGCCTTAGTTAACTTGGTTGTTGACTCTTTAAAAAACTCCCTTAGTTGACTCAGATCAACTCTTCAAAGGATACGAGTCACGAGCATGTTGATGGAGAGTGTCGGATTGGTCACTGCATATGTACATACTATGTGAATGACCCTATTCCCAAAAACCAGCACAGTAAGTCCGGTCTGTCCTTAAGGCGAGGTTTCTAATGTGAAGGCCATTGCAGTTGCATCTTTTTGTTTCACGATTGAGGCTATAGAGCTCTCTCCTTCCCTGTTCAGTCGATAAACAGAAGTTCATGTGAAACATTCACATGCACTTTCTCTCTTTGCAGTGTCCACGTGAAAGGAGGTTGTTGAATTCTTTCAAATATACCCTGCCTTTCTCTCGTGTGATGTTTATCACTGTAGGTGGGGCGGCGGGTGACGCTGAACATAGGGCAGCCGCTGGACTTGACGGAGGAAGTGTTGGCGTTGAAGGCAAAGGGGGTGGGGCCGGAGGAGGCGAGACTGGCGCTGACGAATCGCGTGCAGGACGCTCTTGAGGAACTCAGGCTGCAGACGGAGGAGCTGCACTTGCAGATGGAGCCAACTGCCACCAGTGGCAAGGATAAGGACTCGTGACCACGCTGATGAACACCACCTGCCATGTCGATTGCGTGGGCTGTGTGTGAAATCAGATGGCAATGGGTCTCACTGTGTCCTCAACCTGCCTCACCTGGTGGGCCATCCTGTTCATCTTTTTATTTTATCGAACATTGTTTATTCCTTTAGTTGTTGCACCTAATCACATGGAAACACTTTGAGGCTGTGATTGTGGTTTATTGTTATCTTGAGGCCATGTTACACTAATGGATTACCTGGCTACCGCACTACATCCGAACAACGACTGACAACAGACGACATTGCGTGTTGCTGGTTTCACCGGTGTGGTGGTGCTTCAAAATTCCAAAGAAGAGCTGTGTGTGCAAAAATGTTTACGAATTAAAACTATTGTATTTGATTCCCAAGAATGTTTTTTCACCTTACGGGATGAATGCTAGTCAGATTATTGAGTAGCTTGCTTGAGTTTTCCCCTCTTTGGGCGGCAAAGCTTTATTAGTGATTCTAGGGCATTACATATTTCCAAGGAAAACGACCCCTTGACTGGTGGAAGCATGTCTTAGGTATCTAAGACCCGGCTTACAAAGTGTGCTTGCATTGATAGCCATTGCGTATTTCGCCCACTTTCCAAGTGGGCAGGTATATACTGTCACTTCTCCTTCAGACTCCAAAATGTTTTGCCATTGCTGGAAACTCTTTATGCCTCCATAGTTCATTGCTTTTGGTTGTATTTTTATTTCATTTTTGATTTATGGTTCTCAAGTATTTTCAATGATCAATTTTTAAATGTGCTGTCTGCAAGATAAATTGCCATTGGTGTATTTATATTTGTGTGTATATTTTTATAGTTTTAGATGTTTTTTTACCTCCATTTGATTGTCTCACTGTGTGTTTAATTGACACCCGTCTTTGGTGATTATGTGATGGTTTCAGGTTTTTAGAAGTACTCACAGGTTAAGGATTTATATTTGCTTCTTAAATTCTTGCTGAGTATATGTGAATATGTTGTGGGCTGAGTAATTAATTTGTCTTTGGTCATTTGTTTCTTACTATTACTATTAGTTTTTTTCCCACAATTTGACTGTTTTCCCCAAAGGGCTGAGCATATAGGATAATGGCGTAAGGAATAATGATTCCTTGCCCTGAAAGCTTGGCACTTGTAGTTGCCATCAGTGTCCTGGCGTTGGGAAATGCTATGCATAATTCGACCGCCTGTGATTCATGAGTGGTCTCATTTCCATAGGAGACAGTGCATTTGGGTGAGTTGCATTGCATGCGTGTGAAGGCATAAAGGAAATTCTCTCACTCCCATTTCTCTCACTTTACTGTTTGAGAAAATTGGTAATGGAAAAAGTCATTCTCAATTTCTGTTGTTTTTTTCTGTGAATCTTGCGTGTACGATGCACGTCTTGTGTCACACTTGAAAGAAGAAGACTGCTCCTCCACCACCACCTCACAGCATCCTCAGAAAGCAGAGGTTCACCCTCACACAAACCCTGGAAATATGCGTACACCATGAATCATGCAATTCCATCATGGTGGGGTGAGAGGAGAGCGTGGTGGAAGGCGCATGCATGAACAATGCAGTAATTGCGTCTGCAGTTGCTGTTACAGCATTATCTCTAATAAGTTATGCTATGCTCACTGCACCCATGGAGGTGGATTACAGTAATGAGCAGATAATAGTTTCTAGACTGTTAAAATGTCTGCTTCACCAAAGATGTGCTCTGCTTCATTCCAGTTGGTCACCAGCAGTCAATCAGGTAACATTATGTAAAAGTCAAGTCCTAAAGACATATTCCTCAGTATCCAAGAATATATTTTCACTGCAGGCATGCATGCATCCGATTAGTGATCCCCTCGTGTGTGATGGCAGTTGGGAAATCAGACTGAAGGGGGCACACTTGCATTCTCCATTGTGTTGACTCATTTGAAAATTATGCGATCATCTTGAAAGCTTCTCAGCATATGGAGGAGACATTAGTCATTATTTGTCAGTATCTCAAATATATTATATTAGCATCTGAGATAATAATGAGGCAATGAAAAACAGGCAAATGTTGACCAGCATCTACTTAGTGTGTGTACCCTGCAAATTTTGTGAGGATAGTCTATGTCTAAAGTGAGTAATGGTTCACTGAGAGGACCCGTTGATCAGAAGGGATGCAATCTTGAGTATCGCACGTATTGAGCAGTTTTGAGAATTTAGCTTGGTATGCTTTGCTGTCATGGTAGGAATATGACCTCCTTAGGTGCAATAGGGAAGGAAACACTCCAAAATTCCTCAATAGCAGTTCTTCAAAAACATCTGTAATTTGGATTTTTGGTCCCTTATTATTATCAAAAGTCTATTTTGTTTGTATTATTTTTCACAGGGGGTTACATACTGTACGTAGTATCTAAATTATGTGAACAGAGATATTGATTTTGAAGTTATTCACTTTTTAACTAAAAGGATGGGAGTTCTGCCATTCTATAGTTGGTCTTTGGACCCATACTAAGTTTAATCATACTTTTAAGTTTTTCTTCCTATTTACTGTTTGATCATTGTAATCTTACTTACATGTATATACATTAAAGATGATCCTAGATCAATCGATCGTTTCATCAATTGCCATGAAAGTTGATGATTGTACATATGTATGTTGTTCTTCAAAGAGAAGGTTCTTGTGCCATTTCATTTGTTTTAACTGGCCCTAAGGGCCCCCCTATGGGTGGTCCATGTGCTAGGCATTGGTTTCAGTGTACTAGCTAATTTGTTGCTTTTTTAACATACATACTATCAATTGAGTTATAGGTTTGGATTTTTTTAAAGGATGGCCTAATAAATGAAATTTTTAATGTTTTCTATAAACTTTCTTTTACAATTTGTATTTTTCTGTAAATCATGATTTTAGCTGATAAACTCAATGCTACTTTGAAATAGTCAACAGTAGAGTTCCTGGAAACAGTGATCATCAGAATAATAGATGATAGTGATGGTCAAAACATACATTAGAATAATCGACCAGTCGTCTCATACGCTCAAATTATTTCAGCTCTGAACACAGAACGTTAATCAATGGTATGCTGATAGCATAGAGTTTATAATGATTGATACTCTCTGCCTGTGTGTAGCAGAGAACACACGCACATGCATGTGTGTGCCCATCATGAAATGCACACTGATCGTGGGAGGCACCGATGAGGAGCTCGATGCAACGGGAGCTCCCAAATGCCCATCACATATGTAGTACATATGTGGCACCAAAAGGAGTTATCAGATAATCCCTGGTCACACCATTAGGATATTATTTGTGTACATATTTTTAGAGATTCTGACATACACAGATTGTCATATCTGTATTGCATCAATGTTTATCTTGTATGTTTTTCAAAATCTCTGCTTCTATTTTTGGATAGTTATAATTTGAGATTTTTTCTGAGTTCTACTCTTCACTGTTGCACTCTACACTTCACTAGCACAGCTCTTAACATATTGTTGCATCCCAATTCTCTGCCCTAACCTTTTTCGCCTTAGAGGCAGGCATGTCCTACATGTCATAGATCTACAATCTCCATATCCCTTAAGGGATATTTTCTCTAGATATGTGAACCACCTCTGACTGTATGATAAGATCCCTAATATGAGATAAACTACGCAACCCAATCGTGAGTCCTCGTCGGCATGCGGCAATATTGTTTGTTTAAGTATACTGTGTCTCAATGCCGTATGCTTCTAACTTTTGAATCAGCTTTAAATGCGGAACCTTATCGAATGCCTTTCTGAAGTCTAAAAATATGACGTCGACTTGAGCATTTCTGTCACCCACGGCTAATTATAAGATATCGTGAACGAAGAGAGAAAGTTGAGTTTTACAAGACCTCTCCAATCTAAATCCGTGCTGTTTTTTTCAACAGATCTAGGCTATCTAGACTAGCCATTATCGACCTGAAAATAATCTGATCCAATATTTTGCTAGAAATGGAAGTAAGTGAAATTGGACGGTAGTTGGTATGCTTTTCCCTATCCCCACCTTTAAATATAGGCGTGACGTTCGCTTTTTTACAATCTTGAGGGATTGTGTGTTCTGCTAGAGACTTTTCGAACACTATCTTCAAGTATGGCGCTATCTCTGATGCTGATTCCTCGAGCTGGAACGAGATCAGTGGCTGTCGATTTCTTTGGATTAATAGAGCTGAGTTGTTATTCAGAACCACTGCCTGAAATACAGATAGACGGCAATTGTTCTTAGTAGCGTCGAGGTAAAGGTGTTGATATATTCGTCGTGAACTTAGACAAGACACCATGGAAAAAGTTATTTCAGAGATTAGGTTTATCTCGATTGTTCGTTACTCTATCGCCACGTTCATTTCTGAGTCAAGAGACCGTAGCGCTATTTCCCTGTACTTCCTGACATATGACCATAAAGCCTAAGGTCGTTTTCACACGCACCGGAAAAGCAGGTGTCGGCGCCGTCACCGGCACCGGTCGGGGGCCATTTCACACACACCGGCATCCCCGGGATCGGTGACCAGTTAAATTCTGGTCGTGTAAGAAGATGTGGTCTGAAGATAGGAGAGGTCATTTGATCTTGCTTTTTACCTTAGAGGAAATACAGGAGACGAGAAAGATAGTTCTCCGTGCATCCACTTTTGAAAGTTGGATGTTTGGGAGGAAGTTTCTGTTCTACATATGAAAAACTAACAATGAACGACTCTAATTTTTTAAAAATATTTTTTGTATGAGTTTTCATACGAATTATTTTCTCTCAAACGCATAGGATAAGCTATTCAGTACCAAGATGCAGTAAATAGAGCATATACACCGCCGATATACACTACTATAACGTTTAATTGTAATAGGTACAGAGAAATATTTGATACGATTTTGTAACAAAAATATTCAAAAAACAAAATTCCTCGAATGGAGGGGGTTGAAGGTTAGATTTGAAGGTCACAGGGACACTGCAGCTGTTCACGTTGAGGAAATGATGATTATGTATGATGTTACACTTTTCCGGCGAATAACTGTAGAAAAATATTCTCGGAATTGCGCGCGGGTTAGATTATTTAAGAGCGCCAATTAAATAATATAACCCGCGCGCAATCCCGAGAAGAAATGATGATTGTGTGAGGTCGAGGGGTTATTAGGAGAGGTAGCATGGATTTTCAAAGCACACACGGAAACACTTTCACTTAGATGCAACTAGAACTTTAATATCGGCTAGATACAGCAACTCGTGTGGTTCTTCCCTAGCAAAACCTGCACCGTCTCTCTACACTCCCGTCACCCACACACATTCTGCGCGACTGACTGCGCGTTACTCTCCCAACTGGCACCCTGGCACGTCCGTCCGAGTTCCTCGGCGTCCCCCCGAGGGGCAGCACCTTCCGGACCGCCTCGTACAGCCGGATGATGACAGTCGGCCTTTCCTGATTTCAGGGCCGTCCTCGGCCCGATCTTGCGGTTGGCTGACCTCTTCTTCTACAGCATCGGGGTCCTCTTGAATCTGCTCGTGGGCTCCCTGGTCTCCGAGGCTGCATGGGGGTGGGTTGTCATCTTCTTCTACAGCATCGGGGTCCTCTTGAATCTGCTCGTGGGCTCCCTGGTCTCCGAGGCTGCATGGGGGTGGGTTGTCATCTTCTTCTACAGCATCGGGGTCCTCTTGAATCTGCTCGTGGGCTCCCTGGTCTCCGAGGCTGCATGGGGGTGGGTTGTCATCTTCTTCTACAGCATCGGGGTCGTAGTCTTGCGGGGGTTGGCACCATGGTTTCATTAGATCTGCACAAAAGACCGAATGAAACCTCCTCTGGGTTCTGGCTGCTCCTGGGATGTCTGTCAGCAAATATCTATCCCTGGGGAATACCTTCTCCACCCTGTATGGTCCCTTAAATTTGGGTGCTAGCTTTCGAGACGTTCCCGTCGCCTGGGCTTCTCGCTCGACTAACACTAACTCTCCCCGCACGTATTTTCTTGGCTCCTTGTGAGCTTCGTCAAACCTTTTCTTCTGCCTCTCCTGACATGTTACCATCCTGCCTAAAGCTTCCTTCCTAACCTCCTCTATCACTTCTTTGCTCACTTCATGTTCATCTTCCTGCAATGTCACTACAACTCGGTTCCTTAACGCATTCCGCGGGCGGTACGCGAACAACAGTTCATGTGGACTGGCTCCCACCGTCTTGTTCTTCATCGAGTTCATGGCAAATTGAATGTCTTTCAAGCGCCCATCCCAATCACTTCCATCCTCCGTTGAATTCATCGTAGTGATAGCTCGAGTAATTATGGCGTTTGATCTCTCTACTTGACCATTTGCCCTAGGCGTTGCAGTGGCGTTCTTGATGTGTTTTATCTGATGCCCCTCGCAAAATTCCGCAAATTCTCTCGACGTATATGCCGTTCCTCTATCCGAGATGATACGGTCCGGACAACCAAACAAGCTAACTATCTCACTCAAGGCCTCACAGACTGGTTTTGACCTCGTGTTTTTCACAGCTCGTAGTACTATGAACTTCGTAAAATTGTCTTGGTACGCGAGGACGTATTCACTGCCTCTTTTGCTACGAGGGAACGGTCCTAGGTGATCTATATTAACGGTATGAAAAGGCGTACCCTCGCGCTTAGTTGGGTACAGTATTCCTTCCCTTTTCCCGCCTGGTCTCTTGTGGTACGCGCATTCGATACAGGCTGCGATATATCTCTTTATCCTTTGTCTCATCCTCGGGAACCAGAAATATCTTCTCAGGTGTTCCAGAGTCTTTTCTTCTCCGTAATGTCCCATGTCATCATGGCTCCCCTTTATGATTATCCATATCGCATCTCTTGGGACCACCCAACGACTTCCCCCCTCCACTCTTCGACATATTCGATGGTCTCTTACTACATAATCAGTGTGAACTTGCTTATCCTCGTTTGTCTGTGCTGGCTTTTTCAATGTCGCATGTATGTTCTGGAGACTCGGATCTTGCAGCTGCATGGTCAACAGCCAATCCTCCTGCTGTATTCTGGTGGTGAATATTTTTGAGTCAACCATCTCAGGTTCTACCGCCTTCCCCACCGGGTTTCTGCTGAGGGCGTCTACGTGACTCATGCTCCTGCCTGGTCGGTATTTGATTTCGAAGTCGTACTCCTGTAGTCTCAACCACCACCTGGCGATTCTTGGCAACAGCTCCCTCTTAGTCATCGCCGTCTTTAATGCATTACAATCCGTTACTACCTTGAACATTCGATCCAACAAGTACATCCTGAATTTGTCAACTGACTCTACTACCGCTAAGGCTTCGAGTTCGTAGCTGTGATAGGATTTCTCTGCATCCGTTGTTTGTCGGCTGTAGTACGCCACAGGTCTCAATGGTCCCTCATTTTGCGATTGCATAAGAATGCCAGCTAATCCATGTTTGCTGGCGTCTGTGTGAACCTCATGCTTTGCACTCACATCAAAAAGCGTCAGCATAGGTCTTTCGACCAATCTTGCCTTGAGTTCTTGGAATGCCACCTCTTGTTCCTAATTCCACTTGAACTCCACTCCATTCTTCGTCAATTTTGTCAACGGTTGGCTAATCGCAGCAAATCTTGGCACAAACCTTCTAAAGAACCCGGCCAATCCAATGAATTGCCTGATTTCGTGGACATTTTCCGGTCGCTTGAACTCTCTCACGGCTCGAATCTTTCGTTCGCCTGGTTTTATTCCATCTGCGTTTATCTCGAACCCCAAATAGTCTACGCGCTCCTTGAAGAATTCGCATTTCGCCAACTTCAATGTTAGTCCTGTCTCTTTGAGTGCTTCTAGAAATCTTTCAAGCTTCTCAAGTCCTTACTTCACGGTTCTGCTCGGTATCAGAACATCATCCATATATATCAACACATCCCCTGGTTTTGTGTTCCTGATAACTTGTCTCATCGCCCGATTAAACACGGCTGGTGCGTTTACCAGACCAAAGGGCATACTGTTGAACTCGAACAACCCTCCCGGCGTCACAAACGCTGTAAGATGCCTTGACTGAGGCGCCACTGGTATCTGATGGTAACCCGACGCGAAGTCTAAAGTGGAAAAATAACGGTTTCCCGCGAGGCTATCCAACTGCTCATCAATCGCCGGCATGGGAAACTTCTCCTTCCGGGTCTTCTGGTTCAGCCCTCTGTAGTCGATGCATAATCTGTCCTCTCCATTTGCCTTTTTCACCAACAGAGCCGGGCTAGCATATTCTGATGTAGAAGCTTGGACTAATCCAATCCTCATCAGCTCCTCCACCGCTTTTTGCATGCTCTCTCTTTTTGCGTAAGGCAGACGATACGGACGTGACGTCACGGGTTTGTCGTCATTCAAGTCAATGCTGATGCTGGTGAAGTTCGCCTTGCCTAACTCGCTTAAGTTTTTAGCAAAACATCCCCTGAATTTATTTACGAGGTCGCATAGTGCCCCTTCGTCTTGCGTCGTCAGGTTCTCGTTCATGTGTATCTCGTCTTTCTGGATCCGTGACTCCTCTTCCACCTTCCGCACTTGAGAATTCTTTCTTTCACTAAGGTCGGCGTTTTCTCTGGAAATGGTGAGTCTCCCAAACTCCTTTTCGACCCGAATTCCTGGTTGGTCTAAGGCACTCCGCCCTACAATGATAGCATCCTCCTGAGAATTTTCTGGGACAATTAAAACCTCTACTTCCACATTCACATCGTCTACTTTCAAGATCATTCGTTTCGTGCCAATAGCTTCACAACCCCCTGATCCAAACCCAACTAAACGCTTTTGGCTCGCCTCATATTCGACTCCTAGTTCTTGTGCAACGTCTCTTCTCAGGGTGACAACATCGCTTCCTAAATCAACGAAGCCAACCACCCTGTCGTCGTTTATCTCTATCCACTTGTGGTACTCGTCCTTTATGATGCAATTGGGTCGTGTGATTTTCCTAACGTTCCACTTTTTCTCATTCTGGGTCGTTCTCGGTGTTGCCTGCAAACAATCTTTCTGCATATGTCCCGTCTGCTTGCACCGGTAACAAATTCTCTCACGGGCAGCAACTCGGCACTCCCTAGCGAGGTGCCCCTCTTTTCCACAATTGAAACAAACGCCCTGGGTATGCGTCCTTTCGCCCCTCACTTCCTTGACTTCAGCCCTCTTGTCAATGGTCACAGGAGGTCGATTGTGAAAGTTTGCCCTATCTCCCAATTTGGCCCTATCAGTGACACTCTCGTATCGTCTTATCTTGCGTAATAGTCCTTCTACATCTTCAAAGTCACACATAGTCAGCAGCTTCACTAGTTCCTTATCCCACATGCCATTTAGAATGTACTTGATAAGGGAGGCTTCATTTACTTCACCACGCCTAGCGATAGTCTTCATCGCGTAAACATATGACTCATGCGTCTCGCCACGCTGCATTCTTCTCTTTGTAAGACTCAAGTGCACGTCGGCTTGGTCCTCCACTGATGGGAAACAATATAATAGTCCTTTTTTGAACGCCTCCCAAGAGTGTACTTCCTCGGCTACGCTATTCAGCCATAGTTTCGCCGCTCCGCGTAACTTACTAACGGATTGGGCTAACAACATCGACTCATCCCATCCGTAGGCTGATGCAATGCTCTCTACTCGCCTGACCCACTGTACCGCCGTGAACCCCAGGGTTAGCGAAGGTTCAAACTCCGGCAATAATTGATCTGCTATTTCTCGATAACCCACCATACTTTTCTCAAGAACTACCGATTGCCCATTTAAAAGCTCTCGTTCACGTTCTAGAAGTTTCCTTTCTCTCTCTAACAATTCTCTCTCGTGTTGCAAGAGCGCTTGTTCCCTCTCCGTTGCGCTTCTAAGGACGCCACTCTCTCCGACAGGATTCCGCCAATTTCCCAACGACGGTTCTCTGCCCTTCGTAGGCCACACGACAGTAGCCTCGCGCGGTTGCTCACCGGATCCTCTTGCCTGTATATCCTCCTTAGCCTTGTCTCTCGCGGCATACGGCGTCGACGCAGGCAGAACCCACTTAGCGGTAGCCTCTCGGTGCATCTCACTACGCTCCCTGGCCACGCCGGCCTCGCTCTCCTGCTCTCGACATGTTCCCGCCAATTCGGTCGCGTCCCTTCCTTCCGCATGATGGACCCCGTTGAAGCTCGCCGTCCCACGCCGCATTCGTCGGACTGGTCATTGCTACAACTAGAACCACACTCTCTCACCTTACTCGGTCCGCACTGGGGTTTTTGATGTTCTATCTATTGATGGCTGGATGTGCACGAACAACTCCACCGCAGCTCGCTGGTCAATCCCACTTCTGAACTGTGAGGTCGAGGGGTTATTAGGAGAGGTAGCATAGATTTTCAAAGCACACACGGAAACACTTTCACTTAGATGCAACTAGAACTTTAATATCGGCTAGATACAGCAACTCGTGTGGTTCTTCCCTAGCAAAACCTGCACCGTCTCTCTACACTCCCGTCACCCACACACATTCTGCGCGACTGACTGCGCGTTACTCTCCCAACTGGCACCCTGGCACGTCCGTCCGAGTTCCTCGGCGTTCCCCCGAGGGGCAGCACCTTCCGGACCGCCTCGTACAGCCGGATGATGACAATTGTTTACTAAAGACGATTGTTGCATGAAATCTGTTATTGACGCTGCTCATGAGATGAGGAAGACAGAGAAGCTGATGATGAACGGACAGGAGATGATTCTGTGACTGGTGATTTATATCATGGTTTTTCATATTTTAATAAGTTTTAAGACACCAAGATGGAATTGATTTTTTTCCTCGCCGCACATTTTCCTCTCAGCGAGTACAACGGAGAGAAAAAGTGCTTGGTCTACGTTCTCTCGGCACCTGAGTTTTTTTTCCGTGAGTGGCAGGCTTTGTCCCGGTCATAAGATTCGACATCCTGTGCCTATATTTCTACTTCAGTGTCACTCAGTATATGATACCTTCTCCTGTGACCCCTTCCCCAGACGGCACAGAACCCTCCGTATCTAATTCGTATGTACATAGTACCCATTGACCACGGGGATACTGTGCCGCTCCGTCGCTTTTCGTCAATGGATAATTTCCATTCGCGGCCTGTCGACGAAGCGCGTACGCAGCATGTGAATGTCCGCTACGAAGCACGTACGATTGGATACGAAGCGCGCAGGAACACGGCACTCAGGCTAATCTCAATCGATTTGGTCAAAATTAGATATATCGTAACTCGCACGATCGAAAAATGTATCGAACGCAACACAATCGATAGCTACCGACCGTAGCGAGAATGTTATGAATCATTATGAATTGTAAGTTCTCAATAGGTAAATAATACTATATCATGAATTCTAATTACCATGATACAGTACTATTTACCTATTGAGAACTTACAAAACTTACTCGGCCACTTAAATAACTCGGCGAAAAATGAGATTCTCAAGGCTAATTCACGCATCCCCAGCATCCAGCATTCTTAAGTGGCTCGTACTTACTTGGTAACCTTGAGATGTTAATAAGAGTAAATTCTTATTAATTTTGACACTAAATAAGACATCACATAGCCCACGAGCATTAAAAAGCTTACCCTAAAGCCTGACGAAATAAAATTTTTAAATAAAAATTGCCGATGAAACAGGATTGCTGACACATCTGCTATTAGTATGATCGAATTCATCAAAATGCAAGCAAAAATTAACGTATAGTTCAGTCTCAGCTACTAAAACTTACCCATATCAGGCGCTTAAGTATTTGAAAAATTATTTGGGACGAGTAAAAGTCTCTAGGTCACTGCAGTAAATGTATCAACCTATTAAAAATATGAAAGTCCTGCCAAATCACCAGCATAAACACTTGTAAAATAAAACATGGTATCTCTTAGATCACACCTCCGATTTTATACTTACTTTGCATGAAGTCACCACCACAAGAAATTTTAAAGAGGCAGGAAAGAAAAAACCCACAGAAATACAATACATATATTATGTATTTTCTATTGTCAACCACAATAATATTTCCAATTTTCTCTTCTATGCCACATCTAATTTAGCGAAACAATAACTCTTATTCTCTTTCGAATAGAAAATTATTTAAAAGAGGACTGGTCGATACATAAAAACTATCTTCAATACTTTCTCCGATGAGCGTCCACTATCACAGCATCAACTTGCACAAATCAAATCCACATCCACAAATATGTTACTCCTGCCACAATGTCTGTATTATGTATTTTCTATTGTCAACCACAATAATATTTCCAATTTTCTCTTCTATCCCACATCTAATTCCCTGATAAAAATATACTCCTCCATTAAGGAGAGGTTTACCCTCCATTGAGGGTACAGGAAGGATAGGTGTACCCTTCCTGTACCCTTCAGCAAGGGTACACGAAGGGTATTTTAGAACATTGGTGGGTACGCCCTCTCCTTCCTGGAGGGTACGGGAAGGGTTTGGCCAGCCTCGATGAAGGGTACAGGAAGGATAAGTGTACCCTTCCTGTACCCTTCAGCAAGGGTACACGAAGGGTATTTTAGAACATTGGTGGGTACGCCCTCTCCTTCCTGGAGGGTACGGGAAGGGTTTGGCCAGCCTCAATGAAGGGTACAGGAAGGGTAGGATAAAATAAAAACTAAAAATCCATAAATTAACATAAAAATTTAAAAAATCGCTAATAAACTAAATTAAACGAATGGGGATGAGTTGCAACAGTGATTTCTAAAGTTATAGGGCATAAAAAAAATTAGCCTTCAAGTGGTCTTGAACACAGGACCTACATATTACAGAATCTAGAACTAGAGATTTAACATTCTCGTCTATCGAGGTACTTGTTAGGAGTAGTTTCTCAACGGAACTTATACTACAAAATCTTAAGATGAGAATCGCACCCGGGCCTATGTGGAAGAAAGCTGTGACTTTTTTCTACCACACCTATTTCGTTTCAGAAAATAAGATCGGCATTCTAATACTGAACATCACTCTAGCGATGTCTCATTGTCAGCCACACAAATAGGTTACATCCTAAAACGTGAATGGAAGAACTTCTAAATGAGCTTTTTTCACACAATTACAGAAACTATTGTGTACAGTGGCGTAGTCAGGAATTTCGTTTGGGGGGGGGGGTCCAAAACCAGGTGGGAAAAGTTTTGAAAAATAGGATAGTAAGTATTGGAATTCAACTTGTTCAAACACTTTTCATAATCGAAAAAACTTCAATAGTCAAAGAAATATTTTTTAAATTCATTATTTTTCAATATTTTGATTTCTATTATGAAGGAAAATGATTGTGTTTTTATACTTCGGGGGGGCGGAGGGTCCGAACCCTCCGGACCCCACCCCTGGATACGCCACTGAATATGTATATTATTGTTTTCCTTAAGGAAATTTTAAAGATTAGTTGTGTAGTCCGTCTATCTTTGCTTTCAAAGACTGCTTACGTTCTTGTACGGAACTCAATACTCTTTAGCAGGTGAAAGTAGCTAAGGAGACTCTTTCAGGATATGTTTTCTTCAGTTATAAATGCTAAGTCCCAAGGAAGGGTAAACGAAGGATTTTTCTCTCCTTCCCTTACCCTTAATGGTGGGTAGAGGAAGGGTTGACGGATGGTAAGGGAAGGAGTTCCAAGGAAGGGTAAACGAAGGATTTTTCTCTCCTTCCCTTACCCTTAATGGTGGGTAGAGGAAGGGTACACGGATGGTAAGGGAAGGAGTTCCAAGGTAGGGTAACAAAGGATTTTTCTCTCCTTCCCTTACCCTTAATGGTGGGTAGAGGAAGGGTACACGGATGGTAAGGGAAGGAGTTCCAAGGAAGGGTACACGAAGGATTTTTCTCTCCTTCCCTTACCCTTAATGGTGGGTAGAGGAAGGGTACACTGATGGTAAGGGAAGGAGTTCCAAGGAAGGGTACACGAAGGATTTTTCTCTCCTTCCCTTACCCTTAATGGTGGGTAGGGCGTGGGTTGTGCAAGGGTAACTACCCACCATGAAGGATGCCACCCTTCCTGTACCCTTCCTCTACCCTTCCTGTACCCTTCCTCTACCCTTCCTGTACCCACCATGGTGGAGTTTATTTTTGTCAGGGTTTAGCGAAACAATTACTCTTATTCTATTTCGAATAAAAAATTATTTAAAAGAGGACTGGTCGATGCATAAAAACTATCTTCAATACTTTCTCCGATGAACGTCCACTATCACAGCATCAACTTGCACAAATCAAATCCACATCCACAAATATGTCACTTCTGCCACAATGTCTGTCTTCTTGGCGACAGGTAACAGTGAAGCAATGGTACCTTCCTCCAATCTGGGCACCTTCAATTCAGCAAGATTTCTCTCCTCGTCTTCTCGTCCAAGGCCACAGATTATTTTCTGATATCACAAGGTGCGATGTGAAGCTCACACACCTAAAATTAATAAATAATAAAATACCATGTAACTTATTAGGTCAAATCATTTCCAATTTTTGGTATTTCTGCATGAGAAATCAAATTACTAGGCTCGTAAATATAGTAAATATTTGTATGCCTGATATTTTTATTGTTTTTAACTATAGCATAAGATAATTTGAAATGATGAAAGCCGACGTGTAATACACCCTAGGGCAAGCTAAGAAGCAATATTCGATCCTATAAACTTGGCAGCTCATTCCTAGTTTCTCCTTTAACCACACGTTTACCGAATGAATTAATACAAAAAAGACAACTAAAATGCAAGAATTTTCAAAAGAATTGCTGCTACAATATTTTGAATCACCATTTTTAGTACTGAATAGTACTATAGTACTTCAGTACTGAATAGTTCGGGATGTTGATGCATCAACATCCCGAAGCCACTTCTAACTTAAAATTACATCCAAACAATTACAGCGAGAAAGAGTACATACCTCACAGTTTTTCGTAGGGGTGAAATGTTTTCTTCTTATCGCCCAAATGCACTTCTTCTTCAACTCAGGATCTTTTGGAAAGCTAAAAACTTGAACCATGTCCCGGAGTTTCCATTACATCCCGACAAAACACACACGAAAGGCATTTTTAACAAAAATATCTCACAAACACGTTTCTGAAGCCCAGTGAATGAAATTAAAGAATAAGGGAAACTTCACCATTACCAGACACTCTATTTTTCACAAACTTAACCACAAAAATCCCTGAAATGTGGTGAGACGTGACGTAAACGATGCGATCTCCAACGGCTTGTGCCAGCTTGTGAAGGCATGTGATCTTTCTAGGATGATATGGCACGATGGCACCACCCGCGAAAGAAAATAGTCCCAGACCGAATACAGTTTTATCGATGAGATACAATTTTATCGATGCATATGAATTTGCCAGTCCTCTTGCATCTTTTTTCGTCATTAAAGGAAATAAAGATACAAAACCTTTTTAGTAACTTCCTAAGCGCGATTTTTGTATCTTGATGGTCCACCCTCGTATTCAGGTACGAAAACTTCCTGTGCCGTCTGGGTCAGACTTGATACAGTATCATCTTTTTGACATACTGCCGTTAAACATTCTATGTTAACATGGTACGTATATTTCTTCGTATTACTTTGACCAGATCTCTTCTCTTGTGATTTTACTAATTAATTTATGCGATTCTGCCATTTCGTAAAAAGGACGAAAAGTTACATTTCATTGCGATTTTAGCAGCGATAGTGTTGGAGGACGGCGAAAAATAGTAATATATTGGAGGATATGAAAGGACAAGCGCGTAACGAGCGATTCAGTGAGATTAAAATTTGGAAATGTATATATGATTTAACACTTTCCCGGCGAACAACTTTTGAAAAATCTTCTCGGGATACCGCGCGGGTTAGATTCTAATAGAGCGCCGACGTTTCGGGTACCGACTCGCTACCCATTCTCACGGCTACTGATAGAAAATTCGAAGTGACCGTTGAAGCCCAGCGTTAGGAGGGGCCGGATTGGTCGAGATCCGATTGTTGTCGCGGAAGACCGTGGACCAGCGTAGACTTAGCTCTGGCAAGCATAACTCTTTTAAGGGTTCTATTCCAAGAGCCGCTGATCGAAAATCCGGTGTCTCTGTTTACATTCTTATTCTCAAGTTTTATTTCAATCGCCTCTTTGGTTAAACGATCCCAGAAATGATTCGATCGCCACAAAACTCTGGTGTCATCCCACCGTATATTATCGTCCTCATCCAGGCTATGCTCGACTATGGCTGATTTTTCCGGTTGACCAAGTCGGAAATGCCTTTGATGTTCTTTAAGATGAGTAGATATTGTTCGCCCAGTCTCACCCACGTAGACATTACCACACTCACAGGGAATTTTATAAACTCCAGGAGTCATAAGGCCAATTGGATCTTTTACACAGACCAGGCGATCTCTTAAACTCGTCATAGGTCGATGGATGGTTTTGATATTACACCTCCTCAAAACCCTAGAAATTTTGCCCGATATAGTGGAAATATAGGGTAAAAAGGCCCTGGCTGTCGGTTTAGGTTGGTCTTCCTCCATAACCGAGCTCTTTGCAGTTGCGGAGGATTTTCTGAAGGCCAAAGTGATCTGCCGCTCTCCGTACCCATTCTGGCGGAAGGTATTCTTAAGATAGTCCAATTCCGAAGGAAGACTCTCCACGTCGGAAATTGTTCTCGCACGATGTATTAGGGTGGAAAGAACTGCTTCACGTTGGGAAGGATGATGGTGACTATGGCCATTGAGGTCCAAGCTGACCATGATGTCCATCTTCTCCAAAGTAAGGTTTTCCAAGAAGAAGAGAGTTTTTTGGAGAAGACGGACATCATGGTCAGTTTGAATGTTGTTTCCTTGTTTACGCCACGGGTACCCTTAGCTGATACGTTCAAACTTCTGGAGGAGAAATTTGACAGTGGGACGGTAACGTTATTCCATCATACGATTACTTCCACCTTTTTTAAGTACAACGGTAGTTTCTACGAAATGGCAGATGGAGTTGCAATGGAATCCCCTTTGTCACCAGCCATTGCCAATTTTTATATGCAAGATTTTCAAGAGAGAGCCCTTTCATCTGCTCCGTTACGCCCTAAATGCTTCCTAAGATATGTCCATGACACCTTCATAATATGGCCTCATGGAGTGGACGCTCTTCACACTTTTTTGGACCATATGAACGACTAACACCCGAAAATCAAGTTCACTATGGAGATAGAGCGGAATAATAAGATTGCCTTTCTTGATGTTCTCGCCCATAGGAAAGAAAATGGCAAACTGAGTCAAACTGTCTTCCGTAAACCCGGACATACGGATCTGTACCTGAATGGCCATAGTCACCATCATCCTTCCCAACGTGGAGCTGTTCTTTCCACCCCGATACATCGTGCGAGAGCAATTTCCGACGCGGAGAGTCTTCCTTAGGAATTGGACTATCTTAGGAATACCTTCCGCCAGAATGGGTACGGAGAGAGGCAGATCTCTTTGGCCTTCAGAAAATCCTCCGTAACTGCAAAGGGCTCAGTTATGAAGGAAGACCAACCTAAACCGACAGCCAGGGCCTTTTTACCCTATATTTCCACGATATCGGGCAAAAGCTTTAGGGTTTTGAGGAGGTATAACATAGAAACCATCCATCGACCTATGACAAAATAAAGAGACCGCCTATTCTGTGTAAAAGATCCAATTGGCCTTATGACTCCTGGAGTTTATAAAATTCCCTGTGAGTGTGGTAATGTCTACGTGGGTGAGACTGGGCGAACAATATCTACTCATCTTAAAGAACATCAAAGGCATTTCCGACTTGGTCAACCGGAAAAATCAGCCATAGTCGAGCATAGCCTGGATGAGGACGATAATATACGGTGGGATGACACCAGAGTTTTGTGGCGATCGAATCATTTCTGGGATCGTTTAACCAAAGAGGCGATTGAAATAAAACTTGAGAATAAGAATGTAAACAGAGACACCGGATTTTTGATCAGCAGCTCTTGGAATAGAACCCTCAAAAGAGTTATGCTTGCCAGAGCTAAGTCTATGCTGGTCCACGGTCTTCCGCGACAACAATCGGATATCGACCAATCCGGCCCCTCCTAACGCTGGGCTTCAACGGTCACTTCGAATTTTCTATCAGTAGCCGTGAGAATGGGTAGCGAGTCGGTACCCGAAACGTCGGCGCTCTATTCTAATCTTACCCGCGCGGTATCCCGAGAAGATTTTTTGGAAATGTAGTTAGTCCTGTGATCGACAAAGGTACCTCGTCTACCCATAGTTTAGCTAAAATGTTCGAGTTGAAAAATAAAAGGCAATATTTATCCAAGAGCATATGGTTTATTGAAAAGAGACTGTTTTATATTCAATTAATTAAACTTGGTGCACTTTACCAACGCTAGCTGCACCACATTACGAGATTTTACAAAGAAATACTTCTTGGTCGTAGGATCGTAGAGAAGTTAGTCAAAAATATCGAGGGATAAATAAATTCATTTTTATTACAACACCTACAGGGTTTTAAGAAAGATTTGCGGGAATTTTTATTATGAGCAACCGAGAATCAGAGGTTAGTGGAAATATATAAATTAGTATAGAGATGAATTAGTAACTCTTTCAAAGAATGAGCAGTTGTGGGGAAACGGATATGAACCTTGGAATTAATCATAAAATGCAAAACATGTAACTTAAGGCTGGGAGTAAGCACAATAAGTAGATCTGTACGTTTGTTATGCAACACCATGTGGTATTTGCTAAAATCTTGATTTGTTCCTCAACCGACAGAAGGGAAATAGCAAATGGATTTAAAAAGGCCGCTCTCATCCCCAAATGCATGGGTGCGGTCGATGGGAAGCACGAACCAGTAATGAGGTTTTCTCGTGGTGGCTCAATGAACCTTATCTGCAAGGTCTACTTTTCCATTCTATTGATGGCAGTGGCCGTTTCAGACTACAGATTTACGTATATTATAGTTAGGGGCCTGTAGAAAAGAAGGCGAATCATCCGTTTGCGGAGGTAAGGTAAGATTTCTCGAGGAATGACACGCGTAGCTCGGTTGAGGAAACACTGAACTTTATTCTCACAATTTTGGGGTATATATACAAGTTCGCGCCGACCTTGCGGTGTCTCGAATGTTCTATGCAATGCATTCCGCGTCAACTAGCGCCAATACGTCGAGTCGCCCGGCCAAGGGCGCCACACCAGCCCCCCGCGAAGACCGGAGGTCAGGGTTCTCTGAATCGTACTCGCCGACCGTAGCGGGTGGTGTAGTGGGTGGCGGTGGGTTGCGTACGTTGGTCTTCGTTGACGTGCGGAGCCGGGGCTGTGGTGGCTGGCAGGATGTATGCCGGTTTAACTCTGTCGATGCTGACAGTCGACTCTCTGCCGTTCAGCAATATGGTGACGGTTTTATCCCTCCTGTTGACGACCAAGTGCGGTCCGCTATATGGTGGTTGTAGGGATCGCCGCACCGTGTCGTCACGCAGGAAGACGTGAGAGCAATTATTTAGGTCCTGGAAAACAAAAGAATTATCAATAATATGGCGAAATGCGGGGGAGGGTCGTAGTCGAGACATTTGATGTCTTAGCCTTGTGACAAGGTTGGTGGCATCCTCTTGACCCTCGGGATTTGAGGATGCGGAAAGCAGTTCGCCAGGTAGGCGCAATGGCTCTCCGTAAACAAGTTCTGCTGCTGATGCCTTGAGTTCCTCCCTGAAGGCGCTGCGTAGACCGAGTAGGACGAGAGGCAGGGCCTGGAGCCAGGTAAAGTTGGGATGGCACATGATGGCTGCCTTGAGGTAACGGTGGAATCCTTCCACCATGCCATTCGCACAGGGGTGCCAACTGCAGGTGCGGGAACGGTCTATTCCAAATGTTTTGCCTAAGGCGCGAAATAATGCTGATTAAAACTGGCGGCCCTGATCTGTAGTGATACGGACTGGGGAGCCAAAACGGGAAATCCAGCAGTTGATGAAGGCCTCGGCAACCTCTTCGGCAGTAATTGTCTGTAAGGGCCACACCTCTGGCCACCGCGTGAATCTATCCACAGCAGTTAAGCAATAACGAAATGAATTTGCTGGCGGTAGAGGTCCAATTATGTCGATATGGACATGCTGGAAACGGGATGACGGACTATTGAAATATCCCAAAGGGGAATGTACGTGACGCGTAATCTTTGCTCGTTGACATTGTTGGCAGGCTCGAGCCCAAGTATGTCAATCTTGATGCACGCGCGGCCAGACGAAACGCTGCGAGATAAGACGACCTGATGCCTTAATTCCTGGGTGACTCAGGTTGTGTAAGGTATCAAATATTTTTCGTCGTAGTGGAGCAGGAATGCACGGCCTCGGGTGTGGAGTCGATGTGTCGCAGTATACTTGAACATCGAACCCAGGTATGCTGGTGCGTTGGAGGCGTAGGGACGATGACTCGCTTGCTAATATGTCTCGGAGTTCTTCGTCATCCTCCTGTGCACGAGCCAGTTCATTAGGGTCGACTGGAGCGGGGGTAGTGATGGCGTTGGTTCGTGATAAGGCGTCTGCAACGATGTTGGTCGAACCGCTCACGTGTCGAATGTCCGATATATATTGAGAAATGAAACTCAATTGGTTGAGCTGCACAGGTGGTAGCTTTTCCCGCCGTTGGAGGAATGCATAGGTTAATGGTTTGTGGTCGGTAAATATTGTGCAGTGCTGAGCTTCAAGGATATGTCGAAAGTGTTGAATGGCTGAGTAGACGGCATGAAGTTCTTTGTAGTAAGCCGGCCACTGCGTCTGGCGTGGAGTAAGCTTCATGGAGAAAAATGCCAACGGCTGCCAAGAATTTTTCACGGGTTGTTGTAATGCAGCACCGACGGAGGAGCTCGAAGCGTCGGTGAATAGGCCAAGCGGGGCGTTGTTCTCCGTGTGTGCTAGTAGGGTGGCTTGCGCAAGGTTCTCTTTGCATGCAGCGAAAGCTTGGTCCAATGCCGGAGTCCAATTCACGGTCTGGCTGCCACGGAGTCCGGCGATGGCGGCGTGCAATGGAGCTTGGTGACTTGCTGCGGAGGGCATAAAACGTCGGTAAAAATTTAGCATTCCTAAAAATCGGCGCAAGCCGCGGGCGGTGGGTGGGCGGGGATACTCTAGCAATGCGATAACACGATCTGGTAATGGTCGAGTGCCCTCGGCTGAGATTTGGTAGCCCAGGAATGTGACTTCACGAGAGCCAAACACACTCTTCGTGGCATTGATGATTATTCCATTGTCGGCCAGGCGTTGGAAGAGGGCGCGAAGGTGAACTTCATGCTCGGCCGAGTCGTGTGAGAATACCAAAATATCGTCGATATATGGGAAGCAAAAGTCAAAACCTTGGACAACTTCATCAATGAATCGTTGAAAAGTTTGACCTGCGTTTCGGAGACCAAACGGCATGAATGGAAATTCAAATAGTCCAAATGGCGTGGTTACTGCCGTCTTGGGAATATCCGATGGGTCCACTGGTATCTGTGTGTAGGCTTTTACCAAATCTATAACTGAGAAAATGGTGCAGCCTCGGAGTCGCACGCTGAAGTCGTGGATATGGCGTACAGGGTAACGATCGGGGATGGTTCTGGCATTAAGTAGGCGATAGTCTCCGCACGGTCGCCATCCATTGTCCTTCTTTGGTACCATGTGAAGTGGCGATGTCCATTGACTTTTAGATCGTCGAGCGGTACCCTCTTGGATCATGAGCTCGAACTCGGCCTGGGCTTTTCGAAGGCGTTCGGGAGCGAGTCGTCGTGGCCTGCTGGAGATAGGTGGTCCCGGGGTCGTCTTAATGAAGTGAACAGTCCTGTGGCGGATCTCACGTGGCGTTCCCTGAGGGCGTAGAATATCAGGAAATTCCTCTAAGATCAAATGAAATGGAGACGATCCGGTAATAGTTTTCACACTTTGTTGTAGAGAGGGAGCGCGGATGCCAGGGCAGGAGAGGCGAGTAACACCATCAATGAGCTGAGAGTTTTTTTATGTCAGGCAATAGATGGTAATGTCCTAGGAAGTCGGCTCCGAGGATAGGATCTGCCACGTCAGCGATGACAAAACGCCAAAGAAAATTCCGCCGAAGTCCAAAATTAAGATTGGCAGTGAGAAAACCATAAGTGGCAATAATACTGTCATTAGCTGCTGACAAATTATAACTAGTTTTAGGCAGTGGCGGCGCGTGAGTCAAATGCTGGGGGGGGCGCACTCCACCGGGGGTCATAGTTTTTTAATATTTCGTGTATTTTATTAAGTTTTTACGGCAATCTAGGAATAAAATTTTGTGATGCCATATGTTCCGTTTATTTCAACAAAAATACCTTGTTTTCCTAATAAAGCTTGATTAATAAATACTAAATGCAGTAGACTCTCGGTCATACGGATCGGCTTAGTCCGGACTCTCGATTATACTAATCAATGATCTTGAAGAATAAAAATATATTTGCTGCGATATTTTGCGAATACAAACGAAAATACGTAACTTTAGGTTTTAGCGCCTAAATTCTTCGTGCGGATATGCCCGCAATACACTTATGTTGTTCATTTTGCAATCATAATGCGTTATTGGTCAAATCTATTCAACATTTGCAAAGATTTAGGTAGCAATGACACTTGTAACACCTGAGGAGGGAGGGGAGTGTCACTGACTTCCACTAGGTAACAAACACTACTAGAATGCGCGCGATTTGCTATTGCAGATGTAAACTTTTATTGCGGTGTACGCGTTGCTTCTTGAATACAGTATGATTGAAAATCAATAATTAAACATTTCTCACACATTTTTAACAAAATCTGAAATACTCACATGCCTTTAGTTATATTGCAGAAGTCCATCCTTCTTTCCTTTTGTCCAGCGAAGTGATCAATTACACGTTCGTTGAAATCAGCGCCGGACAACAATTTCTTTCCGATTGAACACATGGTAAGGGCACTAGTCTATAAATAAACAAGGGACGACACAAAATGGGCCGACGAAAAATACGACCAAAAAGAACAAGGTGCCTGGACACAGATTTGGGGACAATTTTTCCCTATATTTCCCTACAACAAAAACGAGCACTGTTGCTTAATTCAAAATTGTCTTCTTGAATGTACACACAGCACTAAGAAACTTCTTAATCTGCAATTAAGCACAGTTAACTCCTCAAAAATGATGTCTGAACTCATTTCACTCCGTTCTTTCCGAGAGTCTTGCCGTTACTATAAGGAAGACTCAAGGGAGAAAGAAGTCGTGGTCCACTAATGCTGATTCAGCTGAGGGACGAATTTAAGGTCAGCATAGGCATTCAAGCAGACGTCACGGACCATCTCCTTGAGTCTAAGATTCATATGTGGTAAACACACGAAACGCCAACGGTTCGCACTTGGAATAACCATGTCTTCGAAATCATTGCCATGATATAATAGAATATAAATTCTAGATCGAAAAGAAGACGACTCTGAACCACAGATAGGAGCTGTAAGGATATCCGCACTGATATGAACTCTTCGAAGCCACTTAAATCAGACCCAAGGGGACATTTTCCGTCAGACAGCTACCGCTCTGCCGCTGAGGAATTAGGTGAACATGAACTAATAGAACAAGGATGGCTAGAAAAATGACGACCCTACACACAAAAGGTGCATTGTACGCGGAACTTCTTGACATTCATTGAATAACTCCATTTAAAGTCACGTTTTACGGGTTAAATCATGTTTAATCCTTCCCTATCATGCACGCACCTATTTCTTAAATTATAAATCAGTGGGGAATGTTAACTGATTTTCCTAATACTGCAGGTATTTTGATAAATTTATCTGAAAAATAGGTACCGCATTTCTAAACATCGGGAAGATATGAATACATTGTTCAGACCTAAACATTATAATATTAGTTTCCCCAAGGTTCTTGAAATTCGTAATCACAATAGAATTGTGGCAAATACTCGGGAATAGTTTTCCTACATCAATACGGCCTTTAACTGGTTGATTTTATGTATTCCGGAATCCAAACACCAAAAAAACGCAAGCATAATGGGATAATTTATTTTCTGTAGCAATACCTACCAGTAATTAAAAATTAAAATCGTATATCTACACCCAGTACAGTGACCATTCTGATTCCGTACGTCCCTTTTCTGTGGCAGCACCAAGTAGACGCCAGATTATACGCCCGTCGGCCTGCGCAGCGATGTCAACTCACTCGTCGCTCTGCGCATTTTCGGACGACGTCCCAAGAGTTCCATAAGACACAACGTTAGACGCGTCATAGCACCAGCGGCCCCCACCACTACCACTCTCCATATAACTGCATGGGGATGGATTGGGACGTTCTGGCCAGCGCCCCACGGCTACAAATACGAACTTCTCGCGCTATTTCTTTTCGTGTTTTTCCAACACTTTCGATGTATGGGACTGAAAAAACACTTTGATTAATTAGATATATAATTATAAATTCATGGATATATTTTTTTTTTTACTTTTTCAAATATTTGGGAGGGGCGGCGTCCGAGAGTCCTTATGGGCAAGCCGCCACTGGTTTTAGGGCGATTTTCTCGAAGGAGTCTTCGGGGGAAAATAGAGAGATCGGAGCCAGTTTCTATTAAATAACGGCGCTGCGTGTTCCGATCTTTAACAAACAAGCGTTGCGGCGACTTGTTTAGGCAGTCCAACGACGCCGCTACGGATGGCTGCCAGGGGCGTTTGGGGAAAACTCACACGGGGTGGTGCACTTCCTTGCCTTGGTGCCGTAACGTCTATGATACCAGCAAATACCTTCGGTGGTTGGCCTTGGTTGTTGTGAAGGGGATCTATGCCGAAAGACATTTTCTTTGGAAGGACGACTTCGACTCCTAAATCTTGATCGCTCGTGGCCTAGCTTTTCAATTTTGGCAGTTAGGGCATTCACTTGTTGATACAGTTCATCAAGGCGCTTATTCATATCAGTGGTACAGGTACTCGCAGTAGCTACTTGTGGTGCAGGGATCACTTCGAAAACCTTATCTGCCAGGTCGGCGATGACATCCAGAGGAAGATTTTGCTGCGTAGCAATTATCGTCTGGATGGTGCTGGTCAGGCGTCCGCTCCATAAGGTCCTTAGAAGGGTGTCCGGTATGGTCTCCGTTACAACCAAACCACGCATGTAGCGCAGGAACTGCGTTGGTTTGCGATCACCTATTTCCGCTTGCGTGAGTAGCTGGCGTATTCGCTCCTCCCGTGATGCAGATATGCGAGAAACTAACTCCGTTTTAAGTTTCTCGAACTTGCCTTCAGCCGGAGGATTTGTAATTATGTCGGATTTTTCAGCCGCGTACCGAGGTTCAAGTTGAGAAATAATAATATTAAATTTGCTAACGTCTGACGTGATGCGGTGAAGTGCGAATTGACTTTCCACTTGCGCGATCCAAAGACTTGGATTATCCGACCAAAAGGGCGGAAGGCGAACGACCACGCGATCTACATGAGCGAAGCTTTGTCCTGGAAACGGTTGTTGCTGCTGTATATGAAGTTGCAACTGCTGTTGGAGGGCTTCGCACTGTTCCTGCAGGAGTAGATTTTTCGTGCGGATATCTTCCTCGTCAGCCATCGTGCGCTTCGTCGGGGTCACTACTTCGCGGAGGTAAGGTAAGATTTCTCGAGGAATGACACGCGTAGCTCGGTTGAGGAAACACACAGAACTTTATTCTCACAATTTTGGGGTATATATACAAGTTCGCGCCGACCTTGCGGTGTCTCGAATGTTCTATGCAATGCATTCCGCGTCAACTAGCGCCAATACGTCGAGTTGCCCGGCCAAGGGCGCCACACGTTTTTTAATCAACCACTTTGTTTGAAGTTGATGGTCAGTAAGATATTGAATATTCCATCCCCGCTTCCCCTGAAACGCTACTAGTAGCGAAGATTTTCCATTTGTACATGTGATTGGTGAAGAATTTTCGCTGTCAGAAAAATTGATGCGACCATATGCAGGACGCAATCTTACGGAAAAAAGCGGGTATTCAATGGGGAACTTGCATGAATTTATTTTATTTCACAGGCGGACAGAAAATTATTTTCTGAATACAGCAAAGAAAACCGCATGTAAATCTGAGTTTTCCTTCGCGAGATATTTAATGATAAATATAACGAATTTTAAATCGCGGGAAAAACTCCCTCACCCCCCAAGCCACTGCCGACGAAGCCTCGATGACGTCAAAGGTGCCTAAACATCACGCGAAGCTATTGTTGTAATTGTTTGTAATAGTTGCCAGCAGTTGTGAGAGCTTCGTTTGTTAGACGTGTTGATTATTTTCTATTTAAAGATAAATATCCGACGATAGAGGCTTGGAAGCCCTCGTATTTTGCAATATTTATAATATTAATATCTGAGTAAGGGCATAAAATATAAAACTGGAGCAGTTAAACCAAAAATTTGATAATACCTAAATAACATCGTTGTAGTAGTCTTAGCCACGGCCATTGGAAGGGGATACGTTAATTGTAAGTTGATGTTATCGACGGCATATCATTCATTTAAGTATGTAATTAGAACGATTTTGATGTTTACTAATTTCCGCTTAGCTTTTATATACAATAACTTCATCCGCTCATTCGTAGGTACCGGAGAATTCGTCGTTTAGGACTGTCTGTGCTTGTATTATGGGGTGAATTCCAGTCAATGCAACTTTTGCTCGCTGATTGGAGACATCTAGGAACATTTTTGTGCCAAAATTGTGTTATTTTCAACGTGACATCTCCCGTTAAGCTACTGATAATAATCACAGTGCCAGTGGTTGTAATGCACAAAGTTTGACAAGGTTGAAAAATATCGGCCAACAGTTATCAGTGTTCCATCGTGATTGAATTGTAAAAAGTGTTATTACGCTATCGATAAATGTCTAACAGTAGTGTAAAAATTGTCAGTGGCGTGCTAATCTCCGTTGTTCACCGTAGATATGACATTTCACGATCACGCTCATATCACGCTTTTGAAATAAAAACTGTGTGTGAAGTTTGTTATTCCATTATTTCAACGAAAAGTAGTGAGAAATGTCACCTGTGTGGGCTAATTTAAGGGTTTAAATCAGTGAATAAATAGTTGTATTCATCATAACGAGTTCTGTTATTGTAAGTTGTACGTGATGAATATAAGAATGTGATAGTGACATCCAGTTTTTGATAAGAGTATTTGCCTATTTCCCACTATATTTTTATGGTATATGCTAGTATATAGTTTATGGATTTACCTATATAATTGAAATAGGTGTAGCTTGTGAGTGTGTTGGCAGCGGAACCGATTCGCGATCTCACATGTGGATTGTGTGCAGACTGTTTTGCTGTGAATTCGTACCGTAGGACGGATAGGACCAAGGTGATAAAGGAGTACTTTCTATCACCTTGGGATAGGACTACCTTCTCCGTTAATCCGGCGTTGCCAAATTCAACAGCACAGCTTACTCTAATGTCAACAGCACAGCTTACGATCGTTATCCTCCAGTATTACAAGTTTCTTTTAAAACTCGATTTGCCGCCGACGTATAGCAATAATTTGCCTTAACAAATTCCATGAGGGTCGTGGCATCAATTTTTGGTGTTCTAAAAAAAGGCTGGTGTCCTAACACCCCATGCCACGCGCCTTTTAGGCGGCTTGCGGGGTATAATGTAGACGTAGATGAATTTCAGGTGTACTATTCGAACGAGTGGTAACGTTATCATCCATTTTTCTGTTAACCAAAACACACGACGTGAAACGCTTGTACTTCATCATCCCGATGCCGCATTGTTAATATCCCAAGTAATAATCTAGGCACAAAGCAATAGGAAAACTTGCCCAAGAATAACAGAACAAAATAAAGTGACGATGAGCGGCTAAATACTCCCTCAAAACAAATTTTACACCATGCGCTAAGCGTATTTCCCTACTCCCTACGGTTGTTTAGGCACCTATGACGTCACGCCTGGCCTCGGCAACGCTCGGGTGTCTTCGCGCAGTGGTCGGCTCAGAGAAATTTTTCTCGATTTTAAATGCAATTTTTTTATTTCTTTTGATGTTGAATGGAGAAACTGAAGGTATTTTTGCGAGCTAATGTATCCATTTGACTAATTCAAAATAGTTTTTAGAGCAATCTACGACCCATGCAAGTTCCTCATTCTTCACAATTCATTTTTCACTTGGAATTACTTTACCACTCATCAGATGTCGCCAGGGTCTAACCATGGGTGTGAACGCGCGTTGGTTCTGACGTCATCTTACGCTGGTTAAGAAAGATGGTAATGTGAACGGGGCATCATTGTTGTTTGTGCCGAACACGAAGAAACGTTAAATGTACATTCGGTTTTCTGTGCAATAAATGGACAATTATCCATAGATCCTCTTATATGTCGAAGCAATTCACGAATGGCATCTTAAAGGCATGAGTGATTCTTCATAATGCAGGGTGACTGACAGATGAGTACAGATCTGAAGAAATATACATTAAGGCCGTATCACACTAGCGACTGCGGCCGGCGCTGCGGCTGCGACCGCGACTGCGACTGGCCCGTCGACCAATCAGAGCGAGGCAGTCGACGCTGCGACTGCGACTCCGAAGAATAGCCGACCGGCTATTCTTCAGAGTCGCAGTCGCAGTCGCAGCCAATCAGAGAGCTCCATTTCAATCTCGCGCGCTGGCGGCAGACGTGTTTGTTTGTTTGTTTTGGTTACCGTAGCGAGGGAAGTTCAAGATGGTTATAAGATAACGCTGAGATAATTTCGGATTTTTAAAGTGAAGATGGAAGCCCAGTATATTGGATATTGCACCCGAGTACACAGGTGAATGAAAATGAAGTACTTTTTAACATATTTTAGGAACATTTTCAACAATTGCTGCTCTCTATCTATTCTTTGGGCTTTCGTAAACAAACAAGCCACAAGCAGAAACGTTCATACGTGCGCATGCGCGATCGTGGCGTCGGCCGCAATGTGTGATGGGGTGTAGTCGCAGCCGCAGTCGCGGTCGCAGCGGCGGTCGCAGTCGCTAGAGTGATACGGCCTTTATACATGACCCAGTTATTGCATGAAATAAACAGATATCCATGTTGCCGACCTACAAGTACAGCAGTCGTCATAAGAGATCGTTAGCAGGCTACTTTTAGGTCCTGAGTGGGCTTAATTATGGAAAAAGAATGAAATATTATATGTAAGTCCTGAATATTATATAAGTATTTATAAAATATTGACTTCCCCACTTTGCGTTATTCTTTCTCATCTATAAACAAATCATCGTCTTAAAATTTCCACGCTTCTCTACATGCTTTTTTCAACTAGTGTTTTGTTTCAGCTAGTCTTTAAAGCAATCTGAAACCTTGTTGCACAGGGAAGGCATACTCTCTACTTAGTACTTCGATCAGGGTTGTTATATCATATTCAAAAATGCCGATTTTCGGGAACAAAACAGAACCACAAATGAGAGTGATTACAGAACTATGAAAGACGTGAGCAACGGCACGACTGAAAACCATCTCCCTTTCGGCACCGGCAAAACAAAACTACGTGGGCAAGCATACGTAAAGAAACGTTGTAATCGACAACCGGTGCCGGCGCCGGCTTCCGATTTGCTGAGTTCATCGCCGGCTGCACTCGAAGGTGCCGGTGATGGCACCGGCAATTATGCCGGACCGGACTACGTGCATAGGCTTCCATTTGGTTGCACAGCATCCGGTGCCGGTAATGGCACCGGTTTTGCCGGTACGTGTTAAAACGGCCTGTAGAGTTGTCGTCTAAATATTCGCCCAATATTTTTGTTTTGAATTCACTCAACGCCTCCCCCCCAGGCGTTTTCTTCGTCTTTTTTAATTTTTTTTAATTTTCACGTATATATTGTATTATCTCACACAGTGGCGTAACTAGGAATAAACTTTGGGGAGGGGGGAGGAAGGGCGATCTCGCACACACACACCACACACACTTTTAGGAAAATTTTGGAAAAATAACATGCCTGCAAATACATTTTAAATCATTTTAGCATTTAAAATTTGTGTTTCATTAAAAGGTTACGTTGAAATGTACTATAAGTCAAAACTAGACAATAGTTTTGAATATTATTTTTATTTCTCTGAGGCTTTGGGGGAGGATCTCTCCCACCTCATCCCCCCCCCCCAGTTACGCCACTGATCTCACAAGTGAGTCCCGCATATGTCTTTTTCATTTTAGCGTGAATTGCTCTCTGTCGCTTTACGGTCTTCAACATTGTACGATCGCGGTTCAGTATTCAAACGTTTTAACTTACCAGGTATCGTATTATCCTCGACCCCTAGCATAATACTAATGAACTTGTTCCATGCGTCGTTTACCCCAAGGTTGAGAGTGGCGTCTTTGAAAACAGTGAATGAGTTCGTCAAGTACTGCTTTAACCCTTCAAAATTCGCCTTATGGAATAAATTGACCCTTATTCTCGGCACAGGTTTTCTATCGGAGACGATATGAAACTTTCCATGCACTGCCTTGCGGTCACTTATACCAGCCACATCCTCAGTTCTAATAACGCACTCTATTCTTTGCTGAGAGGTCTAGTTTGTTGTTACTCCTGGTAGGTGTATCTACTAGCTGAGTCAAGGAATTGGAATAGAATGAGTAAAGCAAAGTTTCCCTCAGGTCCTTGTCTTTCCCTCCATTTTTAAAACAATATTTTTCCCAGTCGATCGATGGAACATTGAAATTGCCGCCAAGTATGACACTATTACGATTTTTAAGAGATGTAAAACGTCTTGTCTGGCTATCTCACTATAAAACTGAATCTAGGCTTGAATCTGGTAGTCTATAATATGCGCATATAAAGTATCTCTCAGCTGAGCATTCGATTGAGCATCAAACACTTATCAATTCACTATCTCCTAAGTTCTCGGCTCTGCTTGTGATCTCATCCTTGACTGCAATGAATACTCCTCCTCCTGTTCTTGTTTTACGGTCCTTTCTGTACATCGAATATGATTTCGGGAAGATCTTTCGGTCATGTATTTCATCCAATAGCCAACTTTCAGTTCTTATGATTACATCAACTTCTGTTTTTAGAATTAAATGGTGGAAATCTGCACCTTTGTTCTTAATACTACGGAAATTTACAACTATGATCGATAAAGCTTCTTATGAACGTTTCTGATAATTTAAGTTTCTCATCGCATACTATATCTGATTTTTCTGATGAACTGTCACTATTTTGACAATGGCTGTTTTGACGTTTTGAACACTTTATTGCTGTTTGAACGGAACCCTTGTCCCCAATGATTTACCACATGTACACCACACGGTCATAAAATGTTTAACTTAATAACAGAAATATACGCGATCATTACTGAAAAGGCAATACTACAAAAGGTTAGTTATTCCTGACCTCCACTAAGTACTTCATCAATTCTTCTATATCTATAACTCCATAACCATGCGAGCCACCTCTAGGGTGTTTGGCTAGTGGTGGACAGTCACCAGTGTGCGGCATGAAAAAGGATCCCCACATTCACGCTCCTCAATGGAACAATGGAAAAATTAAAGCACGGAATCTACATCTACTTAATACGTTCTCGTTCATGAAAAGGAAAAACCTGGCAGCTCTTTGTTGTACCAGTTCAAACTATGTTTTTAAGCGTATTTCACGAGGATACGAAACACTGGCAGCGCATTCCAAATGGGGTCTAATGAGGTAGAAGTAACATATTACTCTCCCTTTGTCGTCGCACTTTCGGAGTATTCTTTTAACAAAACCCAATTAACGATTAGCTTGACCCGTTATTTCCCGAAAATGTGTATTATAAGGTAGATAATTATTGATTATAACTCCTATAGATATTTTACCGATTCTTATGTCTCCTACTAGGTACACCGAATGAAACATTTTTGTTGTGGGATGTGTTTTTTCTTCATGAAATTAATTCATACGCATTTTTACAAATTTAACTCTAGCTGCCACGCCTCGCATCATGCTTGTATTGCAGTTATGCCATTCGTTATTTCATCCCTATCTTTACTACAACGTATTTCACTGTAAACTACTGCGTCGCCTGAAAAAGTTGTAGCTTCTAGTACAACTTTACTGGTGACTGGTGGTGTTTATATAAAGAAGGAATATGAGTGGGCCAATGACAATACCCTGAGGGACGCCAGACGTGACTCTAGCCTCGTTGGAGACTGCACCATCTAATACTACTCTTTGCACGCGGTCGCTGGTGATTGATCACCCCGTGCCATACACCCTAGAGGTGGCTCGCAGGATTTTATGTAAATGTAAATTGCGTGCTTTCATTTATCCGTTGCTCCTTTGAGGAGCGCGCTACTGGGAATTCTTTTGCATGCTACATGCTGGTGATTGGTCACCCCCTGCCAAAGACCCGAGAGGCTGCTCGCATGGAGTTATGCAGATGCATAATAATAAATGAAGTAGTGCAGGTTGGTGAAAACTCACACCCTGCCAAACAACATTGAGAAACCTCGTCACCAGAATTGAAACCTCGTCACCGTGAAACACGTGGACAAGCCAAAATTTGGAGTGGGGGGGGGGGGGGGAGAAAAAGGAGCTTTTCACGTTCCCCCCTCCACTCACAAAATTTCGGCGTTGCCAATTTAGTGGAGGCAATCGGCGTAAATTTGATCACTTTTCGTAAAATCCTTATTTCTTATCGTAGAACATCGATCAAAAGACGCATTTAATCGCTCAACGGCAATGAGTATGATAGGGGTATTTATTTACCCCTAAGTATTGGCATTAGTAAAGTAATAAATGTACTACGACAGGTCATATCGGCAAGGGTAACCTCATGCTGTGACGACCGTCTCCCGAAGACCCGGCTTATCTGTGGGAGCTCGAGAAAAGGTTCAGAAAAGGGTTTCTCTCGAGCGTTACTAGGGTCCATTATACCTGGATATTTCTTGGTCCCACGAAACTACCACTAACCAATAAAACTATGAGGCGTACGATAATGATTTATGCACCAATCGAAAGATGAAGACTTTACGCTCTCGACAGTACTTAATAAGTAGGTCGGGAGGAAAAAAAAACCACACAAAAACTCGCTTTTTTCGGGAGCTCGATTCGAAGCGTCCGATGCCACGGAGTATGTGGCTTCGGTTAATCGAATTTTGCTTGCCTCACAACGCTCTCTTTCTATCCGACGCCAAAGGTCTCATAAGAAGCTTTCCTCGCTCATCCTATCCTTCTTCCGCCTAGGCATCTCGTTACCCGTACATCTGGTGAACCCTCCGCCTCCACCTCTTCACAGCTTCAAACCAGACCTATCAGTGATTTACAACCTTTCTCCCCCACCACCACCCCACGCCAAGGTCCAAAAGCGAGTCCATATGTACGATTCACGCCCAGGGCCTACTGTTGAGCCAGCCTCTGCTACCACGGAGGAACCCAAGGAAGAATGTGTAGTCAACCTTTCTTCCACCCCCCTTTCTCCTGACCAGCTCTCTCTCCTCCACAAAGGGCTTTCTTTCTGCCCCACGCCGAAAGTAAACCCCATTCACATTCTCAAAGACACACTCCAGTTCTGCCGTAAACTTAAGTGGAAATTCTTCTGGGAGACCCATCCTAACCCCACCCAACACTCTTCTACCGTCCGTAGTGCACTGACGAGATTTAAGCATCCTTCTTCGCACGAACCCAAACCTCTTCCCTCCAATCATCCTATTGAAATTTTCAGTAATCTCCTCCTCTCTAAATTTTCGGAGAGATCTTTCATTAAATCAATTAAACCTAGGGACAATCTTTCGCGAACAGAAAAGTTGGCATTACATTCCCTTATCCGTAACCCGGACATCGTCATCACTCCGTCCGACAAAGGGTCTACGGTGGTCGTGATGAATGCGGCTGACTACAACAACGAGGCGCTTAGGCAGTTGTCCGACGCTTCGGCGTACCAACCCATCCCTGCTGATCCCAATCCCCAATACCGAGAGAAGATTATTTCTTTCCTCGAGGAAAACGGACCACATGAAGGACTAACTGCCCAAGACATCGCATTACTATCACCTTCCAACCCCCCGAAGCCCTCATTTTTACATACTACCTAAAAATACACAAAGCTTATAATCCCGGCCGTCCGATAGTTTCTTCCATTCAATCTCCCACGGAACGAATTTCCGCTTTTGTTGACCATTACCTCCAACCCATAGTGCACTCTCTTCCCTCATACATTAAAGACACGTATGACTTCCTCCAACGCCTTCACTCGACCACCCTTCCTGGAGACAAAGGCGTCATTATGGCGACCATCGACGTCACATCTCCTTACACCTCCATACCGCACACAGAAGGCCTCTCCGCTCTCGAACACTTTCTTGAGCAGCACTCCACTCCACAAATTCCAAGCACAAAGTATCTCGTCGACATCTCCGAGATAATCTTGAAACACAATTCGTTCTCTTTCAATAACGATCACTACACACAGTCTAGGGGGTGTGCTTTGGGGAGGTGGTTCATTCCATCCTATGCCAACCTTTTTCTTGGCCACCTAGAACAGTCTTTTCTGTCCCAATACCCACTCACACCCACCCTTTGGGTCCGATACATAGATGATATCTTTCTTTTGTGGCCACATGACATGAAATCCCTAATCACTTTCATCTCCTGCCTCAACTCATTTTCATCCGTAAATTTTACTTCATATTCCTCCTCCACTCATGTCACATTCCTTGATGTGGACATTTTTCTCACAAATAACAACTTTCACACCTCTACACATTAAAAACACCAACAAACAACAATATCTACACTACAATAGCTGTCATTCGACACATACAAAACGCTCCCTCCCTTTTCTCTTTCCATCCGTGGTCACAGAATATGTAATAATCCAGACTCCCTTAACAGATTTCTGTCCAATTTACACCATGCTCTCCGGAAAAGGAGTTACCTGGAATCCCTCCTCCGGAATAAGATCCGTATAGATCCTCCATATGTCCCGAAACAACCAGGCGGGGACAATTCGTCGCAATTTCTTTCCCTGTGCACGACCTTTTTTTCCGGGCGTGGACGTACTACGTAGGACCCTAAAAGACCTTTTCCCCATCCTCTCAGACAATACAACCACTTCCAGATTTTTCCCGCGATGCCCGTCCCTCGTCTTTAAAGGACCACCAAATCTGGCCAGCATTTTAAAAATAACAAAACCGCTGCCAAAGCAAAATACCTCTATTAAACCCCAGCCCTCGCCCTGCAACCGTGCAAGATGCAAAACTTGTCGCATCCTCATCACCGAACCCCTTCCCGATCAATTCCTTGCCTTCCCTCTCCCCTCAGTGCACAACAAAAAAAATTGTATATATACTGTTGTGCCAGAAACGGCTTCCGATGCCGTTAGTTTGTAGTCTTTTTAATTTTTAGAGTGCTTTTGCACGCGCTCACTAGAAGCCTGTCTTTCTAATTCTCCTTCACTTACACTGGAAAGGTTACACTGGTCCCTATACACTTGTTGAGTCAAAATTCCCTTTTTTACGCACTTGCGTAAATTCACCACAGCCGGAGAGGTGGTATATATACGCACCGGAGGTTGGACGAATCAAGGGTATAAAAGCCCGCTATAATTGAGGATCGTCGTGCCATTCTGCTCTGGAATGACTCCAATGCTTACAACCTTAAGAGCTTGGGTAGCTACCTGGTTCACTTGGTCATTGATCTTGGTCACCATCAGACACGCCATCGACGCTCCGCGTCAGCCAACTCTGCTGCGGCATTGAGCGCGGCATCGACGCCAACCGGCGCCAACTCCCCGGCCGTTGAGGACGTCTAACAACGCACTCCGGCCAACCCCCCGGCAGTCGAGAAGGTCTCCTGCCACCACCCGACGACTAACTCCGCCTGCCTGAAAAGGCCTTCAAGGACCTGAAGAGGACCATTTTGGTGACTCTTGGTCAGAGTCTACTAAACATCGCGCCGGCATCCGGACTCCAAGAGAAGTCGAGCGCCCTCACGGGTTTTGGCCGCAGAGGCCATTAAGAGGACCTTTTCGCCAGAAATCGAAAATTTCTTGGAAGGCATCGCATCGGCACCCAGACATCTAGACGGGCACAGCGCCCTCAAGGACTAAGCCCTCCGTGGCTTCTGGTTCGTATAAAGACCCAATTTTTAAGCTCATCGGCCCTCTTAAGGGCCTTTTCACAATTTACACGTAGATTTACTCACCACTTGTTCACAACCAACATTGGCCTTCCGAGGCCTATTTACACACATATACTCACACGTTAGGTACACTCACTCGGCAAAGGCATCTGGGGGGAGGCGGGTGCAATCCCCAGGTGGCGCTTTGACCGTTCCTACACCCTGGTCGTTCTCGGTCGGCAACCCCAAGGCAGAGGGAAACCTCACTGCACGTCTTGGGGGACCCGCCGGGTCCCCTCGCTAGGACTACACGCACATGCAATAGGTTACATATGTCAAACCCACATATACACGCCAATATGGAGTCCCTCGACTCTCCACTCTCTCCCGCCGCGGTAGCCAATCTACCCATCGACCAAGATCCGCGCTTTCTGGCGCTCCTGAGCGAACGTAGTGCCGATTTGCGTGCTTTCTTTGCCAGCCAGGCAGAGGCAGCCCAATCTCTCCCCGCGCCTCCACCTGATTTTACGCCCGTTGTGGGCACCAAACGGACTCGCCCAAACACTCCGCCAGCAGACCAGCCGCAGCAGCCATCTATAGAAACAGCCAACCAGTTTGCAGCCATCGCCCCGACAGACATGGAGGAAGGTGACGCCGAGGAAGAAGAGGAAGCCGAAAACGCTAGGGAAGGCCATTCCAATATCCCTCCAATCTTTATTACCGAGACGACGAAATGGTCACAAAAATGGCGGCTGATTAAATCGGCCTGCCAGTTTCTGCCCGTCGCTTCCCTCCGGAAAAACGACATCATGGTGAAATGCCAGCGAGTGGACGATTTTAGAGCCACAACAAAAATTCTTGCAGAACATAAGATTCCGCATTACTCGTATCAACTCAAACAGGATAAAAAGCAACATTTTGTGATACGTGGCCTTCCAGCCGACTCACCGCCTGAACTAATCGCTCACGAACTCCAATCTAAAGGAGTACGCACAGAACACGTGCATCAATTGCACACGTCGCGCCTAACGCCAGCTGAGAATCGCGAACGCACTCAAATGCGTCGTGATGATCCTAACGCTAAACTGCCACCGATCCAATTGAAACCGCTGCCCATGTTTCAGGTACGCCTTGACAACCCGGAGCAACGAGTTAATCTTACCAAAATCAACCACATGCTTGGCCTTACTGCCAAGGTCGAAGTCTATAAAGCAACTCCCGGTCCCATGCAGTGCCGACGATGCCAAGCGTTTGGGCATTCACACAAAGCATGTGCCCTGGCTATCAAATGCTTCAAGTGCGCAGGCCCGCATCACCACTCAGCTTGCACTAAGCCTAAGGAACAGCCGGGGAAATGTGCAAACTGTGAAGGAGCGCACATCTCGACATACAGAGGCTGCCCAAAATATAAAGAGCTCGCTCTCGCGCTGCGCTTGAAACACGCTCCAACCGAAGAAGCCCCCGCAGCTCCGGTCAACAACGAAACAAATTTTCCTCCACCCCCTCCTACGAACGCCTGGACGCAGCGACGGACGACAAACCGTCCAGCCACAACTCCGCCCACAGTTCCTCAGACCCAGACTGCACCCTCAACCACAACAATGCCCTCAGCACCCACGACATCTTCCGCTACTACCAATCTCCCCCGCCGCAACCCACAACCGCCGCAAAACAGCCAGCCGCCATCGGCCCCAAATGTCCATATTGATTCCTGGAAGAGTCAACTGAAAGGTTGGCTCTCCGGGCTCATTAAAAAAATCATTGCCCCGGAACAGGGCAAATCCAGAATGGACATCTTAATAGAAGAAGTCATCGCAGGCGCCATGATCCTCCTCAATGGATTATAAAAACAGAACAGTCCACAATCTCCGAATACTGTCCTGGAACGCGGGCAGCCTTCGGCCAAAAACCCAGGAATTCAAACACCTAGTCCACAGCAATCAACCGGACATTTTCCTCGTGCAAGAAACGTGGCTCAAACAGAGAGATGCTTTTTCAGTCCCAAACTACAACATCAGAAGACAGGACCGCGCTGAAGGGACAAGTGGAGGCGGTGTGATGCTTGGCTACAAGAAGTCCTTATCAGAAACGCCACTACAGTCACCAACCACCGATAGACTGGAAATTGTCGGCTCTAAATTCTCCACTTGCAACGGCAGTATCGATGTTTGGAGTGCCTACCTCCCCCCCCGACAGCATGGAATCAGCCGCACCGATCTTGACGCCATTGCATCTGTACTAACTAACACCGCAATCATCGGCGGTGACCTCAACTGTAAACACGTTGCCTGGGGATGCCGCATCACAAACTCAAGAGGTCGAGATCTGCATCATGCAGAGCTAACAGTCCCGTTCACTATTCTCCCACCACCAAACCCCACCCACATCTCTGCCGATCCCAACCGTTCAGCTGACATACTAGATCTCTTCCTTACCAAAAACCTTTCTCCATTCCTCTTGCCAACAACTCTTCCACAACTTTCATCTGATCATATCCCGATTTCAATTTCATTACCTCTCTCATACCCGATGACTCTTCCTTCCCCTATAGTGAACTGGGACAAATTTACAGCCTGTGCCTCGAAGGTCATTCTTCCCGACCCACGCACCTGCAGCACCACCGAGGATCTTGAAGACCATGTAACCCTCCTAAACAACAGTTTAAACCACTGCATTGCTGAAGCTTCTTTCACGCCCAAACCTTCTCCCCTCATTGACGACTCTCTGCCGCCGTCAGTTCTCCCACTGATGCAGCGCCGAAACAACGCACTTCTCCGCTGGAGAAGAACTCACGATCCAGCTATGCGGAATCTCTACAAAGCACTACGCAACCGAGTTACCAGTCTCATCAGGGACCACCGTCAAAAGTCTTGGGATAATAAAATCGCCTCTCTGAGCCATAAGGACCATTCCGTCTGGCAACTAGCGCGTTCCTTAAAAAATAGAAAAACCCCTTCTCCTCCTGTCGATTTCGGTACCTCACAAGCGGCCACCGATCAACAGAAAGCCGACAAGTTTGCGGAACTGCTGGCAGAAACTTTCCGGGACTCAGCAGATTCAGACATGGCGGAAGATTGCCAAATTTCCTACTCCACCGTTCTCCAATGTCCTACACCGCCTTTTCCGCCAGTCTCTCCATCAGAGCTCCAATCCATCGTCAAGCAGATGCCGAAAAAGAAAGCCCCAGGCCCGGACCTCTTCTCCAACCACCTGATCAAGCAACTGCCTCCAAACTATACCTTGTTCCTCAGACACCTCTTAAACTCCTGCCTCAAGCTATCCTACTTCCCCAAACCTTGGAAGACCGCCAAGGTCATTCACATCCCAAAGCCTGGAAAGTCTCCACGGGACCCGAATAACTTCCGACCAATTAGTCTTCTATCGGCATTTGGCAAAATCCTGGAGAAGACTATCCTAAATCGCCTGCTACCTGAGCTCACCGACAACGCCATCATTCGTGACGAACAAGCTGGTTTCCGCACTGGTCACTCCACTTCCCACCAGATTACCAGGCTCGTGGAATACATCCAACTAGGATATAACATGAAAAAATACATCGTTGGCGTATTCCTCGATCAGTCGAAGGCATTTGACCGTGTCTGGCATCAGGGACTTATACACAAACTCCACACCTCTCCCGTCTCCTCATACCTCACCAAAATTATTTTATCCTACTTATCAGACCGAACCTTCTTTTCATCCTTTTCCAGTTCAAAATCCAAATTATACCCTATTAACTCCGGCGTTCCCCAAGGTTCCCTACTCTCTCCTACCCTTTTCAACTTGTACATCAACGATTTGCCATCCCATCCAAACACCGATACCTACCTATATGCAGACGACCTCGCCATTCTCTCCAAGTCCTTTGATCCAGACACGGCCGCCGACCACATCCAAGATCACCTTGATGACGTGGAGGACTGGATGACCACATGGAAACTCCAGTTGAATCCATCCAAAAGCCAGGTCATACAATTTGCTCGCAAGAGGAAAAAATCCCTGTCCACTCCCATCTATTACGGGAACAAAAGAATCGTCCGAAGTACCACCACCAAATTCCTGGGCATCACTCTAGACGAGAAACTCACCTGGAGCGCCAACACATCCGAAGCAATCCGGAAGGCAAGAGGCGCAACAGCGGCAATTTACCCGCTCTTAAAAAGCCAGCACCTGGCGCTGGACACCAAGAAATTGCTGTTCACGGCAATGATCCGACCGTATCTAACCTATGGCTACCCGGCTTGGGGATCAATAGCACACACACACCTACACAAACTAACAGTGTTACAAAACAAGGTCTTAAGGACCATCACGGGCGCCCCCTGGTTCGTCCGCAACCAATACATTCACGACAACCTCAAAATTAAAACACTTACACAATGCCTACACGACATAGCCAAATCCTTCGAACACTCTCTGCACAGAACAAACAACACGCTACTCACACCAATTTGGAACTACGAAGAAAACCCACACTTTAAATACAACAGACCCAAAAGAGCCATTACACATCCAAACCGCTAAACAAAATTGACTAATTAACCACAAATCACACAAACGCCATTCTATTCTAAAACCCAACTCGCCGATTACCAGCTGATGCTGAATATCGTGACATTAACGAATACGTTAACCAGAAATGCGATGCGATGCGATGCGATCGTCGTGCCCGGCTTTTTATATCGGCTTATCCACCACCCCCCATGCATGTGAATAAATGGGCATCGCTCTTCGTGCAATAGCGTTTCATCTGTTTCTGCAAAATAAGTATTTAGTCATATCTGTATCATAAATGCATGTTAATATGTATTGTGACGAAAAGCCTCGTCACGGCTCATTCCGCGTTCGTGTCCTGCCCTTCTCCCTGTTCAAGTTGGCGCGCGATCGTAGCAAGCGATGAGCGACCTCTTTTTTTCGTCTGCTATCATTTTAGTATGTCTTTTGTTGCTCAATTGGGTATATAAGGCCCGGTATTGTGTGAACTGGGGTCGATTCCGGAGAAAGCGGTTGTTGATTCCGCTAAAGAGTGTGAAGAGTTGACGGAGACCAGAGGTGACGCGGTGAACGTGCCAAGGTGGAGCAGTAAGAACGAGACCGCTGCAGACGGGCTACGGCATCTTGGAGGACGGGGAACGCGACAACGGGGAAGGCGTGCCGGAGAGGAGAGCGCAGAGTGCAGTCGAGGAACGAGAAAAGTGTCCTCGCCTTCGTCAAGACATCACGACAACGTCCGAGGATCCGCGGGATGTGGTTCCCCGCGGTTGACAGATCGTGATTCGGCGACCAGGATTCGGACCCGCCGTTTGACACTTAAGTACTCTAAACCCTCTCCCGGGACGGGGACATAATCCCGATCCTCCCCCGCTCCAGCCAGCCGATGCGCCCTCGAAGAAAGTCCCCAGTGAGCACGTATGTCATCCTAATAACCCGGTGGTCTCATAGATAAACTCACGTCACTCTTTCCCGGTCTAAAGACCGTCTCGATTGTATCACGTTTCTCCCGTTCACGTCATTCCATTAGGATAGACGTCAGATTCATTTTGATAAAACAGAACGTGGAGCCTGTAATATTTAAAGTAAAGCAACGAACATTACCTATAACTGTCTTAAAATGAAGTGCAGTGGATTTTGTCGCAACTTGAGCAAGATAACGAGTGCCCGTGTCATGTCGATTCTTGAAATGTTCAGTGTCATTTTTGCCCATTTCTGTGCATTTATTTCAGTAGTCATCTCATCCCTCATATATTAGGTGTAAGATTTCTTTCTTTTTGTTTCTTGCGAATTCATCATTTTTGGCATATTCGTTTCGTTTTTGCAGTGTGTCATTTATGTCTCGCCTAAGTCCGCATCACCCCCATCTCTCATTAGTGTTTAAGAGTCAAAGTGTTCATTCTTTTTTGGGTAATAAATGTGTTTGCTATTCAAACGCTGTGTGCGAGGTCATTCATCTCCTTGCTGCGCTTGAGCTCCCATCTTGACCGCGAGCCGCAGAACCCACGTAAATTTAAGAACTTATATCGTAATCTCTGTTCGACGATGCACGGTAAGTGGGCGTGTATCGCTACAGTATATTGCATTTCTTGCTTCTTTTTTATATTGTTCCTCCTTATTTTTAAATCTGCATGCTTTGGTTCAATAAATTTTGCATTGGTTTCTTTATTATAGGTGGAAAAAATATACAAAATAAAATATTATGCCAAAAATATTAAGCTACTAACGTGTTCTTTAAATTTTGCATGCCTATATGCTGTATGAATTTTTACTTATGCACGTTTGGAACTAGATGTAGTTCATTTATTTAACTTTTTGCCTTTTCAATCTAGCATGGATCGAAAAAAACAAAACAATATCTACAATCATTGTTATTTGCACGTTATTGTCTTTTAAGAATGCATTATTATGCTTTAATCGGCATTGAATGCTTACATTTCATGTAACCCGTACGCATTTGTTTAGAGGAGATTAAAGCTAAAGGAAAAACCTGAAAAATTAAACTCTTTGAATGTATGTCTACCTAATTTAAATTGCATGATCAGATACGCCTCGAATTTATTATCACGTAAATATTACGATGTACATTTTTACTTATTTTGATTTAAAACTGTATCTATCAGCTTTAATCTTGACAAGAGTTTAGGGTAGTTGTAGTCAGCCCCATGACACTTCCTATCCCACTCCATTGGGAACCCATGGTCTTTTATTGAAGTCGTTTCCTCAACCTGCCGCGCGTTTGCCGGGGCGGCGCCACGTATTCTGGAGGGCAAGAATTAGCGGGTAAGTTAATTTCCGTATTGTTGAGCGCATACTACAGGTGAGTGGAAATAGTCATTTCTGTAATTAATTAAGGAGGAACCATCATTTCAAACATGCCCGAAAACCTCCCCTTATTTTGACATATGTTGTTGCTCATTATTTTTTCTATCGAATAGTGAAAAAATATTACTATGTCATCGGCCATTTAAGAAAGATTTATGGATTTGAAAATGACGGATTTCCACCTTGAAATACATTGTCTTTATGGGCGAATGATGACCTTCCCTTGTAAAACATTTACGTTACATACAACGTTAACCGTAGGACAGTGACTGCAATTTGCCCAGAATGTGAAAGTCAACCAGGGCACTATCTAAGGCCTTGCTTTCAAATATATCATAAACATTTGTGAGAATTTTTATTGAAATGTTTCAATTTTGCAATAACTCTGAGGTAACATAGATTAAAAAAATGTTTATCCCATAAATTTATATTTTTCTTGCCGTTCATTGTGTGTTCTACTTCTGTGACTTGAAAAAATTAAATATACGGCCGTTGAAACAAAAAAATACACGTAAAGACTAATTCCAAGATATTTCCGTCATCAACCTAAGGAATCAATGGTAGAAGAAGTATTATAAACGGAAATATGTAAAGTTCACTCCTTCATACAAGGAAAATTGCATGTGTGTAATGCGGGTTGCGTGAATTGTCAATTACTGGTGACGGGTGGCATACATGTATGTCATTAGGGTTTTTTACAAATTGCTTGAAATAGAAACAAAAAAAATTGCAAATTCTGTTGTATTACTTCCAAGACCACCGTTATGAAGGAAAATCACCCATCCGTCACTGGAGGTTTCGGTGAAAATATCATCCGCATTGAATGTGTTAAAGTAATTCCTATATGCGATTACATTTTATTAAACATGCGAATAATCATGACCGGAATTCAATACATCCCTTGAAATTGTCGGCGTATCGCTTCAAAAGCGAAAATGATAGAATATAATGAGACTTGCGATAGTTTATCTGTTCTTCTGAATACTACTTCAAATTGTTTTACGTTTATTTCGAAAAATATGCATCGTTTTCAACTTGTAGAAAATACTTATTTAAATAGAAGTTCTAAGCGTAAAGTAGAAAATCTAGCGCATTATGTATTTAATCATCAGTTTAATTGATATTAAATGTCTAGAATAAGGTGTACAGGTAAATGAATGTACCACGAGACAAGCATATTGCTGTTGGGTACCGACTATGTAGTATTTGGAAATACAACTTCGCGAACGTACTAATTAATCGAATATTCACCCATGTAATTCTTCGCAAGTATAAAATAAAATAGACAAGAGTACTTCCTTTTTCACTGACCAAACAATTTACTTTGATACGTTTTCCAAAGGTCCAATTAGCATAATTTGAATAAACAACAGTAAATACATTTACCGGCTTCGGTACGGTTTTATCGATTCCGCATTTTTCCACCGATCTTCGCCAAATTTAGGATTTATGACTTATTTAACATTATAAACAATCTTAGGCATGGAAAAAAGCCGGCTACGGTACGGTTTTATCGATTCCGCATTTTTCCACCGATCTTCGCCAAATTTAGGATTTATGACTTATTTAACATTATAAACAATCTTAGGCATGGAAAAAAGCTGTAGCATAATTATTTAATTGTTATAAATATGGTACATATCTTGATTAGGAAGTGGTTACTTTTACGAGGAGGCAGCCATCTTGTTTGACAAAAGACGATCGGCGAGGCCGTTCAAACTTTGATTGAACTTAGAACGATGGAGTTCAGCAATATAAAATTACTTGTTAAATAGAAGAAAATCAAAGTAATGTAAACACTGAAAGGTAAGCACATTTTACCCACTTCTACCTCCCACCCTACCAACTGGACCAGCTCGAAGGATATTTTTTCTAGTTGACCAACTCGTACATGTGCCCGGAAAGTGATTTACCCACTTTACCAACTGGACCAGCTCGAAGGATATTTTTTTCTAGTTGACCCACTCGTACATGTGCCCGGAAAGTGATTTACCCACTTTATCAACTGGACCAGCTCGAAGGATATTTTTTTCTAGTTGACCAGCCCGTACATGTGCCCAGAAAGTGATTTACCCACTTTACCAACTGGACCAGCTCGAAGGATATTTTTTTCTAGTTGACCAGCCCGTACATGTGCCCAGAAAGTGATTTATCAATCGTTTCATCAATGGTTTCCAGAATGTCCAAGTCCAAGTATATTTCTCGTTGTTGTTTTCCGCAGTTCCCAGCTTTGCAGCTGTCTCCTGGGCGTTTCGTTTAGTAATGTTGCAGGCAGATTAGTTGATCACGTTTTACAGATTAAAAGAGTCATGGCATAATAATACTGGACAGGGAATTAGGGGATAGGGATATGGGAAGGGTTGAGGGCACATTTGGGGAGGCGGTGTTTTGGTTTCAGCGGAGGTTCGTAGTCCCAAAGATTTTTTAACAGTGCATTATTTGTTTTATCAAATGTAAGGGCAAATTTTTCTAGAGCAGACTTTAGTTTCGCTAGAATAGGAGTAATTTTGAGATCCTTTCTGATGTTTTGGTTCCGGATAAACCAAGGCGCGCCAATGATTTTTCTGATGATTTTATTTTCTGTGGTTTGTATTTTCTTCAAGTGAGTTGCCGCTGCATGCAGCCAAACCGGTGATGCGTAGCTTAATAATGGTTTTATCGTAGCATTGTACAGGAGTAATTTTGTCTTCGTGGGCAGCGGCGATTTGGAGCGCATTAGCGGAAACAGGGATGCATTTACTCCGATGGCTTTCTTGATACTATTTTGGATGTGGATCGCCCAAGTTAGTCGTTTGTCCATTTCAACTCCCAAGTATCGGGCAGACAGGCGTTTTGGGATTCTTTTATTTCCGTAGAAGAGTTGCGGGCCATCGCCGGCTTTTGGGCGTCGGGAAAAACACACATGTTCGCACTTGGTGGCATTGACGGAAAGTTTCCAATCGGTGGCCCAGTTTTCGTACTCGTCCAGGTGGTCTTGGATTAAATCTGCAGTCTTCTCCGGGTCTGAACCCTGGGCAAGGATTGTGGTATCGTCTGCATACAAAAATAGGCTGGTATAGGGGGAGGTAGGGGTATCGTTTACGTAAAGGTTAAATAGAGTCGGAGAAAGGATTGCGCCTTGTGGTTTCCAGAATGACTTTTCGTAGGAGTGGCCTGCACCGGAAGATTTCCCCTCATAATTGCTCATCCCCGCCTGAGTTCCGTCCCACCCCAGCACCCCTGTTTCACTCCACAGGCCCGTTACCTTGTTCAACGCTGATTAAAATATCCAAATTTCCCTCTCATTCCCTGCCACTACCTACTACTATCATTTGTTTTCGATCGTCTTTCGTCAAACAAGATGGCTGCCTCCTCGTAAAAGTAACCACTTCTTAATCAAGATATGTACCATATTTATCACAATTAAATAATTATGCTACAGCTTTTTTCCATGCCTAAGATTGTTTATAATGTTAAATAAGTCATAAATCCTAAATTTGGCGAAGATCGGTGGAAAAATGCGGAATCGATAAAACCGTACCATCCCCCATTTAGCTATTCATGAAGTCATTGCAGGAGGATAAAAATTAGGATACATTCCTAAACAATCGATGGCAGCTGACATAAGTGAGTCCGTAGAAGTTGCAATGCCAGCCTTCCAAATTTACTGAAACTTCAGCTAGGAGCAAGTATTATTTAATTATCCTGATACTAATGATTTGAATTACATTTGGGTTCTAACTGACACATTAGTTTCTAATTTTCACTAATCAACTCCTTATGAATAGTATGGATGAGGCTATTGAATGGAAAATCTACAAAGAAAGAAACATTAAAGAGCTTTGTGTCAGTGATTCGACAGGGACTTCAATCTTCATAAATCATGACATAAACATTGATTATTTAAACAATGATGGACACTTTATGTTGGGAAATATTGCAAAAATTTCTTAAGAAATTAAAAATGCACGTCAAAGATTCGGTATCCTTCAACAGAGGCACTCGTTGAAATCGCTTCGATGGAATTGATGGATTCACTTTCGGCCACATTTCGTTTCCTCAAATAATCCAAGCTCTTACCTTCACCTTCAGACACAAATTTGCCTTTAAATCGGCATAATGACGCCATCACTTCAGCCCAAAGGTATATTTAATAACTTAAGGCTAAGTAAAAGGGATAATAAAACGAGTAATATTGTCACAATGCAACGTAACTCTACGAGGTAACGTAAACAAACAAAGGTGCTCAACCGGTGTGAAACTACGATATGTTAGCAGCGTTGTCGAGTTGGTGGTCAGCAATTATAAATAAACCATTTTTCCAAATTAGGTTGAAATTAACAGAGCAAAAGGTCTCATTAGTTAAGTTCATTTTATTCATCACAAATGATGTAGTTATAAAGCTTTACTGTATTTCCAGAGAAAGTACTTAAATTCTTCCGATACCTAAGAGTCAATATAACAGCCATTCTTCATATCACTAGATTATTCCATTTTAAGTAAAATTCATGCATTGTACAGCTATTTTGATTGATTTTGCATTACTTTTAATTTTTATGAATGACTAATTTAGCAATTATAACTCGTTGTTATCGAGTTTATCTAACTAATGAAAGCAGTATTTCGAAGCGCAGGTTCCTCCTTAAGATTTAGTTTTAATTTATTTTCGAATGTTAGTCTTCTGCATTATTTCCTTATTGTTCTACATTAATATTTCGTGATTATATCGCGGATTTACTGAAAAAAGGAAAATGCCGTGGACGTGTGTGGTACCGCGTTGCACCACTGGTTATGGCCACAAGACTTCGGGGATTTCGCTTTTTAGAGTCCCCAAGGACCCTGAGAAGCGATGAAATAGCTGTACGATTCCATTTTTTGGTGTGCTAAAGCTCCGAAATTTATACATATGTTAAATTACAGGTTCTGCTGTTCCAGTGGTCAATGTCATTCACAGTGGAGGAATGAAGTAACACTGAGAAAATGCAAGATGTGCGACGGCTTTCATCTACTATTCATCATTCTCTCCTACTAAATTGAATCTCTTAGAATGATTAGTAATTAGAAATAGAAATTAGTAATAGAAAGAATTAATAGAAATGTTAAATTGTGAGTACTTAAAATTTATTTTTCATGAAATTACCTTGCATTGATTGTATAAATAATCTCAGTTTCAATAGCAGTGTGTAATCATTCTGGAAATGTAGATTTGATGTGTGTGTACATTATATAAGTTGGAAAAATGTGAATCGTTTTCATTCTTAATACCTCTTTCGATGATTTCTTTTAATGCAGCTGTTATCGATGGTGCGTGCAACTCTCATGAAAAGTACATTTACCGCGTATTAGCAGTATTAGCCTGTGGTTTCTGTCGTACTACTCATCTTATTTTTGGGTGAGGGATAATATTTCAGATTTGCCAGCACCTGAAAGTGATCAGACATCCGCAAATCCCTCGGATTATATCCATTGCACTGTTTTCGTGGAAGTTTATTCGGAAATTATTTGCAAAATCTCTTTCGTTCTTATCTTTCATATGGTATTTTACTTCCTTAAATCTCAAATTATTCCTTTGGTGAGTCGGCAAGCATCGTTATAAAATAGCCTTTAACGGTAATAATGGTACTTCCGGAAATTATTCACCCTGTTCAACGATTAAATATGCCTATTCTATACCCGCAAAACGTCCCTAGGATAGAATCATTTTTTTAGGTTTGCTGTGCCCTGCCATTATTATTATCACTTGATCGAGACTCAGGAGATTAAAAACATTAACATACGTCACTTCATTAGAAGTATTTCACTTCGGCCTTGGTAAGAAGCCGTTTGCGTTTCTGATATTATATTTGTTAATAGTGTTTGAAAGCAAGGAATAACATCTATATTCTTATAAGGCCGTGGAAACATGCCGATGGGCTCAGAGGCAATGGGGCGTACGTAGCTTCTATGACAACTTATATTAACGTTTACCACAAGATAGCTATAAATAATTATTTCCTTAAAAATACCTTTCCTCACTACATAAGGTTTTAACTGCTGACAATCTTTCGTTATGGCTGTAACTGATTTTACAAAGGTATGGAAGCAGACGAAGCTGAAATCCAACGCCTTCCATTTGATTAATACTCACGTATGAGAACGATTTCTAGGTATTTTTCGCTATAAGATGTTAAGTGCATATTAACTTGTTAACTATAGTAACCACTGTCGATGTGTTTATATTCATTTTTGCCATAAATTAGTTCATAATTACTGAAGTATCGTATACAGATACGTAGGGAACTTGCCCTTCAGGATAGGTGGCGCCCCTTCCGGCCTCAACGGGAAACGGCTTCATTAAATGACCATCCCTGAACGGAGAGTGTCCAGACCTTCTCATATTCTAAGACCGTGGTTGTAGTGCATGCCCTCCTCAAATCCTAACTGCAGCCTCAACGTGGCGAGGAGGTGGCAACAATCGGAAGCCATTTCATTGAACAGTTAGAAAAGTCATAGTTCCTTTTGGACACAAGCCTATAGAACTCGCATTCCGTCATGTTTGAAATGTGAATAATTAGTAAAAACGTCTCTGTTTCCTTTTCGATCGTTTGCCTTGTCCCACACAGCACATCGTTGCCAGAGGACGTCCGCTGCGCGTCCGTCGCGTCCTCTCAGTGTCCGCGGATTATCAGGACAGCCAGAGGACATCCGCCGGCTGTCCTGGCCATCCGTCCGCACACTGTCCTATCTTGGATGTCCAGCGGACGTCCAGCTAGTGTCCCATTATGCAGGGTTTCGGAGTTTTGGTTTCCTCTTAAAACACTCACCTCCTCAAGGAGGAACTCCGAGAGAAAGTCTCGAGATCCTCCTCCGAGTAGGGAGTATAGGAGAAGGGAGAAAGAAAAAAAACTCTCTCTCGTTTCTGAAGCCAGAATACTTCCTCCCGATCGAGGAAGAGGAAATTTTTCGTGGAGGAAGAGTTATTTTGAGGATTATTTTAGGTAACCAAGTGTAATCCTCTTGTTGGAGTGTGGACTCTGGGAGGAAATTATAAACTATTTAACGAAAAAAAAATTTGACATTTTTACCGCTTCTATAGTTTAAGAACAACAAATGTACGCTATTTTTAAGTTTTACATTGTTTATAACAATTAATTAAGTTTAAACAAAGTTAGCAACAATTTAAGTAACATTTACGAGCGTTAAAAATTTCTACATGCCTTACGGGTTAAACAACAACAATTGAACGAACTTATGACTCTCTACATTATTTATAAAAATTTTTAAAGTTTTAACAAATTTAGCAACAATTTTAGCAATTTTCAAAAAATTAAAAATTTCCGCATGTTGTACGGTTGAGAAGCGTTGGATGAACAATAAACCCGTACTCTTTCATGATTATAAAAATTACTTAAATTTAGCAACTTTTACAAAAATTAACAACAGGAATAATGGAATTTATCGATTTTTACTGACATTTTATATTATGTACCAATGTCCTGCCGACGTCGCGTAGCCGTCTCGGGGACATTCCATTCCTGCAGGTTAAATGAACTCTTTCAACTTATTGATTAATTAATATTTACTCTCTAGGGATTAAAAAATCTCAGAGGCGATTGATTGGAAAGTATTTTAATGAAACATAACGCTTTAAATTCATTTTAATTTTTAATGGTAAGAATTCTCCTAAAATTATCACGGCATCGATGGCCTCATTCCCAGATTAGACATTGTAATTGTCCAATTTAAGGATAGGCAATAGAAGGTAAGTACTGCCGTACCTTTACTTTATATTGAAATTCTAGATTTTTTGGTGGCGAACGAATTTTGAATCTACCGCTACTCCGCGATACAGATTTTCCCATGGTTCTCCACATTCCTCCGTTCCTCCTTTCCAACAGAGGAACCGGAATGGAACACCGGAGACAGCATGGTGGTTTGGCGGTTACAAAGATGCAGCTACATGTATTCCAAGTAAGTTTGATGTGACATCCAAATAATTTTTTCTTGGCGTTCACTGTCGGCAGTATAGTGTTTCCGCATGCTCCTTATATTTCTTATAACTCAGCCTGTAACATCTCGAGGAAAAATATGGCTCTGCTTGGAACAACATGACCGTCTCGGTAAAACCGTTACTTGGCAACTAAAGGTAGCGTCTTTTTCCGTTGTTCATGGTGAAATTTTCGCTTTTGTTCCTTGTTTACATGATATAATTTAAAGTGGAAGTTCTTGTACTATAGTCTCTGTACGCGAGAACGTATAGGAAATAATGTAAGTGCTAGCGTATAAAATAGAACCTGTTGTTTTGATAACGTAGGCTACGGCTGAATTTGTTGTCCGAACGGTCCGTTTGGTTCCGTTCCTAAATCAAATCAAGTAGGGTTCTTGGCAATAAATATAACTAGGAATTGACCCACATCTCGTGATATTAACATATATATATAACTAGGAATTGTACTTACGTGTAACCGGGGGATTTTGCAACACGCATATATGATTAATAGGTTTCACGTAAATTATTAATTCTTTGAAATCGGAGTACACCGTGTGATTTCTTTTGATATGTATATTCACGCACGCATCGAAAAAGAACATTAATGTTATGATAGGATGTTAGAGCGTAGGTTTCCGCGGCGATGGTTTGATCTCTGCATTTCTCCAGGGTTTTCTTCCGCGTCAGATTGTTGGTTGACAACAGTTTCGCTGGCTATCCTGCCAGCGTCTTCAGGTCGAAGGGTTATGATAGGATATGGCGATTAAGGTTATGATAGGATAACCACCAATGTTTAGCCTTTTTACAAAAAGTTTTTATACTCTTTATCTGTTTGATGGAACTAGGTTAATAATTAAAGATTTTAGGTCCTAAATAAATAAATGATCTATTATGTCAGTAAAGATAAGGCTTAGGGATTAAAAAATTACAATGCCGACGTAACTTTTATAGCGTTTAATATATTTTTTCTGCCCAACTTTGCTAACCTACTAAATTATAAACTAATTTAACTACAAACTAAGTAACTGTGCTATTAGTCATCCATGCATTTAATTTAGTGGAAACTATAGGACGACTGTAAGAAACTTGGGATGAATCTAAACAAGGTCTAATTATAAGTGATATATTGTGTAAACAAACCTTACGGCTATGTTACATGGTTCATTTATTTGCTCAAACTGCTGCATGAAATCTTATACCCAGAAAATAGAACTTGTGCATCTTTTCGTACAGCCATCGGTACACATTTTGGTGTAGAGTATCGTGAACCTGATATATTTACCTGGAGGCATTTACTGACTATAGCTTTCATGTAGTGGAGTTGAATAAAAATACCTTATCTGTATTTTATTTAGTTCCTATTTCTATTTATAAGTTTGTATGTCTCTCTTCTTATAATTGTCTGTATACTTATTTGTCTTCATTCTTTACAGATGTTGCTCTGAACCAGGACGATACAGCCACCAATTCTAGTGTGAAAGTTACAGTGAAGAGTTGGCTGGAACATGCTAAAGCAAGGCATGAGAGAGAGGTGTAAGTATTCGTTTGATTATTATATAGGTTTGGGCAAGGAGGAATAATTTTGGTCTGGATACTTTTTTCGCAAGTTGCTCCTGTTAAGGGAGCTCATATAAAGTAAATTTAAATAATTATTGAACATCTTGTAATACAAGGTTCACCCTTCCATGCTAAAGGTAGAGAAAATAGTATTGTTATGTATTATTTTCAGATGCAGATTCCACTACCAAGTAATTCAAACATTTGAAAACAATTTTTGTTCTGCATATGGGAGGTATAATTACCAAAAACATGGTTGAAAAGGATCTCATGCTCTATAAAAGTTCGATGTATAACACCTGTAGAACTTAAGAATGGGATAACTTATTCAACAGGGATGGTAGTTGCACAGTACTACAGAAGCTACTATTTTCTAGTAGCTCTAGCTAACTAAGATGTTTTGAAGTAGGTGTTGTTGTAGGAGCTATAGAAATTTCAGTAGCTCACAGCAGGCTTTAGCTGCTATTCACCTGTTATGTCTCTGTCGAAATGTGAATATTGCCAGTGAGCTAGGTTTTCACTTTTGCCTCGATACCAGACTACATTAGAAGATCTATTTTAATTATTAAGATTGGAAGAATTCGGAGATCTAAATCATGGAATGGCCTTAACTACAGCAAGTTTTTGCTAGTTTTTCAAAGTTTCTATTTTTTTAAGTTGCATCTCGGCCAATGCAGCTAAGTGGTTTGTGTGCCAAATCAGTGTGGCTGTTTTCACACTAATCCCAAGAGATCTAGTCCACTTAAACTTCCTCCTTTAAATTTTCTAGTTTCCTTTACTCCTATATCATATTCAGCTCCTCTGCATTAGTCTTCCTTAGCTCCAGCTTATGTAACACAATTCACTCTAGTGTAGTCATAATCTTCAAGCAGAGACCAATTGTTCAGAAATATTATCCTCCATTCGAATGCTTTTTCCAATATCTTTTTCGAGACCTCTACTTAGCTGTCTGGCAAGGATGGATCAAAGAATTTTTTTCTAGATGGTGCACCAGGGTCTAACAGGCAAACAGTCTTCTCATATTTGGGATTAAAATCTAGTTCAACAATTGTTCTATGAAAAATGTTCTTAATCATAATGTATACATTACTAACATATTAATATTTTTACTCAAAATCTTTTCTTATTTAAGAACAAGAAAAAGTTAAAGAAAAGTTTGTAAAATGTATTCAGCCTGTAATGGACAGGTTTCCTAATTTTGAAACCTTAAGAATGTTAAACACGTGACTAATAAGACTGTAGCGTCCTGTCTTATGTAATCTGCTTGTTACGTACAAGATACAATTTCTTGCTACAATGAAATGTTTATATACTTCATTATTACAGGAGCAGTGCAGGAGAGCATGACCGCTGAAAAAGATGTGGAGGTTGCCATCTAAAACTGGCTAAGGCACGCCAAGGAGCGGTTGCAGGGGAAGAAGAAAATTGAATAATATGTATGTAGTTTCTTGCATTGTATTATTTTAAGAAGCCAAATAAATATTGTGCATGGAATTGATGCCTTATTTATTTAAATTCTTGTCTGGACCTATTATTTATTTGTATAGAACAAAATGAAATCCTAACCTAAACGTGTCCTCAAGGTGTCCAGAGCGGACAATTTCAGGTCGTCCATAGGCCACCTTTTTTACTGACATGCGGACTTGCAGCGGACATCATTTTGTATGAATTCGGCTGTCCGTAGGATGTCCATAGGCCACTTGGCGGACAATCACCGGATGTCCGAAAGGTGTCCGTGTGCTGTGTGGGGTGTATTATTTTAGCTATTACGCTTGAAATACGTTTTATGATTATTTCAATTGTTCACTTTTATACTATTTCTCCTGGATTTTGCAGTTTCCATGTATGGACCAATTTTTGGCATTAAATTTGTTTTTGTTTTAAAATATTTTCTTATTACTATTATCAGGCGAATGAAAGTTATTGCTTTTTTAAAGAATATATCTAAGTTGAAATGTATAAGCTATATTTATTTTTCACTATTACTGGAATAATATTCTAATTGCTCTCAAAACCGTTCTTCAATCATATGTTAGTGATATGTGATACTTTGTTTAAAATAAAGGGATATATCCAAATTTGCTTACCACTTGAATATATTTATTAAAACAATTTTTAAACCTGAGTTTTAGTTGCTTGTGGATTATTTTAATGATTTAACTGTCTAACTGCTGTATTATAACAATTATGTTTATATTACCTTCCTGCATCCTCCTTCATGTAAGTATATGCAGAATTACCTTTAAACATTAAAGATTTGAAGTACTGCGCTTTTTCCATTTATTTTTTGCTGATGACTTTTCTTCAACGCTGTTAATAATTTAACCAGTCTGAGCGTGTCTCGAAATCTGAGCAATTCAAGTAGTTTTTCAATTGTTTTTCCATGATTGGAGTGGCTGGAACAATTTTTTTGGATGATTTTCCATGATTGGAGTGACAGGAAGCTCATAAGGAATTGTCTTAGTTCCTTAATTTTATCTTCATTATCATGAATTATAATCAGGTCATCTATATAAATCAGAATATACATCCTTTTCTCATTTTCATTCTTCGTATAAAGACATGGATCTGCTCGGCTGCGCTTAAATCCTTTTTCAAGCAAAACATCATTTATTTTGACATTCCAAGCTCTTGCTGACTGCTTCAGTCCATATATTGATTTTTGAAGCTTGCAAACTAGCTTATCTTCAGTGGTTTTTGTGTAGCCCGGTGGTTGTTTCATGTATAATTCTTCTTCGATGTCGCCATTAAGAAATGCTGTTTTCACATCAAAATGTCGGACAAACAGCCTTCGTACTGCTGCTATGCTCATAAGGACTCTAAAGGTGCTTTGTCTTACAACTGGTGCAAAGGTTGAATCGTAGTCTTCTCCATATTTTTGAGAGTAACCTTTTGCAACAAGTCTTCCTTTTCGTCGACAAATATCTCCATTTGAATCATATTTTGTTTTGAACACCCATTTGCATCCAATGGCATGTTTTCCTTCAGGCAATTTAGTTAAAATCCATGTTTTATTTTCTTCGAGATATTTTATTTCTTCATCAGCGGCTTTCATCCACTCCTCTCTTTCATTTGCAGGCAATTCCATTGCCTCTTCTAAAGACTCTGGATCGGGCTTTGGGTTAACTTTAACAGTGTATGATAACCATTTTGGTGGCACCCCCTTGCATTCTCTTGATGATTTTCGAACTGGCTGATCTGTTCTGTCCATTTCCAGTTTGGTGTTATCATCTATCTTGGTGATTGGTATTTCTCTTTCTCTCATCAACCTATCATCCTGGTATGTATAACGCTCAGATGATTCTAGGTCGATATCCTTGATTAATTCCTCCTTATCTGTAACATTTTCATCAAATACTACAGTTCTGCTGATGGTAATTCTATTCGTACTGGGTTGTAGGATCCTGTAACCTTTGGACGTTTCATTATATCCTACCATAATTCCTTTTTGAGCACGTGAATCCCACTTGCTCCGTTTTTCTTTGGGAAGATAAGCATAAGCTTTGCTTCCAAATACTCGTATATGCTGAAGATCAGGTTTTTCAGCAGTCCACAGCTCATATGGGGTTTTATAAATGGCTTTACTGGGCATGCGATTTTGCAAATAGCATGCAGTCATGATAGCTTCTCCCCAATACTGTTTTGGCAAATTCGCATCTAGCAGCATGCATCGAGCTGATTCAACTAGAGAACGATTCTTTCTTTCTGCTATTCCATTCTGCTCAGGGCTGTATGGCACTGTGGTCTGAAACTCAATTCCTTCTTTCTTTAAAATATCCTGAGTTTTCTTTCCTATATATTCACCGCCATTGTCCGTTCGCAGAATTGTCGGTTTTCTTCCGAATTTAGTAGAAACAACTGCAACATATTCTTCCACTTTGATTGACACTTCTTCCTTTAAGCGTAGCAGATATACAGTTGTGTAACGAGAGTAATCATTAATAAATGTGAGAAAATAACGTTTCTTCCCTGGAGTTTCTGTACTCATTGGACCACAAATATCTGAGTGAATGAGTTCTAGGGGTCTTTGAGCTTTGTAACTGCTTGTTTTGGGAAATGATTTCTTCGATAATTTTCCTTTTACACAGTCCCAACACCTCAAGAATTTATTGCAGTTATCAATTTCTATTCCTATAGCAAGTTTATCATCAATTAATCTTTTCACTGCAACTGGGTCTCTATGTCCAAGCCGCCTATGCCATAGATGAATACAATTCCGGTGATTCCCAAACTTCGCAGAATTAGCCATTTCTTGACATGATAATTTATAAAGATCACCATCAATCTTTCCCACAGCTTGCATTATGCTTTTCTTATCAATTATGCAGTCATTCTCCTTGAAAGTCACCACATTACCTTCTTTAGCTAATTTCTTTACCGAGAGTAGGCTGCCTCGCAAATCAGGTACATACAGAACATCCTTCAATAGTATCCTGTTTATTTCTGTCGGAGATATCTTGCAATTGAGGTATCCTTCACCTGTCCCTTCAATAGCAATGAATTCCCCATTGACAACTATTACCTTTCCTTCTTCATTTCGACGAATTCTTGTAAAGAAGTCAATATCATTTGTCATGTGGCTCGTAGCGCCCGAATCTACGTACCATGAACAAAACGCAGTAGCAAACGATGCGTTCAGGCTGGCATCTGTAGCACCTCGCGCCTCGTGACTGTCTTTTTCCTTTTTGAACTCTTTCATTTTTGCTTTCCATATTCTGCAATCCTTCTTTAAATGTCCCCGTTTCTTGCAAACGAAACACTCGCGAGTCTCTTTATAATTACTTCTTTCCGATCTGGATTCATGTGGTTTTCGTGTTTTCAAAGCTGACTCCGATTGCAGGTTGCGTGATTCATCGCATATTATGGACTCATTCTTACGTGTGAATTCATCAATCAGTTTTCCTTTTACGTATTCTAATGTGAGTTCGTCATCTGGACGCGTATCAAGGGCTGTTACAAGGGTGCTATATTCATCTGTCAAACCACTAAGCAAGAGAGCAGCTATATTAAAATCTTTAATTTCTTCTCCGATGCTCCGCAAACGTTCGATTAGTTCTAATGTTGACTTATTCTTGCATTGATTGACCCTTTTTAAGTTTTGATTGATAAAGTTTTCGAAGCAGATACAATTTATTGCTTAAATTGGCCCTTTCATGCACTTTTTGCAATACTAACCACATTTCTCTGGCACTTTTACACTTGCAAATGTGTATTATCTGACCATCCTCGACACTAAGGGATATGGTACTTTGTGCTTTCTCGTCCTTTCCTTTCCATCCCGCCTCGGATTTTTCTGGTTTATCTCCATCAACTACTTTCCACGTACCTTCTCTTATTAGCACCATTCTCATCTTGAATTTCCATGCTTGATAATTATTATCATTTAGCTTCTGGACGGTTATTCTTTCGCTATGAGCATCCGATGACATCGTGAATAATTAAATTGTCCGGATTCTGTTTCTTTTTCTTCTTTCACGATTTTACTTTCTATTACTGCGTTCCTCTTATCCTTGCGTAACCTCAGGGCCCATAACCAGTTGGATTTTGCGCAAAAAGAATGCAGCTTATTTTTTTCGGTAGCTCAGCCCTTTATTTTTCTTTACTTTAGAAAGGCACGTAAACTAGAACAACAATGGTGACAACAAACTGTTTACAAACATCAGCTGTTACTATATCTCCAACAGTCCCTTGGTCCAACAATAGCACATCCGGGACACCATACTTTAAAACCTACCGCCTCACGAAAGCACGTGCAACCGTCTCAGCAGTTTGATCTGGTAGGGGAATCATTTCCAGATACCGCGAAGTGGTCTAAAATCGAAAGGATATATCTCTCGCCATATTCTGTTCTGGGAAGTGGACCAACAATATCGATGGCCACGAAATCAAATGGTCTATCTGATACTGGAAGCTCTTGCAAAGGAGACTTCTTTTTCCCATATGGGCTCCTCTGATTACAAGAGACACAGTTTTTTACGAACTCTTCGCAATCTCTCCGAAGATTTAGCCACCAATACAGTGCCTTAAGTCTACTCGCTGCCGATTGGACTCCCATATGCCCTGCCAGGGGATGTTCATGGTGTTGTTTTAACATTTCTAAGCGCATCGCTTCAGGAATAACAATTTTTGGCCCAAGTGGTCTTTTTCAAAATTACGTCCTGTACGCGGAAGCTCTGCTGCGTTCGCCATGCTTGACAATCTACGTCGCCTCTCTGCGCATCTATCAACCCCTCCTCGCCATCGCCGTTCACGCGTCTAATCTTACGACTCAGCCCGTCAGCATTCAGATGTTTTTCCCCGGCTTCTATGTTACTTCGTAATTATATTCACCAAGTCCAACGAAGGAAACGGCTACTCGGGTCCTTCAAGCTAAACAACCATTTTAACGCGGCATGATCCGTCACAATTTTAAAGGTAGCCCCAATTAAATAACACTTGAAGTGCGTTACTCCAAAGACCACCCCCAATAACTCCTTTTCTGTGGTGGAATAATTAGTTTCAGCGGTGTTTAGCTGCCTTGATGCGAAGGCAATCGGGTGCTCTTCCCCATCAATCACCTGAGAGAGGACGGCACCTACAGCAAAATTTCTAGCGTCAGTGAATAAAACAAACGGTCTCCTGAAATCAGGATATGTTAGCACTGGGCTACTAGTTAACGCTTCCTGCAATTTTTCCATTGCCTCTTGACAGTCAGGGGTCCAATTGAATGCTACTCCCTTCCTCAACAACTTCGTTAGCGGTCTTGCTATGTCAGCGTACTGGTGATTAAAACGCCTAAAGTAATTCGAGAGGCCCACAAAGGACTGCAGTTCTTTAGTCGTATTTGGGGAAGGAAGTCTTTACAGCCTCAATTATGTCGGGGTCGGCCTTGATACCCCTTTTAGTTATCACATGTCCAAGATAAGATAACTTCACTCAACGCAAAATGGCATTTTTTAAACTTCAAGGATAAGTTCGCCTCCCTTAACTTCTCGAACACACGCTTTAACCTTTCCGCGTGTTGCTCAATTCCCTCACTAAATATTATCACGTCATCTGGATAGACTTGGCACTGCGTGGGTTTCAAGCCTCGCAGCACTGAGTCCACTATGTGACTACGTAGGTTTCCGCGGTGTTCAGGTTCCAATTTCTCCATGTTTTCGGTGCAACCGCGTCGGTTTGTTGGTGATGACAACAGTTTCGCTGGCACTGCTGCCAGCGTCTTCAGGTCGAAGATGATGCCGGTCCACATGACATGACATGACGCTGTTTTGTAACTGTGTTAGCAGTTATGTTCACGATGTTCAGCAATAGCTGGTAATCAGTCTTTGGTTCTTTGTGTATATGGCGGTTATGTTTTTATTTGGTTATCATGTTATTGCGGAGGGTGGGTGAGTGCTTTTCTTGGTCTGTGATGTTTAAAGTGGGGGTTTTCTTCATATGTCCAGATTGGTGTGATGAGCGGGGTTTTTGTTTTGTGTAGGGAGTCGTTAAAGGCTTTTGCAGTGTCGTGAAGGAATTGTTGAATTGTTTTAATTTTTAGATTTTGGTGTAAATAGTTGTTGCGGATGTACCAGGGTGCGTCCGTAATTTTTCTTAAAGCCCGGTTTTGGAGGACTGCTAGCTTCCTTATGTGAACCTGTGCTATTGAGTCCCAGGCAGGGTAACCATATGTTAGCAATGGTCTTATCATACAAGTGTACAGGACTTTTTTCGTATGTAGAGCGAGGTGCGGGCTTTTAAGTAGGGGATGAATTGCTGCAGCGGCGCCGTTAGCTTTTTTGATTGCTGCCATTGTGTTCGCGTGCCAGGTCAATCGTTCATCAAGGGTAACTCCCAGGAATTTCACTGTTGGGCTGCGCGTGATATTGGTGCTGCCATAGGAAATTGTTTTGGAGAGAGTTCTCTTCTTTTTTCTTGCAAATTGAATGATGTGGCTTTTCCTAGGGTTGATTTGTAGCTTCCATTTATGCATCCAGTCTTCTACGTCGCGTCGTCTAGATGGTTCTGGATGTGTTCAGCGGCAGTGTCTGGCTTGAAGGATTTAGAAATTATGGCAAGGTCGTCGGCGTACAGGTACATTTCGGTATTCGGATGAGATGGAAGGTCGTTGATGTAGATGTTGAACAGAGTGGGGGACAGTACGGAGCCTTGAGGTACGCCAGAAGAAATAGGGTGCAGTACAGATCGGGAAGTATTAACTATGGAGAAGAAGGTTCGGTCGGAGAGGTAGGATTGGATGAACTTCGTGAGGTATGCTGAGATAGGTGAAAGGTTGAGTTTGGCGATTAATCCTTCGTGCCAGACTCGATCAAAAGCTTTTGATTGGTCTAAGAATACGCCAACCACGTATTTATTGATATTGAAATTAAATTGAATGCTTTCCACCAGCCTAGTGATTTGATGTGTGGTTGCGTGTGCAGATCGGAATCCTGCTTGTTCATTCCGAATAATTTTATTATCGGTGATTTCAGGAAGGAGCCGATTGAGGATGGTTTTCTCTAAAATTTTTCCAAATCCTGATAACAAGCTGATCGGCCGGAAGTTGTCCGGATCTGTAGGGGATTTTCCAGGCTTTGGTAGGTGGATCACTTTAGCAGACTTCCAAGGTCTTGGGAAGTAATTGAATTTGTAGCACGTATTGAGGAGATGGCGGAGGAACAGACGGAAGTTTGAAGTTAAATTTTTAATGAGAGCATTCGTGAAATTGTCTGGTCCAGGCGCTTTCTTCTTTGGAAGTTGATGAATGATATCTGCTAATTCGTCAGGAGAGACAGGTGGAAATGGTGGGCTGGGGCAGAATCGGATCGAGTTGAATGAGATCTTGCATTCATCCGCAGCGTCAGAGTCACTCGCGTCCTGAAAAGTTTTCGCCAGTTGTTCGGCAAATTTTTCCGCTTTTTCGGAATCGGTCACTGCCAATTCACGGCCGAAGTCTACAGGAGGAGTTTGAGTTTTCTTATTCTTCAAGCTTCGTGCAAGCTGCCAAACTGTGTTGTCCTTGAGGCTGAGTGATTTAATTTTATCATCCCAAGTCTTTTGGCGGTGTGCTCTAATTGCTGACGTCACTCGATTTCGGAGAGCTTTGAATAAGTTGCGAATGATAGGGTTGTTGGATCGGCGCCAGCATAGTAAGGCATTATTTCTTCTTTTAATTAACAGAAGTATGGCAGGAGGGAGTGATAAGTCAGCTTGCGGTCTGGGTTTTGGGATGAAGGAAGCTTCTTCGGTGCAGTGGTTTAAGGCAGTAGTTAGGAGAGACACGTGTTCCTCTATTTCTTCCGTTGACGTGCTGGTTCTCGGATCGGGTAGAAGTATTGTCGATGCTGAGGTAGTGAATTTATCCCAGTTAATGACAGGTGGAGGGATAGTTGTGGGATGAGCTAGTGGTAAGGTAAGCAGTATTGGGAGGTGGTCAGAGGACATTTGTGGAAGGGTTGTGGGTAAGAGGAACGGAGATAACTTGTGGGTGAGGAATAAGTCTAGTATATCTGGTCGACGGTTGAGGTTAGTCGTGATATGGGTAGGGTTTGTTGGAGTCAGAACAGTGAAGGGAAAGGTGAGTTCGGCATGATGGAGATCTCTGCCTTTAGGGTTGGTCGATTTGCAACCCCAAGCAATATGTTTGGAGTTTAGGTCGCCTCCAATGACGGTAGTGTGTTGGAGCAGGAGTTGTAATGCATCGAGATCTTTCTTCTTAATTTTGTGGAATTTGGGTGGCAGATACGCACTCCATACATGAAGTTCACCGTTCGCTGTCTTGAACTTTGATCCAACAAGTTCTAAAGCCTCAGTTCTTGGAGCCTTAAGTGGGGTTTCGAGCAGCGATTTCTTGAACAGGAGCATTACTCCTCCGCCCCTTCCGTTAGACCTTTCCTTTCGTCTGACTAGGTAATTTGGCACAGTACAGTGTTCGCCTGGTTTCAGCCATGTTTCATGAATAAGTGCAATGTCCGGTTTGTATTCCTGGAGTAGGTGAAAAAGCTCGCCCTTTTTTGATAATAAACTGCCAGTATTCCATGACAGTATATTGAGTTGAGTGAGTGTTTTAGTGTTACAGGCCATTCATAAGGACCATGGCGCCAGCAATTACTTCCTCTATGAGGACGTCCAATCGGCTTTTCCCCTCCTGGGGATTGATTATTTTCCTAATGAGGCCTGAGAGCCAGGATTTTAGGTGACTCTTCCAGGAGTCATTTGAATGTGGTGGAGCCGGCATTGGTAGACTAGGTCTCGGCTGAGTTTCCTGCGGTCGAATCGATCGTGGCGGCAGTGGTTGACGATTTTGATTGCTGGTAGAAGGCAGAGGGCGTGGCTGAATTGTTGGAGCTGGTGTCGGTGGAGTTGCAGGCTGTTCTGCAGAAGCGGTGGCGCGACTGGAAGATGGTCGGTTAGTCCAGGCATTAGTTGTAGGAGGCGGTGGGAAATGGTTGGCGTCACGCGGTGGAGGTTCAGCAGTCTCAGCCGTTGGGGTATTTTTTAATTTGAGCATCTGCGCAAGTTCCTTGTATTTGGGACAGCCGCGGTACGTTGCGATGTGCGCACCTCCGCAGTTAGCGCATTTCCCTGGCTCATCCCTAGGTTTGGCGCATTCCGTGAATCGGTGTTTACCGGCGCATTTGAAGCAGCGTGCCTCCAGGTTGCACGCCTTGTACGTGTGGCCAAAAGCCTGACATCGTCGGCATTGAATGGGTCCCTGAGCTGGACGGTACGGGATGACTTTAGCACTGAGGCCAAGCATGCTGTTGATTTTTTTAAGCGCCTCTTTTTGGTCCGGTCGATCCAGTCTAATCTGAAACATTGGGAGCGGTCTCAACGGTATTTGGGGAAGTTTAGCTTCCGGATCGAGTTGTCGCAGTTGGCTTCGAGCCTTGTTTTCTTCGGGAGACAGGCGGGAAGAATGTAACTGGTGAATGTGTTCCGTGTGAACACCTTTTGATTGGAGTTCGTGTTTAATAAGTTCTGGCGGTGAGTCTACTGGAATACCTTTTATAACAAAATGTTGCTTTTTGTCTTCTTTCAGCTGGTAGCTGTAATGAGGAATATTGTTGGCAGCTAGCGCCTTTGTGGTTGCACGGAAATCCGCAATTATTTGACATTTAATCATGATGTCTTTGCTTCTGAGGGAAGCGATGGGGGGGAACTGGCATACAGCTTTTATAAGCCGCCATTTGGTTGTCCACTTGGTTGTGTCCGTGATAAATATCGGAGGAATCTTCGATTGGCCTTCTGCATTGTTGTCCTCCGCAGGTAGTTCCTCATCCATTTCCTCTTCTTCGTCGTCAGGAGCAATGGACGCGAACGGGTTGACGTCGGCAATGGGCGGTGGCTGGTCAGTCGGCGGTGTCCTAGGGCGTTCGATTGGCGAACTCGGTTTTCGTTTTTTGTAACTGGACTGCACCGGAACGAAGGCACCGGGTGCTGGGGGCAAAGCATTGGCGGCTGCAGCCTGCTTGAGGAAAAAGTCCTGCAGTTCTGCAGCTCTTTCGCTAATCAGAGCAAGAAATCGGGGATCTTTGTCAATCGGTTCTGATGGACCTGAAGCAGTTTCAGGTGATAATGGAGAATCAAAAGATTCGAGGGAGCTGCGGTCGTCTTCCATTTTGACGAGAGTATTGTTGTTGGTGAGTGTTATTGCATGGAACCCTAGCGTGGGGACCCGGCGGGTCCCCCAAGACGTGCAATGAGGTTTCCCTCTGCCTTGGGGTTGCCAACCGAGAACGACCGGGGTGTAATAGCGGTCAGAGCGCCACCTGGGGATTGCACCCGCCTCCCCCCAGATGCCTCTGCCGAGTGTGTTTACCTAAAGTGATGTGTAATGAGTGTGGGTAGGCCTCCGCAAGAGGCCAATGTTGTTAGTGTGCAAATGGCGTGGAAAACTACGTATAAATGTAAAAAAGGTCCTTAAGAGGGCCAATGTGGTTAAAGATGCTGTGTTATTACCTCAATGCAGCCTCAGAGGGCTGAGTCCGTGAGGGCGCTCAGCTTCTCTGGTCCACCGGATGCCGTCCCGATGACTTCCGGTCAAATTTAAAATTTGACCAAAAAGGTCCTTATAGTGGCCGCAGCGGCCTCGGAGGCCTTCCTCCTTGAGGGCGCTGTGCTTGTGGTGGTGCAGGGATGTCCTGGCGTGGTTCTTGGCGTTCTTGAAAATTTTCGGGAAAATGGTCCTCTTAAGGGCCTATGAGGCCTTTTCAGGCTGCAGACCAGATGATGGCCGGACCGTAGTACCGCTGGGGGTGGCCGGAAGACGCGGGCGTGCGTCCTCGACAGCCGGGGAGTTGGCGCCGGTTGGCGTTGAAGTCGCTCGCAGGCGGCTCCGATGGCGACGATGCTATAGAATGACTCCTAATGCTATCAAAAGAGATTGGGGACATCTCGTACTTGGTTAACACAGCACGCCCTCACCCACGGCTTCGCGCCAGCCATCGTCGCCGCCAGCCCGCGGCAACAGCCTGCGGCAAAGCCGCCACCGCAACTCTGCGACATCACCGCCGGCAGTCGAGGACACCCACGGCGTTCTCCTGCCACACCCTCCGCCATCGTAGGACTTCCTGCGCCTACCTGAAGAGCCGCCTAGGCCCTTAAGAGGACCTTTTTGGGGACTCCAACTTTTTATCTGCAAACCAGCTAAACGGCTTCCGGACGTCATTAGAAGAGCAGCGCCCTCAAGGATTTCGGCCGCCGAGGCCGTTAAGAGGACCTTTTCGGCGGATTCCAAGATTTCGCCAGAAGTCATCGGAAAGGCTCCAGCACACCCAGAGGCATCAAGCGCCCTCACGGGTTCAGTCGGCAGACTGCCCGGTAACGTATAAAAACAGAATTTCTGACCAAATTGGCCCTCTTAAGGGCCTTACACGAATTTTATACGTAATTCGCCACACCACTTGCCCATAAACAACATTACCCGACACAACACTACACTAGGTACATTCACCCGGCAAAGGCGCCTGGGGGGAGGCGGGTGCAATCCCCAGGTGGCGTTTTGACCGGTCCTACATTCGGTTGTTCTCGGTCGGCAACCCCAAGGCAGAGGGCAACCTCACTGCACGCCTTGGGGGACCCGCCGGGTCCCCTCGCTAGGCTACAGACACACCAACATGGCTCACGCACTAGACACTGACTCACCTCTCTCTCCGGAGACAGTCCCAATGGCTCCACTCGCCGAAGATCCGCGTTTCCTCGCCCTCTTGAGTGAACGCGGCGCCGAGCTAAAATCATTTTTCGCCGAACAGGCTGCAGCCACTACTGCCTTCACTGCACCGCCCGCCTTTACCGTCGTCGACAGCAGTTCCAAAAAACGCAAGGCGAACACCCCGCCTCCATCGACCTCTGCTTCCCGCCCGACTTCGCCCATACTGAATACCAACCGCTATGAGGTACTTAGCCAGAACGGTGACGATATGGAAGAGGAAGCACCGGAACCCGAGCCAACTTCAAAAATCCCGCCCATATTCATTAGGGACACTACGAACTGGATTGCAAAGAGGAAATTAATTTACTCGGTTTGCGCATTCCCGCCCGTTGCATCATTGCGCAGCAAGGACATTCTAATCCAATGTCAAAAAGTCGACGACTTTCGGGCGACTACCAGAATCCTAGCCGACAACAATATTCCGCACTTCACTTATCAGTTAAAAACTGACAAAAAGCCCCATTTTGTCATTAAAGGTGTGCCCGCGGATTCCACTCCGGACACGGTCAAAGCCGAGTTAGCTGCAAAAGGCATCACAACGGAGCATATCGTCCAGCTCCGATCCTCCCGACCGTCAGCAGCGGAAAACAGAAAGCGAACTCAGCTTCGTCAAGCCGACCCTGCCGCGCCTCTACCATCCTTGCCCCTGCGCCCGCTGCCGATGTTTCAAGTACGGCTAGACTGCCCGGACGAAAGGGCCAGGCTGACACAAATGAAGGACATCTTCGGCCTCAGCGCTAAAGTCGTTCCTTTCAAGCAATCCCCGGGGCCAATTCAGTGTCGCCGCTGTCTGAACTTCGGCCACACCCACAAGACCTGCGGCCTAGAACCAAAATGTTTTAAATGCGCTGGCCCTCACTTCTATACTACATGCACAAAGGCAAAAGACGCACCCGGAAAATGCGCCAACTGCAACGGCGCGCACATTGCAGTATATAAAGGCTGCCCCAAATACAAGGAAGTAGCTCGCCTCTTACGTCTTAGAACAACCAACGAAACTCCGGCCGCAGCTCCACCTACTCTAGATGAAGTAAACTTTCCAGCACCGCCTCCGCCAGCAAATGCATGGAACGCACGAAAACAAACTGTTCGCCCTACAGCAATTGTAACAACCTCCGAACCATCCCAACCTTCCACCTCACAATCTATCCCTTGCCACTCCAATCCCCAACCGACAGCTCAGACCGCACCGAGCACCACTCCACCTGTCAGAAACCTTTCCCAACCATCAACCTCAACAAAAAGCCAACCTACTCCGGCTCCGCAAAACCCCACTGCCACCACGGACTCGTGGAAAACCCATTTAAAAGCCTGGTTATCAGGGCTTATCCGGAAAATAATAAACCCAGCCGAAGGCAAATCCAGAATGGATATCCTCTTAGAGGAGATCATCACAGGCGCCATGCTGCTCGTCAATGGCCTGTAAAACATACAAGACTCTCAACCACCTTAAGCTGCTATCGTGGAATGCGGGCAGCATCAAAACAAAAAAGGGCGAACTTTTAAATATATTACATTCCCATCAACCAGACATAGCCCTCATTCAAGAAACCTGGCTACGACCGAAAGACGTCTTCAACATCCCGAATTACTCCACTCGGCGAAGTGACAGGAAGGAAGGAACCGGCGGCGGAGTGATGCTCCTCTACAAAAAACACCTTCTAGAAACCCCCCTTAAAGCTCCACCCACTGCAGCCCTAGAACTTGTCGGATCCAAATTTGTCACCGCAAAAGGTGACCTCAATGTCTGGAGCGCTTACCTGCCCCCTAAAGGACACGGTATCCAGCAAAAAGACCTGGACGCTATCAACTCCATCCTCTCCTCCACCACGGTTCTGGGCGGAGACTTAAACGCCAAGCACAGCGCTTGGGGCTGCAAAAACACCAACCAAAAAGGACGGAATCTACATCACGCCGAACTTACCTTTCCCTTCACAGTCTTACCCCCACCATCCCCCACCCACTTTACTGCAAACCCAAATCACCCGGCCGACATCCTTGATCTTTTTCTTACCAAAAACCTCTCTCCATTCCTCCTACCGTCCACTTTGCCACTTACAGCATCCGATCATGCCCCTATAATTCTAAACCTCCCGCTCTCTTACCCAACCATTCCTCCTCCCCCGCAAGTAAATTGGAAGAAATTCAAGGATTCAGCAACCATGATCAGTTTTCCGGATCCGCGCTCCAGTTCCACAACGGAGGACGTGGAAAAACACGTTTCCCTGCTCAACGCCAGTCTCAATCACTGCCTAGAAGAAGCATCATTCACCCCCAAACCTACGCCACTGATCGACACATCACTTCCGCCGTCAATTCTTCCACTTATCCAAAAGCGAAACAGCGCGCTGAAACAATGGCGACGCACCCAAGACCCCATCGTGCGGAACTTATATAAGGCCCTTAGGAACCGAGTAACGTCAGCCATAAGAACCCACCGACAGAAGCTGTGGAACGAAAAAATTGCATCATTGTCCCACAAGGATCATTCCGTATGGCAGCTTGCCAGATCCCTCCGAAATCGAAAAACCCCTCCCCCCCCGGTGAACTTCAACGGCACACAAGCCACCACGGACGAAGATAAGGCAAATCTATTCGCCAAACAACTGGCGGAAACGTTCCGTGACGCTGAACACTCTGACGCTAATGAAGAATGCGAAGAGTCCAACTCGTCCATTTCTCTTTGCCCTAGCCCAACTTTCCCTCCAGTTTCTCCAACCGAACTCCAGTCACTTATTCAACAACTACCAAAGAAGAAAGCCCCAGGACCGGATAACTTTACCAACCATCTGACCAAACAGCTCCCCCCGAACTTTCTCCTCTACCTTCGCCACCTCTTCAATACCTGTTACAAGATGTCATACTTTCCAAAAGACTGGAAATCCGCCAAGGTTATCCATATTCCGAAACCGGGGAAACCTCCAAATGACCCGAACAACTATAGGCCCATCAGCTTACTATCGGTTTTCGGCAAACTACTGGAAAAATCCATCCTACTCCGATTACTCCCAGAACTTCAAGAACATCACCTCATCCGGGACGAGCAGGCAGGATTTCGCTCCAGCCACTCCACCGCTCACCAAATTACCAGGCTCGTCGAAGCAATCCAATTCAGCTTTAACATAAAAAAGTACGTCGTAGGTGTCTTCCTGGACCAGTCCAAGGCCTTCGACCGTGTATGGCACAAAGGTCTCCTCCACAAACTCCACTCCACTCCCATTTCCATGTACCTAATCAAAATTATTCAATCCTATCTATCCGACCGTACCTTCTTCTCCTCCGTTAACCTCGCACAATCCCCACTACAACCAATCTCCTCCGGAGTCCCACAAGGCTCCATCCTTTCCCCATTCCTCTTTAACATCTACATCAACGACATTCCCTCCCATCCGAATACAGAAACCTTCCTCTATGCTGACGACCTTGCCATAATATCCAAATCGTTCGACCCAGACACGGCCGCGGACCGGATCCAGGAACACCTCGACGACATCGAAGACTGGATGTCAACCTGGAAACTGAAGCTAAACCCGGCAAAAAGCCAAGTGATGCAGTTCGCCAAAAAGACCAAACGATCACTATCAACCCCGATTTATTACGGCAACAGCCGTATTCCACGCAGCAACACAACCAAATTTCTGGGCGTTATCCTGGATGAAAAGCTGACATGGAGCGCAAACACCAAAGCAGCAGTGCAAAAGGCAAAGAGTGCGTCTGCAGCCATATTCCCACTCCTCAAAAGTCCCCACCTGGGTCTACACACCAAGAAAATACTCTACACGGCCATGATCAGGCCGATACTCACATATGGCTATCCAGCGTGGGGATCCATAGCCAAAACACATTCACATAAACTCACAGTAACACAAAACAAAACACTAAGAACAATCACGGGAGCTCCCTGGTTCGTTCGAAACTCCTACATACACGATAACCTAAAAATTAAAACAATGACACAATACCTAAACGACATAGCAAAATCATTCGAACAATCACTCCATAAAACACAAAACAACCTACTGACTCCTCTATGGAACTACACAGACAATCCACACTTCAAACACCAAAGATCTAAAACAGCACTTACACACCCGATGCAATAATCTCATAAAAGCCACTTAACACAAAACCGCCAACTTCAAAAATAACGCCAAAACGACGATTACCAGCAACGGCTGAACATCGGAAACATAACTGCAATGCAGTTACCAATACAGCGTCAGCGTCAGCGATGGCGACGCTGGGCGTCCAAGGCGTACTGCAGGTTCACGAGAAGATGTCCTGGTAGCTGTCCAAGCTGGTGGCAGTGGTAAGACGACGACGATCCTCAATTTTAGCGGGCTTTTATACCCTTGATTCGTCCAACCTCCGGTGCGTATATATACCACCTCTCCGGCTGTGGTGAATTTACGCAAGTGCGTAAAAAGGGAATTTTGACTCAACAAGTGTATAGGGACCAGTGTAACCTTTCCAGTGTAAGTGAAGGAGAATTAGAAAGACAGGCTTCTAGTGAGCGCGTGCAAAAGCACTCTAAAAATTAATAAGACTACAAACTAACGGCATCGGAAGCCGGGAACGGCCCTTAATGGCCCCAAAATGACATTACAATTTTTACAATAATTATTTTTGAGCTTTTATTATTTTTATCATTTTTTTTTGTCGCATACAATGCGTGTTTGCTCATTTTATATATTTTTTTGGTTCATTTTATCAGTTTTAATATTTTTTTTTGTCTGATTTTTAGCATTTTTATATTTTTTTTGTTTAAGTTTTTTCATTTTCTTTTCAAACCACAATAGAATTATTACCATAACAATGATTAAATTTTTGAAAGAAAAGACATAGGATAGAATTCGTTATCAGCGAAATAATATTTCTTTTGGAAGTCTGTAGCTTTTGAAGCGTTTTGAATGTACAGGGTAATCCCATAGTGTTTTTGTAAGCGTGTTACGTGGAAGGGAGTTCTGTAGTCTCACAGCTTGTGACTTGATGAACTCGTGTATTTTGGGTACTTTGTGAGCGCGTCTTATTTCAGTCATTGGCATGAGTCTACGTTGGTTTGTGATGTAGCGCAGAGTACGATTCTGGAATGTTTCTAAGTGTTTGATATTCGTGAGGGAAGTGTTGCCGAACACTTCGCACCCGTAAAGCAGCCGAGGACGAATATAAGATTTATACAGCGTCACCTTGTCCTGTCTAGAGATCCTAGATCTATTGTTAAGCATGCAGCTAAGAGAGATTTTAGCTGCAATGGCAGATTTCAAGGCTTGCTTTACGTGCGCGGACCAGAGCAATTTGTTATCGAAATGTAACCCTAAGAATTTGTGTGATGAAACCATTGGTACTTTACAGGAATTGAAGGTAAGGGATTGGGAGATAGGTTTTTTTCGCCGTTGAAAGACGACAAGGCTGCTTTTGGCAGCGTTGATTGTCATCTTCGACGAAACAGTCCACTTTTCAAGAAGAGAAAGATGGGTTTGGATTTTACGCAAAGCGTAAATGCCGCTCCAGGATTGAGCCGCTATTGCGGTATCATCGGCAAACATGAAAGTTTGAGTTTGTGGAGAAGAAGGAAGGTCATTGACATATAGGTTGAAAATGGTAGGTGACAAAATGGCGCCCTGGGGAACGCCACAGTTCGTTTCTCTCGCTTGCGACAATTCACCGCCTTCGGCTATCTGGAATTTCCTCTTGTATAGGAAGCTCTGAATGAGTTTCGAAAGAGAGGGCGGAATGTTTGCCCTGCAAAGCTTGAGGATTAGGCCCTTGTGCCACACTTGGTCGAATGCCTTGGCGACGTCTAGGAAAACCGCTGCCGTATACCTACGGCGTTGAAAACCTTGGGCAACAAATTCGGCTAGTCTTAGGACTTGGTGCAAAGTTGAGATTCCTTGGCGGAATCCCATTTGCTCCGGGCGGAGTACGTCATTTGTCCGTAAGTAAATGTCGAGACGTTTTTTGATGACTTTTTCGAACATTTTTGAGATGTTCGAAAGCAAGGAAATAGGACGGCGGTTGAGGGGAATAGTAGGATCTTTGCCAGGTTTAGGAATTAGGACTATTCGCGCTGCTTTCCATGCAGATGGAAAATAACTGGCGGCCATGCAGTTATTAAACAGCGCTAGGAGGTGGAGAATGACAGGTCTAGGTGCATTCATCAATTGTCTGTTCGACACCTCGTCGAGTCCAGACGCTTTTCTAGGATTGAGATACTTGACGAGTAATCTCAATTCCGTCTCAGTCACAGGAATAAATGGAGGAGTTGGAGTATTCGCAAGTGCGGTATACTCTATTTCTGCTTCTTGGTCATCGTCAGTCACCGACCAATCAGCTTTCATCGTCATTGTGGCCTGAAAGGCGTCAGCTAATATCTCTGCTTTGTCTTTAGCGTCATGGATGAACATGTCGTTTTGTCGTAAAGGAACCTGAGAAGGCCCTTTCTTTGATAGGTAACGCGCCAACTTCCAAATGGAGTTGTCGCTAACGGAAAGAGAATTAATTTTGTTCATCCATAATTCCCTACGATGTCGTCCAATTTCTTGCTTCACACGAGCGGCAAGGAAATTGTAAAGTCCTCTGTCAGTGACGTCATGTCTCCGAATCCAACGTCTACGCACTCGGTTTCGTTCCTTCATGAGTTCTAGGATATGATCGGGAAGGATATTTGGATCGGCCGGTGGCCGGAAATATGGAAGGGAAGAAAGGGCATGGGCGTCAAGGAGTTTTGATGTTATTAACTCGACATGCGCGTCAATTGCATCAGGAGTGGCTGAGTTTGGGATAGGAATTTGGGAAAAGGAATCGTTGGAGTGATTGACAAAAAATTGCCAATTCGTTTTCGCTGAAGGCGAAGGAATGAACTCTTCCGGCGAACACCAAATATGCATTTGGATTGGAAAGTGGTCGCTTGAAAGATCGTCAATTACTTTGGGAGTGGAAAGTCGGTGGATATTTTTAGTCACACAGAGATCGAGAATATCCATATTGCCGAAGGTATCAACATGCGTCGCCGAGAGCGGCACTTCGACATTACACTCGCCATCAGAGACAAAACTATTAAGAATCATCCCACGCGAGTTAGTGCGTTGACAGCCCCAATCAACATGCTTTGCATTCCAGTCGCCGGCAGCGATGATTCTATGGTCGGCGGATAATAAGAAACGAACTTCGTCACTCAGGAGAGGTTTGGCCGCGGATTGGTACACAGAATACATATATAAATCACCCGTTGGAGTAGGAATACAAATACCAATGGTTTCTAGTGTGCTAAAGGCATTCGTAGGCAGTGCTTTGTGTTTGATGGAAGATTTTACTGCGATCAGCACTCCACCTCCACGGATGGAGCGATCACGCCGATAGAGTTTGAAATTAGGAATGTGGATATGCTGTGAGGGAATTAGATGCGTCTCCTGAAGGGCGATCACATCAAAAGTGCCAGAGTTAATAAAATTTAAGAATTCCTGTTGGCGGCGTCGGATACCGTTGCAATTCCAACAGAAAAAGTTAATACCGCTGAGACGATTAATTGTCATTCTCGAGCAGGGCGCACATCTGCCTGAGAAGAAACAATTTCTTCTCATTGGTCGTCTTTAGAAGACTCAATTGATCACTGATGGTCAAGAAGAAGGTGAAAAGGTTGTCGGAGGAGTTGTTTTCGGGTTGTTGGGTCGGGCAAGATGGAGTGCCGGCGGATGTCGGCTGAGGTACAGTGGGAGTAGGTCTTGGGCGAGGCTGGGCTAGAAGGGGAAAGCCACTTTGGTCCTTTTCGGGACCTCGTGACCAAGGATTGAAGGCAGGGGCAGGAGCAGGTTGAAAAGTTTTCCCTTGGGCTGATCGGATTCGCGGATGAGTCTGGGAAAATATCTGCCTTCTTTCACTATTATCTTGGCGTCGTCAAACTTAATGTCATGTCCCGGGGTCCAGGCAAACTTCCCCTTCTTCCAAGGTGGATAGCAGCGTCCCCTTTCGCAAAACTACCTCCGCTTTACCGAAATTTGCCACCTGTATTACTACATGGTTATCGCCATCCACCCGGCATAGTCCACGAGCTACTGCAAACTCGTCCAAATTCTTTAACTCGGGTTCGGTGATTATCTCTCTGCCGCATAACGAATTTCCACTTGGGAGGGGAACACGAATCAATTTCTCGCACCGCGGCGGCACTCTCTCCACACGAGTCAACCTAACTTTGACACCGCGCACACACGAAATCTGGGATCTCTCTCTTCTCTCAAACCCCCTTCCCTTGAAAACTCGTCCAGAGGCCAATCTTGCACCCCCATGCGTAATGTACGCTGATACACATCTATCACTACCTTATATTTATATAAAAAAATCTAACCCTAGGATACCATCAAAACTACCTAAATTGTCTACTGCTTGCATTTCTAATTCATATTTACATTGCTTCGCCCTAAACACAATAGTTTATTCGCCATGGTTCCACACTCTCCTTCCCGTTATGCCCGCAATCCTAACGGGAGACGGTCGGATGTCGTTCATCCCGCACACACCCCGCACCACCAGGGAAACTTGAGCACCGGTGTCTATAAGCATTCGGCACTCCCTACCTCCTAAATTCACTCTTGCCACCAAATCGCCTTCACCACTGTCGAAGCACACGCGGGGAAGGCACACACTTACCAGGGGTCGGTGTCGGCGGCTCCGCCGGCCCCAGCGCCATTAAATCTCTCCGTATTCCATGCTGCTTCCCCTGCTTGCAATCACGGGCAAGGTGATCTTCCCCCCGCACGAAAAACAGCGTCTCCGACGGGAGCACTGCCTCGCGAGATGCGACGCCTCTCCGCAGTTGTAGCACCTCCTCTCTGCCGGGGCCCTGTAGATGTTGCGCGTCGGAGATGGCACCTCCGGTCGTCTCTCCACCTCCCGCACCCTCACTGCCACCTGGACCGCTGCGTCGAAGGTCTCATGGATGGCGAGCCGGCATTGGCACCCCAACTCTCCAGATAGGCCCGCGAGGAAAGTATCGAGAGCTCGTTGGTCAGCCTCGTACCTCTGAGCCGCCACATACTCCGGTGCTCCACTCGTGGCATATGTGCGTGCGTTGACCTTACGGATTCGATCCGCGGACGCCTCGATATCTTCCCCTTCTTCATCGTTGTTAAGAGTTCGCGGTAGAATCGCGTACTCTTTTTGGAGCGGTATCGGGCAAGAAGTTCCTCCTTAAACAGTTGGTAAGTCTTAGCTTCGCGGATCTCCTCCTTACTGCGGGCATATTCAGCAGCCCCCCTGTCAGCTGCAGCGCCGCCACCCTGAGGAGATCGGCATCGGTCCACGATCCAAGATGAGCTGCATTCTCCAGCTTCTCAAAAAACGTATCTACATCATCATCGGCCTTCCCCTCGAAATTGCCGACCGAGGAGAGGAACGAAAAGTTTTTTCTCCGCTCCCCTACGTCTCCGAAACTAGTATTTGCCGCATCCGTCCTTAACCTTTCGTTTTCAGCGGACACCTCTCGGAGACGGTTGCTCAATTCGTCTACCGCGTCTTGCAGGTCTACTTTGCGACCGTTCAAACTCACGCGACCCACATTTCGCGTACCTTGTGTGACGATTGGATATGATGACCACCGCGAAATTGCGAACGATAAACGATTGCGACTAATCCCGCTTCATGACACCAATTTGTAAGTCTCTAGATCAGCAGATCCGTCGAGGGGTCATCAGGGGACCAATTAAGACGCCAACACAAGGTTCACAACTCTCGCTTTATTCGACCATTCAAATACACTCTCCGCACCCAGACTCTTCCACTCGTTCCTGAGCGCGCTCCACAGCCGCTCGGCGTCACCACGTGACTCCTCGTCGGCCATTCCCTATTCGTTGCCTCCCAGTCACCTCATGCTTAGGCGACCAGGAGACAATGTTGCGTTTTACTGCTGCGTATGCGTTCACAACTCCACGGCGGCTAGGTAGAAGGGTTGGGGGGAGGTGATACAGCGATGTGGGCAAGCAAGGAACGGGGTAGGTGAAATGTGGAGTGGGAGGAAAGGTGTCGAGTCATTGGGCGCTCTTGCAAGTTCAAGGATATTTGAGCAAATAATTCGTGATTAAAAAATTGGTAATTTCATAGGATTTTCTCGTATATTTAGCATCAGGTAAGTCCCTATTCAGTGTCCATCAGTAATCTGCTAACATTTTGCTGAAATTTCCAAATGTAAAATGTCTCGGTCGAAAGGCTCATTGTGTTCATCTCTAGCAGCGCAGAGGTTTGGTGGGAAAAGGCAAAGTGTGAGTCGAGAAAATAATTTTTTAAATTCATATTGAAGCCCATTTTTTGGCGCTATTTAATTTGATAAGCCACAAGATCGTGATAATTTTCAGCCATGATTTTTCCTAAAAAATGTTCACATACATTTCTGAATGCGTTCCACGTGCTTTTTTCCGTTGACCACAATTGCTGTTGAAATTCCGAATCCTTCCTTCAGTGCTTTCCTAAACTGTGCCCCAAAACAAATTCCTTCTTTGATCTTTACATTACTTAATTGGGGGACTTTTTGTTTCAAATAAGTAAAACCAGCATCATTTTTGTCCATGGCTTTCACAAAATTTAAACAAGTCCTTATTTAATATGCAGAGGTGAAAAAAGAATATTTTTTTTTGATCGGCCAAAAGCTGACTAAGGACATTTTTGGATCCAGGAACAAGTTCTTTACGTTCCGGACAATTTTTTTCGAGTAATAATTTTTTATGTCTCTGATATCCCACTCGCAGATGAAGCACAACATTTCGTATAGCCAAGCTGTAAGCCTAGTAAAATTGCAATTACTTTTAAGTGGCCACAATTTTTCCATTTATATTTATGGTAGTGATTTTTTTCTAAAAGCAATTGTGTATTCTCGTGAGATTCTTTCATTTCAGTTTCATGAGTTAACAGTATTAATGGGAGCCCATTGCCATTATGTAAGCGATATATTGCCATTGCCATTGTCTTTAAAATAACCTAGGAGGAATAAATGAACAAACACTAATCATCTGTGTTAAATTCAAAATTAATAGTATCCATAAGAGAGAGAGAGAAAACATTGCAAAAAGCAAATTGTTTTCTGGAGAAAAAATCAAAGCAAATTCGTTATGGCGAGATATGGATATCAACAGTTTTGTATTTGGATCCAGCAATTTCCAACCATTTAATCGTTGTCCTAAGATTTCACCCTGCTATTTGGATAAAATTTAAATCGTGGACTAGATCATTTAAATCCTCTTGCTTCATAAAATGAGGTCCATCAGATGTACTCGGTCCAAACTTTGGATCCTTCAAGTTTCCGAATCTTTCATTATCACGTTCTTGATTACTTTCTGAATCTTTGATAAGATTAACATATTCCTTGGTTCCGGCACTTGTAAATTTTCGGAGAGAGGAAACGGCAAATTTGTCTGGATATATTACTGTGTGTTTTGACTTCGTTTTAATTCCTTTCATTTTTTCAGCAAAAATAACAGGCTGAAAAAGGATTTGCCGAATCATGGGGATGGAAAATTCCTTTTGACGTTTTCCCTTAGTCCAACCATTAAAAAGCCCTACACTGGTGCAACACAACACATGGGAAGCCCATCCTTCATCTTGGCCACCCAACAGGATGTCAAAATAAAGCTTACAACACTGTGTGACAAAGGTAGTAATTTTCCGCCTTTGAGCCTTAAAAGTAATTTCACCGTGTACATAACAAAAGTCATCAGGATGGTTCAAGCACTATCTAGGCCTGATCAATGCTCAGCGATTACATTGTAATAAGCTAAAATTTCCTGCGAGCAACAAAATTCTCAAAAAATCTTCAGATAAAACAAACGTCTTCACGCACCGACAGCTGGTAACATGTTGATGTGAAGTGGCAGCTGAGTCAGCATTGCCTTGAACAAAACGATTGGATATTACAATTTTAAACATATTTTGACAGGACGACATCGTAGGACAACATGTTTAGGCAGGAAAGTTTTATTTTCACTTCCTCATACTATAACGATATATGAATGCATTAAATTACTACTTTCGTAAAAGCAAAAATATATATAAAGCTATCCTTAATAAACCAGATGTGATCATCATCACTGGTCAACAATCCTAGGATTGGTTTGACGCAGCTCTCCACTCAGTTCTCCTATCAGCTAATCTTTTCACTCCTACGTATTTCTTCTCTTTCACATCTCTCTTTACTTGTTCCATATATTTTGTTCGAGGTCTTCCTTTTCCATTCTTGCCTTCCACCTGTCCTTCGACGATTGTCTTCATCAGGCCATCATGTCTCAAGATGTGGCCTATAAGGTTGTTCCGTCTTCTTATTAAGGTTTTCATGAGGCTTCTCTTCTCTCCTACCCTTCTTAGGACTTCCTCGTTACTAACTCGGTCGATCCATTTGATTTTCATCATTCTTCTGTAGCACCACATTTCAAAGGCCTCTATCCTTGCTTTCTCCGCTGCGGTCATTGTCCATGCCTCACTTCCGTATAGGAGCATACTCCAGATGTAGGTTCTTATAAATTGTTTCTTTACATCCATATTTAAGTTTCCCGCTGTAAGCAGGTCTCTCTTTTGGTGGAATGCTCTCTTCGCCTGGGCTATTCTGCTGATAATTTCTTTCTTGCTTCTCCCGTCACTAGTTATCTTGCTTCCCAAATAACAGAATTAGAAAGAATAAAAGCACAGATTCGGAATCAGCGCGAAAAATACGTATAAGATCATTCAACAGCGTCTCTATTACAAAATCTATGTTGACCTACCTAAACAATTATCAATTTAAAAGGTTATGGTTCGGCAATTGCGATTGAAAATTTCCCCTATGATATGCTCATGATTGCTACAAATTTAATTGACGACACAATTTTTCGAGGTAAATTCCATTCCGAGGAAACAAAATTAACATTTTATTTTTTCTATCCAGTGGCAAAAATCTTATTTTCTGCGATTTGATACCTCACTTTCTTTTCAATTTATTTGAAAACCAATTTTGTAAAATTAAAACAATGCATGAAATTTTGGTATTTATTACTTAAGAAAATATTAAAGGGTCAAATAAAATATCTAAATTTATGTGGACAAAAAAATGAAGGACAAAAAATATAGTCCAATGAATTCACACTTCACTTGGGACAATATCTCTCCTTTTATTAAATTCGAAATCTCAGCAGCACTTTGATGTATTATAACATGTCAGCATCAACATTTCCGGTTGAACACCTAGGTCCTCATCGGTCACTTCTCAGGTGGAGGTCTTCTCCGATTTTTCAATGCCTCATTACCATCCCTGTTGCGTTTCTCCGAGTAGCACACGGTACTTCAATTTTTATCCATCCTTCGCTATGTTTCCGCTGCTGTTAAGCCTGACTCCAATATGCTGAATACTTTTCCCTCTTTCGCCTATCGACAAAGGTATCTTCAATCAAGATAGGAAAATATCCTTCTCGATCGGAAGGAAAACGCGTTCTGGCAATGTGCACTGCAGTCCTTCCGGAAAAGCTAAAACTTCTTCAAAATCAATTGCTTTCAGATACGTGGCCCATCGAATATTCTCGTTGACTCTCTTGTTTACCTTAAGAGAAAGCTTGCTATGGCCCATAGTGATTTTTGTCGTTTCGATGAGATATGCGAAGGAAAATTCAGAGGAGCGTTCCCAATGTGCGTAAACGATGCCGTCGAGTGCGCCCCAATTCTACGGAGTCCATCGCGAGTCATGCTTTGTGTTGCGGGAGACTCAGTAGTCGCCTATTAGGACGACGAAGGTAGGAAATGGTTTGCCTCGTTTGAATTTCCCTCACTGATCAAAGAAGAACAAACCACTGGAAAGGAAACCCACGAACCCGCGGAGCGACAGTGGCGACACAAAATTTGTTGAGATACTTTTTTCCTCCATAGTACATCGCGTGGTTTGCGTTCGACGTTGAATCCCTGCACGCACATTTGAGACTAGGTCCTGGCACTGTAGCTCAACATTGCGTAAAATTACGTGCAAAAAAGTGCGAAAACGGATCTAAAACAGCCTGTCCACGAAACAGGGACAGGCCACCCTTTATTCCTGCCTCCCCACTGTAGTTGTTCGCCTTTGCAAAACTCTCTAGCAAAGGAGAAACATGTAATGGCGTGTGCCACAATGGGACCATTTCTCGCGATTGGGCCATGACTCTCGCCATGACAAACCACAAAGTAACAACCGGTGGCCCAGCAGGATCAACCTGCGATCAAGCAGAGGACGGAGATTGGCACTGCTAGTTTTGCTAATAAATTTTATAACATTCAATTTAATTGGATTAATCAAAGTAGATTATACAGTAAGATTTTAATGGGAAAATTTATTATTGTAACTATTAAGTACATTATATCGCTGATTTTATTTCAGATGCAGGCAGTTTTATACTGTATCATTTGACTATTTTCTCCTCACTTTGAAAGCGATTAGGGAGCCGTAGGTAGTCGTTGTTTGCGAGCATTTATATTCCGCTGTAATGGTATGTGGCAACAGCCTTCCCAGTGTTTTCTTTCCTTGCTATTTCATCCTCGTGAAGACCAAGGCCACCGCGCGCTATTCTTTCCGGATCAAAAATTTAAGTCGGCATTGTTTACCTTCAGAAACATCATTCACAGCAAGGTGTGGCTTAAGGGATATTTTCTTTCATTGATAAGGGCATTAAAACTTGGACTACAGGACGTGTTCAAACTTGGGCACACATCTCAAATTCCTCGCCAATTGTGTCCACTGGACGAATATGACTTTTTTTATTTAGGGGCATTCCATTGCGCATATATGGGCATATTTTTAGATGAATCTCTACGCCATGAATTTTGTAAAATCTGAAAATATGCAGGAGTAGGTGGGCAGAAACCTGCTTCACGGTGATCTTAGGTGCGTGGTATGAGAGTTGCCTGCACTAATATATATTTCCATCGATTCGACCGTTTCGGAAAACCTCATTCATTAGCCATATATTCCGTGTGCATACTGCTGAAAGATAAATTCATTGTATGTTATGATTTGAAATGTAACCGCCGTTGCGATCAACGCTTTAAATATTAACTGAAAATTAATAATTTAAAATTTAGCTAACTATTTAATTTAACCGTTATGTTTTTAAAAGACTTAACTTTTATTCGTTGACATGTTTTATCAACTGATTCAAAACTTAACTTCAGTGAATTTAATTCTTTAAATTTTGTTCACTATAGATCCGTTCGAATTTCGGCATGAAGGTGGTCCAACAGGCAAGGGTGAACATTTCAAACGGTTCAACTACCGAAAGTTCACCTCCATTTAACAGTGAGACGAAAAGCCGGATCCATTTTTTTTTCAATTTAAACATCAACCTGCTTACTTCCATTAGCCAGGACGCACTGCCAATCGCAGTAAATAAATACACCTTAGTCAAGTATAATACGGGTCATGAGCGCAATGCGAAAGGATGCTAAGTGCTGGGGGAATTCTTTTTTCATTCAGGCGAGGACGGATCATACCAATTTTGAAATGAGGCTGTTATTAATGCTTAGTTAACATCAGGTAAGCACATGATTATGACGCCGCTGCTTTGAAACTATTGCCACCTTTAAATAAATTGGTGGAACGCAACAAAGTTTTTCATTTCATTAACGTTCACGAAATTGTAATTATTTCAATTGCCATAATAAGTGTTCGTCTTCCACCGTCTCACTACAACGGCAAGGTGAGCTGATATGTACTTTATTCGCGTCACCAAATCAGATATTCTGATTGGTTTCTCATATTGCTTGTCCATTTGTTGGAAAATCTCACTCGCAAATACCTTTCTATGTATTCCGCGTATAGTGTCAATATTTATCGTCACCAATATTTTGGGATGACAAATTTGCGCTACTGTTACTATGGTGTGATTGCGCAAGTGGGAAAATGAAGCCATAGGTATATTGTACAGTTGTGAGGGGATAATGGTATCAGGGCGGAGTCAGTGTGTGGTCTGACATTCAATGTTGTATTTAATGTTCACGTTTTCCGATTGGTGCAAATCGACGAAATACAGAATATGACCACAGAGATATCTCCTCAAATTTTACGTCAAATGCAAATTAAATGAGAATGTGGAGACTTTTTTCAGGAGTAGATGGAATTTTGGATAAGGCGAAGTAAGGAGGTAGGGTTTACAAGCCAACCAGTGAGTTTAGGGAATTTAAGAGATATTACTTTACTTACAACATTTTGTTCTATGGTTGTCCCCTAGAAATTGTTAAGCTTACGCTAATGAGTTAAACCCTCAAGTTCTGAGCCCATGAAGTTGTCTCTTTGTAATATCTATAACTTTCCGATGCTTTCGCGATAAAAAATGGTCTCTCATTTAGTAGCCACTGAGGATCAATTAAGGTAAGGTGTGTGTATTGATTTCAAATAATCTTACCACTTTTATTTTTCCCCCGAAAATGTTATCGCGTATTACTTAGATTCTCGGAAAAAGACGCATCGGACATGAATTTGGCGTTGCGTGGTCGCCCCACTGCGCCACGCGCTGTTGCCTTGCGTCTCTCTCTAATTGTGGGCTAACGGTCGCAGGATACCTACTATTAAATGGACAAAATTTCGTTCTTAAGATTCATAGCTCTGCAAAATCTACTGGTTATGAATGTAAAATGAATCATTCATAGATTTCCAAGCCACATCTCCATTAAAGGCCATGATGTGAGAAACTAGGGTTGAATTAGATGTCTCAAATTTTGTGGGTCTTATTTTGAGACAGTTCCACGACTGTTTTTGAATGAGGAAATTTTCCCCGAAATAAATCTATAAATTCCATTCCTTTTTCCGAAAAGGGTTCTCCCTCAAGAAAAGCCATTAATTTCCTTGATCAGTAAGAATAAAATAGCCAATGCTTGTATTCTCTGCCATCGCCAGGGTCCTCCCTCCCCAAGGAACATTGACGAATTAAGGGTCGGGGAGGGGATAACAATTAAGGGTGTTCTACCTACTCTCATTTAGGCCCTGGGTGCCTTCGAATATTTTCCCCTCACAACCAGGTCATCCACATCAACATTAGAGTAATGGAGGAATGGGCCTCTGTTGCCACCCTTCGACTTGGTTTACAAATATCGATGCTGATTGGTAGAGCGACACGAAATCCGAGGGGCAATCATTGGGACAGATAACGGAAAAGTATATTCGTGATTATGTCATCTATCAAACGCATAAATTTTCAGTTCTATTCTTCGAGAGCACAAAAATTACATCGCACATCTCGGAAATAAATGGATCGCCTGCACTCATCGCCTTGCTGCGAACCTTTTTAAAAACAAAATAGTGTGAGCCCAAAATGTCGACAAAACTCAAGCTTTCACGGATGGAATGGGCCCTCCGCCATGTAATGAAATGACTGGCGATATGGCTGCCGTGGCGAAATGAGTATATATGGGGTTGATTGTTGCATGAAATCGCCTATTTGTCTCACGCTCTCTGTGATTGCGCATTATAACTTGTTATTGCATTGTCACGGAACTAATGGGGAACTTGCATGATTTTTTTTATTTAACAGGCGGACGGAAAATTATTTTCTGAATTAAGCAAAGAAAACTGCATGTAAATCTGAATTTTCCTTCGCGAAATATTCAATGATAAATATAACGAATTTTAAAGCGCGCCAAAAACTCCCTCCCCCACAAGCCACTGCAGGCGAAGCCTCGATGACGTCATAGGTGCCTAAACATCACACGAAGCAATTGTTCTACATCTACATCTACAAATTACCCTGCGAGCCACCTCTAGGGTGTTTGGCAGGGGGTGATCAATCACCAGCATGCAGCATGCATTTGGACTCCCACATGCACACCACACCGTCCAAGAAACGTCCCGTATAATAACAAACTATACTACTATATGCTGTTAGAAATAGAATATAGAATAGAAATTCAGAAACATGCAGTAAGTTTTACATAGGTTAGTGGGCTACACTACAAGTCATGCAATCTATTTACGCGTTCTATTGCTGCCGTTATAATCTCTTATTGATCGTGGAAAAAATGACATTCGGAATCTGTCTGTTCTGCAATCTATCTCTCTTATTTTATTTATATGATCTGATCTTCCGTAGTACGTTGGCGTACGCAAGATATGGTTAACTTCGTCAGAAAATACACTGCTCTTGAATTTATCTAAAAGGTTTAGTCTATTTTTCAATCTACGGTCCGACAGAGATTCCCATCCGAGTTTATCTAAGAGGTCAGTTACACTAACAAGACTATCGTAACGACCTTTCACATACCTGGCAGCTCTTCTTTGCACGCGTTCTAACTCTGTTATTAAGCCTTTTTCATGAGGGTCCCAAACACTGGCAGCGTATTCCAAATGTGGTCTAACGAGGGAAAAGTAGCTAATTTCTCTCACTTTGTCGTCGCACTTTCCTAATATTCTTTTGACAAAACCCATTTTACGATTAGCTTGACCGGTTATTTCTCGAATATGTTTATTCCACGATAGATCATTATTGAGTCTAACCCCTAGATATTTCACAGATTCAACTGCCTTTAACTGCGCGCCCCGAATGACATAGTTACGCTGTAGGGAGTTATTCTTCTTCCAGAAATTCATTACGACGCATTTTTCCAAATTTAATTCTAACTGCCAAGCATCGCACCAAGCTTGGATAGCAGCAAGGTCATTCGTTAGTTCATCTATATCTTTGCTGGAACGAATTTCTCTGTAAACTACAGCGTCGTCTGCAAATAATCGTAACTTACTCTGCACTACTTCGCCAATGTCGTTTATATAAAGAAGGAATAGGAGTGGGCCAATGACACTACCCTGAGGAACGCCAGAAGTCACTCTAACCTCATTGGAGACTGCACCGTCTAATACTACTCTTTGGACGCGGTCGCTCAAAAATTCTCTTATCCAGGAAATGACATCTTCGTCTAGACCATAAGATTTCAGTTTTAATATTAACTTTCCGTGGGGTACTTTATCAAATGCCTTTTTGAAATCAAGAAAAATCGCGTCTACTGGAATGTTGTCTTCCCCGGAGACTAAAATATCGTGGGCGAAAAGCGCTAACTGAGTTTCGCACGATCTGCTTTTCCTGAATCCATGTTGATTTCCCATTAATAAGTTTTGCGCGTCTAGGTGTTTCATTACCGAGCTGACTACGATGTGTTCAATGACTTTGCAAGAGATGGACGTTAAAGATATCGGCCTGTAATTAGATGGCTGTTCCTTGTCTCCACTTTTAAATATAGGCGTTACATTAGCGATTTTCCAGTCATTAGGTACTTCGTGTTGCTTGATGGATTTACTGAATATTAACTGCAAGTAGGGGGCAAGTTCTGAGGCTAGTTCTTTATATACACGAGAACGGATTTCGTCTGGACCAGGTGATTTATTTGGACTAAGCGATTTCAATATATTTTCTATTCCGAGCATACTAATGTCAATAGCTGGCATCTTATGAATACAGGGATTGTCATCGGTCCCGGGTGAGTTTTCGGAAGGCTCCGTGAACACGCTCTTAAAGTAGGAATTTAATAAATTGGCTTTATCGTAACTGCTTGTCAACACATCTCCATTGTCGTTTCTCAGCGAACATACGGTAGATCGTTTACCTTGAACTTCCCTAACATATGACCAAAATGCTTTTGGGTTATCCTGTAACTGCTCTACTAGTGTTTTTCTTTTAAAATTCGTGAACGCATTCCTGAACGCTTCCTTCGTGGCGGCTTTGTTGTGACTGGTGATGGTTTTCCAGGTTTACACCGCGTTGATACATGTTTTGCGGACGACAGTTTCGGGCGCGTTCCAGCTCCCGTCTTCGGGTCCAAATGATTTGCAGATCTGTGATCCTTATTTATTTACAGCTAGTCAGACGGATGTTGATTTTTAATTCCATTGTTGGAAAAGCCGTTTGAAAGATGAGGATAAAGGATAGCCGTCTTCCCTATTGAAGTTATTTGGGTGACTCGCTATTTCAATCGCCTCCCTTATCAGCCTAGGGAAATATTTATTTTCCCTGGCGATGATTTTCGATTCCTTGAAAAGTATGACGTGCCCAGGTTCCGACCATGCATGCTCTGCAACCGCAGAGAGACGAAAATTTTTCTTTTCGGTTGCCTTAAGATGTTCATTTATTCTGCATTTGAGGGATCTAGATGTTTGCCCGATGTATGATAAACCACAGGAACACGTTACTTCATACACTCCTTCATAGATATCTGATGGATGACGATCTTTTTCACTCCGGAGGAGGTCAGAGGTCTTCTTCAAACTTATAAATCGCGTCAGAACGTCATGTTTGGTGAGAACTCTAGCAATTCTTTCCGACGTTCCAGCCAAGTATGGCAAGAGAGCATGTGCCTTTGCCTTTTGCTGGTCTTCCTTTGCAATGTCCAAGGCCACATCTCTTTTATCTTCTTCCCTACGCGCGATTTTTTGAATCAGTACCCGATCGTAGCCATTTTCTTGGAGCGTGGTAAGGAGGTGTTGTTTCTCTCTAGCGAGCGAATAAAAAAAATCGCGCACTGATTCAAAAAATCGCGCGTAGGGAAGAAGAGAAAAGAGATGTGGCCTTGGACATTGCAAAGGAAGACCAGCAAAAGGCAAAGGCACATGCTCTCTTGCCATACGTGGCTGGAACGTCGGAAAGAATTGCTAGAGTTCTCACCAAACATGACGTTCTGACGCGATTTATAAGTTTGAAGAAGACCTCTGACCTCCTCCGGAGTGAAAAAGATCGTCATCCATCAGATATCTATGAAGGAGTGTATGAAGTAACGTGTTCCTGTGGTTTATCATACATCGGGCAAACATCTAGATCCCTCAAATGCAGAATAAATGAACATCTTAAGGCAACCGAAAAGAAAAATTTTCGTCTCTCTGCGGTTGCAGAGCATGCATGGTCGGAACCTGGGCACGTCATACTTTTCAAGGAATCGAAAATCATCGCCAGGGAAAATAAATATTTCCCTAGGCTGATAAGGGAGGCGATTGAAATAGCGAGTCACCCAAATAACTTCAATAGGGAAGACGGCTATCCTTTATCCTCATCTTTCAAACGGCTTTTCCAACAATGGAATTAAAAATCAACATCCGTCTGACTAGCTGTAAATAAATAAGGATCACAGATCTGCAAATCATTTGGACCCGAAGACGGGAGCTGGAACGCGCCCGAAACTGTCGTCCGCAAAGCATGTATCAACGCGGTGTAAACCCGGAAAACCATCACCAAATAACTAACCGCGGAAGCCTCCGTAATAATTGTTGTGACTGTTTGTAATAGTTGCCAGCCGTTGTGAGAGCTTCGTTTGTGAGACGTGTTGATTATCTTCTATTTAAAGCAAAATATCCGACGATAGAGGCTCGGAAGCCCTCATATTTTGTATTATCTATAATATTAATATCTGAGTAAGGGCGTAAAAAATAAAACTGAAGCAGTTAAACGAAAAATTTTATAATACCTAAATAATATCGTTCTAAGAGTCTGAGCCACGGCCGTTGGATGTTGGATACGTTACTTGTAAGTTGATGTTATCAACGGCATATCATTCATTTAAGTATGTAATTAGAACAATTTTGATGTTTACTAACGTCCGCTATGCTTTTATATACAATTAATTCATCCATTTATTCGTAGGTACCGAGGAATTAGTCGTTTAGGACTACGTGTGCATGTATTATGAGGTGAATTCCACTCATGGTAACTTTTGCTCGCTCATAGGAACATTTTTTGTGCCAAAATAGTGTTATTTTCAACGTGACATCTCCCGTGAAGCTATTGCTAATAATCACAGTGCCAGTGGTTGTAATGCACAAAGTTTGACATAGTTGAAAAATATCGGCCAAGAGTTATCACAGTTCAATCGTGATTGAATTGTAAAAAGAGCTAGTACGCTATCGATAAATGTCTAACAGTAGTGTAAAATTTGTCAGTGGCGTGTTCACCTCCGTTGTTCACCGTAAGAGTCTGTGACTATGTCTATGACATTTCACGATCAAGCTATCAAGATCAAAGCTGAGTGTGAAGTTTGTTTTTCTATCATATCAACGAATAGTAGTGAGAAAAGTCGCCTCTGTCACTTGCGTTGGCTAATTTAAGGCTTTAAATCAGTGAATAAATAGTAGTTTTCACCATAACGAGCTCTGTTATGAGTTGTACGGGATCATCATAAGAATGTGACGGTGACTTCCAGTTTTTGATGAGAGTATTTGCCTATTTCCCACTATATTTTTATGGTATATGCTAGTATATTGTTTATGGATTTACCTATATTATTGGAATAGGTTGAAGCTTGTGTGTGTGTGTGTTGGCAGCGGAACAGATTCGCGATCTCACATGTGGACTGTGTGCAGTCTGTTTTGCTGTGAATTCGTACCTTACAACGGATAGGACTACCTTCTCCCCTAATACGGCGTTGCCATATTCAACAGCACAGCTCGTACGCTTACGATCGTTATCCTCCAGTATTACAAGTTTCTTTAACATCTCTATTTTCCGCCGATGTATAGCAATAATTTGTCATAAAAAATTCTTTGAGGGTCGTGGCATCAATTTTTGGTGTCCTAAAAAAAGGCTGGCGTCCTGATACCCCCTGCCGGCTTTTAGGTAGCTTGCAGGGTATTATGTAGATTTAGATGAATTTCAGGTGTACTATTTGAACGAGCGGCAAAGTTGTCATCCATTTTTCTGATAACTAAAATATACGAAGTGAAACGCTTGTCCTTCATCATCCCGATGTCGCATTATTAAAATATTAATATCCCAAGTAATAATCGAGGCACAATAGCAAAAGAAAAACTTGCCCAAGAATAACAGAACAAAATAAAGTGACGATGAGCGGCTAAATACTCGCTCAAAACAAATTTTACAGCATGCGCTAAGCGTATTTCCCAACTCCCTACGGTTGTTTAGGCACCTATGACGTCACGCCTGGCCTCGGCAACGCTCGGGTGTCTTCGCGCAGAGGTCGTCTCAGAGAAATTTTTCTCGATTTTTAAGTCAATTTTTTTTAATTTCTTTTGATGATGAGTGGAGAAACTTTAGCTATTTTTGCGAGCTACTGTATCCATTTTACTTATTCAAAATACTTTTGGGAGCAATCGACGACCCATGCAAGTTCCCCATTCTTCAATTCAATGCGATTCAAAGAGCGTATGTTGCTGTGCTGCACGCGATGGATCCCTTTTCACGCCACTTTTTCAATTACTTCCGCCCTTTGTTTGTCCGTTGCCATAGGAATCCGTGATTCGCCAAATATGCGACGATTTCCGGCGTCTAATCTGGCACTAGTCCTGTATCACTGTGGTCACGGCTCTCCTTCACAATTGTTAGCCCCAAACGAACATCCGTGATACTTTCGTGATGCAATACGCTTCTGCTGCTCACTGGCCACAATTGTGCAATGTGCATCGCTCCAATATGTTAAATGCTAAGGAGTCAGATAAAGTGAGAGATCTGAGAGTCAAAATATCTTCAAACCAATCGCGGGGAACAAAAATAACAACAAATCGTGGCAAGGCCTGAAGAAGCCAGGATTCGTCGAGGGAACTCTCGAGGGATTTTAGTCGGATGATTAAGGAAAATAGTGGTGCCATTTCGTACTCGTCCGGCCACATCTTGAATATGCAACGAGCATGTGGAAGCTTATTCCGTGATCTTAATAAAGTCAAAGGAAAGCTGCACGATTCGTTAAAAACTGCTACTGGCGTACAGAAAGTGTTAAACAATTGTTAAGCGAATCAGGCTGGGAGCCACTGGAGACTCGTAGGCTGCGCGCTATGCTTGTTAGATTGCTTGAGAAATAAAGTACAGATATATTTATGATCGACGGGGAGAAATTCATGACTGAGCCCAAGGAGATTATGTTACTATTGTTATTCAAAATTTATGATCGAGCCTCTCTAGATCGATCGTCAGGAACTATAAATTAAGAGAGATACTTTTCCGAACGGATAGGTATTGAAATTCGTTTTCCACCGACAAATAAGAGACATGCCTAAATCAAAGTCGGACTTAGTGGTCAAATATCTCCAGCGTGCAACTTCTTTCTTTTTAGGCAAACGCCTGGTGGGTGAACAGTGTTAGTTATGGCCCTTAGTTAGTTAGTACTTAGGGCCCTTGGGGCACGGGTTGCCGTTATTTTAAAGTAACCAAATTTTAACACGTGAATATAAACACCATTTGGATCATTTTGAGACCAGGAAAACATAACTTTTCGCAATTCTGAAAAATAAGGGCCGGCCTAATGCACACCCACCGCCACACACCTTTTGGCGGCTTACGGGGAGGCACGTAGATGTGAATGAAAGAACTGAGTTTTGCAGATGACACACGCATTCGTTCCAGATAAACTGAGTCATCAACTATTTGCAAGCAGTCTTAAATATGGTGATTCCAGGAACCCATTTCCGGATTACTAAATGCGATTCACAAAGCGATAAGACGAAAATTATTTCACGAATTCTTTCGTGAGTAATAGGGTAGTAATGTGAGTTATTGTATGCCAAGAAAGTGATCTCATTCCTTTCTTTAGAATATTGCACATATGTTTTGGTCGTTGACGTGATTATTTAAAATATCTATAAATATTTAAAATAGCTATCTTCCTTTCGATATTGAAATTTCAAATCCCCCCTCAATTTTATCTCTTCCTTTTCTTTTATGTCGTATGTGGTTGCGCCAATAGAAATAATTAACGCGGATTTAACTGGCTATCGACCATCAGATTTGGTCGATATTGGATTATCGTGAAATATTCGGAAAGCGCAGAGCTAAGTCATGTTTCATTCGTCTTTTTCGCATGCTTTGTCACCACCAGTCGTGAATCATAAAAGATGACGTTCGGGGTGAAAACATTATTTATATAATATTGGTATGGAGAAGAAGTACATCAAGGCATTGAAGGAACAAGTCGGCTCCATGTAAATGCCACGCTTAAGACTGATTGCTGTTACGATTGGCGGTGGCGTTCAGAACATGAATTATTTTCCATGAACCGGCCTTCTACATAATCTTTCCGACCAGATCAATCCTCAAATCGCTCAATGGCCGAATTATTTTCTAGAAATAGATCCAGGAGTGACATTGCAGAAGTGGACATTGGACGCGTAGGTAGGTATTCCTCCTCTGAGCCTTGATCGCACGTGCACAAGGCCGAATGGCACTCCATCAATCGGATGATTCTAAAAATCTGTTTTCCAGATATGAAAACGTTTTATTCTCTTCCTTCAATCTTATCGTGAGTCCTATTTTAACCGTTGCGCTATAAAACTAGGAAGTTGGGATTCATTAATCTTGTCGCGACCAATTGTCAACTCCCCTTTATTTACGATTGGAAAATTGAAAACCAACCAAATGCACACGTCTCAAAGCATATGCTTCGACACAGTCCACCATTAGTGATGCGACCCCACTTTGTATGCTATTAAGAGCATACTAAAGTGCTATGTGCTGTATGATTACGAGGCAGCCTAGAGGACCCTGTTGATGCGATTGAAGGTTCAACGGCACCTATATCACTACGGGCGTAATAGCATTTCCTTGAACGGCTATATTAAAAATGCTATTTGGAAGGCAAGAGGAAAAGACAGCCACAAATCGAAGTGAAATATAGTCTACTAAAATATATTTTGACTTCGTGGCACTTAAATGCAATGCAGCAGTGTGCCATTCGCAAATTGAATGCAAGTCACGTGACCCGAAATCCATGTTGCTATAGAGACGCTCAAGCTATATCGGGACTCAAGTAGTGACGTCACCCACCTACCTCCACTTCATCTAAGGTCAGAGCAGGTTTTTTTGCTCTTCAATCTCGATTTTTTAAAAGTGTAACTTCAGTGGCTTATTGTATTTGCAACAGATAGCAATAAAACGTTTAACGCTGGGATTGACTCTCATTAGATAAAAAGTTTCGCTAGTAAACCACCCATCGCTCAAATTTGACCTTGCAATAACTCCATTCAAAAATGAAACAATATTTCTGATAAGCCGGTAGTGGGCGTGCACTTTCTTTTGCCGCGGTGCGAGTTTACGCGCGCAGCGCCCTGGCGGTGGTTTTGGCAAATATCTAGAGTTGAAGGGGGGACTCGAATTACCCCTTCCACCTCAGAAATTCAGTAGCAGCCTCAGCAACAGGTGGGTCTCTCCGGCGACCGTAGCAACTTCTCCACGTCCGTCGGGAGTGAATTCCTTGGAGAGCAGCATTGTGCATTGTTGTGGTGGTGCTTCGCGATTGGTCTGTAAGGGAGAGGATGTCATCGGCGGATAGAGGCCATTGGGGCTCCCCCCTCGAGTTCATCTTCTCGTGCCTCAGTTACGCCGTTGGACTTGGAAACGTGTGGCGATTCCCGTATATTTGCTACAAAAACGGTGGAGGTGAGACAAGGATTCCGCATGGTGCGAATGAAAGTGAATCATATCTTTAGATACAGCCCACGAATTTTAATTATAATATTAATTGATCAGTCGGCCACCAAATGTTTTATCACTCACCGCCCATTCGCACAATGGGTTTACAACAGTCGCCACTCGCGCCGCTGGTGGGCGCAGCGATCCGATTTTCGCCGCTATAGTTATGATTTTTTAAACGAAATTTATATTCGCGATGACGTGGTCCATCGAATGCGTTTCATTTCAATGCTATTCCTCCTTTTCCGTTCTTGCAATCTACTTGTCCCTCGACTATTATCTTCATCAGGCCATCGTGTATCGTCGGCCTCCGTGGCGGCGGGAATAAGTCCTCGCCTACCATACGGAAGGCCGCGGGTTCGAGTGCCGCCTGGGTAAGTTGCCCCTTCCAGTACATGGTTGTAGGTGATTGTCAGTTGTTGTTTGCCCAAAAAACTCTCGATGTAAAGACCTCATTGTGCTGTTTTCGGTAGTAATTGAGATGGATGTGTGGTCAATGAGGATGTTACATCTTCTTACTTAGGTTTTCATGAGGCTTCCCTTCTCTCATACTCTTCCTAGGACATCCTCATTCTTTACTTGGTCGATCTATTTGATCCTCATTATTCTTCTATAGCTCCTAATTTCGAAAGTCCCTACCCATGATTTCACCGCTGCTGTGATTGTCCATGCCTCACTTCCCACGAGAAGCATACTCCAAATGCAAGTTCTGATAAATTTTTGTCCTTACTAATACATATGTTCTTCTTCATTTAGCCTAATCGACAGTGGATGATGATTTGGCTTATGTGAACGAATAAAGCAATACCTATGTTATAGTTCTATTAGTGTGTGAGTGCACGTAATTGCTTTCTAGTACCTAAGTACGTATTTGAGATGCATTGTGTTTCCGATGCGCGGCTGATTTCAGTGTCTCCCGGAGAATTGAGTGCACTAAGGGTAAATTATCTTCATTTCTATGCTCTTCGTTTGCTTTTCATTGCTTTAAAAATTATTAGACCGTAATATCGTATCAGGATGAACAATAGAGATGACAGTAAATATCCGTGACTCAGATTTCATTCCCGATACCTAGCTTTAAAATATTGCCATTTATCTAAGCTTAGGGTGAAGTCCATAATTATAAACTTACATTTCAATACTTCAGAGTATAATTTACATTTATCTATTTCTAAAATGTTGTTACCAAACACAACTACAAGATCCCTAACAACTAAAAACAAGCATCCATGTTAATACATAGAATATTAATTTTTAATGGGAAATTGGCATTGTAAATTGTTTCAACCATGGTCCTACTATAGGGATCGTGGTCCTTGTATAGGAATTAAACAATAGCCGTTCGTTTATATCACGTAACTATCCGTTGCAAATTCCGTCCCCCAAGTATGGAGACGAATTTCCCTAAGATTTTTTAAAACAATGCACACCTGATTAAAGATCTTTTGATCCTGCATTGACCGAACTGTTTCAAAATGCATGCACACTGTTTCAAAATCAATCTTCTGCAGAACGATAACAGCAAATTGCCACTGCACACAAAGTATTGAAATTGAGTGGATTTTTTAGTCGCAATCATGTATTTTCTATTGTTCACTTCTCAATTCCATAATTTATTTACTCTAGAGGTGTTTTCTTCCACAAATCACGGTTCGAACCAGCAAAACACGGTTGCAAATCATGTGGAAATAAATGACGAGGACACTGCGCTTTCCAAAGTGGTACTCTTCTCCCCACACAAATCTTCCCGTTCATTCAAAATCGACCAAACTTCTTCGCGCTAGTTTCAATTCAAGTGGTAATACTCGCAATAATTGTTTCTATGCAGTGGCTGATACAGAAAAAACTCAAGGGGGGGCGCAACATATCTTGAGTTGTCTTTACTTTTATCGTAATAAAAGATGATCAAGTCACAGGCAAAGTATATGACAATTTTATTTAAATTGATTATAAACATGTAAAAGACAATGCCATCTTATGATATAAAAATGTTACAATTGTGGTTTTGCAATGTTCGGTAATACAGGCGGACCCGCAAGGGGGGGGGGCGCGCGCGCCCCCTGCGCCCCCCATCTGTATCCGCCACTGTTTCTATGCACGACGTCATTGACGACCAGGGACTGGATTCATCTCACGCTAAGTGCGATGATTTACTGTTGATTTTTTTCTGTAAAGTGGCCATAGAGTTTCATATTATTAGGCTCATTAAGGTTTTAGTTAGCGATAAAACAGTGACAAATCGTATTTTTCGTATCGGAGTCAATTGCGTATCGTACCCTCTTCTTACTCTTTGAGTTAATCGTCATGATTCCACTTTCATGCTTTAGTTATGCAATATCGTTTTGCGTTTATTTTGGTTTACAAGCATATCTAACTGCCGGAAGCCAATCGTAAACGACGGGGTGCACTGTTTTGCAGAGCAGCCCCCGAGGGTCGCTTGAGATACCGCTACCCAAATTCAGGCCCAAGAAAGGTTGCAATGACCGCCGTCAGGGCTTGGAGGCACCCCTGCCCACAAATCGAGGACGTAATGTGGGCTGCGTGGTCACAATCAGTGTCTCACAGTCCGAGTTCGCTTTCGCGCACTCGCAGACACCCAATCGCAGTTGATGAAATGAATGCGGTTGGTGGAAGGATGAGAGATGCAACGAATATTCCTCACATTGAATTTCTCCTCACGGCCAGCAACTAATAACTCATTGAGATAAGGTGAAAGGAAGAAATAAAGAAGGCGCTTATCAATTAAGCTTGTCAGCCTTTTCTTATGGGTTTCTTACGGCCAGGCTACAAACGTCCAGAGTAATGACAAAATGGGGGCCTAACTTTCAGCACTTCCGCAGATATTGTAATCATTCCATTGTTTTAGAGTATTCATTACGGCATTTATGTATGAAAATAATGCTTTCATTCTTGGCGCTTCTATATTATGAGGAGAAATAACATGATTTGGCCATAATAATAATTTGGCAATAAAATTGAAAATTATTCACATTTATGAAATGATGGCGAAACCACGGTCGTAAAAAACATAATTTCACATGAATAGCGACGTATCGTATAAAAATTAGGGATGGTCGGATCGGATCCAAATATCCGCGGATATTGCCCTTCATCGGATACATCGGATTCAAAGTCGCGGAAGACATCGGATCTGGATCCGAAATTTTGAATAATAGCTTCAGTGAATGCAACGCCCCATAAAAGTGGAAAGACTTCCGATTCTATCTTCGAATGCGCCGTCGCATGCGATTCTTGTCCTACACATGAACATGTTTGCTGCAGCTGCAGTTTTATTTTAAAGCTCTCGCAGACGTATGAGAATTTCAGCCGTGAAAAATAAAAATAGCAAAATACGACTGGTACGTAGTGTGACTCTTCCCAAGAGATTGAACAATCATTGGGGGAATCTCAATGTCGCAGGATAATAATCACGTAAAATGTAACTACGTCGCAGATTTCAGAAAACCACCCTCGGCCGTCCATCAGCCCGTGCATCTGTTGTTTTTTAGTTTCCGAAATTACAGAGACCATAAATCATTGTCTTTTGAGGAAAATATCAAATTACACGGGAACAATTAAATCGTGTTTCAATCTTACCCCGTCTCACCAATTGACCTTTTTTGGCCTACCTGCTTCAATTCTAGACGACAAAGGCTAGGTGAGTGATTTTATGGGCCCGAAGATGTCTCGATAGCTTCGAGCTTAAAAGATGACATGCACGAGATTTGAAAAAGAATTAGACCAAACGCGACGCATTCCTGACGATATATCTGTTTATTTTTCAGCTCTAAATGATGACCACTAAGTTTTCTGTTTACAATTAGACCATACTAATATGCAACATTGTCCAAACAAAACAATTCTCAAAGAAACAAGTGCAGCACTAACTCCTCAAACAAATAGAGATGGATTGGAAGCGCCAACTTCATACATCACGTAGCTCGCCCGGCTTCGCTTTGAAGGCAACGACGTCACTGAAGTAAGATCTGACTTATTCGTCCTTGACTCCCTCATTTGTAGCCTCGTTGCTTGAAATACGGAGGGAGCGCGCTCCTTCCCCTCCACCTCTCCTTTACGCGCTTCTGCTGCCCACCCCTTCCTTATGCTGAGCGGTCGAGCATCTCGTCGCAACTGACGTTAATGCCTTTTTAAATACCTAAAGTACTGCTAATTGTGTTGCTGATTGCGCAGTTGCAATTTCATTTAATGATACACTGATAAAAATATCTTTCATTATGTAGAAACATTTCTATTGAGATAAGGAGAACCAATGTATGCCATGTGCGTGCAATGCCATGTGCGTGAAGTTATCACCTCTCGCTACGCCACTGGTCAGTGGTTTATCCGAAGATTTTTCCTTTTTTCATTTCCAAACCCAAGCGTAACAGTTTAGGTCCTGAGCATGTAAAGATGTTTAAAAAAACAACTTGAAAGCTTATAAAAATGATTTTTAATTTATAGAAATATGAAAATGTGTATGAAAATCTATAGAGCATTACTTTGATTGTATGTACCCAGATTAAACTTGAGTAATTACTTCGTTTTATAACAGGAATTTGAAAATGCATTTGGATCCGAAAATATCCAATCCGAAATATCCGGCTCCGAAAATCAAGGATCCGATCCTAATCCGCATCCGAAAAAATCCTGGATCCGTCCATCCCAAATAAAAATGCCGGAAAGAAATCTATAATATATGGTATTCTTCGGATCATCAAATTCATAAATGTTATATTGTGTGGACCTTGAATAATCTCACTTTGTTTCATGCACACAGCAGCTATATTTTTCTATTTACATAGTTGTAGATGGATTTGGTGCTTTCCCGGCTGATTTCCCGTGAAGATTTCATAAAAATACATAGTTGTAATTTCGACTGGTGCCTACGCCCCTCACTCCTAACAGGTGCCGCGGTGTATTGGTTAACGAAGAAAGTTGCTAATCTGTGGGTCTCACATTCCATCCACTCCGACGATATTTTTTTTCTTTCCGCCACGAGGAAAAAGTACGTGTGCTATGCTTTGCATCTTCACCAGCCAGTCGCTTGCAGTTGTAAATTTTTTTCTATTTACGGGAAAAACTGTTATCAGTCGTTCAGCTCTTTTAAGACTCGCTGAATTTCACGCTTTAAAGTCATGTCGCACTGATCAGCGTTGTAGTGCACAGATGGCACAGTTCAGTGTAGTACGCTTTTCTGCCGCCTTTGGCGCTCCAACAGAGGCGACTTATGTTAATCTGAGGATATTTGACAGCATTACTCACCTATTCTTCCCTAAAATCTTATCCTTGCCTTATGTAAGTCCCTAAGCTTACGATAAGCTGCTCATCATTTTTTTTCGGTAAGAAAACCATAAGCAACGGATAACCCTCTCACTTTGTGCCATCTGGACTATACCTGTTAACTGATAATCACGAAAGTTGTGGCCCCACTTTTCAATAGTTGGTGACGTCATTACAGTTCTGGTTTATTTACTCGTTCAGAGAGAGAGCCATCCATTGAGGGAAAGAATGAGAGAGATGACGGGAGTGTAAACAACGAGGGACACCGATGAGTGACGGTCTCCTTTGGAGCGATGACACGCTCGTCAGGAATTCGTGACGTCATCAACTTATCAGCATAGGGTTAACGCCATCAAATTTTCGCCGCGCATAGCAGAAGAATTAGTCGACGGATCGAAAAACGGAACAAATATGGGTCTATTGATAAGCGTTATACGTAAATTAAACGAGGGAAACGAAATGGGTGCGCCATTGTCATTTCCGGCGTCATTCAGGGCTTGGAATTCGCCTCTGCCAGCCACACGTGGAAGTCATACGGGTCCCGTAATCAGCAGGCGCCGAAGCATCCTAAGTCCAATGGGACTAAGACCGTGTATGGATGGAAGCAAATCGACGCAAGGGTGTCTAACTAAGTATAGACATAATGAAACACTTACTTGCAATTTTCCACAGAAATAAAATTTTTACTACGACTTAAGTTTCGATGATACTACATCATTTTCAAGTAACAACTGAGAGAGGAATCGCCCTTGCTTGCCATTAAGTTCCAATAGTGTGTTTCCCAGAAGTGTTAAAATCCCTTCTCCCCCCCTCCTGTCGCCCACTCGACGTGAAAGAGATCCCACAAGAACCATACAGTGAACCCTAACCGCCGACCCCCCGCCCCCCACCTACACGCCCTCAGAAGAACGCACCCCCGAAGACCCTTCTAGCACAGAAGACGTCTTTTCCCCCCCTTCCACACCATTCACGGAAGGCGCTCGGAAACACCCGAAGACAAGAAGACCGCCACGTGTTTTCAAATGCATTCATTTATTTCTATGTTCAAGTTTGTCAACCCCGAAAAAACCCTTCAATTCCCAACCTTTTTACCTCCTCCGGTTTTTTTCCACCCTCCCCTCCCCCCCCTCCCCTCCCCCCCTCCCCTCCACGCCTTGCACCCCTATCCATTCCAACCAGCTCCTTGAGGACCTTCCACCCCATTTCTCCTCTCTCAGTTGTTACTTGAAAATGATGTAGTATCATCGAAACTTAAGTCGTAGTAAAAATTTTATTTTTGTGGAAAATTGCAAGTAAGTGTTTCATTATGAATCAATTCCACTCCATCTCGCTTGATTCCTCGAATTTTATAAGTATAGACATATTGAGGGTTACCGGCCGTTCTACATTTTCAGAATATGTTCATTCAACCCAATGTTCACGTATCCAGAAACATTCCGGCTATGTTAGACTTTCAAGAACAATGTTACCTTCAAGAAAATATATTATTATTTTGTTGAATTCTCTTTCTTTTAGTAATTTCTTATGCATGTTAGCTTTCATTATTGTTATTATTTTTTTTACAAAATTTTTGTTATTACATATTAGTAATAGCTATTATAATTATTATTATTGTTATTCTTTTAATTGTTATATTACTAGCATGAAAAATTCCACCAAGCTAGTGGAGTGAGAGTGATCCATTAATTATCTATATTTTCTCAAAAACGTTTATGTACAATCATAATAAATAGCACTGAAAAGTCATGAGTTTGATAGATCACACAATCACAACTATAAATAATGATAAATGGCCCTATTTATAGCTTTCCCATCTGTAATATTTAGATCATTCTGCCCATCAGTAACACGAGTTTTGTTAATCATTTTAAGGGTGTTGTGGACAACAGCACAACTGAAAACAGATTGCAGGATCTTCTTTTGTAACATTTGTGGCGATGATACTGTTTTCCCCCAGAGTCCTTACAATTACCCACCATATACAGGATGGTCTCCCTCCTTTAAAAAATCGTGACCTTGTCACCCCAAGCTGCATTTGTTTTACATCAGGATGTTCTACTTAACTTCAATCCTGAATGACGATGATGACTTTTTTAGCTCCTTTTTCCACTCCTCTTTCGAAGGTGCATTTTTGGTCCAGCACACCATAATGATATTTGTGGCTGCCTTACCTGTCGTTCTAATCGAAATGGTCATTGGACAGTATTCCAGTCTGGGTCCATGCCAGGCTTTTGCAAAGATGGCTCCCTTGTTCAAAGGTCAGTGCACATACTTACACTCAGCTCATTTAAAATTTTATGCATAAATTGTACGTCTCTACCATTGTTAATTGGAGATTCTAGACGTCGGGTACATATTGATTTTTTAATGCCTCCTAGAAGAACGATATCCTCTGATGCACGGATGTTGCTGTACAATTTCAAACTTTTGTTTTCATCTGCCTTGAAGTGCATCGGATAACCCATTAGAAAAACTTACAATGGGCTCATTTAACTAGTGTATGAATTTCTATGAGTGGACTGACTCCTCCAGACCAATGAATAAGCTTGAAATGGATGTAGAAAACCTAATGTAAATATTTAGGTTGAAAACAAGCAGTCTATTCCTCTCCAAGAGCAAACTGTCGAGGCGAGTCAAGCATTTGTTTCTCTCATAAATAAAAGATCAGCCTCACAAAATTTTATGACTAATATGAGTTTGGTTTAATTTATTGTTAGAATGCACGAACACCAACTGCCATATGATAGATGCGCTATGCCAGAAATATTTGTGGGAGTGTACTCAAAAACTTCCCAAAGTTTCATGATGACTAGAGTGTAGTAGTGCATAAAGAATAAACAGACAGAGAGGCACACTCTCTTGCATCTTTACGTGCTTAAAAGCTCACTTTTTACATTTTCCAGGACTGGGCTATGCTTCATTGTCGGTGAATATTCTTCTTACTGCTTACTTCCACGTCATCATTGCATGGGTTATATTGTATATGTACGAGTCCTTCAAGAGTGAGTTGCCATGGGGGTCATGTGTTCACCATTTCAACACAGAGAGTGAGTATGTAGTTATGTTTCAATAAAAGCTTTTGCTTGCCAGGCAGATTGAAGAAATAGGAAATTAGAAATAAGAAATAGGAAGTATGTCCGGAAAGCCTTTTCCCTTGGACGGTGCACTGCTTCACTCCATTTGGCATATTTTTATCCCTTATCAAAGAAACTAGGAAATTTGTGGACTATTCCATTTGCCACAAATACCTATATGTACTATTTGTGGACAAGGTGGTATCCCCAACAGCACACATTTGGATATACATATGTATTTATATTGTATTTTCATGGGTCACATACATATGTATTTTTGTTAGGTATTACATCTGTAATACATATGTATTATTGAGTGTATTTCCTTTGTATTCATACATATGTAAAAGTGGTACGTGTTACACGATAAATACATTTGTATTTTTGTGAATTTTTTAAATTTGAGTACTCATGTAAATGTGGTCAAAAATACACAAAAAATACAAATGTATTTATCGTGTAACACGTACCACTTTTACGTATGTATGAATACAGAGGAAATACATATGTAAATGTGGTCAAAAATACACAACATATACATTATGTATATTTCCTGTAATGTTTGAGAGGTGGATTTTCGTGGTGTCTTGTAAAATGTTCATAAACATTTTTTCCAGAAATAATATGTTCACAACAAACGCCAGGTTTCCTTATTTTAATGATCATTCATCCATTCGAATTACCCAGAAAGCTTAAAAATAAATCATATACTGGTCGATGTGAGCAAGGGTAGTAAAGATGGCGGCCATATTTATGTTAATTTGTAAATGCACGCGAAATACAGACGTATTACATATGTAAAATTCAGTTTCCATCCGCGAAATATACACATGGAAAATGGTTCACAATACATGAAAAATACAAAAAATAGTTCTCGCACAGAGCAAAAGTAAAAGCGAAGTTTAATTTTTTAAACAATATTTTAAATTAACCGTTTAAACAAAAAAATTAAATTCTCAATTCTGCGCCTCCACTGTCGCAATTAGCTAGGGAAGTGAGTGGGAGTGATAATCTCGTTAACAGTTAAGCTCGGCATTTCGTTCGAGACTACGAGAACGTGCTGTAGGAGGAACTCCGGCTACTGACGTATAGTTAATTTTATATTTGTTAGTATTATTATACGTATTGGAAGAATTGACATAGTGTTTTAATCCTCGATAACCGGTGCTTGTGGATGGTGTGCTCAACCCGAAGCTATGTTTTGCTGGAAATGTGCTTCAATCCCGCACGTTATTGCGATCCGTGCAAGCCAGCTCCAACAGTTTCCTGTCACTGGATAATTAAGGTAAGGTATGATTTATCTTTTATTATATTGTACGCATACATAGACTACATTAATTATGTTATTTGAGTATATTTGGATACAACTATTGGCGCAATGTGTTGACCACATTGCGCCAATAGAGGTAATTATTTTGTTTATGTTTGGCTATTATTTTCCTTTTTTGTTGAGTTATGTATCGAGGAGACTGGTCTCCATTGAAGTTATATGGTAAAACATAGTAATGTCAATCTTGTACGTATAAATTAATAGATTATGCGTCGTATAGTAATTCCGTGCTTCGCGGCTGAAGTTACATTTTTTTCTTCTCTTAATTAAGAGCAGAAAAAATTGTTTAAAGGAATGTTTTCGTTCACTTGTAAGCTGTTTTATCGCTGTTTATTACCACAACCTACTGTATTGTAGTTCTTGCATTCCTAGTTATCCTATGCTTTAGTCATAAGATCTTTGACCGTAGACTTATCAGCGTAGCCTTGTCACTAATAGATTCCTCGAGGTTCCGAGCCGTTTTGCCCACTACTTCTAATTATTTAACGAACAAGAAGTATTGGTCGTGTAATATCGGTTCCCTTAAAGCAAAGTGTAATATTTCTTTCATCTTGAAATGCAGTCAATCAAGGTGCATTTCGTCATTATTATTAACACAACATTATTATTACCAATGGATACACTTTTTCCTAGTTAATTTATATTTAAAAGTAGTAATATGATCTTTTCTCATTTTTCTTAAGAGAAAGGCTATTAATTTTGTAAAATGAAAGCATATCCCCAAAATATATGATTTCTTAAAGGACAAGGTCAAATCTGCGCTAGCTGGGACCTCGGCATAATTGGTAAATGAAAAAATTTAAAACTTATGTCTGGAATCTAGCAGAGAAGCCAAACTTTCATTTGCATTCAGAATTAGTACTAAAATTATAGACTTCACAGAATACTGACTGCCTATATGAATTGAAAAAAAATAAAATTGAAAGGCCTTGAGCTCCTATTCAGATCTTACAAAAAGATATATTTTTGCATGACTTTTAAACTTGACTTCTTCTTTTCTCCTTTCAGGAAGTGGCTACTGGTGCAGAGTTGGTTTCCTGAATTCAGGTTTCTTCTTGTACAATGGGTTACAACGCTTGTTCCGTGTTAACATTTTTTTTCTATTTTCCAACTTAAACGACTGTTTGTACTTGATTTATCTTTGTGCTATTTTTTATCTAAGTTTCACCTACTGTTTGCTGGCCCTTAATGCTTGTTAGCAATATTCATGGCCACACTTGTTCTTTGTGTGCATTATTTTATTTTTCTCTTTGAATAAATGTTTTATTATCTGTATGTTGTGGTTTCCTTATATTTATTCATCCGTTTGATCCATATTGATATTAAGTGGATGTGGGTCAGAAAATCAATATGTATAATTCGTGTACGAGGGCCTGCAGATACATATGTATATTACATGTAAGGATATTCAGATTTCCAATTTGTAATACGCATGTATACATACATCCTGAGGGACTTTTGAGTCACTTTTACGTGAAATATACAGACGTAATACGATTTTATTCCATCGTATACATATGTATAATCCATGTATGGGTATTCAGATTTCCAATTTGTAATACGTACGTATACATACATCCATAGGGACTTTTGAACCACTTTTACGTGAAATATACCGATGTAATACGATCGTATTCCATCTTATACAGACTGTCCCAAGTGTCGTGTGTCATTTTTGACCTGTAATTTTAGTAACTTTCCGTAGAGCTATGTTCATGAAAATTGGCACACTTATGGGAAAAGGTCCTAAGTTTTGTTGAGTGTAAGCAAAATTTTAAAATTTTGAACATTTGACCTCACAATTTGGGTCCAAACCAAAAATTTGAATTTGCCTTATGGGGTTTCAATGTTAAAAAAATCGAGATAGAAAAATGTCTGAATTTCATTCACCAAGATGTCAATTCTTATGGTTTCGGACCCGAGAAACCCGAAAATAACAATTTTATTTACGAAAATTCAACCGTTGACCCAGTAAGGTCACCGTCAAGGTCATAAGGGTGGCAAAAAGAATAGCATACCGACAAAGGTGTCGATCTATGGGTTTTATAGGGTGCCCAAGTCATTGGTATTGTCCAAATACCCGTATTATTCACTAATTGACCTACGAGGGTCACAATGGGGGTCAAAGGTCATAGAGTTAAACGTCGGGCCTTCATGACAACCAACGTGTCAAATCATAGGTTTTGAAGGGTGCCAAAGTCGGTTAGGCAGTTCATAGATCCGTATTGTTGGTTTTTTGACCTCCGAGGGTCACAATGGGGGTCAAAGGTCATAGAGTTGAACTTCGGGCCATCATGACAGCCAACGTGTCAAATCATAGGTTTTGAAGGGTGCCAAAGTCGGTTAGGCAGTTCATAGATCCGTGTTGTTGGTTTTTTGACCAAAGAGGGTCACAATGGGGGCCAAAAGTCATAGAGTTAAACGTCGGGCCATAATGACAGCCAAAGCGTGGAACCATAGGTTTTAAAGGGTGCCCAAGTCAGTGTGGCAGTTCGTAGCAGTTTGCATATTGTCGATTTTTTTTACCATCGAGGGTCATAAGGGGGGTCAAAGGTCATAGATGTATGTTTTGAAATAATAGGAAAACTAATTTCCCCAACTAAAGGTTTTGAAGGGTGACCAAGTGAGTGGTGTAGTACACATATCCACTGCCTTTTCCGACAAGCCTCCCTTACCCTCTTAGTTTCACGCCGTTCTTGATTATTTATTTCCCTAGACATCCTTTTTCCCGACTCTGTGTCCACATTCTTCCACTGCATCTCTCTGCAAAGAAGGTCCTATGGAGGTCTAACGCCACATAGGACTTTCTTTATAACTACGCTGAAATCCCATTGGTTTTAAAGATCAACAAGCAAATAGCAAAACCCATTCATGCCGCTTTTCATTTAAGTATTAGACCTCCATTGGTATCGCTCAAGTTAAGGGTTGCGAGTTTTTCCCATGAAAGTCCTAAAGATATGTTAAATAAGTAGTTAAGAAAAAGTCCCAGTTTGACTGTAAAGACCGCAACCTTCTGACTGACCCTCGTCCTGCAAACATTACTGGCTGCAAATTTATCAGGACCTCACTTCACATTCAAACTTGCGAATCGGTTGGGTATAACACCCAACAGTCTCATTGCTATGTCTTGGCCTTTCCATTAAGATGCTTTTGCCGCTGAGCACTATTGTCCGAGCAGCGTGTACTGGACAATTCCAGGTGTGCGATATAACAAAATTTAAATATTCTAAAATTGAAGCCCTAGAAAGTGTAATGTTGCAGCTTCGAGAAGAAGAGCATGGCAATCAAAACCATTTCTGATTGTGAGAAAACCAAACCATTCTGAAAAACCAAATTGTGAGGTCAAATGGTCAAAATTTTAAAATTTTGCTTACACTCAACAAAACTTAGGACCTTTTCCCATAAGTGTGCCAATTTTCATGAACATAGCTCTACGGAAAGTTACTAAAATTACAGGTCAAAAATGACACACGACACTTGGGACAGTCTGTACATATGTATTTGGTCACGTATTTTTTGTGTATTATTGACAGTGGCGCCGACTCCATGGGGCCTGAGGGGGCCCGAGCCCCCTCAAAGTTTCGTTAGGGGGGGCGGAGCCCCCTCAATAATTCAAGATAATAAGTTATATTATGCTTGGTGAAATCACAAAGATATATTGGTATTTTTTATTTCCCATGTTTGACGATAGTTACCTTTTAAAATGCATTCAACAATGTGCTAAAACAAATAATTATAAGACAGTAAGCAGGTTAACTGAAAACAAGTGGTGTGAATTATGATAGTGTTACGGTGCTGCGACACACTTTGAATATAAACTCTTCCCGGGGCAAGACCCCCGATATGGGCCCCCCCAATATTTTTTATAAGTCGGCGCCCCTGATTATTGATGTAATACAAATGCCGTGTTATCTGGGATGACCAGCTGAGCATATAATGTGATGAGCAGTCCAAATCTTGGGCACAGTGCCACAGCTGGAGAGCAAAGCCCAAACTATGAACATGTGGAGGTGTTCGCTCTTGATTAATTTGAAGTATACTGGGACTAGTCACTGTGATAAGTTTACAGAGTCACCCGCAATAAAAATTAAAAATTCTGTAAATGTATTGCGATTTCGGGTCAGGGTAATTAATGTCCTCACTGTGGAACTAGTCAGGATTTCACATTAAGCTGATAGTTCTGAAAGGCGTCTTTGATAGTTGTAAATAAAACAAACTTGATGCCCAGATAGTTTCAAGTAACATTGTAAAAAGTGAATAAGTTCATAAAAAAGGATTATCATATTTAATTATAGTGATGAATTACATGTAAAATATCTATTTAAAATTATTTAATTGCAATATATGTATGATCAGTAGAATTTGTAAGAACCAATTATCAAGGGAGCGGGTAATTAAAACCTAAAAACTATGTGCGAAAAATCCACAGAGAAAAAATCATTCGCCTTGACCGGGATTCGAACCCAGATCCCTCGATTTCCGGCCGAGTGCTTTAGCCAGTTAGGTAAATATACATTTATTTCAACTTTCAAGCAGCAAAGTACAATTCTCCACAACACACATTAATATCTTTCTTCTAACACTAATCAGTGTCCAGTGGTTCTTTTAACACAAATCAGTGTCCAGTGGTTCTTTTAACACAAATCAGTTTTCAGAAGCAGGCTCCTCTCCCGCCAGTGACGACGATGACACAGCATTCGCACCATCCTCCGCCAGTGCTTTGCGGAAGACAGAAGCGAGGAAAGAGCGCACCTCGGCTGGCGCACCATGCACCGAAATGCTATCAATGAAGCAGAGGAGTCCTTTCCCTACTGCCTTATGTTTTAATTTCAAAAAAATATATTTTGATATTAATGTGGAAAGTATTACATTCTTAAAATTGGGAAAGAGCTTAAAATTTAACATAATCAAGTTTTCATTCGTGATGGCACCACCACCAAAGGCATCCCAGGTACGATAAATGTTTCTAATGGCTCCCCACACTCTCCCACCATCACCGCAGCCGAGAATGTAATGAGGTGCGGAGTCAACCCGACCGCATGCGACGCAAGCAGAAGAATCGGCAAGCCTCATTCTCGACATCACCTCGCGCGTAGGAAGGAGGCGAGCAATAGTGTCAAACATGGCGCTCGCCGCCCCCGCGTCCCCCCGGCACGCAGCCCAGTTTCTCCATGGGTTAATGATAGAAGTGGGAGGATACTTCTCCCTCTCGATGAGCCTCCGGTAAACAGTCTTTACTACAAATGTTTCTCCTGTTCGCAGGCATTCCGTTATTTTTCGGCATTCCTGAATGCATCTCCTAAACGGCGTACTTTTAAAGCTGGCTTCCGTCCACGCGGAGTGGAGGAGACCCCGCCTGGCCTCATCAACCCCCCCCCAAAATTTTGGTCGATACTTTCGAGAAAATAACATTGGCTTTTAAAGCAATATTCGCTAAATTCAAACCACCTCTTGTCGGAGGGTTGTAAAGCTGTTGCCTTGCAGCCTTTCTCAAATAACCATACCAGAGGAAAGAATTAGTGTCCCTAACCATCTTTGCATGCACTTCTTTTGGCAAAGGCCATACATGAGCGAGGTACCAAATTTTTGGGAATATTACCTGATCGAGGAGGCGGACCCGAGCGGTGAGAGGGAGGGAGGGGAGCTTGTAGCGACCCGAACTGCGCCCCTAACCTCCCCCCAGTTCTTCTCAAGAGACTGTTTCACATCGGAGCCCCACCATAATCCTAGAATTTTTACAGGTGGGTTGCCTAATTCCCACACGTTAGAGGCTATATCACCCTTTAGAACTCTCAATTTTGATTTAGTTTTATTCACTTCTAAACCACCGGGAGCATAGGATTGAATTAATTCATTGGCCAAGAGTAGTTGGCTTGGATGCCCAATGAATAAAGTCAAATCGTCAGCGTATACAATATTTGAATAAGTGATTCCTTGTCTAGCTATGCCAACTCCGGCAGCTTCAAGTGCCCTTGTAAGAGGGTCCATTGCGACGGCAAATAGAGCCATAGATAGGGGACATCCTTGCCTTACAGAATTCTTGATAAGAAATTCATGTGAAGTTTTCCAACCTATCCTTATGCATGCTTTTGCTTCATTGTATAGATTTTGAATTGCCCGAAGAAAGATGAGGGGGAAAGCCATTTTTTAAAGAATATATAAAATATATTCAATACGAATATAATCAAACGCTTTTGTAAAATCTACGGGTAAAATGGCAAAAAAATCTTCGGAAGGAGGAGACGGAGCCAAAAAAATATCCCGTAATAATACTGAAGCGTCTATAATATTTCGTTTTTTCGAAACCGCGTAGGTACTGTGTTACAGATAATGTGGATTCCAAAGAATCCGTAAAACGAGATTTTAATATACGCGTAAAGATTTTATAGTCTGAATTCAATAAAGCAATAGGCCTAAAATCATTTAAGGGCTGAGGCCGATTTACCTTTGGTAAAAGCGAGATAATTGCTGTATTTTGACTTGAAGTCAGTGCCTCGCCTTGGCAGAAAATCTGGTTGAAAATAGCTAATAAAGTCGGGGTCAGAAGATCACCACAAATGGAGTAAAATTCATAAGATATACCATCTGACCCTGGGGCCTTGCCTTTTGGGAGGAGGCGAAGAATTTCCTCTGCCTCCTCTCCTCTTATCTCACCAGCAAGCAATTCAGCGTCTTGTGGCGAGAGGGTGGGTAAATTAGGAAACGGAGGGAGATCGTCTTCGTTCCAGACCCCGTATCGAGAAAATATTCTCTGAAAATGCCGTGAAGCAGTATCAAGGAGATCACCATCAGCGCATTCTGCCGGCGGTAAAGTGGTTGACATGTCTTTGCGGAGTCTGATCACCCTCCGGAGCTCAGAGAGTGTGAAAGGGCCCCACGTGTCAGGATTCAGTTCTCTCTGCCACCGACTTGGAGCGTAACGCTTCATTTCATGCATTAAAATGGTGTTTTTCAAAAGGGCTGTCTCCTCATAAAAATTTTTTGGACGGGGATTGAGATTTAGTAATTCTCTTAAGGCGGTTCGATAGAACATGATTGTGGCATCCATGTCCCTCCGCCACTCATATGTTGAGCGTCGTAAAAAGGATTTAATCTTTGGTTTAAAAGTAAATTCCCACCAGGTTAGAGCATCGGTGCCCGGACGACGCATGGAGATAAGATCCGCCACCCGTCGCCGGACAGCACAACGAAAATCGTCGTCTTGAAAGGGTCTAGTGTCCATCCTCCACATGGTTGTTTCAGGGCGGTGGGAGTGAGGGGTGGAAGGGAGCGAGAGGTCAAGAAGGAGGGCACAATGATCAGAAAGAGAAACCGGTATAGTATGAGTGGTGTAAGGGATTTGTTTAAGTAATCGGGAGAGAAATATAAAGTCAATGCGTGTTCTAGAACTTGGACCAACACGCGTGAAAGGGGCGGGGCCCAAAGTGCTGCGTAAAACAGCGTCAGTTGCACAAAGCGCATCAATTAGAAAAGATAAGGCTCGGCTCGGTCGGTATGAAATTCTTTGATTGTTGGATTCCGAGTCCTCCCTTCTATAAATTGCATTGAAATCTCCAGTTAAAATTGCTTTCCCAGTGAAAGAAGTCACGTAAGGTAAAACAGTTTCCGAATAAAATGTTTCCCTGTCTACTCTATTTCTCTCACCCGGCGGCGCATATATGTTGATAATGTTAATTTCGCCATAAATAGTTAGGCTAGTTATCCTACCTGAGGCGTGAAATCGTACATTAGAGACTGGGATACCTTTCTTTACGAGTATAGTGGTGCTCATACGCGACCCTCCGCAATTTGCAAAGGCTCGATAAATAGAATTAGGCCAAATGATTCCCTCTGTTGTTTCTTGAAGGCAACCGACATCTGCCCCGTAATATCTAATAAGTGCCAAAAAGAGGTTAATCTTAAGTGGGCTAGAAGACCCGGCAATTTTTCTTAGGAGTTTCCTCTTCTCCACTCGAATGGCGGCGTGCTTTTTCTTGATGGCCAAGGGTGTTTAGTAGAGGTGGGAGGGGTGGGGATAATGGCGGGGGCGGTGGTCGGGGGATGGTAGGGGAGGCTCCGGGGTATATCCCTCCTTGGGAGATATGCTGCTCAGGGGCGGTCGCGGACTGCGTGGTTCCTTCGAGTCCAAGAGGGGTGAGGCCACACTCCTCATCCACGGCCTCGCTCAATTCGACTGTTTCTCCTGAGGTCGCCTGGGCGTAGCTCCTACTGGCGTAATTACGTGGGCACAAACGTCTTTCGTGACCCTCCTCTCCACAACGGGCACAGGTTCTTCGTTGTCCGTCATAAATAATTATGGCTCTATTCCCTGCTATATTTACATAGCTACCCCTATGAAAAAATTGTATAAACCTGTTTCAAAATTTTATACAATCTTATACATTGCCATGGCAATTGTATAAATTGTATAAAATTTTGAAACAGGTTTATACAACTTTTTCATAGGGGTAGGTATATTTTTCTCAACCACCATTCGGGCAATTCTCGTGCCGGTTAGTACGCCGAACAACTGATTTCCTGACCACTTGTCGTCTGACATTCTTATAACTTTCCCATAGCGGGATAAATGATCACGGATGTCCTCTTTACTAACCTCAGGTGGTAGACATGAAATTTTCACATTCACTGGGGAGCCGGAGGTCCTTTCTAAAGTTATGTATCCCCTTTTCGTGTCCTCAGATGGGAAGGGGAGACGTTTCGGGTGTTTCTCGATAATTTTTTCCACAAGGCTTTCATTCGTCAGCTTCACGAAGATGTCCTTCCGGTTCAAGCCAAACTGGATGGCAACGACATCCTCTGCCGCGAGGCCCAACAATCGAATAAACGAGTGGACTTCGAGCGACGTTGCGTTTTTCACTTCTTCTTCTAGTTGAATCAGTAAGGCCCCTATTAGCCGAGGCAACCAGACGCGCAACCGGTGGCGCGTCCGGTGGAAATGGTCAGTCGCGGGGCATAGAATCAAATTAGTCCTATTAGCCGAGGCAACCAGACGCGCCACCAGACTTTCCACCGAAACCAGTCGCCTGAGTCCCGCAACCGCGCCTTCCACTTTGGGTTGCTCAGAATCGTCCCGGGGCATTGGAGTATATGTAGCCTATTAGCCGAGGCAACCAGACGCGCCACCGGTGACTGAATATTGCATGCGCGCGCATCATATTGCCCTGACCACGACGCTCCAGGCAGATTATCGACACGGTAAAATGAATTATAAAAATGATATAATGTGTTTTCCATGTATCCTAAAGGGTCATATCAAAGCTATATGTCCATAAACGGGGTTTTCAATATGTAAACGAACTAATCATTCAGAAAAGGACTGCTTTTTACGAGAAAAATGTTGTAAAATGTGAAAGGAAACGAATCATGATGAAAAACATTGTTCTTTTTTTTAGAAATAAGGGATCGTCAAATGAAAAAGGGTATAATATATAGGGACAGAAAGCCGAGAGAAAGTTAAGAAGCATTTTTAGCTTAATCTGCGTCTTATCTTAGTAGCAAGAATACATTTGAATTTGTAATGGATAGCGGATGACAAAACATATGGTTAATTCCACCGAAATAGTAAAAAATTTGCGCCCATGTAATGATAAGGTTAAGGTTGCTAAGAAAGATGCGAGTATGTTAGTCAATGGAGTAGGAAGTCTAGAAATGAATAAATGTAAACTAAAAGAGGGGTATGTGTACCTGAATTATTTAAAAATTTAATGTCAGTTTCTGAAATCACAGAAAATAATGGAAATGTATTATTTACAAAGGATAGCATTGAAATATTAGTAGTTGAAATACAAATACCAAAACAAAATATTGTAATAGAAGGGAAAAAAGGTTCAAATGGATAGTTTATGATTGATGTAAACGAAACCGAAGCCATGTTAACTCAGGCAGTTAATTTGGATGTGGAATGGCTCAGAAAAATGGGTCATTTAAATTTTAAGAGCATTGAAAATTTTTCATCACTGTGTCATGGTGTACCTTAAGAAATTGCACGGACAAATGGCAATAATTTTTGTTCTGTTTGCGTGAATGCTTAACGAACCTGATTCCCATTTAAAACTGAAAGAATGAGAGCGAATAGAATTTTGCAAATAATTCACACTGATGTTTGCGATCCATTTGAGACAGAGACTCGCGATAGTAAAAGGCACTTCGTATCATTTATAGATGATACGATACATTATCTAAAACTAGACCAGACCTTGCATTTTCGGTTAATTTTGAGGGCAGATTCATGGAAAAACCTGTCAAAGAAAATATAGAGAATTTGAAGAGGACAATGAGATATCTACAAAGAACACAAGGGTTGGGAATGCATTTCCGCACAACAGAAGTGGAAGATCAAATAAAGCTGCAAGCATATGCATAGTGACTCAGACTTTCCAGGAGATATGTCTGAAAGAAAAAGTACAACAGGACATGTAATTTTGTTCGGTGGTGTGCCAATCCTGTGGTGCTCACACAAACTAAGCGTTGTGGCACTATCCTCAACTGAAGCAGAATATATTGCAGCATCTGAGTGCTGTCAAAAAAATAGCTAAGGCTTTAATTGGGGAGTTGACAGGCAAACCAGTATTTGTAAATTTAAATATAGACAATCAGAGTACAATAAAAATGGTGCAATCTGGTCAGATGAGTAGGAGAACAAAACACATTGAGGTGAGGTACAGATTTATAAGTTGGGAGTATGTATTCGGAAGGATTATTTGATTTACAGTTTTGTCTCCCAGAAAATCAAGTAGCCGACATTCTAAGAAAACCGTTTTTAGTGTAAAGTTTGAAAGATTCAGGAATTTTATTCTCACGTGTAATCAAACAAATATTTGATTTTAAATTTTCAGTGGTTAATAGAATATTCTACTGTGTTAATGAATGATATTCTTTTAATTGAACAATGTTAATGACTTAATACTCCTTATGTTTATTTGAAGACTGTTTGTAAAAGTAGAATTAAGTTTTATAAACTGCCAATATTGATGTAAAATGTTGTATTTATTATAAAACTGGTTAAAAATATTTAAACCTTAAGGGAAGGTTTTGAAGTATAACGTAAAAATTGTTCTTACTGACATTTAACGTTAAAATTATTGTTGTACGTTTTTGTCTAAATTAACCTGCACGTAGTTTGAAAGAGATTACAACGATGTTTAGTTATATTGCTAAAAATTTCAAATAAAACAAATATTGAAAAAATACTATCATTTAGTCAATGAGATTTTTAATGCAAATCCTATTTAGGATTAGTATCTCCAAAAACAAAAATTTTTTTAATTGCACGATTGTTACGTTACATAGAATTATAAGAAAAACAATTAGGTACTCAATGATTTAAAAAAAATCATAAAGAAATGGAATTTTTCGTTTGGGGCCCGCTGGACCTCATAGGTATGCATAGACCGATTTTGTATCCACTTCCTCAGTACGTCATCAGTGGATACCATACTGTGACGTCACGTTCCGATGACGTCGTTTTTCGTGATGTCATCTTTGATGTATCCAAGAAGGTCGTCAAATGAAGATTTTGACATACGGAAGTAGTTAAAAAAAACTTACTTCCACTAGCACAAAGATCATCGTATAGTGTGTAATAAAGCCCTTTGGTAAGTCTAGACATCAGCATAGGATGCTTCCAAAACCTCCTGGTCCTTCGCCTTCTCGTCTTTATGAGAAGAGCTAGCAATAGTGCGTCCTCACAGCACAACACCATTGCAACTACTGCTGTGCGCAGGGTAAGATTTAACCCTTAGAGGACCAAGGGAGGGCTAAAAAATGTCCACCTTTTTATTTTTTCAATATTTTAAGTACTCATTCACCCAATAAAGATCTATAACTTCGTTATATTGTCAAATATAGGTTTAAAAAGATAAATACATCTTGATGTATGTGGAAAATTTTGTTCATACAACGTTATGAGAGCGTAAATACGCGGTGGACACAAAGTAACCCTCCCTTGGTCCAACCTGTGACATATTTTTCGACCGAATGGAATCGTGTAATGGGACAAATAGTTTTGTTTGGCATTATAATTTATAACCTAATTAGTTTAAATTAAGTATTGACGTTTATTTTAATTCAACAATAGGCTCCATATTGCATTTATGTATTTAAACTATAGGATGTAATAACTTTGATTTTATTTCACAAATTTTTTTCTTTACATAGTTTCAATTATTTTTATATTCTAAGAAATCAGAATTCGTAAAAATAGTTTTCCATGTATTTATCTTACATATTGATTAATTTTCTTTAAAAATTTTGAACTGTATGTTTAAAATAAATACCCTCTGTTTCTATTCACTTTGCTTACTCTTTTAGGCTCTGCTTGACAGAATTATAAACTGATACATTATATCGAAAAACAGCTTCTAAATACCCTTCTGAAATTTTGAATATTGAAGTCATTCCCTCTATAACACTTTCACAAGAACCTTTTTACTGTATTTATTTTATTCACTCATGAACTGGAAAGGGCGCAAAGAGCTCTATACAGTATACAGCCATTCATGAAGCATCTTTTACAAAATGAATTTTTGCATACCCCCGAAACACTTTGGTTACCTATCTAATCAGACTCGCAAGAATTCGAAGTATTTTACCTTCATGTCAAACTGGAATGCCATCAATGTGAAAATATGAGTGCAACAAGAACCAGCCCACTTTCTTACCGTGATATTAGTGTTTTTAAATTTATGACACACCGGCTAATTTACTCAATACCTTCACCCTCATCATCAGCTGCTGCGTAATTTGAACTCTCGCCATTCAAGATGCAATCTTTATACAATATAATGCAATTTATACAATCAGGATACAATCCCAAAATTACCTATCATACGGTGAGCATTTACGATGCATGGCATGCTGTCGGCAAAGCTCCTGTGAAATTTTGGTCCTCATGTTGACATCTAGAGCTACTATGCGGTGGCTTTTGAGTGAAAGGGTTTATATCTTTGAAATGTTTTCCTATCTGCTTATCTACTTGACTGAGAGTGACGTGTAATGAGAATTGGAAATTACTAGTGACACAGAATAAATCAGTAATGAAGAATTGAGTGAAACTGTAGTCCATGTTAGTGAAATCAGTTCAAATAATGAAGTAAGGCAGGTGTAGGAAGTGACTTTTGTAGGAAAAAAGGCAGCTAGGAAGATAACGAGTACGTTGCAAAAATGGCAAGGAAAAACCTGAGTGATCCTCCTCGCGTGACTCGGCGAACCATTCAAAATATATTGCGGAAAAAGCAATGTTTACTACCTGCTGGTAAGGAAAAGGATATGCGCAAGTCATTTGAAAAAATTTCAACCCTGAAATTCTTGACATGATTTTACGGTATACAAATGAAGAAGTAGAACGAGCTCGAAGTCTAAAAATGATACGGTAAAACTAAAATCCTTCGTAGGAGTTTTGATATTGTTCGGTGCAAACAGTGATAGCAAGTTAGAATTGCATGATTGGTGGTTACATAGATTTGGAAGATCCTCCTATATTGCTGCGAAGAGTTGAAATTGATTTCAGGAACTATTGCCTTATTTGATGAAAAGTCTACTCGGGGAAAGACAAAGATGAAAAGACAAAGTTGCGCTTATTTTTCGGTATTCCAAATGGTCAATGGGATATCAACCAAATATTACATTTGTGAACCCGATATGTTAGTTGATGAAATGTTATCATTGTTTAGGGGAAGGTGTAGATTTATAGTATTCATGAAACAATAACCAGGGTAGTATGGGATACTTATAAGAATGTTCACCAACTGTTATGAGAGGTATGTGCTCAACATGGAAATTGTTGCCTCAGAAAATAATGAACCATCAACAAGCAGAGGTTCAAACGAGTGAACGCCTGGTGGTCCCAATCAAGAATTACGGGAGAAATATGTCAATGGGTAGATACTATAATTCTGTGGAGCCAGCGCAAGAACTTTATGGATTGACTATGGTTGTAAATATGCAGAGTAACAGAAAACGTATTCCTGAACAATCGAAGGGAACAGCTAGTCAGAAGATTTTTTCAAGTTTGTTTGAATTTACAGACCCGAGATCTGGGAGTCCACCGGTGACTCTTATCATTCATCACCAAAGAGAAGCATAAGAAAAATATCATTTCTCTATCCATACAGCATATAGAAATCTATTCATATCCGATGTAAATGTCAGTAATTGTTTCAAAAATAAATGTGACGTAAAGTTTCTCTACTACAATACCAAAGGAGGAGTTGATGTTACTGATCAGATGCTATGCAAGTATTCCACCAAAAGATCTACAAGAAAATGGCCAATCTGTCTTCTTTGCACTAATCGATATTGCTGCCCTAAATGGATTCTCTCTTTTTATTCTCATTTTCCATTCATTATACTCATAACCACATTTTATTGATGATGGAAGGGGTCGCGGATAGAAAAATACAGCCGTCATATGTTCCTGTCAAAGTAATTGGCACAGGATGTTTCCACGTGTGCAGCAACGCACTCACATCAAAAAGAGAAAAACCAAACAAATTATAAAAAACTATTATTATATGTACTATATGTAACAGTTATATTTGCGGTAAACATGGCATAAAAACTAACGTATACAATACAGGCAATAATGCTGCCTTATCAGAAGATTCTAGTTGATTATTCATTAGTGATTGCTAATGTTAATAATTTTATAACTTTATCGGAATGATATGGTTATTGATAAATAAATACTACGAACAATATAGAACATAATTTTTTTAATTAGGAGACGTATTATGATTTATCATGTACTTTTAAATTAGGTAACTGAAAACGGAGTGGAAAATTTTAGGTTTATTTTAAATAATTATAAAATTGTTGCCCTGGAGTACGGTTGCTGAAAATTGACTTAAATTTGAAATACGATGCCTTATTGTTATTTTAGATGCACAGTTATCGGTGATTTAGAAACTTAATTTTCAAATAAGAGCATGAAATCCGGAACCTCTGTGAAGAAGTTTTATCATAATTTCGTTTATGATCAGTTTAAAAAGATTTGAAAATTTCAATATTTTTATTGCGATTTTATGACATTCAGCTGGATAAACAACTTTTAAAATGTTTTAACAATGTAAAAACACAATTGTTGAAGATATATTCTGTTTCATGATTAGTTAAAACGAAAAAATATAAGTGGACATTTTTTGACCCTCCCTTGGGCCACGGTGTAACCGGAAAAAGGTTGGTCCTTTAAGGGTTAAAAGAGATATTGGTGGCGCCACCGGTGTCCTGGGCGGAATAAACCCGAGCAACCAGACGCGCCACCGGACGCGCCACCGGTTGCGCGTCTGGTTGCCTCGGCTAATAGGGGCCTAAGGTATTAATCCTTTGCACCGCCATTTTAGGTGAACGGGAAGATCAATACAAAGGGATATGGAGATATAGGGGTCAGGGGTCACTTAGTTCTCGGAACCGCATACAGACCACTAAATTAACACCGGTGGAACAGCTAAAAAAGTAAATTAACGGCCGCATAGCGGCCGCTAACTAAGTCAGACAACTAGAAAACTGCCTCTCCACCTATGCAAGATTTCACTTCACACACACGACAAATAAACACGGGACTTCGTCGTCCCAACTCCCGGCAAAGAGGCTTCTCCGGCCGGCAAAAATTCAGCCTTGGGGCTCACTCGCAGCGATCGAGAAACACGTCCGCTCAGTTAAGCTACCGAGGCGTCATTCTTCCTTGTGGAAATTTGTGGACTATACCGGACAAGGTGGTATGGGAGGGATCCGGGTTCGAATCCCGGTCAAGGCGAATGATTTTTTCTCTGTGGATTTTTCGTACAATTGTGCATTGCGGGTGACTCCCGTAAAAGTTATCACCGTGGCTAGTCCCGGTATACTTAAATTCGCCTAAAAACTATGCATGAATATTTTGAAAATGGAATTTATATATATTAATAAATGTACTTGCATACCACTTAATGCAAATGGGTTGTGTTTGATGTGTTGTGTTGATTCAAATATATGAACCTGCCAATAATGAGCTGAGCAATCGATGTATGATAAGGCTGTTTACACTCTCAATTTCAGATTGCTTCAGCCAGTTGGAGGATTTGAAGTGCATGGCTGGCGAGAGAGTTGATTTGCATGGACGCAATGGCACATCCGAGGGCTCGATCTCTCTTGATGATGATGAGTGGTGGGTGATGGAGGGTGAGGAGCAGCCGTTGATGACCTTCTGGAACCAGAGTTGCCATTCCGTGTCATCCCTGTGTGAGTCCAAGGGACTCTTTGCTCTCTCCAACAATCGCACGCACTGCTTCAACTCAACCTCTTCAAATCCATACGCAACGTCACTCCACCATTTGCTGGGCAGAGTGCTGAGCTCTGAGGAATTTTATAGGTAGGTGTGATGACTAGTAAGAGTATCATTTGCTGGTCTACTGAGTTCTAAATTGATCATATAGCTAACTTCAGCTGTACTTCGGACGTACATTTAGTGGAGCTAAGATGATGAGGGAACTGATAGTTATAATATGTAAGTAGAATACTTTTATTTAATCTCTGTTGGCAATGGCACCACATTTTTGTATTGTTTAAAAATTCATTGAACGAGACTTGTCAAGCAGGGAGTACAATTTGTGTACGTTCTTGAGCATTGCTCTTTGTCATTTAGAGCCTACCAGCTGCTATAGAAATCGCTTTCATAATTTTGTAGGGAGGCCAAATATGTATCGGATATTTTATGAATAGAGAATTTTTTTAATGAAAGAAATACTGATTAATATGAATTTACATTAATAAGTTAAAAATAAGAAGAACATAATTGCTATACAAATCTTTGAGCTTAAATCTCTAAATAATGTTGGTCTAAAACATGTTAGGCTTGCTACGCTTGGGAATGCAATATGTACCAGTTTCAATTTCCCAAATTTGATAAATAAACCATTGTTGGCACCTGTAGATTTCTTCAAGAGCTAAAATCTAGATATTTTCGGAGGCTTTTTCTAGCCTTTACTGAATGTGGTGGGCTGTATGCTTATCAATTGCTTTTAGTTTGTTAGATCTCTCTTGCTTCAAATGTTATTCATTATTCATGACCAGAATTTGAATACCGATAAATGATTGGAAGCCATATTTCTTTAATTTTTTTAGGAAATTCCACATGTTTTTACTTTGCAGTCGATATGTCTTGGGCTCTGGTTTTGGTGCCTCATGGGAGCACTGGGGTCGTTTACAATGGCACGTGGTCATTTGTCTGTTTGCTGCGTGGTCCATGGCTGCCATTTGCCTCATCAGGGGCATTGCATCTGTCGGGAAAGTCATGTACTTCATGACCATCTTCCCCTTCCTCATCCTGTTTGCATTGCTCGTTCGAGGTCAGTGTGCTTTTCTCAATTTATTATTCTGTTAATCTCATCTTTATTCTGTTGAATACATATGTATGAAATACTTGGTTACTCATCTTGCATGACAGGGTTGGGGGTATTCTTCTGGTTACCATGTCCTTTCTCACTAACATGGCAAGCCAAAGTGCACACCATGAGGTCTTACTGAAGAGAGTGAGACACAGACCAAATGCATTGGGTTTGAAAAGTGCCATGAGTGGAGGAGTCGATTCCAAGATTCAGGATGCCGTCAGCTCATTAGTGGACTTGTAGTGGTATTGAGAAAGAGTCCATTTCTCCCAGCATAAATAGGCCACCACCACACTTGCATACTCCACTACATCCACTATATGTACTTACAAGTGCCCATGGGCACGCAAATCCAGTAAAATCTCAAGAATTATCGAGAGACTCAAGATGAAAGTTATCACGATACCATTCCATAAACTACGAACCAGGCTCGGTTGGACAGAAGATCCTTGAGGTTTGAAGACAGAAGGTGTCCAGAGCATCCTCTGTGAATGCTGAAAACCATATGTCAGAGAAATGGGAAGGACAATTGAAGCAAGACGCAGAGGACTTGAGAGCTTTCCTGACTAAGGCAACCGGACGAGTACTCCATTGCAAAGCACATAACCAAGTCTGAGTTGGTTGGGCAAATGCTTACTTTGCTTACATTCAGCATTCAAAAATGGCTGAAATCCTGCTCGTGTGACATTTGGACACTCCCTTATCTTGTATTTGTAGACATTTGTTAATTTGGTAATATCATTTGCTTTTGTTGGTGAATCAGAACCTATTTTGTACTTCTCCCAATTTTGCAGTGTGGTACATAATTGGTGTGTTTCTCATTGCATCCTCTTTGAAGATGATCTGCTGAGCTTGGATTTTTTGTTGACTCTCAAGGGATTACGCTGGAGGGGGCAGCCGTGGGTGTCCTCTACTTCATCAGCCCCAAGTGGGAGATGCTCTCTGACCTGAACGTTTGGGGAGATGCTGCATCACAGGTGTTCTATGCCCTGGGTTTGGGCTGTGGCTCCCTAGGTGCTTTATCATCCTATAACAACTTTCACAACAACTGCCACAGGTTGGTGGTTCCATATGCTTGACTATTTTTGGCTAAGTAGATACATATAGACTTTAGCAAGGGAGCCAAGAGCTATGAAAGGTCAACTTTTCCAAAAAGCTTAAAAAAATCTATATAGGTAGCATTGATCAATTTCAATTTATTCTCAAATTTACCGATAAGTCTTACGTTAAAAAATATGTCATTGTATTGTTACATATGTGGGTGCAAAAACAACTATTCCCATTCTTGGAACACTTTAGACACATTTATTTTCTTAAAAATGTATGCACAGTAACATTAAAAATTCCTTATCATTATATTTTGGAGGTTTGAACTTGTATTGCATGGTTTTAGTTTTAATTGCCACTTCTTTCTTCACATTCCTTCGGTGAAGTTCCACAGGGTTGGGCCAAATGATTTGAGGACTTCACATAATTGCCATGGGGTGAAATTGGATAAAGAAGTGATCCACGTACCTTTGGCTTTGCAGCTTCTAGTGCTCCAGTGAACCTTAGTAAAATTTCCATTGGAATGAAGGAGTGGTCGTGGAGGCAGTGAAGTCTCAGAAAGCTACAAAGTGGCCCTTGGTTTGATTTCCAATCCAGAGGAATATTTTCCCATTGCCATTAATGTGCATTTCACCATTGCGCGCATGGCAGAATTTTAAATAGTATACCACTTATGTTAGTTGGCCATGCAAGGCTTTAGTGCTGGAAGGGAATCACTACCTGTATAGTGGCTCCTTGGATGCCTAAATACCCTAACACTGCCATCATGAATGGACCACAAGGGCCTAACATTTAGCTCTGTGAACCTCAGTAAAATTGTGCGTTGAACCAACAGACCTTGAGGGTTCTGCTCTGAGGTCTTCAAAGCTAAAGAAAATCCATGGGTCGATTTCTGGTCCAGGCAAATTTTTCCACAGGCCATTCATGTGAATTTTTCCACCATTTATGCGAGAGATTAAGAACATATCAGGATTAAAAAACTTGCTTCACTGACATCTAATTTAATTTTTGTTTCCATTGTTGTTGCCCCTTAAAATTCAAAAGAATTTACTGTCCTTTAAGAGGGTGGTTTCCTTTTATTTTTTTATTGCCTAAATTGAAAGATTATTACACCTGGAGTACGTATTTCACGTTTTTAGATTTTGAAATGACGATATCTATTTTTCGCGATTAAATGAAAAGTGAAAATTTTCAAGCACGCGAAAATGCGACGGCTAAGTATGAATGCTAGGAAAACTCCGTGTGACGTCGTTCTGGTTCCTGCTGCTGCAAGTGAGGTGACCTTGGGGCGAGGCTTTGAGCACTGGTACGACGCAGGATGCTAGCAGGTAGCAGAGTACCCTGCTAGCTGGTAGTGCTTGGCTTAAATAAGGATTATTAATACCTTATCAAACGAAGAAAACTTTCCGACCTTAGCCAGTTTTAATAGGTGATTATTGAGACATGTTTCTCTGAGCTCTGTGCCTCATGCATGCATTGGTAATCTCAGACGATGTAAAACTCCTATCCTCTCGTGTAGAAACTAGGTCCCTGTGACGTCACTTGGAGTGGCATTGCATGGGCGCCAATCTGGCCTTTATCAAATGAGGATAAAATTGACCATTGCCATTCGTCTAAACCGGTATATCTAAAACCAAATAATATGCGTATTAAATGAATACACTAATGGTGGGTAACGAATTGCAATCCATGCCTTTCGTTTTCTTTGATGAAGGAAACTACCCTTATGTGCAAATCAATACGCTCACTGAACAAACGCCCTAATAGTACTTAGGAGCAGATTTGATTTGGTGGGCGATTTTTGAGCATTTGTGCAGCGGAGGTATTGAAATGCTGTGCCTTTGATGAGGGCGTTTTTTATGTTTTTTTTTATCAATAAATAATATTTTAAATTTACAGCATTGCAACGACTATATTCTTATCCTCAATGATAGGATTGAAATCATGGGAAGGAAAAATCAACCATTTATAATTGGAACAAAAATTATGTACCAATTTGTGATGCAGCAGTCAAATAATTCATGTTCAAATAATACTTATTGGTTGGTTATTGTGTCGCTGTTTCGTTAAAAATTCCCAGCTCTGAGAATGAATTGTAGCCTATAATTATCGAAACTTTGGCAGGGAATTAATAAACAATTGTACTGACCAACCCTCAGGAGAAACGGAAAAATACTTACAAATGTATTTAGTAAGCATGAATCTATAAAACAAGTATTTTATCCTGTAGTTGCCACCATATGCAAAAATGTGCATTAATCCACTAAAGAGATAAGAAAAGTATGCATCTCATGTCTCCAACTGGTTCGGTATCCACCATTATGTCAATAGCTTCTTAAAGTAAATCATTCATATGAAAATGGAAAAGTAATGGGCAAGAATTGAGCCCTGGGGAATGTCTGCTTTGATTGCATAGGGAAGTGAGTTACATTTATGAGGTCATCCTTAATTCTGTCGGATTTTTTATTTACCATTGGTAAATCTGTCAGGTATGATTTAATCAAGCAGCATTAAAACAGAGCAAAGAAATAGCCTGATAGAGTGACTTTGCCTCACTACAAAGTGAAGTTTGGTAAACAAAATTGAGTGGTTGATAGAGAAAAAATCATTGTTTGAGTCAATGAAAATGCCTTTGGCCCCCTTACCCTTGGAAGGATTTGTTGCGAATAAATATGTATGCATGATGTTGCTGTCTTATTTTATTGCCCACAGGGATGCAATAATAGTGACAATAGTCAACTGCTTCACTTCCGTCCTTGGTGGGTTTTCCGTCTTTGCTGTTCTTGGATTCCTGGCCCACCACATGAGTGTGTCTGTTCCTGATGTGGTTGAGTCTGGTCCGGGGCTAGCATTTGTGGCGTACCCAGAAGCTTTACTCCACATGCCGCAACCACAGCTATGGGCTGTATTGTTCTTCTTCATGTTTTGCTGCTTGGCCTTGGGCACTCAGGTGATATCATATATGTACTCAAGTATCTGATGGGAAACCAATTTTCCTGCAGACCGATAGTGGTGGCAGTTACTTTTTGGGGGAACTTTTTCCCCCCCTCCCATACCTCGCTGGAATGCAATTTGCTTCCAGGTTAATTTAATGAATTGATCACTTTTTCTACTCCATGCATGCATGTACTTTACTTGTTACACTTTGGTTGGTTTTAATGCTCCCGTGTCATTATCCCAGTAGGAATGCAATCTTAAGTGTGACGGCGAGTCATTAACCCTTTCGCGCCGAATGCCACACCTGTGCGGCGAGGGATTTTTTTCCATAAACAACGAATGCCACACCTGTGCGGCACTGGTCGAAAAAAGTGACCGTGGTGGACACAATAGACCCACGGATGCGGTCGCCCCTCGTGATCCGCCTTAGCGCGAGCCCAGTCCCATCTTCGGCCGCTCAGGTCGACCCTTTCTTATCCTCTCCATGCGGTCAACTACTGTTATTTGCAGTGTGTTTTCCAAAACTATATTTGTTGCTTACTTTTCATATCTATTGCTATAAATGAATTCATCTTTTTTTGCTGACCACATGGAAATTTCAAACAAAATTCTATCGTTAATATCAACGGAGATATAGACCAACTAGTAAATGTACAAAGTCCGTCTATATCCGCGTTAGAGCTTCGTTTAAAATTTCTGCACGCTCAGAAAAGAAACACAAAATTCATTTTGAATGTAAAAAATTAATGCGAACAACAAATATTTGCATATATTTTGCACTAATATTTTAGCCAGTTGACCGCGGACTCGTCCTAGGAAGGGGCTTTTAATCCCTCTAGGGTCTTGGACGGAGGCCGAGGAAAGGGATCGGCACCCCACTGAGTTGGGTCCAAAAAAAGTTAGGGAGGGAACCACTGCCTTCAGTCGATGCGAAAAAGCTTCGTACCGGGGAGTAAAGAAAACTTTTAAGAGACTCGTATTGAGGAGGATATTCCCTCAACGAAGGTCCGGCGCGAAAGGGTCAATATATATATATGTATATGTGTGGTAGTACATATATGTGAGAGGTGGGGAGAGAGGCCATGGAGAAGGGATGAAGGAGGAATACGAAGGAGGGGAGCAGAGAACACTACGTAAGTATTCCCCGAGTCTCCCTTTTGGTCGTGTCCACCCTTCCACTCACCCCCATGCCATCGTCACCTTTGCACTGCCTTGCTTCACCCCTTCTCCTTCCCCCCACCCCTTAAGCATACGCACATGCATATATTAATGAGAGAAAAGGTTGTTTTTCCTCTGAAAAATGACACGGGAGTAATGAGGTGTACCAAATAAAGTGTGTGGAATGGACAATGTCATCTACTTACTTAATTAGCCATTAGGAAATCGCATGAACTCAGCTGGCATACAATTGGCGATGTGATTTGCTTCCAGGTCACGGCTTTGGAGGCCATCACCACAGCAATTATGGATGAGTGGCCAAAGCTACGAGAGCACAAAGCAGCAGTAGGGATCATCACGTGTGCTTGCGGTTTTGTGGTGGATATCCCAATGTGTTTTGAGGGAGGGGTTTATCTGTTCACACTGCTTGATTGGTATGTGTCCATCATGTCAATGGTCTGCGTTGGATTGGTGGAGACAATCTTTGTTGGATGGGTCTATGGTGAGCTTTTAGCAGTGTATTTTTTGCTTAGTTCACCTGTGATTAGTGTGACCCTATGATGTGAGGCTTATTTTCTAAAGTACATAACCTCTTCACTCAGGGACTTGCATACCTATTGTGGCGACAGCATCTACTAGCATCCAGCATCAGCACCAACTCATTTCTTTTCACCTAATGAAAGTACTAGAGATGTGCGAATAGTATCCGCGAATACTCGAATACCTCGAATACTAGAACGTACTCAATTTTCGAGGTCTAAAATAATAATGCTAAAGGTACCATCTTGAATACTTTGAATTTCACGTCATACACTGTTGCACGCATGTCGTTGGTAGTTGACTCGGAAAAATGTAGAGAACTCTAGTGGTTTAGTGCATGCAGCGCCGTTTTAAGCAAATTGACGAACTACATCAAAGTCACGGATCAGAGCGGTGAAAAGCTTAGACCATGTGAAAAGAGTTCAACATGGGGCCCCAAAAATGATCGGGTGAAAAATCTGAAAATCCCTGGTTTCCCCCATCAGAAGAACCTCAGTTCCGTGGGATAGTAACTACGTACCTCAATTCCCAAAATCCTCTACCCTCTCCATCCATCAGCCCTCGGCCCTTCCTCCGACGCTTTCCTCCTTTCCGAAATCAAACAAAAGGCCAGAGCTTGCGCAGGGTTCGTATTATGAAGACCATAAATCAAAAGCTTCAAAATAAAACATCAAGTTACAGGAGAATGATAGAATCGTGTTTCACCCTTCCCTCTTTCTCCCCCACTGACCTTTTTCTGCCTACCTGCTTCGAAGTTCCCCATTTCTGGAGGTCAACTGCTGCATGAGTCATCTATTAGCCCAAAAGGTTTCTAACAATGACTTTCAGAAATTGATATTACACCTTTATTGGATTGAAATATTAGTAATGTGCGCGTACTTTAAAAAAGAATAAGACCAAACGCGACACATTTCTGACTATTTACGCATTATGACTTTATTTAAGCATTTTACGCAAGGAAATAAATGTCAAAATACGACGGAGACTTAGCATTCTGGCAAAAATCGTTATCCACGCAGCTGAGCTTCTTGGAAGTTAATGCGGTATTTTTTTCCGAGAACATATATCAAGTTACAATTTATGAGTTATGCTATAAATCTCTATTGTCACAGTCACAGACGAAGGGATATATTTTCTCAGGATATTTGGTTTCTCCCTGATAGCAATTCGAATTCATCTGATTATCTTGTGAGAACTTCCAAAGATGGACTGAAAATAATTGAAGAAGAAAATCCGGCGGAGAAGAGCTTGTATTTTGCAAAACGCCTCGGATTGTCTGCGAGCACTTGACAGTAGGAGTGGGGGTAGAGCGAGCTACCTGTTGCAAATAAGAAGTTGGATGAAGCCGAGTATCAGATGGGCGTGCCGCTGAAATGGCATTTGGTAGGTAAGAATGTATACATCAGACAGAAATCCATCGTAGCAGTGTAAATGCCAAGACGGCACGCAATCATTTTTTCGCAAGGTGGTGTGTCCCCTAAGAATATTTGAAAGAGATATTAGTTGAATCAACTATATTCCCAAATTGTCACTATAAAATAAAATATTCTATTAATCAGCTAAACTCCTGTTTGAATCCTTTAAAGGAAATCATATTTACTCGGCAAAATCCTGAGTTTCCTGCTGCATTGGCAACCTAGTTAAAAATTCCCACATCCATCGTTTTTTTCGTCCATCCTATTGAAAAACGATAGATCGAGGTTCCACAGGATCCCTTTTTATTTATACATTCATCAAGTGAAATAGAAGAAAAAAACATTCGCTTAATATGCTTTGTGCAATTCTAGTACTTGAATATTCGAGCAATGATTTAATATTCAAATTCGATATTCGAAGTTCGAGAAATCTGCTATTCGACTCATCTCTAGAAAATACAAAATGTTTTCACTTGTATCGTTGGCCATGCTTCTCTGGCAGTAAATTTTTGGCATGGCATAAAATTGCTTTTCTTAAATCAGTTTTGAAAGAGAATTTAATCCAAAAATGTAATTAATAAGAGATGAGAAAGAAAAAATCTGATTATGATCAAAATAAAAATGGAAATGTTGGCAATAAGGAATGTGAATTGATTATTAATTTATAAAATAAATTAACAATCAAACTCCGAGAAAACAAGAATGTACATATTACAAACACCCAGGCATAACCCATCACTTATAATAATATTTGATATACTTCTGATGGCATTTTTATCTTTCATCGTCATTCCTTTTCACAGGTCCTAATCGCTTTATGGGTGATGTTGCTGAGATGGGAATAAAAATACCGTGTGCAGTGAAGTTATTCTGGAAGATTTGCTTTGTGGCAGTGACTCCCTTCCTGCTTCTTGTAAGTTCAATGAATGGATGATGAAGTCATACATGGTCATATCATTATCATTCAAAATACGTTTGACCCTAACCCAGTGAGAAATGGGTGGTGGAATCCACGTGGAACCCACGTGGAGAATTAACGTGGATACCACGTGTTTTTGGTCGTGGAATCAACGTGGAACCCACGTGGAAATTTGGTGGAAAAATTAAAACAGCAGTTGGTGCTGTCCTAAAACCATTAAAACCTCAACCACTCTATATCTAAACCTTCTATATACGTGTCTACGATTTTTCATGTGCTCTCATGGCTGCCTTTCCACGAATTATATAAAAATAGAATGTGCGATACATTTTCACATAACTAGCGTGGTTTCAGGATGATAAATGACACAATGTCACCAGAGAGTTAAGTTCCACAAATTAGATTCTGTTTAACATTTTATGATAATCACCACAAATCCACTTGAAATCAACGTGGGTCCAACCACTCAATATCCACCACCACCAAATATCCACCACTCAACGTGGATTCCACGTGGGTTCCACGTGTATTCCACCACCCATTTCTCACTGGGAAGGGTCTCCGATTTTGATCCAAATACCTGTATCGGTGTATATCAACCTCAAACTGAATACCCTGAGGCCATTTTGAAAAAAAAAACATTTTTGGGCAATCTAAGGACATTTATTTGCATTATTACCGAATAAACATGCCTTCCTGTAATTCCTTCTGTTTCTTCATCAGGCTGTTTTGAGACCATAATTTAGGGAATGGGAGGAGGAAGGAGTGGGTTGGGGAGATGAGAGTCCTAGAGACACGTGAGGGTGCGAAGGGATTGGAGGGGAGCAGCAAGAGTGGCACTCAATGGGAAGGGGAAGTGAGAGACAGAGGGCTATGAGCTGTGCAGGGCTATGTGGATGCACTGGGACACTACACAGAGTGATGAGTGCAAAACTCAGTCCATGGAATGGGGGGCTAAGCAATGGTCCCATTGGTGCCTTTTGTTGAGAGCAGGATGAAGAATCACTAAAATACATAATTGGAGAGTCTGCAAAATATGAAATTCAAAAGAAAATGGGAATGGACTCGAATAGAGAAAACAGAATAAAAGTGTCAATAAAAAAAATATTGTGAGTTTTTGAATGCATTAATCAATAGCCACCACGCATCAACAGACTTTGAATAGCAAGTCTGCAATATGAATATCTCACGAAACAATTCACTCATTGGTCAACAAAAGATAAATACCATAAAATCCAAAAACTTAGGGTCACTGTGGGCAATACTATTTTGCACTGACCAGACATCACCAGGCATAGCAAAATATGTAGTATTGTCCATCTTTCATCAACCAAAAGCTTAATAAATGGGATGAAAGACGCCTTTACAGATAAAGTAGCCAGATCCCTTCATGCAGATATGCCTTTGGCCAAGGTGGATATTTTTGCTCAAAATTATACAAATGCGAGGAAATAGTAGTTACAACTGTGTTCAGTGCTTCAAATGAAAGAAGCAAATTTTTTTCCTTCCTTTGAGCCTCTTCAAAGAGACAATTGGAATGGTATGCTCTGTCTCCAGGTTCATAAAGAAGGGCTCCACCTCATTCCATTCTGTTGCTGTCATTCCAAATTATTGCAGCCACGTTTCTATCTACCCTGCCCTCATGTTCCAAATAACTCTCCCTTCCTCCGAATACCAATACAAAGGTCAAATTCCTGTGGATAGAGGGGGCCCACAGGGATTGGTGGGGGGGCAGGGAGTTCAGTAGACCAGAGAGATCAGTGGATGGGGGGTGAGGAAGGGAACAAGGGCCTATGGAGAGGGAGCCTAAGGGACGGAGTGGGAAGGGCGCCCAGTAAATACACAGGTGCATCCTTGCACTCAATATCCTTTTGCATAATCATCTAAATCTTCATTCACCCATGCCATGGATCACCCCATGCGGATGCTTTTGGTTCCTGCAGGTTTTAATTTTCCACATTGAAACTGCTAATGAGGTGAAATAGCAGGGGGCTAGTATATAATGGATAATGAGGGCCAAGAGAGATCCGAGGCCTAGGCAAATAGGGGCCTAGAGAGATAAGGTGCTCAGTGAATAGCAATCCATGCACTCTGCGTGGCATACTTTGTAGTTTTTAGTAAAACGACATCACAAACTCATGTGAGCTTTTAAGTTATCTTCATTTTATCAAATATCGTCATTCATGATATCAAATTTCCAATATCAATTTAAGATAGCACTTTCCTATTGTATAAATTCTCATGAAGCTACTGAGTCAATTATGTTAGCTAACATCAACTTACAAGATGGGCCCATTGATTAGTTAACCCTTTCAAGAGAGAGGAGTTCTCTCCTTAGCTCCAAGAGACTCTTCAGCTCCTCTGTATGCAGGACATTTGCTGAGAAGGGTATTGCGGATAATCACACACTCTCAGCACCAACCTTTTGTCGACCCTTCCTAGTGGGGACTCCGCATTATCTCGCACTCCGAGGATAGTCGGGCTCCCTCCATCCTTTTCAGGTTTATAACCCTACCAGCGGCAATTGCTGGTGGTCAATTTATTTTTTTTTTATATGAATTAGCTACATGCATAATTGTTGCTTGCATGCAAATTGCAGACTTGGAATTGAATTCCTCGTTTTTTCCTGATAATTGTCAAATTTTCAATGAAGCTTTCCCATCAATATTAATGGATTTAATGTGTCAACAATTCCCATGTTGATTTTTATTCTGAGATTGGGATATTAGTTAAATTCATGGTTGAAATTTCATTTAAGAATTTTAAACTCAATGCAAAAGACAAAGGATTCAATTCTAAGTTTATGTTTTTTGAGGAAGGAGCAAATATTTATTTTGCAAACTGACTGAATGAGCAATTGTATGAGCACAGTCCCTTACCACAAAGAGGAGTAATATGAGACAAGGGGTCCTGGTACATATATATGCTCCCAGATTTTGAGGGTAAGGCATAACCCCTGATGCGTTGGGTTCTGAAACTAAGACTTTGTGTACGCACAACCGTCATAAAAGGGGGAGAGCAAGTAAACATATGTACACTATTTTCGGCATTTGTATGCCTGCATAGGAAAATCTTTGACGAAAATTTTTGGTTTTCGTCTCCCGGATCAGGAAATGTCCCGCTGATAATTTTTGTTGTTAGTAAAGAATGGATTAAGCTGTTTGTAATGACAAAAGCTGTCCCTTAATCCAAGGTTCTTGGGTCTTGCTTAGTTGTGAAAAGTTGAAAAGTAAGTCTCATTCTTTTTGCAAGTGTATTCATGAAATCAGGACAGCCTTTTTAGAGATCATGTTTTCAAAGTATTTGTTGAATTTTTCCCCAGATTGAGGAATCATTTTGAATTGTTGCCCTCCTAGAATGAGTTTACCTTGTTGCCTATTTCAACACCATAAGTACTTTTTAGGTTGTCATAGTGTTCAACGTGTATGAATTGACTCCAGCAAGTTATGGAAGCTATGTTTTCCCACAGTGGGTCAATCAAGTGGGAATTTTATCAGGAACAATTTCCTTGGTATTCGTTCCAGCGATGGCTCTACACAGCATTTGGAAACTGAGAGAGGTACATGTCCATTTGTATCATTATACTCCCTCCTATTACATACTTGCTCCAATTGATTTTTTTTTTCAAACCTCTGTCTTGGCAATGATAATTTTTGATTCTGAGTGTGAATTCTCAAAGTGGAATATGGAGGGTAGTACTTCTCTTTTCCTAAATTGATTAATTACAATAAAAATAGCCGTTTGATTATCATTATAATGTCTATAGACATAATATAATTCCACCTGGTGCACCAGGAGATTTCACCTGTCGCTTCTACTGCTAGTCACAAACTCACGGATGGGTTATTATTAAAGTCAATCATATGTCCTGTTGCTTTGTACTTTGCTGGAGATATCGTTGTACATATTAAGCTTGAGTCATTGCTAGTAGGGATTTTCAAACACTGACTCATCTGTTAAGTCCTGGAGATCAAGAAAAGAAAACAGATTTTCAAAAGAGAATGTTTATATTAAAGATTGGCAATGAATGGAACCTAGTCATCTCCAAAATACATATCTCCACCCATTCCTCATTCCCACTCCCTTCTCTACCACTTGAAATATTAAAAGCCAACATCAACCAGTACTGTGTATATTTTCCCATGTACCAGCATTGACTCATGAAAATTTAGGCCTAATCTGTTAGTGCATCATGCAATGTAAGTACATCTGTATGTCTAATTATCCTCATGATCCACCAAAACTTTAATAAAGGAATACATACCTGTAAACACCAGAATGGGCAGGGGTATCAATTTGATCCTTTTTCACGTTGAGGTGAATACTGTTTTATAACAGTGGATCTTAGATTCAATTTATTTTGTGATATTTTATCATTTTGTTTTTCATAGATGGACATAAAAGCAGGGCTATCATTTCTTATTACTTTGTATGGAAAAATCAAATTTAACTGAAATGGCTGTGTAGATGAAATTGATCCCTCTGAAAGAAAGATTGTATTTTGAAGAATGGATGGTTAACATATGACATAATTTCCAATTAAAATTAAAATTCTAAGCTCTCTTTTATGGAATTATGCAGCAGGAAAAGAATTTTTGCTTAGTACGTTCTTACAGCATATATGTGCACCAGGGATCACTTTGATCCCCTGAGCCATTGAAGGGAGTTGGCCAAGTCTGGTCATTCCAGTGTTAGTTACCATTTGAGAATTAATGAGGATGTGTCATTTTTTGTAGTATTTGAAAGCACTCTTCAAACCAACTGAGGATTGGGGACCAGAGCATTTGGACCAGAAAATCGTTTCTTATCCACAAATAGAAGGTGCAGAAGAGAAAGGACGTGGTTGCATCAACGAATTTGACATCAAGGTGCCATAATGACAATGATTTGAATCTGAGAAGAAAACTCTTGTGTTTTCCATATAACACATTATATTGGTGAATTCTCCTCTGGTTTTCCAGCAGTTTCCCATCCATTTCTCCCAAAGTTTTGATTTCCAGTCAGAAAAACATGCAGTTAATTGTCCTATTGAGTGCAGTGATTAATTTCATGAACTGAGAGACTATATTGCCATCCCTGATCGCAGAGGAAAAAATGACATCTTAAGTACATATCTCTGTCCTGCAGTCTACATACATATTTTCTTCATCTATATAGGTACGACTTTGTGATTCCCTCTGGTCCTAGTGTACTTATAGTTGTAGATGGACCCATTGCCCTTTTCTTGTAATCCTCTTCTATGACTTTAGATGTCATTCAGTGCATTCTTTAAATGACTCTACACACTTTGCGTCCATGCATTATAACATGTGAGTTTGGTTGTAATTTTTGTATTCCTATTTTGTATGCTTTCAATGTTTGCTTCATACTTAATGAAGCTGCCAAAACTAAAATGATAAGCAATGCTTCAAGGTCAATGGTCCAAGTCACACAGCGGAATCATGCATCCAAGCATGCATCTGACGAAATCCCAGTTTGATCAAAGATGGAAGTGGGAAATAATTAGATCAGTGATAATCATTCTATTCTTGAAATCCATCCTAAAGCCAATAACATGAATTGGGACTTAGGTTTCAACCTCAGAAACAACTGGACATCAGGGCTGAAGTGAATCAGAAGAGAATTTAAGTTATAAATCAAAGGATAAACAGTAAGAAGATATGTAAAGCAGAAATGTCACAGCCTCCCCTTTAAGGCAGAGGCCGAGTTGGCTATTGAAACATTGGAGGAAATGGAGCAGATAAACCGGTGGCTTTATGGAATGCTCAATAATCGTTCACAAACATTAGAAACTGAGCTTGATAAGAAATAATCCTTTTATGGCTGTGATTTTAAATAAAGATATTTATTCATGGATGCGAACATTTTCAACTCTTTTGACTGCAAGATGGACTTTGAAGCTTTAATATACATATTACATGTACATTATTTTGCTAAAGCTAGATAATTTTCATGAATGTATGTACCATGCATTGGCCAAAACATCAATATAATATAAAACTTTTCCTACTCTGCACCACATTTCCCACACATTACAAACTGACTGTCGGTGTTCAATTAGTGGTTCTGGGGATTTCATGCACCTACCCTTGACTGAGGCCTCACTATGATGCTTTGTTGGCCCAATAGGTAGTTGCAGATTCATGGGCCAAATCATACTATGGGCCAACCATTATGTGTCCCATCATCTGCCAAAGTAGAGCCAACCAAAAGGTGTTACTTTCTGAGCAAAACGTAAATATCCACACCTTTAATTAGAAACACACTAGCCAAGGTTTAAATGATGGGTGAGTGTAAGTTTCAGGGTTGAAAATGGACTACATCCATCTTCATTTTTTTTGGACATCAAGTTCTCAACCTTTTAATGAAAAACAGCAAGTTGATTTACCAAAAAATCACATAACAGAAATTTTTTCTTAGTGGTGTTTTCTTTAACCTTTTCCCTACTAAAGACGAAAATATATCCGTGTGGGCGTTTCTTGACCCGGGAGACGAAAGCAGCATATTTTTGTCGGAGGTTTTCTTACGCAAATGAACGAATGCCAAGTATATACGTTTCCTAGCTCTCCCCTTTTATGACAGTCTGGGGTGTAAGACGTATTTGTTTTGGGTCCCAACACTGCGGGATTTAGGCTTTACCCTCGAAATCCAGGAGCAGGAACCCGGACCCTTCGACTTATATTACCCCTCCCAGCCGTAAGGTACTGCGGTCATACAATTGTTTATCCAGTCAGGTTTTGAAATAAATATTTCTTCTTTTTTCAAGAAATATAAACTAAGAATTGAATTCTTTGTCTTTTGAGCAGTGTTTACAATTTTTAAACAAAATTCTACAATAAATATTAAGGTGAAAGGATACTTCGGGAGAACTCCGCGATAATGGTCGCTGGCATTTAATTCCGAAAGCGACCGCTGCAGTTTGAATTGGAGGGGAAGTTGACTGGGTGGAAGGGGGACTCGAGAGCGAAGAAAAATTCATCGTAGGGGAGAGGGATTGAGCTCTCCTACTGCAGTGTCAGATTTTGGTCCGCTGGTGGTCGGGATCTCGGATAACCTTGGCAGACCTCAAGGAGTTGTTTGTGTTGCAAAAAACACTCTTGAGGCCCAAAAAACTCTTTTTGTGTTACGTTAGTTGATCAGCCCTTCGGTCGGTCTCTTATGCTCTGGATAGTTCCCGCATTGAATTCCGCTCGCTTTCTTTACGGTCTCCCATTTCTATTCATCCTGTACTTCAGTGAATGCATCAAAAATAAGAATGCAGTTTATAATTTATAATACAAATATAAAATAGACCGCATGACGAGACTTATTACACACCGGTAACCAATATTGCACAATATAATTGACCGAAACGAGAATGCGAGAAATCGTGTATCACTTTCGTTAATTATAGTTTCAATTTTCTCTCTACCGTTTGTTGTTGCAATCCTTCACAAAATCCACGTTTATATTACTTCAATACTCCGTATTATTGTGCACTTCAATTAGAATTTTTTCCTATGATGGCAACGACAGCATAATTTTTAGTACAGCTGGGAGGAATCCTAAATTACCTCTTTTTTGAAAGCTTCAACTCCAAGTGTGAAAGGTGAAAGTATGTCTTGTTTCCTCTGAAAGAATGAAACAAAATATCGTCTGCCACTTTCTCCCTAGATGTTGTGGGCCTTAAATTGCAAATACGGCCAAAGAAAGAGGCCGTCAACCTTTTCCACATTTCCGCCTGCCACGTCGCATTGAGCATTTGCTCTCGTGTTTCCCTCTCCAACTTTTCCCTTGAGGTTTTATCCATTTTAAGTGATGATATGAAATTATTCATGGAATCTTGGCTGGCCAATGCGATGTCACTTTGTACATCAGGAACAAGCCCATAATGTTTGTCTGGTCCCTCAATTCGCAGACGTTTCTTTTTTGAAGTTTCAGAGAATTCCAGTCATCGCTTTCTCATGTATTCCCCATTCCTTTTGGAGGAAACAGAAATTTTTTGTGTATTCTCCTGGACTCTTGCTCGTCAGTCCTTTGTGAATTATGCCAAGTACATCATCTTTCACATTGAAGGCTACCGATGCAATGGCACACCTAGTTTCATAGGCCCCCCTCAAACATAAATTTACCCTTTTCTCTCCTACGTACTTAGCTACATAAGAGTTGTAGGACTCCGCAAGATTGTTAGTCACGTTATATATCAAACTAGTGGAGTGACAAGATAATAGACTGTTGGCATAGGTGATATCCTTCCATATGCCGCAACTAATGAAATGAGGGACCAAGTTTTCCTCTCCTTCTTTGGGCCCTTTGCAATAACATTTGTCACATTTATTATGGTCACCAAAAACATGATTCGGTCCTTGCTCTATGTCCTTCTGTAGGAGTTTGACCCTTTCCGACCTGGCCATTTTCGCTCTGAAGGAGATTGCCTCACTCACAGCTACCCTCAATCTTTGCAAGTTATTGTTTATTGTTCTCCTGTACCCAATGGGCACTGCCCCTTTTGAATTTCTTGGCCGTCGTGCAATATCTTGCAGTCTACAGCTGTAATTTCGAAGTAGGTGGTTGACGTATTCTACTTTTTGCACTGGTAACTGCGGCCCATATGGCATTTCCCTAGACAGCCTTTGCATTATGCTACTATCACCATAACCTGTAATAAAGGTATTGCCACTTCACGTAAGGAGTCAGTTTTTCCATTTTCTGCTTTCCTCAATCACACACGACACTGACCCGTCGAAAAACACAAGGGTCTCTTGCTCTCGGGGCACGCTTGAACACCACCGTCTCCTGAAACAAAATATTCTTTTTTTTCGGAATATGACACCGACCCCCGAAGCAGTTTGTCGGGAAGGAAGGCAAGGGATTGGTGGTGGGGGAAAGAGAGGGGAATAAGTGAGACCGACAGAGGGAGGGGAATTGGAGGTGGGGGGATCCTTCTCTGAAAGACAGCAGTGTCACTTCCCTGCCAGCACTGTGATAGTCGTCGAGCTGTAGAAAGGCCAAAACATCCACCACGCTTTACAACATTACGCGAATCTGGTTGCATGCACGCTCTACCGGTATATATATTTGAAATTATTAAAGACAGCTTTTGTGCAGATGATTTCCCATAACAGCCAAGAACCCCATGAAGTTCTTGATGACAACGAACAAGAAAACTGGAATTTCCCGCCAACCAATGAAATTTTAATGTGGTACTTACAAAATGGAATGCTTCTGAACGAGGCGAAGTGCAGAGTGCAGGTTTCTTTCAACTTATCCTTGATAACCTTTCTCTTTGATTACCCAATCAAGGGGAATTCTCTCAATAGATCCACCTCTGTTAATGACCTTGGAGTGATACTCACATCAACGCTCAGTCCTGAAGATCAAGTGAACAAGATAACAAAAAAAAGCGAGCTCAGCCCTTGGATTCATTCTAAGAGTATCAAGAGATGGCTTCTCTGCTTGGGTATTGAGGACTTTGTTTGTCCAGCTTGTGCGACCTTTGCTGGAATATTGCTCTCCCATATGGTCACCACATACAATTGGTCTTACACAAGACATTGAACGAATTCAGAATCGCTTCCTGAGAATCGTGGGACTTTGACTGGGCTTTCCACTTAGGGATGTTCACATTGATGATCTTCCACCCCAGCTTCAGCTCTGTCATTTGAGTTCTTCACGGCAGATCGCTGACCTGTTTTTCTTAGGAAAATTCTCACTATAGAATTAGACTCTCCTGAGCTGTTGAGTATAAGACTCAATTTGTGTAGCCATCCTGATCCCAGGACCTGTTGCAGTGGGGCCACCATTCTACAGCTTGCGCCTACAGCTCTACTCTGCCTTGGCTGTATCGCATGGGTAACAGTCTTTCACAAAATTTTGACTTTTTCAGCACCAGCTTGTCCAAATTAAAAAAATATTTATGTATTTGCACGTTGTTAATGAAGAGTGTTAGTATGAAGTTTAAATGTTTTAGACCAAATCAATCTTTGTAGTCATTACCTGCACATGTTTTGAGTTATTGGTTAGTTTTATAGTATTTAATGTGTTATTTTTATCATTTTGGTTAATGTTAACATCTTTCTAGCTATTGCTTGTTGTTAATTTGATAATATTTACTATGGTTATTGTTTTCCTTGCATTTTATGTAAAAATTTGTCAAGCAGCCATGTATTGTTAACAATTGTTATGAAATGGTGTTGACCCTTGAATAAACAAATAAATTCCCAAATTTAGAGCTATAATCGGCCAAGTTGACTGAATATAATGCCAGAAAACACAATGGCAGATATAATGAAAAGTAAAATGTTATGACGTAGTAACGACATCACAATATTTTCAACATTCATACAAACATTTTTATTTATGACAGCCGAGAACCCCATAAAGTTTTTGATGACAACGTACTACAAGAAAACTGGAATTTCCCGCCAACCAAGAGCCCTGGCTGCTTGAACAAACAAATGCTATTGCCAATCCGCAGCTGGTTGCTCGCGAAAGAACCAGCGAGTGTTTATCAACTTAGTTGTGTTTTCCGTTTATTTAACTGCTTGTATTGCATTAAATGTGGTTGTGATATAATTAAATAAAGTATAGAAGAGTAAAATGTGTTTTTTAGAGAGTGTCCTTTGAGTCTTCCGTCTGGCCGTTTGCAAACGATGGGATCTTGTAACCGGTATGTATATGCAAAAATAGTTTCATTCATTTTCCTCTTGTTTTGTAACCGTTAATCGTTCATATCTTCATAAATCAAATGATAATATTCTGTCATTGCTGGAGGAGTGCGTTTTAAGGTAATTGTGTAAGGTTTAATTCAAATTCAATGTGTGTTTATGTTTGACGCTGGCGAAAGTGACCGACCTTGTAATTGTGATTCCTTTGTAATCGTTTCCGTTTTGAGTGTAGCGATTGAATGTAGCAGTTAATGTTACTATTTTTCTATGCATAGTTAATTTATAGCTTGCAAAGTTTATTACTTTTTTGTGAGAGTAGTGTATTTCGTGTGTTCTGCGGAAGTTCCTGCAGTGAGGAATTTATTTGGGACGTGATAATTTCAGTTTTATCCATTAAAACGTGTTTGACTGGTTTCAAATAGGTGAAATAAAACCTTGTTTTCTTCCTGCTATCGGATTGTTTTTTGCGCACAGGAAGTATATCAATTTGACGGCCATTCGCGTGAATTGTTTAATTTGATTGTATTGAAACAGCTACCTGGTTTTCATGTTTATCTAACGAGTGTAGTCTGCTCATGCACATGGACTGGGCTACGCTTTCGTTTTCGCAAAAGTCACGAAATGTGCATCTTTTAGAATAAATATTTATGTTGGACCTGACATGAGCTCGTAAGGCAGCCCAGTGCGCAGGTAAGCTGACCTTTTTCAGGCACGGTTTCTTGTTGCTTTTCATGGGTGAGAATAACTTTTGCGAATTTTTCAATTAATTTTCCTTCATGTGGAACTAAACGTGCAAGGTTGGCCGCGCCACCTCATCGACTATTATAAAAAATTCTACAGCCATCGAAATCCTCACTAACATTTTCTTTTATCAAAAGCGGTTGTCAGTCAATAAATCGGAAATATCTCCTACACTTTTCACTTATATCCTAATTGATGAAGGAAAGACGACATTCTGGGTATCCTGGTGCATTCCTCTCCACCATACATTTGTTTCAGGAACCAGCAAACAATTTGCAACTCATTAATATCTACGCTGCAGTTCATGAAAATGAATGGAAATGTTGAATGAATGTATCCGCACTGCTGAATTATGCATTGTAGCTTGCTGTGTTTCATACAGAGGTGAAGGATTCAATTGTTTCATCATGAGTCAAGAATCTGAAGATTGGTTTAAGCAGCTCTCCCCTCTCCTTCCCCACCACCGCACGCTTTCATGTTTTAGCATTGATTGTTGTGTCTCCCTTTATTAATATCATTTATATCTCATTCTGGGCCTACTTCTGCCTTTCTACCCATCCATTTACCCTTCAAGGCGTGTCTTCATCAAGTCATTATCTTTAATTCTTTTAGGACTTCTTTTCATCTCTCCACTTTCGTCGTTTTCAATCAGAAGGCTTCAATTCTTTTCCTCCATTAGTATAGCGTCTTGCACCCTGTTCCTTGAAATGATTATTCACTATTGCATAATTTGCCTCCCATTATCTATGTGGGTGGTTATCTTGTATATCTTTGCATAGTTTTTCATTCACTCTTCTCTGGCTTTCCACGCCTTGTAAAAAATCTTGTTGCTTATTCTCTTGCTGTCTGTCCTTCAGTTTACACATACTCCTAATCTTCTACTTCCGTTGATTGCTCAATTGAAAGAATGTTATGAAATGAATGACTGTTAGAAATTGTTATTTAATGATTGATTTAAAGTACAGGTCGTCTTATATTCATAACAGGCCACACTTTTGATGACTTCTCGACATTTTCAAAACAAAGAGAAAACTGCTTGTCTGACACAGAAAGTGGAATTAGAGATGCATGGGAATGTGTAGAGTAGAGTTGGGTGGGGGAGGTGTGGTTGAGTCATGTGAGCTTGAATGCCAAAGCTTTTGCTGCGAAAGTGTAAAGTTGTACTTAGGGGGGGGAAGGAGGAAATGGAAGAGTAGTGATGTGATGATGTCAGAGGGTGGCTTTGGTCGGGAGCAGGTTGATTTTTTAACTCATTCGTGTTTGACTAACCTTCTCATCAATAGATCTTGGATTCATTATTTCATAAATACTTTCTCCTTCAGTGACACTGATGGCTCTTTTTCATTAAATTTCAGGTGTGCAGTTTGTATTTATATATTTTGATATCTTCATGAGAAGTGGTAGGGGGAAGGTCGATTGTAAAGTGTGCCATATTTGGGATGGCAAGGAGAGAAAGTGTGTGATGTGTTAAAGGCCACTAAATCATCAAAAATCTGTTTCCTTCATGTATAATTTCCAAAATGTCTTAAGTGTCTCTTTGTCCATTCCTCACTGTGTGCACTGCCTCAGTATCAAAATCAGGCTTGCTTCTGTTTATGGCATTCTGTTCTACTACAGGAGAGGTGGCAATTCCTTTCTTTCTGCATTTTCTGTGTTGGGCCATTTTGGTAATTTTATTTTAATTTTCATGTAATCTATTTGATTAGGGTTATTCAGATTCAAAATTCCAATTCATCAGTTTAAAGTAAATGGAAGGGAAAGATGTAATATAATGGAAAATAATTTTTTGTCAATTAGCCGTTCTGACATAAAAAGAAAAAATGTGAAAGTTGCTGCCCTCTTTTAAGGAATTGGTGACATCATTTGGTTTCTTTACTCAATCGAATAGAATCTTTTGCTAAGGGAAGCAATCGCTCAAAAGAAAGTAAGCTGCAATAAAATACGCAAAACCCACACAAAAGGCTGAGGAGTAGCTGAGATGTGCGGCAACCTGATTGGCATAAATTCGTCACATCATCAAATCATCTGTGAAAGGGTTAACTGTTGAGAACAGCTCTTGAAATCATTTCACAATTTTCCACAAAAATATATTTTATTCGACTGCAGCCTCTATGCCACTGCATCGTCATTCAAGTTCAAAAAGTGTAGCATTTTAATTGCTAAATGTTTTGGTGGAAAAGAGAGGGAGAGAATTGGAGGAGGGGGTGTTGAACTCAGGCGATGATCCTGTAGAATTTAAATGTAGTTCAAACTAAAAGGTCTATTTGTGGAAAATCGCACCTCTTGATTACAATATCCATAGGTAGTTCGTTATAGTTCAACGATAATTTTCAGTATTCCATCATGTCTCGTGATGTGGCCAATTCAATTATCCCATCTTTTTCTTTTTTTTGGAAAAGAAGTCTTTTTCTACATAGGGTTTTCAAAAGACCTCCTCTATTTCGTGACTCTCTCATGATCAAGGAGAATTTATGCATTACCCTCATTTTACAGAAACTGTGAAGGGGACTGTAAATATTTTCTTTAAAAAGCCTTCTAAACTCAACTATTAAACTTTAACAACGCAAAGAAACAATTTTGAAACCATATCCTTCCTTCTCTTCAATCGAAGCCCCTTTTGAATATTTGAAATCCTGAGGGACTAATGCAGGAATAATTCATGCATCATCGATCATTCTAGCGGGTACAAATCGGCATTTTATGTTCCACTATAGAACATTTGGAACAAGAACTATGGAAACACATTCACACATGTCCTTCGGCAGCTGATTTCACTAGACCCCAACTCCCTTTCACTCATCACTCTCCTCCATTCACTGGACTTATTCATGCCATCTTCCTCTCCTTCATGTTCACTCCTTACCCAGAACTGTGACTATGTCATGTTCCACATTCATACCACTCCTACCTAATATGTAATCCCTTTACTTTGTTCATTATAGTGGCACTCTGTTCCTATATCTGTTCCTTCTTCGCTGTCTCTTTGCAACAGACAAGCATGAATACATAGAATGAAAATTTACCTGAACGTGACTACATAGAATAATATTTTATGTATCAAAGTAACTTACAATTAGATACTGGTAGATATTTGGCTTCAACACATTTTATATACAGTAAACACGGGATACTTGAGGCCAAATTTTGAAACCTTTAACATTATTTTCATAAATGGGCACAACATACTGTTTTCTTTGGCATTCTCATTTTATATGTTTAAAGTATAGTTAATTATGAATACTTTTACGTACAAAATGCATTTTTGTTGACATAGTAAATACTTTTATTTTTAAAATTTTATTTGGGCTGAAGTTAACTTTAAGATTGGGTTACTTGACCCCGGACTATAATTCCCATTGGAATAACCATTTGAAGGCAGTTTGGGTTCAAATAGAGCTACAGTTTAATATATATAATATATATTTATTTACGGGTTAATAGAAAACCCTTTATATTGGTGTACATTAATTACAAGTATTTCAAGTAAAAAGGAACAGTTCAAAATTATCATGTCAATAGTAACAACTAAAATAAGAAAAAAAAACAGGAACAGTCAAGTAACATTGCATCTCACAAATCTTTTAAAAGTGGTTGAAGAAGAAGAAAAAATGTCGATGTCCCTTGAGATTTCATTAGCATCTCTCATTGCACGGTATAGTGGGATTTAGAAAGAATAATTGTTTGGTAAAAAAGGAACATTAAACAAATTACACTGTCTGGTGTTCACCAAAGGTACTCTTAAGGACAGAAATGACAATAAAGTTGAGCACTTTATGTGATTGTTTAAAACATAATATAAAAATATAATACCAAATTGTATTGAATGAATACCAAGAGTTTCTTCTACTATCCACACAACTTTACCTCTTATTTCACAGTGCTTAAAAAATTGAATATTTTTCCGAAGCAAAACAAATTTTTGATCTGCCTTTGTCTTTTCAAGCCAATTCAACAATCTACAGTATATAATTGAATGTTCTGAAATTCAAATTCGAAAGCCCTCTGATCCAATAAATCAAGCTTTGACATGGAGTGAGTATAAAAAATGTAATGCCATCAAGTATTTAGTACCTTGTGAACCAAATAAATTTGTAAATTATGTTTCCTCTGGGTATGGCGGAAGAATAAGTGACAAATTTTTTTTCCTGTGGTTTCTTCTGATTTTGTGCTCAGGACAAACTCTTCCTTTCATAGTGTACATATTATTCTCTTTTAAGTTGGATATAGCACACTGCTGAATCGCCGTATTTTTTTTTCTGGCAGCGCTGAAATAGTTTTCAACCCTTAGACCCGTAGCACACGCCGATTTTGGACGGCCGTCCACATTCCGATAGTGAACAATGGAAGGGCATGGGAGCTTGCACACTGACCGACCGCGCAACGGCACTGGTAAAAAGTCGGTTAGCTACCGGCCAATGCCACTGCGGATCCCCTGCGCCAGTTCAACAACCAAGCAACTTATCTTTTGACATGTAAAAATCCGGCGTGTGTGCAAGCAGGTAAAATATCGGCCGATATTTTACCGGCCGTCCAAAATCGGTGCGTGGGCCTTACAGTAACATTCACAAGAATAAATGTGGACAATAATTCGCCATTCTATATTATAATTCAGACAAATCTAAGACGAACATAAGTGATTATTTTACGATATTAGTTCCTTATGCCACCTAAGTTTTTATAGTCTATAAATTATGAAAAGCCTTTAAAAGTAAAAAAACGAGCATTGCGTGACAGGGATTTGTTATGTAATATGAAATGTACCCCTCGAGAATCATTTCAGCGTTTACTAGGGGATAATTCGAATAAAAATGGAAGCCAGGGAAGAGTAAATCGTAACAAAATTAAGTATTTGATGCAAAATATACTCATATGTACGATTGACATATTAAACAGTGCTATCATAATTAATATGCATTGACTCCTGACTTGCCTGTTTGAAACCTTGCATTTCCGGAGCGCTAAAAATGTCAACATTAGATGTATTTTTGCGTATTTTTTTTGCCTTGTCCTCTATTTATTAATAATGAAAAATGAGCATCAGAGCACTCATATTAGGCACAGTATTAGAACTAGCCCTCACAAAACCGCAATCCGAAGGCATGTCTCACCACGGCATTCACAAAGTCAAGCACGGCTCGGATAACGGCGTTCACTGAAAGCGTACAGTCAACGAAGTAGCTGTGTGTGACGTCAGAGCCATTCGAGCCTGACTTCCCGCCGAAACTGGCCGTTTCGAAAGGGCACAAATTTAATGGAGCACAAAAGAAAATGTAATGCACCTATTGCAGAAATTTTTTCACCAATGTTAATTATTAGCCAAAACTCACCGTTAGCATCTACTTAAATGGGCAATTTCGTTTGAGGTTAACACCCCTATTAGTGGAGTGGCGGACGTAGACTTGAGTGATCGTCCAGTGTCAGTGGTGTCTCCGACCGTCCTTGTTCATCTGCCCTGATTGTCTTCTCGTGAAATATCCTCATATCGCGTGTTTACGTCGTGTGCTATCTTTCCCATATTTACTTCATCCCGGAATGTTGCCTTAAGAGGTTAATGAGGTTTCTATCCTCGCTGTTCGGATGTTATGTCTTTGGCTGTGCTTATCCCAGTGGTTTCGTATTCCACGCGAGTGTGATTTGCGCTGCTCTGGAATCTCCAGGGCTCGTATTATCACCATCTGTCGCTCCTCCTCCCAATACTGCTTCTGGAATATCGTCCGGAATGTTTTGAAGTCTTCGTACAAATGCTGCGTCGCGGCAAACCATTTTCCAGCTTTTCCGATCATTCCTTGTCTCACCGCGCGTGGTGAGTCGTCTTCTGTCATGCGGTATTTCCCAATTCTTTCAGATCCTAATGGCACCTCATTGGTCTCGAGCTCGGTCTTCCGTCGAATTTTCATCTGCACAGCTCCTGGTGCTGTTGGTGCTAAGACTGACCGAGCGCACTCCTCCTTAATAGGTGCGCCACGTGATTTTAAACCGCAGTTTGTAAACCCTCGTCGAGATCGGCCCCTCTGCTGCTGGATTCACTCTCATCGCCATCTGCTCTTGTCTCCTTTGAATTCTCTTACCTCTCCTGTTCTTCTTTCATTCGTCCTAGTTGCACCTGTATTTCACTTCTTCTATGCTATTCCGTCTCCATATTAATTTGACGCGTTTCTGTATCCAAGCCTTCTTTTTCCAACAGCAATTTTAAAAGCTCAAGTAATTCGAATGTCGCCTCCTGTGATGTTGAGCCTCCTCGATCTCTTTACATGTTATGCAACTTTTCCTTTTTCAGTTCGTGAAATATCTTTGTCACTTCCGTCCATTTTGAAAGTTGCTCTATCCTAGCAGCTCTATTTTAGGTTTCCCATGGTCTGCATCTAGACGAATAGTCCTGCCCCACACGTTGCGCCGCCGGAATGAAACGTACACCGGTATTTTACAAATCAAAATATTTTATGCATTGCTAATAAGATTGCCCTGGATAAGTACTCACGAAGAGAAATCGAGAGCAACGACGCGTACCACCGAGCACTACTGTTCGCAATTACATGACTCAATTTGTTTTCTCACGTCGTCATGGAGACTCGTTGTCCTCCATCGACTCTCATTGTTTCTTCACATCCTCAAGGAGAATTGTTACAACTTTCTCTATTTGTCTGCAAGTTGAAAGTGATCTGACATCCACATTCACATCCTTTTACTGTTGTATCATCGCGGATAGTCCCCGCCTGGACTTAGTGGGTTTGGACGCGTTGCGGCTGCAGATGTTTGCGGCCGACGTTGCCCTGCTTAGAAGATGTGGTTAATCGAATTATTCTTTGAATTGCAGAGCATGTCCCTTGGATGCGAATGTGAGCTGTTCATGGAATGCGACCTCGTCAACGGGAAGCTGCAGATAAAGTCAACAACCACAAGATGGCGATCCGAGACCAGCGCCACTTGCCTCCCCTGGCATCCTTCATTGTCTGCATCGCATGCTTCTCACTCTTCAACCTGCTCATTAGTGCCTGGGTGGACGTGGAAGGAAGCGACAAGACGGAAGTGGACGTATGGCTGGAGGAGAACACGCTCGACCATCTTAAGTACTTCTTCCAACAACTAGGTACGCACCACATTCTCTCTTCATACTAATTCATTTCTAATCTTATGAAGTATGCGTGCCAACAGAGAGTAAGCGAAATGAATCCAAGCAGGGTTTCTAATGCAAATAATCTGTGTAGAGAAATCTCTGTAATCCAGCCTTACGGTAATTGGGCATGTCCAGTAATCCGGCATCCTAAGCTGATAAAATAATGTCTTCAGTTTTAAGTAATTTTCCTGCGTATTGTAAGTATTGTTTTCGTTCTTTAGTTTGTTTTTTCTATTCGTATATAATCCGCATGAATTTTGGGTTCTGTGATTCACTGAATTAGGAAAAGAAAACAAAAATTATGTAAGGAATTAAGATACATCGCCCGCTTGGTGAACATTTAATTTTGCAGGTCTGTTCAGTGCACTACAGGCTTGACATATGCTTACTTAATTTGAAAATAAAAATCTTGGAATTGTAAATGTATCCTGTACCTTTCCAATAATCCGGGGTCTCCGATAATCTGGCCATTTCACGGCTGCTTATCTATCAGATTACTGTGTGGATGCAGATGATGTAGTTACATTTATACCTTAAATGTTTCGTTTTAGCTCTAGCATCAATAATAAAAAAATATTTGACCTGTGGTCTAGCAATTTTAGACTGCGCAATGTGACTAAAATGGGATTTTCTCAAAAAAATTCGATTTTTTTTCAACTGTACGATTAGTTTGTTTACATTGTATAGAAAACTTTGAATACCAAAGAAAACGTATTGTGGGTGTAACATCATTGCTTACGAGGACGCACAATCTTAAACTGCTGCAACGCTCGCTCACAGCGGACATACTGTGGATTGCAAAGCGCGGGAAGTTTGTGCGCATGCGCGCGCGCGCGTGAGTCTCTCGGTCTGATTGTGAGTCGATTGTTATCGTGACTTGATGGAGTGTACTGAGCGTGGTCCTTATTTACTAGGACCATTTTACCGAGCAGTGTTTTACGAGCTAGACGTTCTGAAACTATAATGTTTTAATTTGCAGCGTTTTGTAGTCCGTGTATGTTGTGTTCTATATATCAGCAATGGCGTCATCTACGAGACATTCATCATCCAGTGGCTACAAAATGTTTGGTGTGGATGAGCAAGTGAGTGAAACGGTATTGCTGACCATAAGTGATGTAATTAGGCACTAGAATTTCGATTGGAAATTAGAAAAAACAGAGACAACGGTAAAAAACAGGGTACCATGAGACAGCCAATTAAACTTTGAAAGAAGTAAGATAATTATGGCGAAGAGCGAAGAACGTATGATTGTTCTCCTAGAAAAATGGATGGAAAGATCAAGCAAGTAGTTCGATATTTGTGCTTGTGTAAGCATTGATTTCAAAACCCGGAAATGCCGCGGGCGAGAAAGTCGTATAGTTAGAGGAGTCTTGTCTGACCGAAGAACATCTCGGAAGATGATAATATCGCATGTGGTTGATTCTAAAACAGCCTCGCAGAATCATAAGAGGGAAGAAAGAAAACTTCTAGAGCTTGCGAATAAAAAAATGAGAATGAATGAAGAAAGTGCGAAAAAGAAAGCAACGTGGATACAGAATCAGACGAATGCAGAGATGAATGTGTTGGTCAAAGTCACGGCCATCCTCAGATACTAGAATCGAATGAGCAAACAAGATTAAACTGAAACACTTTAGCTGGAACATGTGGCAGCAGCATCTTTGGCGTCGGCATTATTGAGGAACATGAGCACATATACTTGTCCTTCAACTTCTCATATTGCAATTTTTGGCAAAAAATAAAGTGAGGCGAGAAAGGGAAAAGTAGTAAATCGGTCGTTAAGAACGATTTTAATAGTGATGCCGAGATTCAAACCATATATTTTTATGGAAGAATTGACCAGACCTATGCGTTGCGGCAAGTGAAGAGGTAAAAATCAACGACGAGAACGTCTAGAAGACCACATAACTCTTCATCAAGAACCTGATTCTAAATACATCGGCCATGTTATTCCCTTATCAAAAAATGAAGTGGACATGGCAAACATACATTATGTGTCAGAAAATACGTCACTTTATGTGAACTTATTTGTGTAGGTTGTAACGGTTGCCCAAGAAACACAGGCCAGCACAATGGTGTTGTAAGAATCATTGAATAGATAGTTGAAAAGCTACTTCAATGAGCAATATGCCTTTTTCACACGAACGAGCTCCCTCTAAGACATCCTTTTGAATTTTTAAAGGGTAAAACAATAGGTCCTACAGGATATAGTGGGTCACTTGGGAAAGCAGCTTTATCTGACTGCCATAAATTGCCTCCCGCTAAGTTTGAACTGCCCCCCGAGACCTCTCTTATGTCCTGATTTAAGAAAATACCTAAGTACTGATCAAAAGTACTTGTTTGATATTTGTTGAGTGGTTGGTGAGTATCCTCTTGCATTTGGAGGTGGAGGCGCGCTAAAGTCCTGATTTAAGAAAATACCTAAGTACTGATCAAAAGTACTTGTTTGATATTTGTTGAGTGGTTGGTGAGTATCCTCTTGCATTTGGAGGTGGAGGCGCGCTAAAGTCCTGATTTAAGAAAATACCTAAGTACTGATCAAAAGTACTTGTTTGATATTTGTTGAGTGGTTGGTGAGTATCCTCTTGCATTTGGAGGTGGAGGCGCGCTAAATCATGCTAGATGCTGCTAACCCTATTTTACTATTTTTATGACTTGTTGAACCAGAGAGGGCGGGTGTCGCAACCAGTCGACCATCGTCAATTTGGTCTCAAATTACGCATTTAAACTTCACAACACCATTTTGACATCTTCTAGGTATATTGAATGGTAATTTTCTCAACATTCGATTGTCTCCCGTGTATAAGAATATACACCTTAGAAAATACTTTCGTAAAAAGTTCAATGTTACCTGCAAATGTTAACCGTAGTTACACTATGTACCTACTCCGAAAATGTCAAGGTGTTTGCAAAAGTTTCGAGCGAGTTAATCCGTCAAACAAAAAAAATGTCCGGTTGATCGTGAGGCATGCGCTCTTCATTGAAGGCCGTGTCGACTGCGATTCGCGTCTCCATCAGAGTTTCTCAGCTTCCCCGCTGCGTAGCGAGGCAAGCATAGCGCGTCTGCATCGCCTGGGACGATGCCAAACTCCTCGCATTCCTCCTCAGTCACTTTTTCTCATGCGGAGTGTCGAATGGGAAAACGGGCAAGGTGTGACCAAGGGGGCGACATACCCATAAGGATAATGCGTATAGGTTTTGATACATCAGTGCCATCTATGCCAGTGGTCCAAGGCTGCCGCGAAATTTGAATGGACATCTCGGCGCCTGTTCTTTTACGCGTCACGATAGGGCGTGCAATTCAGGCTTAATAATGCTACTGCGATTGCGAGAAACTTAAAAGCAATGAATGTAGGAAAATCTTCCTGATGAACTTCCCCAGGTTACTTCCCCAGGTTACTACTAAGTCAACTGGCGATCTGGTGGTTGGTAAGAATAATGATCTCGGAAACTTACTTCAGTGGACATTGTTATTTATTGATACAATAACTGGTAAAACTAATACAATAATAACAATTTAAATATTACATACTAGAGGTGAAATCTGTGGAAGTTAACAATTCTACAAGCACATGAGATGCACAAGCAACAAATATCAACGACAACATGAGAGATATCAATGACAACATGAGAGATGAGCAGCCTTTGCGTAATAGGAGACAGATTCCATTATTTAAGTAAACACTCCACACTTATAGACAAAGAGGGTGACCCAATTTTCCTTGAGGTAGATGTATCTTGCAACACCTCTGGGACAGGGAAATTAATGCTAATCCTGAAACCATAGACCATAACATTACTTCGCTAGAAATAAGCATGCAAGTTTGAATATCATTTCATGGAATATAATTATTTAATTATGAAAGGAGAAGGACATTATTTCGTAGGAAGTAGTTCATGACGAGTACCCATTAAGATAGCATATCTTGGCAGAGGAGTCTTAAAATGAAAAGTTCTTAGAAGTTAATACCCATCACTTATGCGGAAAAAAGTATTCCAAAATTTTGGAATACTTTCTTACTTAAGTAGACAACGAGAAAAGTAATTAATATTTTATACCATTGTAGTAGAAATTAAGTTCTTACTTCAAAATGAAAGAGAAAGTTTTAAGAAATGTAAACATTGTTGAACACTTAATGAATTATGCTCAATTGATGACAATTAAACAGTTGAAAGGACAAAGTTGAAATAGCAAATTAAATACATAACCAACAAAATGATTAGCTTTAAACAAACCAAAGCATAGCAGTAGCGATTCGTGAGTAGTTTGAACACTAGGCAAACTGCAAATACAATGAAAAACATATAGAAATATAAGGAATACAAGACACCATGAAATGTTGAAAACATGAGAAAAGGTTAGATAATCACAGGTTGAAATCAAAATGGAATAATGAATGAAACAAATCACTCACATTTTCATCACCAAATACATTTCATACCCATGCAATTTAGCAATAACCAAGATCATTGAGACTCATATCCTTCATCGAGCACATTCCAAAATCGTAAGGGACACTGTAAGCAATAAAAAAAAGTCTGCTGTTAACACTAATAACTATCAATACGCCTTAATATCGCCTTTGTTTACAGCGAAATTCAATATGGCAGCCCCCAGTTCATTACTGCTCAGAAAAAAGAAGTATTTCGTGAAAAAGGTCTTGATTAGTGGCTAGTCTGTATATTTTTCCTGAGTGATGCTCTCTAAATCGTCGAATATCTTTATTCCTTGCTTCCAAGGCCTCCTCGGATAGCTGGCCAATACGAATAATTGCGTCCTTAATAACTGCCGCATCGTGAATCAAAACTTAATGCACATTAGGTGGCATATAGAACCCGAATAAATTTTGACATAAATTTTGGCCGTGGAACAACGATATTTTGTTAATACAGCTTCATTTATTTGCAGCTAACAGATAGCATTTCATGCTGCTCGTTTCTGCCAATACAAAACCAAGCTATGAAAGAATTTAGATATAAATGGAAGAGTACACACTTGATAAAAACTAGTTATTCTTATTTGCTTTATATGCCATATCTTTCCATCAATCACTATAAGCAAAAATATTAAAGTCACCAAAATACTGTCGATCTGAATTGGTCAAAGATTCTTTATCTGCTCATTAATATACCTTTCTTCTTCCACGGAAACCTCTCTCATTTCTCGGATCCATTGAATAGTTATTGGTCTACAAAATCTGGTCGAGGATGGGCGAGGATTAGACCATAAAGATTTACCTGTATCAAAAAACTCGGTTAATGTCGCTCTCGTGGGGACGACCGACGGTCAGTCCCGCTAATGAGAGTTCAACCTCGACTTCGAGCCTAATCCGACCCTTTTCGGGTACCCGAGCTCGCGAGGGATCGACCCAAAACACCGGGAGGGCCCCCACCCATCTGGGCCACGTGTGGTACATTTTACATTTTACAATTATTTTAGTGCTATCTACAATTTATTGGCTTTATCGTCTTGTTGATCACACCAGGAATACGGGCGTTTTTGATCGTCTTTCTACGACGATTTTTAAGAATTTTATCCAATCTGCGATAAAAGTCCCCTTCTGACTTGGCAACGCGGCATCCATCAACTTTGGGGTGGGGTAGGAAAGGCCTCTCGCTCCACGCTGAACAATGGCATTCTCAATTCATGCAAAGGAAAAACTTGCCCACTGCTCATGCAGGCATGATGAGAGGGCATAAGAGAAGAGGTTCTAAATCCATCTGCTTTGCAGTCTATTTCTTTTAGTTTCTTCTCGTGATCACGTCATAGTGCGTTGGTAAACGTAACATCAACATAATACCATGAGAGCCATTTCTAGGGTGTTTGGCAGGGGGTGATCAATAACCAGCAAGCATTTGGACTCCAACATGCAACACATAATACTGCTATATGCTGTTAGAAATAAAAATAAAATTAAGAAACATGCATTAAGTTTTACATAGGTTAGTTGGCTACACCACAAGTCATGCAATCTATTTATGAGTTCTATCGCTGCTGCTATAATCTCTTATCGATCCTGGAAAAAAATGACATTCTGAATCTGTCTGTTCTACAATCTATCTCTCTTATTTCATTTATATGATCTGATCTTCCATAGTATGTTGGCGACCGTAAGATATGGTTAACTTCGTCAGAAAAGACACTGCTTTTGAATTTGTCTAAAAGGTTTAGCCTATTTTACAATCATGAGGGTCCCAAACACTAGCAGCGTATTCCAAATGTGGTCTAACGAGGGAGAAGTAGCTAATTTCTCTCACTTTGTCGTCGCACTTTCCTAATATTCCTTTAACAAAACCCATTTTACAATAAGCTTGAACGGTTATTTCTCGAATATGTTTATTCCACGATAAATCATTGCTGAGTCTAACTCCTAGATATTTCAGAGATTCAACAGTCTCTACTTGGGTACCCCGAATTATATAGCTACGTTGTAGGAGTCCTTTACTTTACTTTGAGTCCTTCCCTAAAAATTTACATAGTTTTAAAAAGCGGTTGAAGAAGTAGGGACCAAGGGCTTTGTATAATGTTTTTTATTGTTCTTTCAAATGTTTTCTATTGTATTTTCAATTTTTCTATTGTCTTTTTTTCATCATATGTACATGTTACCACCAGGCTAAATGCCTACTTGTAACAATTTTAATAATAATAAGGTTAATGTCGCTCTCGTCGGGACGACCGACGGTCAGTCCCGCTAATGAGGGTTCAACCTCGACTTCGAGAGGTGTAGTTATTCTTCCTCCAGAAATTCATTACGACGCATTTTTTTCAAATTTAATTCTAACTGCCAAGCATCGCACCACGCTTCGATAGCAGCAAGGTCATTCGTTAGTTCATCTATATCTCTGCTGGAACGGATGATTTGTTACACGTCGTCTGAGGAAACATTTCCTCCAAATTTACTAATAAAATTATGCATATACTCCGATCTACGCTCCCGTAAAGAATGAGTAACCCTGTTAAGCCTTGAGATTTTGCAGCTATTGGCAGCGATGAAGCACGGAGGAATTGCACATCCTTGAATGAATAACAAAAGCATTCCATAGAACCTTCACCCTCATACGACGAAAAAATGAACAGAATAACACTTTCTAAGGAGTGCTAATATTACTCTAATGAGAAAAAAACTAGGAATACTAAAGGACACAAATTAATGGGAAAAGGAATTAGAAAACATTGATTAATCATCAGCGCTGGATTGGCCATAACTTTGTGGAATTCCGTATTTTTTTCCAATCTACATCTACATAATACCCTGCGAGCCACGTCTAGGGTGTTTGGCAGGGGGTGATCAATCACCAGCATGCAGCATGTATTTGGACTCCCACATGCACTCCACACCGTCCAAAAAACGTCCCGTATAATAACAAACTATACAACTAAATGCTGTTAGAAATAATAATTGAATTAAGAAACATGCATTAAGTTTTACATAGGTTAGTAGGCTACACTATAAGTCATGCAATCTATTTACGAGTTCTATTGCTGCCGTTATAATCTCTTATTGATCGTGGAAAAAATGACATTCGGAATTCTGTCTGTTCTACTATCTATCTCTCTTGTTTTATTTATATGATCTGATCTTCCGTAGTATGTTGGCGTCCGTAAAGGCCGTTTTACACGGTACACGGAATTGCGCAGGTTAGAGCTGCATCAATTTCTAAAATGGCGTGGAATTGCGCGAATGCATGAACGAAATTAGAACATGGGCTATTTTGCCGTCTCGCGTCCACGCATTCTCTCATGTGTTCTAGCAATTTACCGCTTCACACGACGCAATTTTGATTGCGCCTTCGCAAGTACGTCAGATTGCGCAATTCCGTGTACCGTGTAAAACGGCCTTAAGATATGGTTAACTTCGTCAGAAAAGACACTGCTCTTGAATTTATCTAAAAGGTTTAGTCTATTTTTCAATCTACGGTCCGACAGAGATTCCCATCCCAGTTTATCTAGGAGGTCAGTTACACTAACAAGACTATCGTAACGACCTTTCACATACCTGGCAGCTCTTCTTTGCACGCGTTCTAACTCTGTTATTAAGCCTTTTTCATGAGGGTCCCAAACACTGGCAGCGTATTCCAAATGTGGTCTAACGAGGGAAAAGTAGCTAATTTCTCCCACTTTTTCGTCGCACTTTCCTAATATTCTTTTAACAAAACCCATTTTACGATTAGCTTGACCGGTTATTTCTCGAATATGTTTATTCCATTTATGCTAGTTAGTCTCATTGAATAGAAAATTTTCTCACGAGTCCAAATATATAAGCCAAAACTCTCCTAGCACTCCACAAGCGTCAATAAATGCCAATTAAAAATTCTCGAATATCGCTTGAAGTCACGAGACTTGAAACGCCTCCTGACGTCATCGCACGGTACACCATTCACTTCACTTAGGGGGCCTTTACAGTTCGGCGTTGCGTTGACGCCGCGGCTAGCGAGCCAATCAGAGCCCGTCTTTGAGAATTAATGACGTCACGTCTCCAGCTCGCTGCGTTGTCGCAGAAAAACTGAACCTGTCGGATTTTCTCTGCGTCAAGGCGGCAGTACGCCGACGATTTCGAATTGCTGTTTGTTTCTGGGTATACAAATATGCAAGATTAGCTCTAATGGGAGTGGCAAATGCTATTTATTTAATTATTTACTACTATTTTGAAGTGTTCAGCTTCGATATTTCGTATCTTTCCTAAACATAAGACAAATTTTAACGCTAAAATAGATTACAATCACTGAGGAGCATAGATTAGCGTAACAAATACCCGTAAATGGCATCAAAAGCTAAATACAGCGTGAGGGTCCTTGTTGGTGACTAAGGTCGTTTAAATTTCATTTTATATCCAATAATTGTGCCCTCATGATCTACTCATTTAGATTTATTTAGATAACATGACTAAGACAATCTGTTTGAACAACAGTTATCATTAATAAATATTCCTGATAACATTCCACGTTACTCATGTTCATTGAGTGTATGTAATTTGCTATTTTTCGAATATTCCGAGTTAGGAAATAAAATTTAAAGGTCATAATAATGCATAAACAAGGGCCATCACTACATGCATTATTATCGACTTTATGGTCGCCATATTAACTTCAAATGCTATTTATAATTAAGAAGAACATTTTAAGAAATGAAATTGGGTAAACATGCTGAAAACAACATATGTATTGTGCGTTTGGTTCGAATTCATAAGATGATATGCTCATAGGCCGATTTTTAGTAGCCGACGCTTTTTGCCTCTCATTTGTTTTCGCAACGCAGAGCAAACCAGTGCAACTTCCTATGCCCGCCGTACAATTTTGGTGGCAGGTTTTTGAGGCTGCGGAATTTTAACGAACTACGAGCGCTACTTGTCGTGTACCCATGCTTTGTATGTAGCTCGGTAAGTTCACGTGTGTTTGAGCGAGTTATTTGCACTTGAAAAACTATTTAATTGAGTTCTTCAGCGTTTTTTTTGTAATTCTAAACGCTAAAGTAATTCACTGTGTGGATTTCACGGGTGAGGGAGGAGCTAGTTCGCTTTATTTTCGGCGATATTTGAAATGCCACAAAGCTGTGTCGCACCAGGGTGTACTGAGGGGTATGGCTCTAAAAAGTCTACCTTCTCATTTTTCTCTGCTCCCAAAGATCCTGTTAAGAGGAGTAAATGGCAAGCTGCAATACCAAGGGTAAACTTTGAGTTGAAGGCAGGGCAGAGACTGTGTGAAAGGCATTTCATGCCCCACGACAATCATCCAGTGAGTACCTTGTACCATAAGTATTGATTATCTATATTTATTCTCGACATTTCGATGGCTAATGTAATATTTTCTTTTCACAGTTATGATGATCTCGTAAGGATGAGATACGGTACTCAACTTAGAATTATTGCAATTCATCTTTTACTCTCATCACATTTGAATGTTAAATGTCAATGTAAGTGCTACCCTTGTTAACAGATACTTTGTGAATTTTTGAAGTGAACTTTGCCTTCTCCATCAATGTGAATGCTAAGGTCCTGAGTTTATGCCAGGCTCTTCATTCAGTAAGTAAAGATTAAAATGAACATTCATGATTAGCTGCGTATGGAGCCCTGTTTACTTTGTTGTCTTTGTTTTTTTAGATGCCGAGATTGCCTGAGAATGCTCAATGTCTTTTCCATTTGTCTTTTCTATTTGGATTACAAATATACCATTGCCACGTGTGTTGAGTGACTTCAGGCTTCTGTGCCAATGCTTTTACTATATATCTCAGTTCAGATGGTAATCATTGTTGTTCATCAAGTAAGTTACAATTAATATGAATGGAGATTTCCTTAGCTACGTAGAATCTTTTAAATTTGTTAGTCCTAAGTGATTGGCTGTACTAAGTCTTCATTGCAAAATGGAGTGACACTTGCGGTGTGCCTAATGCTATGCTAATTCTTCACTTTACATTGTAATACTGGTTCTGAATGCAATAATGCAAGTGATGATGAGAATTTAGTATTTAATTATTGTACTTATTGTTACAGCCATCAGGATATTGATTTGTTATAATGTTGACTGATGACAATATTTTTTCCTAGTCTAGAATTAATTAATGTGTGATATTTGATGCCAGATGGTCAACAACTTTGATCATATAGATATGTGAATTCCCTACATTCACCAATGTCATTCATAGTTTAATTCTTAATGCCCATAATGCATAATGGCATGTATTCCCGTAGTAAGTATAATTGAATGATGGATTAGAAGAATTGGAAGGTAATTATTTTTATCATTGAATTTTTCGTATTTTCAGTTAAATTGCTAAAGAAAACTGAAGATGTAAGTATTTCTGTAACATGTAATTTATTGCCTTGTGATTGACTGATGTTAGAATGTTTCCTATTTACAGATTCATCTGTTTATCAGCAATATCTGTTAAGAAAATGACTTCAGTATGTTTTTGGTGCCAAAGTGGTGTTACGTTAACACGGTTCTTATATGGAGAAAATTATTGGATATAATTTTTCGTGTGGCAGTGATGTTCTTTGATAGGTGCCACTAATGACTCGGATTGGAAGATTTTTGTGTCGTGAATTGGAAACTAAGCCACAATGAATGTGCAGATAAACTTTTAAGGGACGAGGTCATCGCAATACATACATAGTTAACCCTTTTATGGAGTTTACCACTTCCCAGTATTGAGAAGGTCACATTGTTCTTTTTATTTGTTCAATCCATATCAACACATGTTTCAAAGGTATCTCCAAACCTGAATAAATTACTTAAATGCAGAGGGTATTTACTTTTCATTTTGAACCAAACCTTTCATAAGATAGATATAATGAATTTATTTTTAGGATAACTCTCTTCCATTACCTAATTGAGAAATTTGTACTATTCCTCTGTTGTGACAAATATTTATCGCGTCATTTACGTAAACATCACCTTACCGTGATGAGAATCCGTTCGCTAATGTCGTAGATAATCTCCAGTATTTATTCCATTGCTTCAAGGCGTACTTTGCAGTTACAAGTTCGTAGCCGAAGGGAGAGACATACCGGCATATAATTCGCAATATTAATGTACAGGAGTGTTAGAATCCCTGCGTAAGCTCGTACAGTTTACAATAAAGAATGGCTATTTAATTTAAAATAATAAGATTTAGCCTTATATCTCCGGAATCCAACATATTCTCCACAAATTTTTCCTTAATTTATACGGGTTTCAATGCCCTAACGACGTCTGCCAGGGTCCAAGACAGGTGCTGCCATTAGTTCCGACTTTCACCGCGGCCTCAAAAACATGCCACTTTTTTCTCGGGAGTAACAGCGGGTTGACGCAGAGCTGTGAAGGGCTCCAACTTGGTGCGATGAGTTAGCTCCGCCCCCAAGTACGCAACGCCGAGCTATGAAGGCACCCTATGAGAGTAGAGTGGTAGAGCCTTGAATGCAAGATTCATTTCATTCTGGTATTCTACCGATTGAGGTAGGTTTCCATGGAGTGTTCAAGAAGTGATCTGGTAGCCTCCCTTTCCTTCCAGCACTGCCTTCTTCAATTCACTGTAAGGCCTACTCTCTTTCAATCTATCTAAAAATCCTATTCCTTTCCTTCCCCTTCCCCGTTTCCCTAACATTCTACCCTCCAACACCATTTTCAACATCCCCTTACCGCTAAGTACTCGCTCAATCCATAACTTCTGTCTCCTTCGTATCTCATCTAAAAGCTGCCTCTCCTCACCTACCATGTCCAGTAGTTCGTCGTTTCTTTTGCTCTCCGTCCATTTCACCCTCTCCATCCTTCTCCATACCCACATCTCGAATGCCTCCAATCTTCTCTCGTCTTCTTTCCTCAGTGTCCACGTTTCCGCACCGTAGAGAGCTACACTCCAAATCAAACTCTTCACTAACCTTTTCTTTAAACTCTTACATAACGATCCTCTCAGAAGCTCCTTCCTGTTCATGAACGCCTCCTTTGCTAGTGCAATTCGCTTCCTGATGTCCTTGCTACTGTGTCCGTTTTCCTCTAATGTGCTGCCCAAATAGTTAAACTGTTCTACCTGTTCAAGTTTTTCCCCACCTACTTTTATCTTGAGTCTCACATTCCTTCCTCGCGATACTTTACAAAGCCGTATTACCTTAGTCTTCTTGTGATTAATCCTCATCCCACACTCCTCGCACCGCTCGTATAACGCATCCACTAGAGTCTGTAGTCCCCTCGCTGACTGGCTAATCAGTGCCTGATCATCCGCGAACCTTACCGCTAACCTTTCATTTTAGCATGACACGCTCTCTGTTGCCTCAATGATTTTTTCACTTCCGCGTCATACCATCTCGGTTCGCTGCCTTCTTTTACTGTTTTATAAGGGATGTTTTTATTCCCGAAGTTACGAGCGAAAGAAAAGCTTTCCAAGTATTCTCTACATTTAACTTTAATACTGATTCATGAAACTCGGGGAAAGCATTTTTCAGATGACTGTTAAACCCATCAAAACCAGCTCCTTTATAAATGAAAACTTTACGCTCTTTTTTAAAGTTTACAGCGGTATTTAGAGAAAACTTTGTAGGTGCTACCCTATGGTGATTTATTCCTTCGACAGTTCCAACGTTTATTACCTGATGTGGTATATTTGTCGCTAATAAATCAAGAATACTTTCTCCTCTGTTTGGTGCGGATGCTATTTGAAACAATGAATTAGATGTGAAAGTGTGTAATAAAGCCTCGCAGATCACTTCATCCCTCCCACCAGGAATGAAGCTATAAGTCTCCCAATCTATAGAAGGTACGTTGAAATCTCCACCCACAATCAAGTTTCTTTCAGGATACTTGGATGCTACGCTGTTTATTTGATTTTGAAAATCCAACATTGACGTTATATCTGAGTTAGGTGGTCTGTAATACGAACATAATAAAATAGTTTTGAATTTTGGGCATTTAATTAAACACCACACAGATTCAACGCTGGTCTCAGTTACGGTTATCGCTTGGCTGACGATTGAATTCTTTACAGCTATAAAAACTCCGCCCCCAACTCCCCAATCTTTCCGATAAATAGTGAACGATTTTGAATGATGCACTTGCAGGAGCAGCGATCATTTCAATGAAATTGCGCATCCTTTACTAATTCTGATGGTATTTATCCTCTTTTCCAGCAACACTGCCTAGTTTTTGGGCTTACTACATCTAAATAATGTCCTGCAGGTTCCCATAAGAGTGTGTCAGGGGATGAGTGCTCATGCAGGTGCACTTTATAGAATGAAACACAAGAGTTCTACATCTACACAATACCTCGCAAGCCGCCTATAAGGCGTGTGGCAGGGGGTGTTAGGACACCAGCCGTTTACAGCTTTAAAAGAAATGAAGTGCTCTAACGAAATGTGGACTAGCGTTTATTAAAGTCCTTAATGGTATGGGGGAAAAATGAATTCCCATGTCTATCCGTTCGGCGAAACATCTCTCTTAATTTATCGCTTCTATCGGACCTGGAAAGATAGTGTGGCTCAAATATTATGTTCTCTGTGTCGCTCTTAAAGACATCCATTATCAAATGGGGAAAATTCACAATTTTTCAAAGTACTGGAATAAGAAGATCCTTACCTCAAATGTTCTCGCCGAAAATTTCGCGTATGAATAATGCTTTTTGGCTGAGTTATGAGCCTTTAAAAATTGATCTTCATCGGCTTCTTGAAAACACGTCATTGGAGCGTGACGTCACGGCACGGTATCCACTGATGACAGACTGAGGAAGTGGGTAGAAAATCGATTTACGAGGACTCAAATGCAAATTTGGCGAAAATAATTGCTGCTTTAAAGACAAAAGGTAGACTGAATATTTTGAGTTGCTAAGGCGTTGTTGAAACAAATAAAGGGGATTATTTGGGTAGATTTGGAAAGATTAAATGAAAATAAGTTGGTTGCAGATTGTGTTCTACGTTGGACACCCACATCATTTGGTTAGTGGAATAAGTGTATTGCAGCATGGATATTCTATAGGCAAACGTGTGAAAACCATACATATCGTATTTAGTGCCGAGCCACGCAAGTACCTCTATTTTCTCGCCGAAAGGTTTTTGCTTGTGCCCCAAAGGACAAAAATAAGAGAAGAAAGAGGTTGATGACCTACGGAATGGAGTTAAGTACTTTATTTACATTGTCAACGGGATATTTCTCAACGTAAGTACACTCTTGAAACAGGGTTACCGTAGGGTTTCATCAAATCGCCAGCATTTCTCGGATGCCCATCAAATTTAAGATGTATTACTAATTTGACTTTGTAAATAGCCCTATAAATGTACCTAATAGTCCACCGATTGCAGGATTATTTATACCGGTCAAGCTAATCGTAAAATGGGTTTTGTTAAAGGAATATTAGGAAAGTGCGACGACAAAGTGAGAGAAATTAGCTACTTCTCCCTCGTTAGACCACATTTGGAATACGCTGCCAGTGTTTGGGACCCTCATGAAAAAGGCTTAATAACAGAATTAGAACGCGTGCAAAGAAGAGCTGCCAGGTATGTGAAAGGTCGTTACGATAGTCTTGTTAGTGTAACTGACCTCCTAAATAAACTGGGATGGGAATCTCTGTCGGACCGTAGATTGAAAAATAGACTAAACCTTTTAGATAAATTCAAGAGCAGTGTCTTTTCTGACGAAGTTAACCATATCTTAAGGCCGTTTTACACGGTACACGGAATTGCGCAATCTGACGTACTTGCGAAGGCGCAATCAAAATTGCGTCGTGTGAAGCGGTAAATTGCTAGAACACATGCGAGAATGCGTGGACGCGAGACGGCAAAATAGCCCATGTTCTAATTTCGTTCATGCATTCGCGCAATTCCACGCCATTTTAGAAATTGATGCAGCTCTAACCTGCGCAATTCCGTGTACCGTGTAAAACGGCCTTTACGGACGCCAACATACTACGGAAGATCAGATCATATAAATAAAACAAGAGAGATAGATAGTAGAACAGACAGAATTCCGAATGTCATTTTTTCCACGATCAATAAGAGATTATAACGGCAGCAATAGAACTCGTAAATAGATTGCATGACTTATAGTGTAGCCTACTAACCTATGTAAAACTTAATGCATGTTTCTTAATTCAATTATTATTTCTAACAGCATTTAGTTGTATAGTTTGTTATTATACGGGACGTTTTTTGGACGGTGTGGAGTGCATGTGGGAGTCCAAATACATGCTGCATGCTGGTGATTGATCACCCCCTGCCAAACACCCTAGACGTGGCTCGCAGGGTATTATGTAGATGTAGATTGGAAAAAAATACGGAATTCCACAAAGTTATGGCCAATCCAGCGCTGATGATTAATCAATGTTTTCTAATTCCTTTTCCCATTAATTTGTGTCCTTTAGTATTCCTAGTTTTTTTCTCATTAGAGTAATATTAGCACTCCTTAGAAAGTGTTATTCTGTTCATTTTTTCGTCGTATGAGGGTGAAGGTTCTATGGAATGCTTTTGTTTTTCATTCAAGGAAGTGCAATTCCTCCGTGCTTCATCGCTGCCAATAGCTGCAAAATCTCAAGGCTTAACAGGGTTACTCATTCTTTACGGGAGCGTAGATCGGAGTATATGCATAATTTTATTAGTAAATTTGGAGGAAATGTTTCCTCAGACGACGTGTAACAAATCATCCGTTCCAGCAGAGATATAGATGAACTAACGAATGACCTTGCTGCTATCGAAGCGTGGTGCGATGCTTGGCAGTTAGAATTAAATTTGAAAAAAATGCGTCGTAATGAATTTCTGGAGGAAGAATAACTACACCTCTCGAAGTCGAGGTTGAACCCTCATTAGCGGGACTGACCGTCGGTCGTCCCGACGAGAGCGACATTAACCTTATTATTATTAAAATTGTTACAAGTAGGCATTTAGCCTGGTGGTAACATGTACATATGATGAAAAAAAGACAATAGAAAAATTGAAAATACAATAGAAAACATTTGAAAGAACAATAAAAAACATTATACAAAGCCCTTGGTCCCTACTTCTTCAACCGCTTTTTAAAACTATGTAAATTTTTAGGGAAGGACTCAAAGTAAAGTAAAGGACTCCTACAACGTAGCTATATAATTCGGGGTACCCAAGTAGAGACTGTTGAATCTCTGAAATATCTAGGAGTTAGACTCAGCAATGATTTATCGTGGAATAAACATATTCGAGAAATAACCGTTCAAGCTTATTGTAAAATGGGTTTTGTTAAAGGAATATTAGGAAAGTGCGACGACAAAGTGAGAGAAATTAGCTACTTCTCCCTCGTTAGACCACATTTGGAATACGCTGCTAGTGTTTGGGACCCTCATGATTGTAAAATAGGCTAAACCTTTTAGACAAATTCAAAAGCAGTGTCTTTTCTGACGAAGTTAACCATATCTTACGGTCGCCAACATACTATGGAAGATCAGATCATATAAATGAAATAAGAGAGATAGATTGTAGAACAGACAGATTCAGAATGTCATTTTTTTCCAGGATCGATAAGAGATTATAGCAGCAGCGATAGAACTCATAAATAGATTGCATGACTTGTGGTGTAGCCAACTAACCTATGTAAAACTTAATGCATGTTTCTTAATTTTATTTTTATTTCTAACAGCATATAGCAGTATTATGTGTTGCATGTTGGAGTCCAAATGCTTGCTGGTTATTGATCACCCCCTGCCAAACACCCTAGAAATGGCTCTCATGGTATTATGTTGATGTTACGTTTACCAACGCACTATGACGTGATCACGAGAAGAAACTAAAAGAAATAGACTGCAAAGCAGATGGATTTAGAACCTCTTCTCTTATGCCCTCTCATCATGCCTGCATGAGCAGTGGGCAAGTTTTTCCTTTGCATGAATTGAGAATGCCATTGTTCAGCGTGGAGCGAGAGGCCTTTCCTACCCCACCCCAAAGTTGATGGATGCCGCGTTGCCAAGTCAGAAGGGGACTTTTATCGCAGATTGGATAAAATTCTTAAAAATCGTCGTAGAAAGACGATCAAAAACGCCCGTATTCCTGGTGTGATCAACAAGACGATAAAGCCAATAAATTGTAGATAGCACTAAAATAATTGTAAAATGTAAAATGTACCACACGTGGCCCAGATGGGTGGGGGCCCTCCCGGTGTTTTGGGTCGATCCCTCGCGAGCTCGGGTACCCGAAAAGGGTCGGATTAGGCTCGAAGTCGAGGTTGAACCCTCATTAGCGGGACTGACCGTCGGTCGTCCCCACAAGAGCAACATTAACCAAAAACTCTATCATTTACGTTTCAGAATGAGAACGTTGCGTGGTGATAATACTACTCCAAATGTGCTTACCTGATGTAATGTCTAACAAGTGAAGTGGTACAAGAGAGGTCGCGAACTAGCTTTCGTATCTTACATTAGGTTTCTCACATGTATACTTGTGCTGGGAAAGGCCAGAACTTCCGTCAAAACCCCATTTGCATATTAGGATGGGTTGTTGGGGCAGTCTTTCATTAAAAACTTAAGTGGAGATATTATCCTTAAGGCTGTGTGATTTAATGGAGACTGCAAGTTAACTTCACATTTTACCTTAGAAATAGATATTCCCTCAGGATATGCTGCACTTTTTGCCAAACTGATTTGGTCGTAACTTGGGTATGTTTTGCCGCCATGATTTCTCGCCGTTTCACGAATTAATATATACTGCGCCTTTGTCAGAGAGCCCGCTACGATAAGGGACCTCTTCCCCCGATAATTCCTATTTCCTTCTCCATTTGTCAAGTATCCTCTTGGTCCTGGTTGGTGTAATTGTTGTTGCTAATTTAACATTTTTTCTGCAGCATCATCTCCTGTGGTACGTAACTGCATTGAAGTTGCCACACATAATCCCTCTTTTGAAGCGCTGCTTCTCACATTCTTCTGTTTTCCTTCTTTTGGACCTATCACTTGCTCTCTCATAAGGCGTCAATGATCTTCCTCCACGAGTAACCAATATTGAGGAAATAATTTTAGGAAAAGGCAGTTTATGACCAATACTCCTCGCACGTGCCCCTAAACTTTTTTTCATGCAGGAGTTAGTTGCCGCTGTAGACAAAAGACGGTAAGGGACAGTGATAAAGGCTATTTATTGCCGTCTTGGTGAACCGCGGGCAAAGTTTGAACACTGCGGAGTTCTAGGAAAGGATTAAAACACAGGAGCTGGGAATAGCCCGAAGAGGAATAAAGAGAATATGTGGAAAATAAAAAATGAACAGCAAGTGTGATTACAATTCTAGATTTCCAAAGAATTAGACAATCAGAACACCCTCTGTCCCGAGCGCTGCGACGCCGCGCCGCGGCACAGCGCGCCGCTCCGCTACGCGCCGTGCGTTATTTTACATTATTCAACAAAAGTGGAAAAGTTGCAAGTATGCGCAGGATTTAATCGTTCCGTTACATAGAATAAACCTCGCTCTAACTGTTGTTCATAATATCTCCGCGGAGATAAGCGGAGATAAGTAAGTTTATATCTGATTTAGTTAAAATTTAAACGAAAAACAGTTAATTTTTAATTAATATATTACGGTCATTCGGAAAGTGTTGTTTTCCACGGTGAATAGCGTTATAGCATCTAAAAGATATATATTATCGTTGTGTATTCGCCAATAGAACAATATTTATGTTTTGTTCACACACTAGGGCAACAAATATAGAGATATTTTGAAAAAAACGTAGATTTGGAACTTCGCAATTTTTTATCACTTTTTGAAGGATATTACACACATAAAGAGCATAAATAAATTTAAAAAAGTTAACGTATTTGGAAGAATAGATATTCTAGAACAATACTACACAACTTTTGGATTTAAAAAAAGTAGTGAAAAATTGGGGTTTTGGCCAGCTTTTTTCGATTTCCGCCCACTGTGCGGCGCCTCCTTCCTTTCTCCTTCCAAGTCCTCCCCCTCCCGTGGCGCAGAGGTGAAAAGCGAGAGACCCCCGGGAGTGTGTCCTTGCGAGCCCGCCCTGGAGTCTCGTTACCACTGCTGACAACGGCCGTACAGAGCTGAGAAAAACACCCGAATCATTCTTCTCTTTCGTTTGTCTTTCCTTCTCTCGCTCACCGCCTTCCAACATAGCGCGAGGGTGGTTTAGCGCCGCAAATGGGAGCAAGACAACAGTTACAGGAGGATAAGAAACGAGATTGTCGCAAAGCGAGGAAGGCTAGAGAATAGTGGATGAAAAATTTCTATGTGGACGTACAGAAAAATCTTGTGCGTGGAAAGGTAGGGGCTGCCTTTAGGATAGTCAGGAATCATGAAGGATTTAGTGCTTTCCCGGCGAATTTGGCTTGTGAAGTCTTCTCGGGAAATCAGCCGGGTCAGGATGGACATTGCTGCATCGTCATCAGGGCGAATTCGTCCAAATCCTTTTCCAGGCGCGCAGTTCCCTAACAATTTGCGGGGGAGGACCTTTGAATCTCCCGGTGAGGGGAGGGCCCCTTCAAGAGCCCCTGACGAGGGCCCACACCGCCTCTCTTGATTAGCAGAATTTATTCACTACGGCTCGACTCGGTAACTTGGTAAACAACTGCGCGAAACTACCATCGATAGTGTGTGAGTTTACACTTTCGGGGCGAACAGAATAGATATAATTACCGCGGGTTTCCGTGTGGGTTAGAAATTCTAAGAGGTTTTTGTGATCCGACTCGTCACCCATCCAGTAGTGCTGAGAATGTATGACGAGGCGCCGCAAAGTGGGGCCAAACCCCACAAATTACCCTGCGAGCCACCTCTAGGGTGTTTGGCAGGGGGTGATCAATCACCAGCATGCAGCATGCATTTGGACTCCCACATGCACACCACACCGTCCAAGAAACGTCCCGTATAATAACAAACTATACTACCATATGCTGTTAAAAATAGAATATAGAATAGAAATTCAGAAACATGCAGTAAGTTTTACATAGGTTAGTAGGCTACACTACAAGTCATGCAATCTATTTACGCGTTCTATTGCTGCCGTTATAATCTCTTATTGATCGTGGAAAAAATGACATTCGGAATCTGTCTGTTCTGCAATCTATCTCTCTTATTTTATTTATATGATCTGATCTTCCGTAGTACGTTGGCGTCCGCAAGATATGGTTAACTTCGTCAGAAAAGACACTGCTCTTGAATTTATCTAAAAGGTTTAGTCTATCTTTCAATCTACGGTCCGACAGAGATTCCCATCCGAGTTTATGTAAGAGGTCAGTTACACTAACAAGACTATCGTAACGACCTTTCACATACCTGGCAGCTCTTCTTTGCACGCGTTCTAACTCTGTTATTAAGCCTTTTTCATGAGGGTCCCAAACACTGGCAGCGTATTCCAAATGTGGTCTAACGAGGGAAAAGTAGCTAATTTCTCTCACTTTGTCGTCGCACTTTCCTAATATTCTTTTAACAAAACCCATTTTACGATTAGCTTGACCGGTTATTTCTCGAATATGTTTATTCCACGATAGATCATTATTGAGTCTAACCCCTAGACTAACTCCGTGGGTCTCGTTGTCAGTTCTTTTCAGCTTCAGTAACAAGGCGTTTGCCATCAGATAGCGTTGTGCAGTTTGTGTCGTTAAGTGAATAACCCTGCAATAGATTGATTTTCATCTCTATTGGTCATGGAAGCAGCGATCGGATCCAAGAGAAAGAGGAAAACTCTCTCCCTTCAACAAAAAGTGGAGTTATTGAAAAAATTGGATCGAGGTGTTAGTGTGTTAAAGCTTCGTGAGGAGTATGGTGTCGGGCAATCGACCATTTATGACATTAAGGGACAGAGAGAAAAACTTTTGCAGTTCGTTTCGGAGTCTGACTCGTTGGCCGGAATTTCCAAAAGAAGAAATATACGGGGGCCGAGTAACAATGAAGTGGATAAGGTGGTATACGAATGGTTCCGGCAGCGACGAAGTGAAGGAGTTCCAATTTCCGGAGGAATAATAATGGAAAAAGCTAAATATTTCCACAAGGAATTACAAATCACGTCACCGTGCGAATATACGGCAGGGTGGCTACAAAAATTTAAACAGCGCCATGGCATTCGATATCTGAAGGTTACCGGAGAAAAACTGTCAGCAGATCACGATGCTGCGGAAGATTACGTCAATGAGCTGGCAAAGTTGGTGGATGAACATAATCTTTCACCGGATCAGATTTACAACATGGACGAGACTGGATTGTTCTGGCGCTGTCTTCCCCGAAATACGTTCGTTTGCCGCGATGAAAAGACTGCGAGCGGAGCGAAAGAATCAATGGAAAGGGTCACCATCGCAGCCTGTTCCAATGCTGCCGGGAGCCATAAATGCAAGCTCATGGTCATCGGTAAAAGTGCAAAACCACGCGTATTTAAGGGTATACACCAGTTTCCTGTGATTTACAGAGCCAATAAGCGAGCTTGGATTACGCAAGAATTATTTAAGGAATGGTTTCATACTAACTTTGTCAAAGAGGTCCGAAAAAATTTCAAGGCTCTTGGACTGCCTGAAAATGCAAAAATTTTATTGTTGTTGGACAACTGCCCTGCTCATCCTCCAGCAGAAACTCTCGTCGAGGAGAATGTTATAGTGTCTTTTTTGCCGCCGAACTGTACTGCTCTAATCCAGCCACTTGATCAGGGGATAATAAATAGCCTTAAGTGTCACTATCGAAGTGAAGTTATGAAAAATATCATCAACCGTGACACTGCTTTCTCCTATGAAGAATTTAAGAAGGAATTTACCCTTAAAAATGCAGTATGGTGTATTGCCGAAGCGTGGGATAAGGTTACTCCCCAGGTTTTGAAAAGATGTTGGAGTAATTTGCTGCCGGATTTTCAAAACCGCTGTGAGGAAACTGACGACATACCAGAATTTGATGGCTTCCAGGGTCCGTCGAATGATCCCGTTTCTCATTTTATAAATTTTGTGAAAGAGCTGGATGCCGACATAAGTGATGAAGATCTAAAAGAATGGAATGCCTGCGACAATAATGCCCCAGTGTACCAAAGCTTGACCGATGGAGAGATAATGGATGCAGTCACGGGTTCGACAGTTGATGAAGACGTGACCGACAGTGACTGCAGCTCTGATGAGGAGAAAATTACTACGTCGGACGCAATCACTTATGCAGAAAAACTCATAAAGTACTTGGAGCAGAGGCCCTCTTCTTCCAACGATATGGAGGTATTACACATGCATAGGTTGAAAAACAATTTAATACAAGAGAGACGCAGCCGCTGGAAACAGGTCAAACTTACCGACCTCATGAAGAACGCACCAACAACCAAGTGCGCGGATGTTGCTGCCACAGATACTGCGTGCCACTCCACCCATGGCAAATAAATATCCAATGGACGTAATGGTAAGCAATTTTTTCAATTTTTCGGGATTCATGCCGCTAGGGAACGCGTTGTTTATGAAGTTAATGCCAAGTAGATTTTCCAAAATACTCGCGTTTTCCGCCCTTAAAAGATTAGCTGCGACTATTAATATTAAATTGAAGAATTAACATTCAAATTCGATTGTTATTTACGGTAACGTACTCGAAGTGGGATTACCTCCGATCGGAGGATTTGATAATTACCGATAAATGTATGCTAGTAGTCGTGAAAACGACATGGAATTTGCGATAGCTGCATGTTGAAAAATACGGAGAGGCAAAATGTTGATATTCCAGTCGGATTGTAAAAATATTATTTGCCATATTTATTTCATTTACAGTTGGCCTTATCAAGAGTACCTCTGCGATTTACGGACGAAGAATATTTTCAAATGTTTTGAACCTTTTTTTAATCACAGATGGCAAATAGATATCCAAGATTCTCACCATAATATATATTCAATAAATATCCAAGATTCTCACGCCTTTCATCATGAATTTTATTGAGTTTTTCTTGATCCCTTACTCAGCAATACATCATTTCTGTTGATGCCAATGCACGTTCCGGAAAAAAATATTTTCCGTATTGCAGTGTTGCCTGCATCCAGGGAACAGATCTATTTACCGGAAATATCTTTAATCCGGAAAGGGTCTGGTCCCACGCATTCCGGATTATCGATCTTCTACTGTACAATAGAATATGGTTTATTGCGCATAGAGACTGAAAGAGTTCTAAATTGGCATTCCGGAATCGAATAAGTACACCTCAGTTGAACGGAAATGACCTTTTCGGGCACTTCATTCACGACAGGGTGGGAGCCTCGGGAATGGCCTCTCTACATTTCAAAAATCTCAGCCCTTGTTTAGAAAACTTATCTGCTTGTATCTATGAGTAGACTAAATATATAATGCATGTAAATTTGATTTATTACAAAATAATAATATCTTAATGGACACTGTTTATATTATAGTTTACCAGTTGCTATGCGGCCATTGCGGCCGGATGGATTCACTTTCGGCTTGTCATACGTAGCTAATCTTTTATCATAAAACTCTTTTTGCAACTTGATGGCAGTTGATTTCTTTTACATTATTTAGCTCATTCTTCAATTAATAATATATCAAAAAATCACGTTACGATTCCGTCCGATTATATAACTTTTCTCTACTTAAATAAAAGTTTTCATCGTGAAAAATCAACGACGTTCCATTAATGATAATTAATTTCTCCACGGCTATTTTCTCCAAAATATAAATAGTAATAGCAAATTTATATTTTCCATACTTATTCTAATTGATTGCAAGTTAAAAAAATTAAATCAAAAGGACCAGTGTACTGTAATCATAGTTTAAAATCGACCGTCCATTTAGGCGTCTGCGACTCCGGGACCAGTGCTTCGCTTTTCTCTCACTTTGACACTTATTTCTACGCGAAGGTGCACACATACCAACCCGTGAAATACACTGTTATGCAGTTCAAACATCCTATTACCCAACATAATATTTAAAAAACCCCATTTCAAACTTTCATTTTTGGACTTTTGTTCACTTGAAGTGGGGTTTGGCCCCACTGTGCCTCGGCGCCCTTAGCATTTGTTACCCGCGCCGAAAGCCGAGAAAAGTTTATATACCCTAAAGATAATGCTGTATGATGAGAAACATCAATGCTTTGCTTTCGAGTATATGCTGCGGAGCATTTTCAGGGAGACATAGTGGTGACGCCACTGCTCATTTTAATTTCACTATATATCTTTGGAATTCTTAATGGCGAACGAGGAATATGGCGGTAGCATTCTGGCTGAAGATTCAGCCTTTTTTACTGGAGAAGGCATTATGTCGAAAAAGTAAGAGAAATATCATCTTCTGTAGAGGGCGAGAAGTAAGATCATTAATTTAAAAAAGATATATTGAAGATGAGTTTTTTTCTCGATCTCTATTGTGAAATCACGCAATATGTATAACAGGGGACAGGGCAGCTCAAAGCCTCAAAAAATGATGAAAAAAGGTTCATCGGGACTTAAAAATACTATTGGTGTCCGCTTACATAGAACACCGGAAACACATGGGATTCTCAGGTTCAACAGTTCTCGCTCTGCTCTGTTGCCAAACCGATGTTTGTACTGTATTTTGTATTTGAAAGAAGTACACTGCAATAGAGTATGTGCACATTTTTGGGAAGTGATCTTAAAAAAGAATTTACACCTCAATTAGGCTAAATTCCGAGTCTGAGAATAGAGAGGTACTTTTTAAGCGAGATATTAATTATTAAAATTTGCAAAATTAATGATGCGCTGAAACACCAGTCGGCCATATTCTCAAGGCTGTGACGTCATTTTGTTCGACGTGTTCTCAGGCATTCCTTGTTCTTTAGGGTGAGCCCCTCTACATCGTATACTGAGTTCGGAAAGAAGCCATGGAATGGCTTATGAACTAGGTGAACTAGATTAAAAGTGTGTACATGCCATCATCTGCATCTTTTAATTCATTTGTTTCTCGGTTACGCTGACGACAAGACTCTATCAACTTTTCTACCTTGAACTTCCTAATCGTATTTCTTACTCCTCGGTTCTCGCATTTGCGTTCGTTTGCAGATTTATACTGGCATTAAAATTAAGAGACACTTAATCAGTGATAATCCTTGAAAATAGTAAGACTTTATTCGTGAAAACTAAGTCACTAATTAGGAACTAACTTAGTAACTGTACCCGTACTACTAACTAAAAAACGGAAAATGAATTTTCGATAAAAAGTGATAGTTTGGGTATTCCAAACGTTTGTTATTTAATTCCAAACACAGTGATGCTAATATTTTCCAAATCGGATGTGAAATAGGCTCATTATTACGTATCACAAGTCGGGACTACTTTTTGGAAATGCACCGCGCGCAGGGATTCCTCGCTTAAACCGGTCATAACAAGACATTTATACCTTGAAAACCAATAAACTTATGCTGTGAAGAAATGTAAAATGAACCAATTTTTAAATTGTGCTAACAAATGCTTCGAGAAGCATATTGAAACCGAATGAATGAAAAGTAATCGTCTGATCTAACTATCAAACATTTGATTTCCAGCCCGAGAGATTTCCATCATTCACCCGGACCAAGTTTTCAATAACCAATTTTTAGATATACCTCACAAATGCTATTCATAAACCTCAACCAAGCAAATGTACATCTGACTGACATATCTCTGTTAGCGAACTGAAAATAACTTGTAGAAACATTGAGATAATCAGAACTCTGCTTTTGAATACATTAATTCTACGAAAGAACAAATACGTCGACAAAAAGTGCGTTTTTTTAATGAAATTAAGATCAGATTACTGCTTAAACTGGACCAAAATGTAACTTCAGTTATTTGTGCTTACGTTTAAAACCTTAAATAGCCCAGAAGAAGAAGAGCCCAGCTCAGTTGCGGCAATTAAATAATGAACTATGGATATTCATCCAGTCACCACGGGCCATAACTGAATATGGAAAATTATTTTTCACGAGTCAGTAGGTTAAATAATAATAGAATAGAAAATAGTTAAATAGATAAATTAAATTATGATCGGTATTTGAAAAGATAATAATACAAATATCGATAGTTATCTACGTACCGGCACTTTTACTTCCGTAAACCTTCGAATCGTGCTAACAAACTTTTGGCCAATTACCTACTGTAAACAATCTTACTTAATTCACTTATGTTAGACCTAATTTGCGATGAGGTTTCCCGTCGATTGCTCTTTATTATGAATGAGGCAAGATGACAAAAAAGCTCCAGTTCAACATTAAAACTTCGTGCCGAGGCATGTAGGTATAGTCCAACATCAATCATCCACCTTCGGGATATTATTTGAAGAAACCTTCACGAAACCTGATTCCATGATAAGCACTTAAACGTATTTCTCTTTACACAGATCAGATCCACCAACTTTTTCCAATGCACACGTAGTTTATTGTATCATAAACACGATCATAACACGATAAACACCTTGCTCGCTGATGGGATAGAACAGAATGACGTCACATACCGAGGAGCCAATAGATGAGCGTTTTCGTCTGCCCAATATCGTTGCGAAAACAATGCATATTAAATAGTAATTATTAAACAAACTAAGCAACAATTAATGCTGTTAATCGAAAGTAATGATATTTACGATACACTTTATCGAATAAACCGCATTTCAATCATATTCCTCCCGGGTGCACATACTCTATTGATACCATAAAGGGGAAGTTCCACGGAGTCGAACCTGAAGTTGTTAGCATTATGCTAATTCGTTTGTTCAAATTCTAGTGAGTAATCATTGTATCTTTTCTTTTTTTCAGGTGAGTGAAACCCGTAATACTCCTTTTGGTCGAGAATCCTCTGCTCTTGAGCTGTTGACATCCGTGAGTTATGCGCTTGGCTCTGGTGTGAGCTGAACCTTTACTAAGTCTGCATCTGGGTTTTTGTTTGTAGGTTACCATTTGAGCCCTCCCCCCCCAGAATTTTATATCTAGTTTGTTTTTTCTGTGTTATATTACGAGATATTTTTTTTAGCACTCGAAGTCTGTGTTGTGCCAAGCTATGTGCCGAAAGAAGAAGTTTCTCACAGCGACAGATTAAGAATAAAACTGTGTTAGGTTCTCAGGATTTTATTAGGCACGACCCGGGTTTTATTACTTGTTTGGATTTTTCGGTGACATCACGCAATGGTTCATAGTGATCTATAGCGAATGAGGTGCTGACGAAATGAAGTCGAAATGGATCCAGGAGGTTTTTTGGGGTGGGGTAAGAATTTACACTAATGTATTCTTTATTTACTCTAAGGTTTCACATTATTTATCCTGATGTCATCATTTATGTTCTTCATTTTTATGCTGATTTTGTGATTTAAGAACAGTTACAATGGAATTTAAAAATGAAATAACATTAGGAATTGATGAGAAAACAAACTTATAACTTGTAAAATTAACTGTAGACACATTTTTACAGGCCAATAATATTTGCTTTGGCGAGAAGATTTTTCTCTCCAAATATCTCGTTATTACCCTTTTAGCATTGACGTTATATTATTGTCATAGTAGTTATGGGTTAACATCGTGGAATATATGGTAATTAGTGAAACATTTTATTAACAATCAAGGCCTACTCTTTTGTCCATACAGATTATGGCTACAATTGAAATTACGCTAATATCGTTATTGCGGACTTAACATGCTCGACGTTCGCCCACGGCCTAAAGTAGTTCTTAAGTTTTGAAATAAAGGTCACGTATAAGCCCCTTCATTTAAGAAAAGGCCGGGGTAGTTGTAGAAAGATTTATTATTCTTGGACTCCTCGTGTCATTTTAGGAGGGGGTTGAGGACAACGGATCAACTATTAGTTAGGCGAATGCTTCATCACAAGTTGGTAACTTTGTTAGCTATAACTTGTTTTACAATTCTCTCAAAATGCTACTCCACCCTTTCCTATCGTTAGCCCGATTACGATTAGTTTTCGTCCTCACGCGGCACATTGATCGACATGTCACCAGCTCCGTATCGGCCTCCTCAACCGCATGCAGGGCAAACGACTGCCGAAAAGCCTTAAGCTATTTATTGCGCCCACCCACCGGGAAAAAACAACCACAACTATCTGTACACTAGTAATAAATGGCACTTCAGCCACCGGGGATGAACGGAGTGAGCCTTTTCACTCGTCACGTATTTTTTCTCACGCGAATTTTCTCGGAAAAATGAAGATAGAAGTATTACGAACCTCACCATGTGGAAAACCCAAAATACTTTTAGACATCACTTGTCCGAGAATTTCGCGCTAAACTTCACTTTTACTCAGAGTTAGCCCATTGAAAGACATGAAAGTGAATTACTTCAAGCATGGATAAGTCAAGTATTCTCAACATTTTCTCAACAAGAAGAAGACTGCAGGCATGAGGCAGAAGAGAGGCCAGAAGAGTTTTGGTTTAGCTTATTTCAATGCCCGTTTAAAATTTTATTATTATTTTTGGTACAACTATGGTATTTGGTTTAGTTATGGTTGTTTTTACCTTTAATCCTCTCGGCTATGATTTCGGTGGATATGAGAAATTTTACACGTTTTCATAAAAAAAATTCTTGAAAGTGGGAAGTGGTCTATGTCGTTTAAGAAAAAATACGAATTGGAATACTTAAATAACAAATTGAAGTTAGATTTTGACGTTAATGCTAAAATACATGAGGTAAGTCCTTCTATGATGCTTGGTTTGTGATAAGTCAAGAGTGATATCCATATTCCTTACTTCATATTGTAAATACAAACGCTACTTTTGAGGGTTAAACACAGTGCGCTGAAATCGGTCGATCAAAAAAAAAGAAAAACAATTTGAGAAGTGCAGTGAAGGAAAACTGGTATACTGATCAGCCATCACCAAAGACGGTACCCTCCCTATTGGCCAATTGTCCGAGGAGCCAATGAAGGCGAGATTTTGTCAGATAATTATAATGTGTTTATTGGAATTATTTCTTATCAGTAAATGTGAAAGATAAGAAGAATTGTTGCTTTTTGAAGGGATGACCCTTAATTCGTCATGGTGAAAATATCTTTGGACCAATAGCATAAAAAGAACCCATATGGCATATGTGGTTCATATGAAGAAGGTGGTGGTAAACTACTCTTTAATGGAAAAATCACATTTTCGGAATGTCTATTCTTCCCCTTCATCACCTCACGTGAAGTCGATGGAGACGTTGGTGTACTCAGATATGTTGTCATAAATGCAGCACTTTCTTCCTCTTTTTACAGTCGTCACTTCACGTTTACTTCATGTGAATGCCTTCAGAATCACCAAAGTGCTAAGCTGGATTTCCTAAATGCACCAGATTTACCCATCGTTCCTTGGAGACCCGTTGTTGCTTTGAAGCAACATTAATTTTGGATCAAATTCAAAGATAATAGAAATCATGTCACCAGTCTGTATCTTTTGTGATAATTAAAGTCAAGCATTTATTTTAATAATGTATTGCGTAAAACATGATTGAACGTTAGTCAATGACAAAAAAATCTTTTTAACTTCAAGGATGTCAATGATTAAAAAAAATCAATTTTAATTAAATTAAATTCAATTTTAAATCGTTCTGCAAACCTTATTTCATTCTCCCCTATTGAATCGAGATTTGCAACAAGCATCAACTCGCAGGGTAAATATTAACTTTGAAGATACGTCTTTCAAGTGAAATTATAGCTGCCTTGGTGACATGCATTCTCACATGGATTTCGGGTCCTTGAAATATATGTTGGGCGTTGGAAGCTAAAGAGTTAACTGCGTAGTCCTTAAGATGACGCCTCGCTGACTCGTGCCGCTGTTGAGTGCATTTTTGTCTCTTTTGATCGCCAATTAAGTCATGTAAACCTTAAACCATCATCTAAAAATATCTCGGGCTGTATAGAGTCGACGTTTTGTCAACATTTCCTTGTCTCTCAGATGCGAAAAATTGCATTTGAGAAAATGCTGAGGTTAAGTTTAAAAAATTCGAGATGGAGGCAGGCGTTTTCTTAACGTTTGTACCAGTCTATGTGACCTAATTCGAGATCCGATACAGCACTTCAAAACTACATAGTCTAGTTTCAGTATGTCAATCGTGTAATGAGACTCGCTTTTTTATTGCATGGTCAGGGGCGATGTCGTTTCGCATGAGATTAATTTTGAAGGAAGAACGGGTGGGTTGAGGGAAAGGGGGGTTGAACTACATCTACGTACTAAACTAAGCAAGCCTCATTACAGGCGTATGGTGGAGGGTTTTAGGACACTATTTATTAGAAAAAAGTGCGTTAGACTACTTAGTGTCTCTTAACATTTACCGTTCGACGCAAAAACGATTTCCTGTGCATATCCTGTGAGGAATATTATCTCTTTTATTTTTCGTTTTTATCGTTTCGACCTGGAAATATAGCGAGCCTCTAATGATTATGATGTTCACCGTGTCGCTCTGAAAGATATCCATTCCCAATTGCTCAAACAATCCAAGTCTGGCTCGTAGTCTCTGAGAGTCTAGCGGCATTAAAGGTAATTCGTTTAGTGGCTGCATAACGCTCTCCATTCGCTCGTAAATAATGTAAGTGCGGCACTTATCAAATTTACCGTAAACTTATCGCACAATTAAAAGGTATGCAATCGCGGAATTTACTCTTGGGTCTTGGGACAAGTATAGAGGATGTGCAAAAACAAAATTATTTTGCAGTTCGCAAGAAAAATTGTCAACGTGGGTGGTCACCGTAAATGTTGAAAATGATTCCTTTATTTTTCGAAAGTTTGATTCGTTTGAGCGATAAACTATTTATTTCATCCACGAAAATCCTACGAGACAGAAACCGAATATTGCTTGCGCTACATGAAAATTTTCACTCTGGTTTTAATGAAAAACACCATTTACTGCAATTTCCAATTATCTTATTCCAAAGGCCCCTCCGCAATAAACGTAAATTTAGAAAAATATCATCGTGAGTTGTGCAAAATCCTCGCAATAACCATTTGGAGATAATTCGCATCAATATCCAATTGAAATGTAACCAAAGGCTCATGGAATAGAATTTAATCACAGGAAATATCTAATTTCGTTTTAAAAAGGATAAACATGATGGGATTTCGGATATGAATGCGGAATGTGCCTGCGGATTTCTAAATAAAGAAGGAAAAAGTTTTATAGCGTTATGAAAATCGTTTTATCGCCGCAGATTTATTTATTTAATATCTATTAGTAATTAGTGATTGAGATTGGACATTTAATTTCTCGGTTAACGTGGGGCTTAGAGTGCGAAAAGAAATTAAAACTAATGAAAAAAACTCCGAAAATTTCCATCTACCGTTAACTCATTTTAAATAACGACACCTTTGATGTTTTGTATTTAAGCATATCCAGATAATATTTTCATGAAATACCTCCATTCTGCGTCTGTTGCCCTGTGCGCGATTCATGAAAATCTTATGAGTAATTATATTTCTGCTGCCTTCGTCATCCGTCCCATTGAGAAACATGATCCATCCACAGATAATCCTGATAACTTGCTGTTTCCTCGTGTTTTTGCATCATCAGGTTATGACTAGGTTCGTATTCATTTGGAACGCTCTCTTCGCCTTAGATATTCTACTGACAATTTATCTCTTGATTTCCTAGTTTAATGTTTGTTCTTTCCTCGTCTCATTTGCTGCATACTAGTACCAAAGTCTTCCTTTGTAGAATTTCAGATGATTTGTGGCCTCTATCTATCAACATATAAATAAACATATAATCATTAATGTCAGCTTGTACATAGGTATTCTATACATTGGTAAGATCTCAAATGAGTGGTTTGGAAGCCAAGGGGTACAAGTGATTTCTTTCTTCTATACAGGGTTTGGTACAGAAATTAGGTATAGAAAACGAACGAGATGATTTGGATGTGTAGTGGTGCATTAGATTTTCCACTCGGAAGTTCGCGACTGATCCGTGCATCAAAGTTTGAGGGGAAGGTTTCCATTTTCATTTCGAGTTAGTCCTCATTCCCTCCAGGGGCGGCTCATGGAATTATCACGTTGTAAATCTGCTCCTCAACCGCCTTGATTATCGATGGGGGTTAAGGATAGGGTTGCATTACACTTCCTATGTTAGATACTAACGAGAAAAAAAGGCACTGATAACCCTATGGTTATCAAGCCTTAATTATATTCTGACAGTATCCAATTCCAATCATTCTTTTGGTGTTAATATAATTGTAGCATTTTATAAAGTTCACTATTGGATGAAAACGACAAGAGCCAATGCCTATTTTTGTGGCAATTATTCTTGCCGTATTTTTCAAACTTTTTAACGGTGCACAGCCATAATGGCCGATCGCTAATTCCGCGTGATACATCAATAATGTGTGTGGTGCTCTCTGAACCGATCGTGAGTGTCGTAGGGGAGGGGGGGGGGAGAGAAGGGGTGGGGGGGGGGGGAAGATCCACAGACACCGCAGCGGAGATCACGCGGGAATTGTGCAGCCGCACCTTGGCGCCGTGACTTAGAGGCTGCAGAGGGCGCGTGGCGATGGATGATAATACTGCACCCGAACAGCGGAGACACGAGTGGTACTTGCGTGGAGGGTGCTGTGGTCATTTTGCACCACCACACGCAACGAATAAAACGGGATAACGTTTATTATTATGTTTTCTCTCTATTCACCCTCCACTGTGTGCATTACATTTATGTGATTAGTTCAGTGTTTTAAAGGAAACGTATCACTTTACCAATCTCATTGGCATTATATCTTGGAGAGCCCCCCTCAAGTGCAGCTTATCCCACTTGCACCTGTCACTTGCACTCTTCCCAGGGGGGGTGTGTGTTTGAGGGGTCGCTCTCGTCGGAGAGAGGCTGTGTCATGCTGCTTTGAGTGAAGAGGTGATATTTGGGCCACTTCTCTCCTATTTACATTTCATGTGATCCCTGTTGAGCAAAAACTCAACTTCCTCATTTGTCATAAGTGGATCGTGTGTTAACCGCTCCATTACATCCAAATTCGATCGTCACCCTGGCAACGTTAATTGGCGTTCAACAATACAATTTTTAGTCCTAGGTATTGTTATGGATACCGAAATAATTCACTTTTAGTCCTTAGTACTAAAAAGTCCGATTGTAACCTCGTAGAATAAGTATTTTGTTAGGGTTAATATATTTAATTTATTAAAAAGTGGGGAAGAGCGACTTTTTTGCAATTGCTGCGTCATAAATGTAATGACTTTTTTTGCGTGTCCAGCAAAATGCAACCAGAATCGTGATAAAGTAGACTCCTTCCCAGCATGTGGTTCCGTATTGCAGTCTAAGAGTTGACGTGGGCATAATGCACTTATCTTAACATTAGTTCGGGGCACATGTATCTGAGCAAGTAGAATATTCTGACTATGGAAATAATCTCAGATTTTTATTTGTTTTTGGTGTAGCTTCCATTAAAAATTTTCTCAAAAACTATACTCAAATGAAAATTCAAAGATGAGGAAGTTTTCATTCCGAAGATTCCATGATCCCAACTTATATGCCCTTTTGAGCTTAAACGAATTCCAGTTCATGTTGCGTTCGTGATGATGATTGAAAAATCACAAGGTCAATCTTTCAGTGTTTGTCCTCATATGATCATGTAAAACCCAAGATATTTATTATTTATATTTATTATGTTCACGAGTAGGTAAACCATCCGCTTAATCTCTTTCTTCGCTTCGCTATATTTATTTCGATTCATCCACTTTATCTTGCGCCTGATAAAAAAAACAAAAACTGTCATATATCAGAAGGTGCTTAACTCAAGAGATTAAACCTGAATGTGGGTACGTTTTCGCAGTGCACTTCCCCGAACCGAGATATAACTAGCGCGCCACGAGTATATGCCATATTAATTCTGCTTCCTAGGGGCTATTTTATCGAGATTATTTTGAGCGTCAGTCTAGCGTGGCGTTAAGTACCCCTGGAACGGGTTTGACTTTATTGATTGCTTAACCCATTAACGGCCAAAGGTGCGAAAACGCACCATTTTTTAATTAGTTCGTGAAAAAATATTTACACCGTTATTTAATAGTTTTTCAATGGTAAATTAGCCTTTAGATGGTAAACTTATTTTTGAAACCATTTTCTTTAATAATTTTGACGTGATTATTTAGTTATAATTTTTCAAGTTTACTAAATTTCTAGCTCATCGAGGGCTATCTACTTAATATTTTTTTACGAGTGCACTAAGAATATTTATGAATCCTAATACTAGTATTATAAGTGTACTAATAATGTTTAATTACTCAGATTTTTTAAAACCAAATAATATATTTTGAGATGTACAATTTTGACACTTGTATATAATGGTGCGTTTTCGCACCTTTGGCGTTTGGGGGTATGGCGGATTAGGACTGAGGCACCGTACCGAGAGACAAATGTAGCAAACCTTGGTCACTAATATTGTACGCCGCCCTGTAATTATTCGGTGAATCAATTTGATCCCTGTTGGGTTGTAAATATCATAAAATGTACTTTCTTATCTTATTGGTCTCACAGCTGTCGTCTTCTAAAATGTGGCTTCTTTTAGCCATTGTGTACTAATGAGCAGCTCGATTCCCCGCCACGAGACCTATCGGTTTTCAACTGTGTGTAATGTACTGTTTCTCAAACAGCGCTGGTCATTCAAAAACGGATCACTGCTATGTATAGTTCAATGGATCTTACCTTCAAACACTCGAAGAAATCTTCAAGAAGTTAGTCTCATTGGTCTATTCGCATTCGTTAGGTATGACGGGTGTAAATGGGTGATTCTACATCTTCAATATCAACGTTTCAGGCGACGTAGTAGTGAAAAAAAATAACTTTTTCATTTCATCAAATTTTCCGAGACTACTGTAGGTGGATAATAAGAGAAGGTGTATGTCCACCCAATATATCTTGACCACTTTAGAGGAAACCCTGGATTCTGTGAACGACGCCACGGATGTTGTCTAAATACCGCCAGACGTTAAGAACTTGACTGATGAAGAAGACGTCGATGATAACATTTGAATTGCGAAGCCGATTAACAATGACATCGCGGTAACATTGCAAACGCATCGAGGTGATGGTATAGTGGAGCACCGGCTGAGTGCGCAAGAAGAAGAAGGAAAGCCATCAGAGTACCAAAAAAGATATCCAGTCGTCTGATAAAAGGCAATTATTTCCAAAATGGAAAAAGGATATTGATGCTAAGTTTTTGTGTCGTCCAATATCAAAAGAGAAGGAATATAACGAAAAACTAAGACGTGAATTTGGAGGTATGTCTCCATCTGACATTTTCCTCCGATTTCTTGATGACGAGGTTTGGGAGGGAATGGTAAATATTTCAAAAAAAGTAATATATGCTACTTATCGCAGTAGGCATCAGTTACAATTAGTATTGTAGACTTGAGAAGTGTCTTGAGATTTTGATTCTCTCTAGGTATCATGTGCTCCTAAAGCAGGACTTGTCTAAAGATATTATAAAGATAAATGGGTTGAATTAGTTCGTCAAACTATGAGTAGAAGGAGATAAAGGAAAATATCCACCTTTTCTCTCGACAAAACGGACAAATGTGCAAAGCTGAGACCAATATTTACTATGCTGAATGCTAATTTTTTGCAGTTTGGAATTTTTTCTCATAACCCTCCTATGGATGAGCAAATGGTTCCGTATGTTGGACGCCACTCAGCGAAAATGCTGATACAAAATAAACCGGTTTGATTAGGGTTCAAATTATGGTGCCTTTGCTCTTTACCTCATTCAATTTGTCTTCGTATGCAGGGGCTAAATAAATCAAACTCTAATGGAGTGAAGGTAGGATTAGGAGCTATCGTTGTATCACATCTCTTGAAAATAATTCCCGATATTACTCAGCATCAGTTATTTATTGAAAACTTCTCTTATTCCTTTCCTTGTTCCAAACACTGAAAGAAAGGCGATCCTTTGCAACTTGAACCACTCGGGTAACTGGAAAGTGCCCGCTTGAAGACTAAAGCTTTTGGAAAAAACCTCTGAAAATTGATCATGCTTTTGACGAGGAATCTGAATTGTTCGCGGTCAAATGGAATGAAAACTCTGTTGCAATTGTGGCCAGCAACAAATAGCCAATTTACCATTTGAAAGAAAAGGCATAACTATTCCCCAGCTTCTGCCATTCCAACAATCCCACTGGTGGATTATACACCACGATAATGCAAACGCGAATTATAGAATCAAAATCAGAGGGAAAAAGTGGTGATGGACATTGTTTACTAATTTACTGGAAAGTGTGTTAACTAATTCATTGAAAATCTATAGGAGGGCCAGTTGGCTCAAAATGTCTCCAATTGATTTCTCAAAGATCATATGACGCGCAAACGTCAATCAAAGGTGACCGATTCAGTTATGGCAATCACTAAGAAATACATGCAGAAGGACCATCAAATCCGAAAAAAGACATACCTTCTCGTAATTCTTTACTAGCAGACACTAAAGAAGATGCAGGTCATATTATCGAGAAAAAGGTAACAAGGAAAGGTGTAAGTAATGCAATACGCACAATGTATATTTTTGGGTAAAATGTAATGTGCTCTTATATTCAAATAATTTTCATTAATAAAAGGGATTTTTTTATAGTATGAACGGTTACTTAATGATTTTAAATACTAAATTATGCGTTTATATGTGTTTATAAATTAAAAAGGTGGAAAAGAAAAAGATTTTAGTTTTTCACGGTATGTGAACCGAAGTACCCACATTCCGCCAAAGGTGCGAAAACGCACCATTATTTTTTTGGTATAAATAAATTTTTTAGAGCCTCAAATTTTTCAAAATTTCTTTTCTAGTATCTATTAAGACTAAATATGATGATAAATTCAAATATTTCTACCGAATATTAGCCTTGGCCGTTAATGGGTTAATAAGACAACAGTGTCTTAAATTTCCTAAGTTAAAACATGAAAATTAGAATACTCGTTGAAAAAATCCGGATGTACACAGCCTTGGTCTAATTCCCCGGTGTAGTTTGAATAAAGAAAATACATTTCTAACAAGCCATTGTTATTTATGTTTTTTAATTTTTCTTTATTATTTTATTACCGTAAGCTAAATATTATTAAACTCAGTACAGCCGCTCTTGATTAATAAATGGTGTAACTAAACCGTTCAGTGATTGATAGGCGGTACGAAGTTCGCCGGGTCAGCTAGTACCCTAATATGTAATGCAACTTGCTTGTACTATCAAGATAAAGTTTTCACAAAAAAGTGGAATTAACGTCAATACAACTTACACACTGGTAGTACTATGTTTTCTTTGTGTGATAGGTTTACCCATTGTAAGTGCAACGTATTTTGCTTTTTCACTTATCGTTCTGCTATTCGTTGAACTGACCAATGAGCTAGCGTATTTCTTGTGCAAGCATGTCTCGGTGTCACCTAGGCTAGTGATGGTTTGAACGGAAAACCATGCCTTACTATTGATTAACCCTGCCTGTTCCCTATTGCCATTTTTTGTTCATTCATCAGTTTATTCCATCCAATGTAGCCTGTTTTCCTTCTTCCTCGTAATCTTTCGATTTAGGCTATAAAAAAATAGCATTTAACGGTGTAGAAACGTGGACACTTACGAAGGAGGTTGAAACAAGACTGGAGGCTTTCGAGATGTGGGTGTGGAGAAGAATGGAGAAGGTGAAATGGATGGAGAGGAGGATGAATGACTAAGTGCTGGACATGGTGGATGGGTGAGGAGAGGCAACTTTTAGATGAGATGCGGAGGAGACAGATGGTGTGGATGGAGGGGGTAGTTAATGGGGAGGGGATGTTGAAAATGGTGTTAGAGGGTAGAATGTTAGGGAAACGAGGGAGATGAAGGAAAAGAATGGGATTTTTAGATAGAATGAAAGGGAGTAAGTAGGACTTATTGGGAATTCAAGGGTCGAAGTCCATGAAGGGAGGGGAGATTGGGAGGATACTTATTAAATACTCCTTGCAAATATGAGAATAATTTAATAAATAAATGAGCAATTGCGCGTTCCTCCGTTAAGATCCGCCGCCGGCTTACCCGCGGATATATATTTCGAGCGTTCTAGAGAAACTGCAGCTTAAGAAGCTTAATATAATTAAGCTTAATATAATACAGATTCTTTTTATATCTACCCTTCCTCTTGCATTCCTTTCTACATAATATTCTGAAAACATCACATAGTTAATTCCAAGAGTCTCAATCTAGAGTGATTAGTGAGCATTGACGGAAGTGACGAGAGTGCATTTATGCTTGAACCTAAATTCATATTAAGCCAAGATTCAGGCAGGCAGTGGAATATAATTGGAGATAAATTTTCATGATTGGCGCTCCCTGTGAAAGCTGTCTCAATGCTCTAGCGGTGCATAAAAACGTCAAGCATCGAAACTCGACAAAGGAATTCATCCTTTCAAGGTTGAATTTGCCGAGGTCGTTTTTTTTCAAACATTCCATCTTCTCGTCTGGATGGATGGAACTGCTTTCTGCCAAATCGGACATCCGAGGAATAGAAGAACTGTCTAGGGAGATGTGTGGAGTGCACCAATTTAAGGGCTCTGCCAATGAATAGCGAGTGGAACTAATCATCTCTCGATACGATCCTCTGCTTTTCCTCTCCACACGAACAATCGCACACAGCAAGGAAGTAATTGCACTAACAAGGCATAGGTGCATGGGGAGGTCGTGTATAGTAGGATGGAGGGGTGTGTGTGTGTGTAAGGGGATGCATTTATCGACCCTTTCGGCCCATGCCCACAATCACTGAAAAGGGGAGAGCGATACTCACCTCACTCTTTACGGCTGGTCCCCCATTCACTCTCTTTACTCTACGCCTCTGTGCCAAGCGTGCGGGTTGCAAAACGCGATAATACTCTCTTAATTTGGGCGTTATCTACGCCCAAATTAAGAGAGTATTGAAGAGGGTAGATATTAGTATTCGTAAACAGTTTGCACCGTCATTCGTGTGCGAGAGAATAAGCTTCCTTTCTGATGGCATGCTTTTATTACCACGTTTTTAATAAAGTGACTTTTTTATGATAAAGCTATTTTTTGGTCTTTTTGTTTGTCTTTCCGGACAAAATCTTGCAACTCGGAGGGCATGATGATAAGTATGGTGAATATGCCCCCTAGATTTATTTCAAAGATTCTTGGCCCAATGGTACCTTTTTTTGAGCCATGCAAAATATTCAGCCCTTGTTCAAAGTTAATTTTGAAGTTATGCACCAAAATGTGTTTTTAAATACCGTAGATAAGGGATACTTTGGCCCAATTTCAAACATATTTTTTAAGATTATTCTCATATTTTCTATTTTACTTTTTCAGGCCTTAAGAAAAAAATATTTTTACTTGGGCCAATATTACCCCTGAGTTTGGATTACTTCGGCCAAGATGGGTTTAGCCTCATAAAGGCATTTTAAAAATACCTTGGGCCGAAAAAGACTTGGATTCAAGAGGAAATCAAATCATTTTGATAGAAACGACGGTTTAAGTTAAAAGTGTGTGTTTTAAAGGAAGTAAAAAATATATTAAAATATGAGTGTTGTTTTATTTTGAATTTTTTTGGAAAGTGGGAAATGCTGGCATCTTGACAAATCTGTTTCGTTATGGTAACCAGAGTAGGTTTTATTTATTTCACAGTTTGGGCCGAAGGCGGGCCACAGGGCCAAAGGAGCCCAGAAGAAAATATTGAGCAGCAGGATTTGGTACATATTTCTACATTGTAGTGCATGCATAATATTGCTATGCTATGATTTGTACACTTACTGCAGGTATCTCTCCCACGTCACTTCTTCTCTCTCCTTGAGGTTGTTATTTCTCCGTATCCTTCTTGGCCTGTCCTGTTGGTACTTGTCCTTTGGAACTCGTCTCTGGGGACTTAACCATCAATTTATCTTTCCATTATATTTCCACGTTGCTGATGTGCCTCATTGCGAAGTCAATCCACTGTGTTCTTCTGTGACGCATAGAGATCCATATTGTCTTTCCTTCGTCTATTCTTCCATGTACTTTAATACATGCTCATTCCTCGCCCTATCATCCGTCCATATATCTTCATCATCATCCTACTCAAGCACAAGCAGGGGCGGATCCGGGATTTCTTTCTGGGGGGCACAAGTATACCTTGTAATACTAAACGAACGCAATGATAATGGGACTTTATAAAAATCTTCCATATGTTTAAGGTTCTGGAGGGGGGCACGTGCCCCCTTGCCCCCCCACTTGATCCGCCTATGCCTCCAACGCCTCTATCCTATTTTGATCTATTATTCTGATGGTGCAGCCTTCGCTACCACTTAACCACATGAATGCTCTCATAAAGTTTTTCTATTTTATTATACTTATTTCTTTTTGTATATAGTTTCCATTTTTTCTTGCTCTTCTGTGAGTGTATCCTTCCTGTTAGTGCATACTTCCAGGGAATCCGATTGGGGGACCATAATACCTCCTAAATATCTTACCGGTAAGGATGCTATCGTGTCATGTTGAATGCTAGGCTGCAATTTCTGTTTCATGATATGTCTGTTAATATAAAAACAGATTCAGATTCGATTTAACTATTGATTCTTCGTAGAGAGAGTATTAGAGTGAGTCGGAAGTTGCTGTTATTTCATCCGGAAGAGAGTGGAGTAGGTATTCATGTATAGGAATGATTTGTATAGATGTTTCTTGATGTGCTAGAATGTAACGAATATTTTCCTGAAGTCGTCGATGGATTTCCAGTGGTTTAATTCGTTGCAAATCGCAAACTTTTCAAGGGACGACTCGTCGCCTATTGTCATGAGGGCGAATGAATGAGTTTGAGTGAATATAAACCGTTGAGATGTGATTGTAATCAGTCATAACAACCACGTTAACACTGATCGGCGTTAAATATCTTGGGATTTCGAATAAAATTGGTATAGAAAATTATAGAACTCCACCTTTTCGTCCGAATTCCCAAGATCTTTCCGGCCGATCACTTGAACGAGTCATCCGTGGAAAACGTTTGCGAAATACAACGGCTTAACCAGTCCTGAAAAGACTTGTGACAAATAATTCGCCGGGAAAGAATTAAATCATGTAGTGAATATGCTTGCGTATGATACGACATGGCATCCAGTTTTTAATGTTCAATCCACGGATATAGTGCGTGGAAAGTGCGATACTCACGAATAGGGTAGTTTCCTTCAACAAAGAAAGCGAAAGGCATTGATTGCGATTCGTGTATTCATAATATGCAAATTATTTGGTTTTTAGATATCCCAGTTTAGACGAATGTCAATGGTCAATTTTAACCTTATTTGAAAAAGGCCAGATTGGCGCCCACAGGAAACATGGTATATTCCCAGCATTCATACTCGGCCATCGCGTTTTCGCGCACTTGAAAATGTTCACTTTTCATTTAATCTCGAAAAATAGATATCGTCATTTAAAAATCTAAAACCGTGAAGTACTTACTCCAGGAATAATAATCTAAAATCGTGAAATACTTACTCCAGGAGTAATAATCTAAAATCGTGAAATACTTACTCCAGGAGTAATAATCTAAAATCGTGAAGTACTTACTCCAGGAGTAATAATCTAAAATCGTGAAATACTTACTCCAGGAGTAATAATCTTTCGATTGAGGCAATTGAAGAAGTAGGAAAGCACCCTATTGTTGCGAATGGGGTCCAAAACAAGATGCTCAAAAACCTTTTCCTCCCTTCACTCCGATTTCAATTCTTCGCGCGTTTCGTCTAAAACTGCGACGGGCGTTCAGAAAGCGTTACACAGGTTTTAAACGGAGTAGATTGGGGGCCACTATAGACTCGGAGGCTACAGGTTGGGTTTAGATTGGTTAAGCAGCTGAGAATATATGTATTTAGTATTATTTTAGTATCAGAGCGACTAGGAGAAAAATATATTTGAGCCTGAACAACTTCACATTTGAATTTTAACCCGTTGAGTGAAACTAATTGTTTGTGGCATCCTCATTATTGGGTATTTTGTAGGCCTATGTTCGAAAAGAATAATTGCTTATTTATTACCTACTAAATTACGTTGATGGCCTATGCATTAGAATGCATTTTTTTTCTTCCTAATGAATGCGAAAAAAGTATCAGTATTTTGAATTAATTGCAAATTTTATGGTTCAACTTTCCATTTATAAGGTTAAATAATTTGATATTTTGCTTTGGATGAAAAATTCGGAAAATAAAATCAATATTAAATAAATTTTAAGCATCGATATATATATTTATGTCATTATATTTTTAGAAAGTAACGATTTAATATGTAAATAAACTAGTCCTTGAATAATTACAAATCCGACGAGTGCTAAACAGGTACTTCCGCGATCTTCATTTGCACTGTTCTCTAGAGCACCACTGACGCCATTTTATTTATTGCTAGTTTACTTCAAGGCGCTTCGGTGGAAGGGCCGGGAGAGTGTAAGGAGCGCACTTGGTTATTCATTTGTCTTTACGCTGCTGTGCACTGTATCTCACGCTCATCTGCATGCCATCCCCCAAGGCGTGTGTCACTGCCGTTTGCGAAAAAAGAAAAGCTGCGTTGGGATTCATGTCCTGCATGTTGAAATGTGTATAATTTAATAGGACCTGATAAATAAACAACTCGAGGATAACTATTTCTGCACCATTTGTGCTGACGCTGAGGCGTAGAAACGCGTCGAAATGAAAGTGAGATTGGGAACAATGCTAGTTATTTATTATCACAACACTCTGTTTCACCATGTATCGCCTGGTGACGTAGAATCGACTTCCATTAAGCGTTTCCGTTCCTTCTCAGCTGGTTGAGCTGTTTGACAAGTGTTTTAATGAGACCTGCAGCATTTCCTCCGCAATCTCATGAGTCGCCTCCAACCAACCGCACTCCGCTCGCCTGTTTGTCGCATCCCATTCTACCTCCCCTCACATATATATTGCTCCCCCGCCCTCCCTCTGTGTGGGTCGCCGTGGTTCAGTCTAATCGCCGCTGGAGGGCGGGTGTGTCGGGTGCGGAAGCGATGTGCGACCCAGGGGATGCCGCTCCTCTGCTCTTCCTGCTGCGGGCGCACTTTCGGTTGCCTCGAATGAGAAGGAGTGTGTTCCCCCCCCCCCGTCAGAAAGCCATTCTCTCCTCAGCGGCGACCGACACGCATCGCATCCTACCTGCCTACGAGCCAGCCTCCTCTTTACCTTCTTCGGCGGACATTGGGCAGGAAATCGTCTAAGACAACCGGCCAAAATTCATATCCTCTGTGTTTGTGCGTCTTGAGCAATGAAACTTTCACTGAATCACGTTTTTGTATTCTAAAATCTAAATTGAAATACTCTTTCTCGTAAATCAATCGCCGGCATCTTTAAAACAAGATATCGACAAATCACGTTGCAAAGCTCGGATCATTGTAAATTGCTTATGTTAGTTTAAAAGACTAGGAGAGCCGAAACTAAATAAACCAGTCAATTGTTATCCATTATTCGGATGATAACGATGTATCTATATAAATTTTAAGTCTAAATTGAAACGAAGGAAATCCTATTCAAACATACATATAGCAGGTAATGAAAAATGTAAGGCAGCATTATGTAGGAGTTAAGAGGTTATCCGAAAAGAGAGTTGACTGCAGGTCTGCGTCAAGCCAATCTTAGGATTGGTGATGTGGAATGATGGCTGATTTGACTATTTTACGAATCGTTTGGTATTCCCTTTCGTGCGATACAAATATAATGGTTTACATTGCCATCAATAAAAAATTCGATTATCATTGGTTTGACAAAGCTCACAGCTCAATCCTCTTACTAGCTAAAATTTTCACGCCGACGTATTTATTCCCTCTCACAGCCTTAATGTACTTTGTTCAAGGTCTTCCTTTTCTTTTCTTGCCATCCTCTTATAGACGATACATATTGTTTTCATCTGGCAATAATGATTCAAGATATAGCCTATAAGGTTGTTTCGTCTTATACCCGAAATTATCTTCAGACTTCTCTTCTTAGAACTTCCGCATTACTCAAGCGATCCATCCGTTTGATCTGTATCATTCCTCTGTGACACCACATTTAGAAAGCTTCCGATCTTGATTTCTCCTGTGCTGTCGCCGACCAAGTCTCACTTTCATAAAGCAGCACGTCAAGTCCAAATGAATTACCTCCTGACTTCAGCGCTTATATTCTCAGCTGTAAGAGGACTGCCCTTTTCGAGGGGCGCCCTCTTAAAATTTCCTCTTATTCCTCTATTACCGTTTCACTTCAGTCTGCGCTGGTCACTGGGCTTCACAACTCCTTCTCTTACTTAACTTTTTCGCCTATTTTTGCTTTAAAATGGATATATTTAGTGTCAGCCGTAGACCTTAGAAAAAAATCATGACGACTTTCGTTTCTGCCTTGCGAATTGCTAGGCCTATTTTTACACTGAAATGCTATAACAGTAGCTGAAAAACGATGTCACGCGAGCATCAACGAATAACGATAGTTTATTCCAGTGGGGCCAAAGGGGTTCTTAATGGTAGAAGGCGAAAAAGAAGAATTTACAGTTGCGGATAAAAATATTCTTTTGGAGAAAAATGCTTAAGGCCGTTTTACACGGTACACGGAATTGCGCAATCTGACGTACGTGCGAAGGCGCAATCAAAATTGCGTCGTGTAAAGCGGTGAATTGCTAGAACACATGCGAGGATGCGTGGATGCGAGACGGCAAAATAGCCCATGTTCTAATTTCGTTCATGCATTCGCGCAATTCCACGCCATTTTAGAAATTAATGCAGCTCTAACCTGCGCAATTCCGTGCCCCGTGTAAAACGGCCTTAACAATTTTGAAATTGATTTCCTTTACAATTTCGAAATTGATTTATTATTAGAGATAAATAAAAAGTTGCAATATCTAATTAAATTCTTTGCGTGCGTTATAAAATCAACAAATAATATGAACAATCAAATACGACGCTTGCGATATATTCATAGCCATTGATTCCCACCGTGTACGACGGTTGAACTGCTTTAATGTTGCTTATAGATGGAGTCATGATCGATCTCGTTCCAAATCGATTCCTAGTCTCTTCGCATTGCTTCGTAATCGTTGTCTACACTTATGCATCGATACTATCGTTACAGTCGACCGCTATAGTAGTCGGCTTGGACTTATTAATGAGGCCTTTCAAAAGCTCTCGGGTCTTTATCGGGAATACTGATTGTATTGATCATCGTTTATGATGCGAGTAATCGATAAAGCGGTCGCAATTCAGTCGACCTTAATGCGGTCGTTTACAAGAATGGAAGTGATTAGTGGTATCGGCGAGAGGACTAAAAATAAATAAAAAAACATGGGTATAAAAAATGTCATCTCCGGAGAGTCGATAAATGCGATTGGGCTCATTAGTGCAATATGGCTGTCCGTTTTTCAGCGCTTGCATAAGAGTTTGTGTTGTGGAAATTCAGATTTTGTGGAACTTTTATATGATATCGAACTTTAAGCCGATTGTAATTTTGTAAATTCGTGATTTGTAAATTAGAGGGTGATTAAGTGAATTTTTATAGAAGTTTGAAGTATGAGTAGCCCGCATTTGTCATGTAATTACCATTAATTCATAACAAAATCTCTCCCCTTAATTGTTATTTTATTATTTTGCTGTTGGTAACATAGATGACTATGTACATTTTTGCCTTTGTCTGCAATCTTTGTAATGAAATCAACTTATTTGGGCGTTATTTGGTGGAACGATGAAATATTCATGGCAAAACAAAAACCAAGTACTGTTCCTCAAATTTTTTTATTTGCTGTCGATTTGTTTCAATGGCTCTCGCTTCATTTATCGAGACAAACAGAACGAGTGGGTACGCGGAAAAAAAGTTTGATTAGAACTATCGATTTCTGATGAAATTTATCAAACTTTTGGGTTCATATGGCACATTGAAAAATTCAGTAATAATTACCAAACCAGTTTGATAAATTCTATCAAACTGATTTGGTAACTGTTACCGAAATGGCCACAGCAGTTCGATAAAAACTATCAAAATCGAAAGGATAATAAAACCGATGTAGCGTGCACATGTGAAAGATTGTCTATCCAGAAAACACTATTCTGATTGAAAATCATAAAAGTAAGAGTTTAACTTAAATTTATGCAAAAGAAGTACAAAAAAAAGTTGAAAAATAGTATGCCTGCATGAAGCATTGAACGTGGGTCCCCCGCGGGCTAGCAACGGACTCTAACAACTAGTCTAAATCGGTTGCCATAATAATTGATAACTCAAACGCCATAATGTATTATTGTTGTAAATAATCAACCTTTGTTTTGAAATGTGGATAAGGTGTGACTACAGTTTCCCTTTGTAAGCTTAAGAGGAATACTTGATGCACACAATATCATTAAGTAGTTACTTCATATGAATATCTAGTGCAGAACCGCAAGTAAACTTTATTTGCAGGCTTTTAACGTACTGGGTGATATCCTTAGCATGAATTGGGTCTAGAACCTATGTCGACTTTTATCACATGTTATTTAAAATGATCGCAATGATTATACCTCAGGAATATCTCTAATTAAAGTTTTAATGTGTCGAAATACACAAACATTTCCTTACAGCTTTAATATATATGATAATACGCTATTCAATCATTGTCTTTGATGCACCAGCTTACGGATAACATTGCAATTTAAAGCAGGAACAAACAGAAAAATGAACGTAACTAAAATTAAAACGTTATCGCCATCACAAATAATGAAAACAAAATTATTTCTACCAACCTATCTTTTATGTAAGGCCTGTTTAAGAATATTTCAACTGCAAATGTGCATTGGTATAAACAAAAGAGGAACGACAGACCGTTCGATAGATCACGAAACGCTTATTAAATTCTATCAAACCAAATTTGCATAGCAATGTAGAGTTTGATAATTTTTACCAAACAAGCAATCACCTTCGTAAAATTAATCATAACTTCGAAAAAAGTTACCGAACTCAGAATCGTATTAAATTAATTCAGTTATTTTTACCAAACTCTTTCGTGTAATTGGCCAAATTATGAAATATCAAAATGTTTGATGAAATATATCAAGAGCGTTTGGTAAAATAAATCAAGTGCCTAATAATTTACATCAAACCTTAAGTATATTTAACAAAAATAATCCCTATCACACCAGTTTGATAGTTTTAATCAAATCTTTTTTTCCGTGTACAATGCCCAGTCTTATATGTAAATCCCACATCATTGTTTGGTTATAGTGGAAAAATGGAGCAATAACGTTTAATACGACGGGCATTTGACTCGAATGTTGGCTTCAACTCCTTGAGTAACTTTAATTATAAGGTATGCTTGCATGAAGTATTCATAAAGTGTCCTTGCAGGATTTTCTCCCTTCAACCTCTTCAATTCGCAGTAAGGCCTACTCTATTTAATGTCATCTAAAGCTCTTATTCTCTTCCTTCCTCTCCCTCGTTCACCCAAAAATCTACCCTTTAACACCGTTTTCAACATCCCCTCCCCGCTAATCACTCCCTCCATCCATGCCTTCTGCCTCCTCCTCCGTATCTCATCTAAAAGCTGCCTCTCTCGTCCTCCTTCCTATACGTGTACAGGTTTCTGCACCGCAAAGCGCTACACTCCAAATCAGAGTCTTATTTCGCTAGCCTTTTCTGTTCTCGCTCGCCTACTTTTTTCTAGTTTTCATGAACGCCTCCTTTGCTCTCGTGCTTCACTTCCTGATGCCCTTCCTGCTTTTTTATTTTATTCCACCGAAAAGCATATTTCAGCTGCGGAAAGATCGGGTAGAGAGTGAAATGCCAACATATATCGCAGTTGGCAATACAAAAAATGGCTAACATTACGTAGGTATATTATGAAACGAATGTTGCGGGTGAACTGCCGCGGCGCTTACTTGAGCATGTTGGGTGCTCGTTTAGTGTGAGAGATGTCCGCAGAGGGGCGTCGCATGCTGTTATGTGGGTTGCCATGGATGCGAGGAGGGGGGGATGGTGAGGTGTTGCTATCGCTTTAGTTATTTATTCGCTGCGGGTAATTTCCCTTCGCTTGCACAAATGATGTTTCTCTATATCGGCCTATTATCTCCGCTCCGATTTTTTAAATTCATGAGCCGCCGGATATTAACCAGATCAGCGTGTCCTCTTTATCGCCAGCGAATATTGCGAATATCGCAGTATTAAAACAGCATGCAGCATCCCGATGTTTTAATTCTACGCGCACCATAACTTTGCGTCATTATATAGTCAACAGATAGATAAAAGTTAATTATCTTCCGATTCTCATGCACTACTCAATTTAATTAGTGTTACATTGCAGTGCAGTAAACTCGTTTTTGCATCATTATCGTAAATCAAGAGTATTATGCCAGCAAATTTGGTGGACAAAATAGAACTATTGTTTTTCCTTTGTATTACTGCGACATTTTAATTCAGTTTTCTATTATGAGAAGACCGAAGTAATGCTACATCGTAAAGAATCGCGGGCGCGGAATGTGAGGTTCAAGGTAAAAGTAGGTGCAAAAAAAACTTGCGAAAAAGTTGGCGGAGCAGTTCAAAGACACTTGCCGCACACTCGAGGTAAACGAGTGCAGATGTAAAAACATCAGGAAGAGAGTTGCTTGAGCAAAATGGGCGTTCATTAATGGAAAAGAGCTGATGAGAGGATCGCTATGAAGAAGTTCAAGATGTGGGTGTGCAGAAGAATGGAGAAGGTGAAGTGGAGAGAGAGAGAGAGATAAGACGAAGTGCTGAACATGGTGGGTGAGGAGAGGCAGCTTTTAGATGAGATACGGAGGAGACAGAAGGCATGGATGGAGCGAGTACTTGGTGGGGAGGGGAAACAATGTTAGAGGGGAGAAGACGATGGAGAGGAAGGGAGAGAATATATGGGATTATTTTGAGATGGAATGAATGGGAGTAGGCCTTATTGTGGATCGAAGGGGGGAGTCCATGATGGGAGGGGGGAGCCAGGATAAATACTCCATGCAAACGTACCTTAATCGGTAGAATACTTTCAGATGGAAGGGAATTGGATTTTGAAATGGAATGAATGGGAGTAGGTCTTATTGTGGATCGAAGGGGGGAGTCCATGATGGGAGGGGGGAGCCAGAATAAATACTCCATGCAAACGTACCTTAATCGGTAGAATACTTTCAGATGGAAGGGAATTGGATTTTGAGATGGAATGAATGGGAGTAGGCCTTATTGTGGATCGAAGGGGGGAGTCCATGATGGGAGGGGGGAGCCAGAATAAATACTCCATGCAAACGTACCTTAATCGGTAGAATACTTTCAGATGGAAGGGAATTGGATTTTGAGATGGAATGAATGGGAGTAGGTCTTATTGTGGATCGAAGGGGGGAGTCCATGATGGGAGGGGGGAGCCAGAATAAATACTCCATGCAAACGTACCTTAATCGGTAGAATACTTTCAGATGGAAGGGAATTGGATTTTGAGATGGAATGAATGGGAGTAGGTCTTATTGTGGATCGAAGGGGGGAGTCCATGATGGGAGGGGGGAGCCAGAATAAATACTCCATGCAAACGTACCTTAATCGGTAGAATACTTTCAGATGGAAGGGAATTGGATTTTGAGATGGAATGAATGGGAGTAGGCCTTATTGTGGATCGAAGGGGGGAGTCCATGATGGGAGGGGGGAGCCAGAATAAATACTCCATGCAAACGTACCTTAATCGGTAGAATACTTTCAGATGGAAGGGAATTGGATTTTGAGATGGAATGAATGGGAGTAGGTCTTATTGTGGATCGAAGGGGGGAGTCCATGATGGGAGGGGGGAGCCAGAATAAATACTCCATGCAAACGTACCTTAATCGGTAGAATACTTTCAGATGGAAGGGAATTGGATTTTGAGATGGAATGAATGGGAGTAGGCCTTATTGTGGATCGAAGGGGGGAGTCCATGATGGGAGGGGGGAGCCAGAATAAATACTCCATGCAAACGTACCTTAATCGGTAGAATACTTTCAGATGGAAGGGAATTGGATTTTGAGATGGAATGAATGGGAGTAGGCCTTGTTGTGGATCGAAGGGGGGAGTCCATGATGGGAGGGGGGAGCCAGAATAAATACTCCATGCAAACGTACCTTAATCGGTAGAATACTTTCAGATGGAAGGGAATTGGATTTTGAGATGGAATGAATGGGAGTAGGCCTTGTTGTGGATCGAAGGGGGGAGTCCATGATGGGAGGGGGGAGCCAGAATAAATACTCCATGCAAACGTACCTTAATCGGTAGAATACTTTCAGATGGAAGGGAATTGGATTTTGAGATGGAATGAATGGGAGTAGGCCTTGTTGTGGATCGAAGGGGGGAGTCCATGATGGGAGGGGGGAGCCAGAATAAATACTCCATGCAAACGTACCTTAATCGGTAGAATACTTTCAGATGGAAGGGAATTGGATTTTGAGATGGAATGAATGGGAGTAGGTCTTATTGTGGATCGAAGGGGGGAGTCCATGATGGGAGGGGGGAGCCAGAATAAATACTCCATGCAAACGTACCTTAATCGGTAGAATACTTTCAGATGGAAGGGAATTGGATTTTGAGATGGAATGAATGGGAGTAGGCCTTATTGTGGATCGAAGGGGGGAGTCCATGATGGGAGGGGGGAGCCAGAATAAATACTCCATGCAAACGTACCTTAATCGGTAGAATACTTTCAGATGGAAGGGAATTGGATTTTGAGATGGAATGAATGGGAGTAGGTCTTATTGTGGATCGAAGGGGGGAGTCCATGATGGGAGGGGGGAGCCAGAATAAATACTCCATGCAAACGTACCTTAATCGGTAGAATACTTTCAGATGGAAGGGAATTGGATTTTGAGATGGAATGAATGGGAGTAGGCCTTATTGTGGATCGAAGGGGGGAGTCCATGATGGGAGGGGGGAGCCAGAATAAATACTCCATGCAAACGTACCTTAATCGGTAGAATACTTTCAGATGGAAGGGAATTGGATTTTGAGATGGAATGAATGGGAGTAGGCCTTGTTGTGGATCGAAGGGGGGAGTCCATGATGGGAGGGGGGAGCCAGAATAAATACTCCATGCAAACGTACCTTAATCGGTAGAATACTTTCAGATGGAAGGGAATTGGATTTTGAGATGGAATGAATGGGAGTAGGCCTTGTTGTGGATCGAAGGGGGGAGTCCATGATGGGAGGGGGGAGCCAGAATAAATACTCCATGCAAACGTACCTTAATCGGTAGAATACTTTCAGATGGAAGGGAATTGGATTTTGAGATGGAATGAATGGGAGTAGGCCTTGTTGTGGATCGAAGGGGGGAGTCCATGATGGGAGGGGGGAGCCAGAATAAATACTCCATGCAAACGTACCTTAATCGGTAGAATACTTTCAGATGGAAGGGAATTGGATTTTGAGATGGAATGAATGGGAGTAGGCCTTGTTGTGGATCGAAGGGGGGAGTCCATGATGGGAGGGGGGAGCCAGAATAAATACTCCATGCAAACGTACCTTAATCGGTAGAATACTTTCAGATGGAAGGGAATTGGATTTTGAGATGGAATGAATGGGAGTAGGCCTTGTTGTGGATCGAAGGGGGGAGTCCATGATGGGAGGGGGGAGCCAGAATAAATACTCCATGCAAACGTACCTTAATCGGTAGAATACTTTCAGATGGAAGGGAATTGGATTTTGAGATGGAATGAATGGGAGTAGGCCTTATTGTGGATCGAAGGGGGGAGTCCATGATGGGAGGGGGGAGCCAGAATAAATACTCCATGCAAACGTACCTTAATCGGTAGAATACTTTCAGATGGAAGGGAATTGGATTTTGAGATGGAATGAATGGGAGTAGGCCTTATTATGGATCGAAGGGGGGAGTCCATGATGGGAGGGGGGAGCCAGAATAAATACTCCATGCAAACGTACCTTAATCGGTAGAATACTTTCAGATGGAAGGGAATTGGATTTTGAGATGGAATGAATGGGAGTAGGCCTTGTTGTGGATCGAAGGGGGGAGTACATGATGGGAGGGGGGAGCCAGAATAAATACTCCATGCAAACGTACCTTAATCGGTAGAATACTTTCAGATGGAAGGGAATTGGATTTTGAGATGGAATGAATGGGAGTAGGCCTTGTTGTGGATCGAAGGGGGGAGTCCATGATGGGAGGGGGGAGCCAGAATAAATACTCCATGCAAACGTACAGTCACTTTCAAAAGTTTTAGGACAAAGTTTGTGGCGCCACTTCTGCTTCTCAAGAAAATTTAGTTTCCCTTACTCCATTTGTTTTCCTTGCTCACGCACTGCAAATATTTCGCTTCCATGTGAAGATATATGAACAAAGAGGGAGAGGTTACTTGCTAAATTTATCGTTTTGTTTCGATCTTTGATGGATTTAATGATTAATTTCGTGTGCACACTTTGTGTCCTTGCTCCGGTTTTCACTGCTGGTCTGCTATTATGTATTACAAAAATCTCAATGTCAGAAGCCGTGGTGGCGTAGTGGAGTTAGTGCGACGTCGTCATAGTAAAGGTTGTTGGATCGATTCCCCTGCTCGGAATTAATGACTCAACATTTTTTTTCCTTGTAACTCCTTTTGCATTTAATAATGGGTTTCAAATACTTTAAATTCGCTGTAACCGTTATATACTTTTTTTAATGGTAAATGGTAATATACAAGTTAAGAATTGGGCAAGGGTTGACGTATCATTTTTATGGATAGCTAGTACACATTTTGAACGTTAGGGATTTGCAAAAGGGGTAACCGTAACCCGACGGTAAGGGGCGCATTAAAACCCAGCGTTGGTATTAACTTAGTGATTTTAGATTGGCGATGAAGGGTCATACCTAGCAGTTGATTATTGCATTAATTAGTTTAGAAAGTTGTTGATTATCATGATTTTCTGCAATGAGCTCCATACTTTTTCACCCGTCCCTTGAGACGGGTGATGTGTGCGTCATTATATGACGTCCAACTTGACTTACATGCAGCAAATAGCCTCTATAATCATCACATATTACTTCATTTGGGTTTTGCGTTGAATGTGTTTTCTAGTTTTCAATCAATGCAATGATCCAACTAATTTGTCAGAACGGATTCATCCAAGTAATCGGCGAGCTGGTAATGGAAACCTGTTGATGTTATACCCTATTGCGAATGCACAATCTAGAATTTTTATGCAATGATTTAGAAGAAGGCCTAAACAGCCCTAAGGAATAAAAAATATCTTAAGAGACCTCTACGCCATCATCAGCGCAAACCAAAGTACTTCAATCTCCTCCCTTCCCGCCCTTCTATCACCTACAGAAAGGCACCCAACGTGCGCAAATATTCCGATCCACCCGCCCCTCCCTCCCCCACACTGCCCCCCTATCTTCTTCCTCCTCAACATGCAACCGCCCAAGATGCAAGTGCTGCTTAATGTTTCGCTCCACCTCCCCACCAGTCATCAACGAATCTTCCTCTTCTCCTTTTTCCTTTAAACTCTTCCTTTAATTCCATCTACCGACTATCCTACAATTTCTGCCCTGCCTATTACATTGGAGAATGCACCACGGCAGTATCCATTCAAATGAACAACCATCGCCACTCCATCAAGTCCCCCCCATTCGTTGAACCAGTACTCCAACACAAAATAGTTCCTTCGAGCACTGCTTTTCCCTTTCCTAAATCGAAACACTACCAGAAAATTCACCCAGCACACCTGGGTGGAAACAGCGTTCAAACCGCCAGGGCTGAACGTCGCTAATTGCTAGCCACCAGCCAATCCCTCCCCATTTCCCCCTCACCTCCACCTACCCCTTCAACCTCCCCCCCCCTAAACTCCACAGAAGACATCAGCAATCCAAAAGATGAGGATATTCTCATTCCAAGGATTCCCATGATCCCATCTGATATGCCCTATGAGTTCAAATAAATTCAAATTTCGGCTTCGTGTTTCATTCGCGATGATGATTAGCTAATTACTATGTCAACCGTTGTGTGTTTGTAGTCTGAATTTAGGAAATCCATCTCATGAACAATTATATGTGTCATGTTCAGTGTTGGTAAACTATCCGCTTCATTTGTTCGTGCGTCTAATAACAAAGCAAAAACTGTTGTATATCAGAAGGTGCTAGTGCAGAATAAACCCAAATGTGTAGTGTATACTCAGGTTCGTTTACATACGGGGCACGTTTACGGAGTGCACTTACACCAAACCGAGTTATAAATGGCTCGCCACAATTTGGACTTTATTAACTGCTTTATAAAACCACAATGTCTAAATTTTGATAAGTTAAAACATAAAAGTTAGAAAATTCACAGAAAGAAATTGGTCATGTGCGCCAAATATGGCAATCGATTGGACGCCGTCCTCAGGTGTGCGAGAATTTAGTTCGTTCTATGAGCTCCAGACTGGAGGCGGTCATAGAAAATAATGGCGGTATTACTCGCTATTAATTAGATAAAACCAACGCTTACGCCTTCCGAAGAATAATTTTGCAAGCTTTGCCATTTTTGTATCATGTTTTGATTTTTTTACTTTTATTGGTCGATAAAAGATGTTACGAAAATTTACAATTATTTTTTATGCGTATGTACTGAAAAAAACACGGCAATCAAATTAACAATTTTAAAGTTTTCCATAAGTTTTGGGTTCGCAAGTAATTATTTTTGATTATTTATTTAATTATTATTTTCACTTTAAGTCATTTTTATTTGATTATTCGGGGAGAGATGATTGATATCCACAAATTTAACTTACCTGGGATTCATTTTATAATTTGTCATGGTAATAGAATTTACTTCATTCCTTTAGTTTTCATTTTTCAATATTTAAAGGTTTATCTGTTAAAAGATTCTCAGTTAAGTTAGAAAAACTTGAAATTATTTAAGAGTTGTAGTGGGTTATTGAGCTCTACTACCCTCTAGCGCTATGTGCCTGCTACGGTAAGTGTATAGCATGAGTGGGGTTTCACGGAGATAGATTTTCGTTTTGACAGTGCATAGGTAATTCTCTCCGAGGGCTTTTTTCAAAAATCTGGTGGTGGTGGACATTTTTCTGTTGAATGTCGTTCCCATCCTGTGTGGTGTGTGGGTAGCACTGCAAGTACAAAATATCTGTCCGTCGCATGTGACGTTCAGACCCTTGGCGCCTTTAAGAACAAGAGAAAGCCGATGCCAGCTTTCTCTACTCCCCATCTTTTCTAACGTGCTCAGAACGCGCAATTGAAGTTATTTGTCGTTCGCCTTAACACAGTACTTGAAAGAGGATTCAAATATTGGCGAATTCCTTATTTCCGCCATCTTTAATAATGATATATATGCAGGGGTGCCGACTCATAAAAAAATATTGGGGAAGCCCATACCGGGAGTCTTGCCCAGGGAATTTTTATAAATAGTACGTTTAAAAGTTTAATTTCGAAGCTCTATTTTGTATCCCTAGACTAAGGTTTGTGGTGGTGAACACTGTGCTTTATCTGGTGATGGTTTTCCGGGTCTCAAGAGACGTGTGATAAAGCATGGTGCTCATTGCAGAAAATCATAATAATCAACAGCTTTCTAAACTAATTTATGCAATAATCAACTGCTATGTATGACCCTTCATCGCCAATCTAAAATCACTAAGTTAATACCAACGCTGGGTTTTAATGCGCCCCTTACCGTCGGGTTACGGTTACCCCTTTTGCAAATCCCTAACGTTCAAAATGTGTACTAGCTATCCATAAAAATGATACGTCAACCCTTGCCCAATTCTTAACTTGTATATTACCATTTACCATTAAAAAAAGTATATAACGGTTACAGCGAATTTAAAGTATTTGAAACCCATTATTAAATGCAAAAGGAGTTACAAGGAAAAAAAATGTTGAGTCATTAATTCCGAGCAGGGGAATCGATCCAACAACCTTTACTATGACGACGTCGCACTAACTCCACTACGCCACCACGGCTTCTGACATTGAGATTTTTGTAATACATAATAGCAGACCAGCAGTGAAAACCGGAGCAAGGACACAAAGTGTGCACACGAAATTAATCATTAAATCCATCAAAGATCGAAACAAAACGATAAATTTAGCAAGTAACCTCTCCCTCTTTGTTCATATATCTTCACATGGAAGCGAAATATTTGCAGTGCGTGAGCAAGGAAAACAAATGGAGTAAGGGAAACTAAATTTTCTTGAGAAGCAGAAGTGGCGCCACAAACTTTGTCCTAAAACTTTTGAAAGTGACTGTACCTTAATCGGTAGAATACTTTCAGATGGAAGGGAATTGGATTTTGAGATGGAATGAATGGGAGTAGGCCTTGTTGTGGATCGAAGGGGGGAGTCCATGATGGGAGGGGGGAGCCAGAATAAATACTCCATGCAAACGTACCTTAATCGGTAGAATACTTTCAGATGGAAGGGAATTGGATTTTGAGATGGAATGAATGGGAGTAGGCCTTATTGTGGATCGAAGGGGGGAGTCCATGATGGGAGGGGGGAGCCAGAATAAATACTCCATGCAAACGTACCTTAATCGGTAGAATACTTTCAGATGGAAGGGAATTGGATTTTGAGATGGAATGAATGGGAGTAGGCCTTGTTGTGGATCGAAGGGGGGGAGTCCATGATGGGAGGGGGGAGCCAGAATAAATACTCCATGCAAACGTACCTTAATCGGTAGAATACTTTCAGATGGAAGGGAATTGGATTTTGAGATGGAATGAATGGGAGTAGGCCTTGTTGTGGATCGAAGGGGGGAGTACATGATGGGAGGGGGGAGCCAGAATAAATACTCCATGCAAACGTACCTTAATCGGTAGAATACTTTCAGATGGAAGGGAATTGGATTTTGAGATGGAATGAATGGGAGTAGGCCTTGTTGTGGATCGAAGGGGGGAGTACATGATGGGAGGGGGGAGCCAGAATAAATACTCCATGCAAACGTACCTTAATCGGTAGAATACTTTCAGATGGAAGGGAATTGGATTTTGAGATGGAATGAATGGGAGTAGGCCTTGTTGTGGATCGAAGGGGGGAGTACATGATGGGAGGGGGGAGCCAGAATAAATACTCCATGCAAACGTACCTTAATCGGTAGAATACTTTCAGATGGAAGGGAATTGGATTTTGAGATGGAATGAATGGGAGTAGGCCTTGTTGTGGATCGAAGGGGGGAGTCCATGATGGGAGGGGGGAGCCAGAATAAATACTCCATGCAAACGTACCTTAATCGGTAGAATACTTTCAGATGGAAGGGAATTGGATTTTGAGATGGAATGAATGGGAGTAGGCCTTATTGTGGATCGAAGGGGGGAGTACATGATGGGAGGGGGGAGCCAGAATAAATACTCCATGCAAACGTACCTTAATCGGTAGAATACTTTCAGATGGAAGGGAATTGGATTTTGAGATGGAATGAATGGGAGTAGGCCTTGTTGTGGATCGAAGGGGGGAGTCCATGATGGGAGGGGGGAGCCAGAATAAATACTCCATGCAAACGTACCTTAATCGGTAGAATACTTTCAGATGGAAGGGAATTGGATTTTGAGATGGAATGAATGGGAGTAGGCCTTGTTGTGGATCGAAGGGGGGAGTCCATGATGGGAGGGGGGAGCCAGAATAAATACTCCATGCAAACGTACCTTAATCGGTAGAATACTTTCAGATGGAAGGGAATTGGATTTTGAGATGGAATGAATGGGAGTAGGCCTTGTTGTGAATTGGGAAAGATGGAAGTTGGGAGGGGAGGCATGCCGCTGTAATTATCCGCAAAATGATTCTCATACTAATACCTACCATTACCGGTAGAATACTTAAGTAATAATAATTGAATTTAAAATGGCAATGATGTCGAATGTTTTTCAACTGCGATACAAGTCCTTAGTGATTGAAGACTGAATGGCGAGGTGTCTCCTTTCGACAGGACTTCTTGGAGCCTTCTTAATCTGACAAACTTCTCTTGTAAGGCCTATTCGACAAAGTTGGGACTGGAAGTCTTTGTAGATCGGCGAACAGGTTAGTACTACCGAGGGGTGTGCAGCCAGTCATAGAAGGGTATTTCATCCTAACTCCTCCAAGATCTTTTCCTCCATCTAAGGGCCGGTTTTATGATGTCTGGTTAAACTGGAGTTTAAGCTAAGCGTCGGTTAAGTCCCAAAATTCTGTTTTATAATCGATAGTTAAGTCAAATCTGAGCGTTAAAGTGGTAGTCAAGCTAAACCATGGATTTCCCTCGGGTAAAGGATTAACGTGAAGTATAAATTGTTGAAAATGGCTGATGTTTTGAAATGCTGAAGTACCCTACGAAAGAAAGAAGAAATAATCGACCAAGCGCACCATCATCCGTTTTTATCCTTATCTTCGATATCAGCAATCAATTTCCAATATTTTTAGCACCATAATAACAATTTAATAAGTGAAATATTTCCATAAGATCGGTGATATATCCGGAGTGGACCACTGTTTTCATGCTATTCGACGTATTCTTCGGTAATACGCTACGAGATCCTTACAAACATCTCAGGTTTGATAATAATCACCATCCAATAAATAATATTGTCTATTATATGGACTGCAGTCGGAGATCGTGTGCTAAACCCCTGAAAATGTTGAAGTTATGCAATATTTGTGCCGAAAGTGGCGTTTGTTATGATTTGTGCCAGCCAAGTGAGTTGGTGAAAAATACTAGAATTACATATCGGAGGGAAGGAAGGAGGTGTAACAGGAGTGTAGGTATAGAAATCTGTTATTACCTGGTTTTGCTGACTTCATAAACGAATTCAAAATGTGACGGTGTTTACAAAGAGTTTGAATTAGAAGAACAGCCAAGTTTCGTATTTGGCAATCGAAAGAGAGAAAAAGATCGTACCTACTAATCGCATTCTGATTTACTAGCATGTGATGTCACTATAGAAATCTCGATTAGTTGTGAGTATATAGGTTATGAGGTGAAAGGGGGTAAGCTGTTAAAATATTTTCGTATTTCCTTTTCCAGAGGATATGTTTGTCAATGTACTACAATAAAAATTGTAGGTAAGTCCATTAACAATATCTGGTGTACGGCTTGGTATTTCTGGGAGATAAATATATAGGAATGAGTGAGGCAAGTGAAAGATTGCGTGAAAAAGAAAGGATTTAGCACGTTTCGTACTTAGTATATACAAGATGCTGTTTGAGTTTTCTTTGGAAGTTGAGAAAGGCAAATTGATGCAACCATGTACAGCTCGTGTGGGTAAAAAAAGTAAGAATGACTGATTTGCTAAGATGGTATGACATATTAATTATTTATGAATTTGTAAGGCAAATGAGCATTTAGAGTGAGGAAGTTACTAATTATTGTACCTTTTGTGACTGAAGTATTCTGTGAGGAAGTCATATTATCGCATTTATGATAATGGAAGAACATACATTAATTATAAGTGAGTGATGTCAATGTGGTGCATTCAGAGATTACTTGGTAAAGAATTCAAAAGAATTACCCCAGAAGCAGGTAGTAAAAAAAATTACTAGTTAAAAAGTACTGTGACACCAAGTAACAACATAATTCCTTTGAAAACCCATATCCCAAAAGGACAGGTGCAATGAAGGAGTCATCATGATGGAATCCTTATGGTTTACATTTGGTACAAATAAATTCTTTAAATGCTATATAAATAACTGTATCTTTGTACAGCGACGGATCTATGGGGAGGGGGGGGGGGCTATTCAATTTACTCCCCTTTGGTATCCAATTTACACTAGATAGAAAGGTGATTTTTTTCTGACCCACACTACAGTTGGAATTTTAACCTCACCTAGCCCCCCCCTTCTCCCTATCCTGGATCCACTACTGTCTTTGTATAATTTAGTACTCTGCTGATGCTATGCTATGCCAAGCTATGGGCCAAAAAGAGTTAGTATTAGGTATTTAGTTACAGATGGATATTCTTATAACAACATGCAGCCTACTTGTAAAGTATAAAAGGTTTGCTGCCAACTGTTCATTTATTTAATAATTGGATGGCAAGTTTACTAGGCCATGTGCCTTTGAAATAACTGTGGTAGGGTTATGCATAAGTTATTAAAACTTTATTCATTCTCCCATAATTTTAATTTTAGACAGTGAAGCTATGTCCATAATCAGTGATTTCTGAACATCAATTCAATTTTATGATGGCAATGAACACATTCTTAATGGCATTACTATTAAGACTCACAGTCCTCCCTATTACAATATCAACTACACTATTGACAGCCAGTATCAAAATATGTTTCACCTTATTCTTCAATGGTAAGGGCTATCATGCAATAGGTTTTTGTCTCTCTAATGAAGAAATTTAAACTTAGTTCTGTCCCTTATTGAAATTTTATTTGCCAGAGATTATGGATTTCATAAAACATAGTGCTTCTCAACAGTATATATATAATCATAAATAAGATGAGATAATTTAATGTTATGAAATATCTGCTGCTAGCTGACAAATATTTAGCTTAATTCTTTTCGTGTCTGTTACATGAGTGGCATATAGCTGAAGATACCTCCTTATTGTGAACATTTTAATAAAATGGAAATGCTTCTATAAAAACACAAAAATCATGAAAGGAATTACCATGAATTATTTGTGAATTAATTGATCATAACAATGACATCTTCAATGTGACAGAAGCCATTCTGCACGTTATCGTTTTCAGTGAACACTGATGAATTTGTCTATTAGACAGTGGTTGGTTATAAATTCCGTTATTGAAATTATGGCCATGGTGAGTACTTCGGAAACGGGAAAGGCTTTGATTATTCACAACTTGCAAGTAGTTCCTAATTCCGTAAGGAACGCAGAGATGATGATAAACTAGCGTAGGGACCATACTGACGCTAAGAAGATATATCTTACTGCAAAAGTATGGTTAAAATTTATCGTCGTTATGACTACATTGTAGTCTCAAAATGTTACTAAAATCGCTCTGGTGGTCTACTCAATAGAAAACCATTTCAATTGGTTTCACAATACAAATGAGAATCTTCGTTCTTGTGTAATAAGCACAAACAGGGTTAATTTACCACTATTTCTTGCAAAGGGACTCCACTTTGATTCGATCCATTCACAAATAGTCATTCATGATCTCCGTGTAATTGATGATTTACTCGTATCGCAGCACTCATACAATTCACACTTGTACTTGCCAAATATTCTCAAATCGACGCGATTATTTTTATTTTAACGACACACTGATGATTGACCATAATATTGTCAACGATTAAAACCGAAAATATTGGCGTCATCTTCGTTTTTAAGGCTAACCATCACTTCAAAACAACGTAAACAAATCTTACACCATACTCCGCACTCGATTTTTCAATTTCGACTTTTGTTTGTTTCACTTTTCGCGATCAATTGCTGGTATGAGAATTACAGTAGCTGCGCTTTCCTCTCGTCAAAGTTCCCATCAGCCAACCGGCGGTAGGATTTGCTCTATAAAACACAACCTCTCGTTAAACTCCACGTTAGTCAACGCGAGGTTTAACCAGACATTATAAAACTGGCCCTAAAAGTGCAAATGACAGTTTTTCTTCCGCAGAAAGTTAAGGTAGGAGTACAGAAAAAAATAGCAATAAGTATTTATAATTATTGACGAAACAATTAACTTCGCGTCTTCGTTTATAGAGGGTGGATTGGACGCCTTCTATTATTCCTCTGGAGAAGTATGTCACCAGACTCCCGCTCATAAGGTAGTATGTATTGGTAAATTGAGCATAGGTGTTTCTCAGCCTTTTCATCTTTCGCTTTACTTCTCCATTACAATTCCATATTATGCGCGCGACATTTTGTATCCTGAGACGTTTTCTTCCACGATTTATGGTTAGAAGTGACAAAAAACGATTGCAAGGCTCTGAGAAAAAAAGAAGTTCGGCACTGCTCGTTCCGGAGTTACTCGCTTATTTTGCCATTAATTCAGAAACGAAGAATCTCCGCGCTAACATTGGCCACTCTAATATCTCCTGCTGGTAATATCCGCGATTATGTCTTCTGTGAACTCCGCCGTTGTCGTATCACGCATAACTTATTGCTATTGTGCTAAAAATCCACAGAGGAAACTCCGTAAAAGTTATCACCGTGGCTAGTCCCGGTATACTTAAATAACGTATTGATATTTTTATTTAAAAAGCGGAATTTAAGGCACTGTCTAGAAAATTTAGCAATGTTGACCATAGTGTGCCCTTTATGTTAGATCCGAGCATCCTAAATCCAGTGACGGCATCCGTAGTAAAAATTGCGTGGTGCCTCGTTTAATTACCTTATGAAAATTGGCGTGGTGTTTGCTCGATTTTGATTGAGCGTGAAATTGTTGGAAGTTGCAGTGCAGTCGTAGGTATTTGTCTCGTGTTCTCCGTTTGCTCAAACTGTGGATCGTGGAAGAAGACTTTTCGGGATGACAAATAGCTTGAGTATGGTGATGGGGTGGAGGTGAAATTCGAATCGAGGCAGCTCAAAGACAAAGCAACTCTATTTCACTGCAGCATGACCGGCAATTTTCCGGTATTTCCTCGAAAGAATGATGGGTAGCATCCAATGGGTTCGAAGACTGGATATTGTAATCGCAGCTCTTACAAGTTATGTCCATTCCGTAGAAAATAGTAATGGTGGTCGAAAGTATCGATAAATAACTACTTTACTGCAATGTTTCCTGCCTTACTTTCGTTTACGATGCGTGCCATCGCGTCAGCGTGATCGTTAGCACAGCTGTCATTGGACTCTGATGAATGTACTCGCTGCAATGTATTTAGATGTATTTAGGCCGTCAGTGGAGTGGGGGATGTTGAAATTTAGCCATTCATCTTTCTAAGGTGAGATTATGGGCCGTATTAGAGAACCTGACTCAATTGCAATGAGTCCTCATTCGACCTAACTCCGTCCATCAAATCTCAAACTCAAGTTTAGTTCGTCTTTTAGAAGCTAACTTCAAATTACTTGAGCTGGGTTAATTGTGGTAAAAAATTATGAAATAATGCATTCACTTAAACTACTTTACACAATGGTCTCCTGATCATCGTAAACTTGCTTTACTCTAGTAAAATATCTCACGTGAATGTATTTTCGCGAGAAAAACACGAAATTCAGTGTGAACTGTGACGCAGTGAGAAAAGCAAATTGCCTTGAAAATGAGAAGCGAGTCGATGCCTGAAATGCCGGCGGAAACCTTTTTCTAAGAAGAATTCCTAAATACTATTCTCCGGGAAGAACTGAAATCGAATATATTTGTGGAATAAAGGTCGATAGCGCACTGCAGTCCATCGCATGCATGGTTCAGAATAGCCCTCGTGCTGCGTATGCCCACGAATGGAACTTATTTTCGGAACGGCAGTGCGTGCGCTGTTTTGCAGCCAGCTTCCGTGTCTCGGGGTACGCGCGCGCCTTCCGTGTTTACGTGTTCTCTTCCCTCTGCAATCGTCTTCTTTCTCGTGCCACTCCATTCTCTAAGCAACATTGATGTTTAGGATTTTCTACTCTATTCCCGGAGATCAGACGAGTCCTCAGGGTCTATGATCCTCGATCAGAGGTTGCTGGTCCTTGAGTGCAGACAAACGTATGGCTCGAAAGGTTATTGCGGGAAATTGCACTGCAGTAATGGGTTGTGGCTGAAAATTATCCTTATTATCCGTGATTGGGCGTACTCAAATGGATTATCTAATCGTTCCTTATACACTATTCCTCGAAAAGAAAACCATCAAAGTCCCTAGGATGCTTTAGCTTCCGTCGTATTACCGTAAATCAGTAGAAAGCGGTTGTCTTAGTGTGCGGCCAAGGCAAAGACGACACAAGCCTTTATAATAGGGTCCTCGCTGGAAGCCCTTTTGCCTTTTTTTGGACCATTTCTTCATCTCCCGGAGATAATCCGGGTCCTCGTCCCAGCACCCACAAGGATATCACAACTACAAAAGATAATAATTTTTACTCGAGTAATTTGCTCTTTCACTCTTTTTACTATCGTTGATTGCGATGGAAAATAAAGGGACCCCTTCATTTATGTTTCTAATTTCTTCGCCTCCTCCTTTTTCTTTGGCTCTTAGTTAGAAGATTGGCTGTCACCATAGCGATCCTCTGTATTGATCGCCCTCGCCGGAAGGAACACTTCTAAGTTGGTGTAGTTGCATGTGTTTGTAATATTAAGTCGTCCTTTCAGACAGCGTCTCACCTTCACATGCTCCTCTCAACAATTGTGGTCCTCGGCACCCAACTGGATCTAAGGATTCTTCTGTGAGCCCACTTTTCCCCAGCTTCAGCATGTCTCTCTTTATCAAGGATCAGGTTTCCCATCCATGCATTGGAGTTGAAAATACGTAACATCTTAATAGCCTAACTTCAGTATTTGAACTAAGGTATCTCGAGCAGAATGCATTCTTAATTTTGTCAGAGTTGCTTCTGGCCCGGCCTATCTTTGCTTCGATCTGCCACGAGCTGTCAATATCCTCATTTACAATCGTCCCATAAATATTTGGCGTGGCGTGCCTGAGGCGCCTTAAGGGGCGAAATGTAGTTATTTTGAGTGTTGAGATTTTTGATCCGAATAAAACGCTTCCTGCGAGAAAACGAAATGCCCCTGAACAAGCGTATGAACCGAAACTCTAATTAGTCTGTACTCTTCTGTCTGAAGAAAGAAGTCTTGCACCGCTACAAATCCTGTCATATGGTGCTGATTAAGGAATATCAGTATTGTTTAATTTATTTATTTGTCTCAATCACCCCCGAAAACAGCACAATGAGGCCTTTACATCGGGGGCTTAAACAATCAACAACAGAGGATCATTACATCATACTTTTTGAAGGTATATTACTAAGCTCGTAAGCGGTGTTACACTCGTGTGTATTTCTGCTACCGCAGCTGCGATTGAAAGTGGTTGATTGGAGAAATCGGTGAAGATATAATTTTGAAAACAAAATGGAATCGTCTTAGAAAACTTTTCGTTCTTCATCTCACTGTCGCATGGAGGTGAACTTAAGTTAGCTGAACTAGAGACATTCACCGAAATGGAACGAATAAAATTAACTGGGTTTAGTTTTGAATCGGTCAATAAAAAATTTTAACGAATAGGAAGTCTATAATTTTTGGTTATTAATTTTCACTGTTCCGTGAACAGTGCATTTAAGATCACTAAAGCGAGTGGATCTAACGAAAAACATCGGAGGACGATCAGAATCACCCATGCCCTGGAGAGGGGAAACCTACTAAGGCGGTATTCGAACCCACAGCCTGCCGTTTGGAAGGCGAGGACATTACCCCGCCGCCGCCACCGAGGTCGGCGAGTGGGAATGATTAAATAAAATAGTTAACTGCATTGCTAAATATTTATATAAATCGTTAATTATTTTAGTCGTCAATCCGTTGTTTGATTATGTCTTCCCACCCCATTGCGACTCCCATTCGATGTCACTCTCTGTCGCTTTTTTAATGTCGCCTCCAGTGTTTCTTACGTGATACTCTCCACTCTTCTTATCTTAAGTTTCAACTGCCAATATGAATAAGTAATAATAATGACTTTGTTATTCTACATAATATGTTTAACGCGCAACTATTCTGGGACCTATGTTTCGAAGATCATCTTTATGATCGGGCACATTGGACGTGCATTAAATGCAATTGTTGCGCAGAATAAATTTAATAGTTTCACAAACTTGTTGTTTATAGTAACCGATTTATAGTTGCACAAACTTGGGGAAGGAAGGAATGAGTTGGGACGCTGTGAAGGCAGGCTACGCGGGAATAATGAAATGCACGAGGTAAGGGTGATGATGGCCTTGAAGGGATGTTTAACATATTGTATATTTCCCGCTCGATCCGTGACTTATAACTCGTTTGAAACTTTCGTTGTCATTTTGAAATGTTCAACCCCCGAGTGGGGAGCGTAAACGGTCCTTTTATGAGTCCGCGCTGTGGCTTTTAGCGGGCATTTGCAGTGCTAGCCTTCCTTTAGTAACTGCGCATTGAGTTTTTATTGGTATATTAGTGTTGTGCCGGCGTTCTATTGAGTTACGAAAACACCTCACATTTGGTTATATGGCTCGTGGAAGTGTAACATATTTCCTAAACCTGTTTCTTGTGGTGGCGGCGATCTTGACTAATTTCTTAGCTGTATACCTCTTATTTAAGTTAATAATTTTGTGTAATTTTTACTCCGCCAGCAGAGGATTGCGTCCCCCACAACACGGCGTAGTTTTCTCCCATATATTTTACAAGCTTCTGTTGGATTTTATTTTACCGCGTGAAACAACTGCTTTCTAAAATTTCGAATTAATATCATTTCTCTCTTAGCCTGTAATTATAATGTTAAGTGAAAATTTTGATGCCCAAATCCCGAATTTGGAGCGATTACTCCTTATATTAATTCAATTTAATTAATTTATTATCGTGGGCCGTTTTGGCCCATGATATATTTTACCAGAGCACAAAAATTAAGTAAATAGCATTTGACTGAGGTACAAGGAAAAAATTAAAACGAGAACAAGGCTCATTAAATAAAAAAAAAAAAATGAAAAAAACAAAGGAGAAAAAAAACAAAATATAAACCTCTGCAAGCATGTACATAAAATTCCATCCCAAATGCGGTTATCCGGGTATCTATCCACAAAAAAATTCCAGGCATTTTAAATACGTTAGAAAAAATATCACTACTTATTCATAGGAAACCATTCAGGTCTAACAGAAAAACGTAGCACAAATAGAAAATTATATCATGAATGCAAAATATATTGCTAATTATTCTATTAGTCTATGTAAGGATTAGTCTATTTGAAGAAATTTTTAAGTGAAAATAGTGTACCAAGTTAAACTCTCTGCCAGCCATTAATTTTTTTTAAAGTGTAGGCCGAGAGTATGCAATTTGTTTTGATTATTATAATTTATCAACGAGTGTTGGGCCACTTAAAATGGCCAAGCGGAAGGTACCATTATTCGTCCTCTTAAACAGCCGAGCATGTACCTACGTCCTCCCTCATGTGCATGGGGTGAGTGGTTCTCCAAATCCCCTTCCTGCATCAACAGAGCCCCAATCCATTACAACGGTCCTCCTCTCGTCCGTAAACACTGCGATTCGCCCAGATTAAAAGGGCGTCGCGATACGACCCCAGGGGTGGTGTCTTAAAACCCCTACGCTGCTCTAAAAGGGTATCGAGGCGAGCGGGCACAGTATCTCGACGGGCGATCCGACGGCCTTAGTAATGATCCCGTGGCTGTGTTATCCCGATGAGAGGAAGGATGTCGTGGGAAGGGGGGGGGATGTCGTGGATGCAAAAGGGTAAGGGCCCCTGCTGTGTGTACCCTCAGGAAGACCCTTTTAACAATCCGCCCAACTTTTGATCAGAGAAGCCTCAGGGCCACGCTTATCTAATCCATACCGTTATTAACGTGATTGAGTCAGAGAGTTTAAAGGCTCGCAAAATAATGATTGCACTCAATTCTTCGTGAATTCCTCTTAAAAAAATTAAACCTAAATTATCCGCAGAGCTTGATATTGACTGTTGGCTCGCAAATATTCAGCAGAAGGCATTATTTTAAATTAATATTCCTAGCAATTTCGTGGGATTATTAGACTGTACGATATGTGCAGGTAAGACTTTGATTATTTGTCTCAATTGATCATTGATTCTGATTGTGCTCATACGTATGTGGAAGAGAATTCCGTTAGAATGATGAAGTAGGCGCGGGCGGGGTCAATCGGACAGACGTTAATAAAAAATTATATGCTCTAGGGTCATATGAATGATTTAAAAACTGCCTAATTTTGTTAGACGTTTTTTTCGTGAAGTTACTCCCGTGTGTAAGCGTTCTTAGAGGGAAGTTTTCACTTCTGAGGGGAGAAATAAGTCTCCAGGGGCGAATCGGGGCTTTGAGGAGGCTGTGGAATTTTATTACGATGGCATTTTAGCGAATTGCTTGGTAACCACGAACCCTGGTTGCTGTCCATGTGGCTTGTATGCATGCTATGAAGGATATTTCGCTTGTTCACTTACAGAGAGCGTTCGAATCGTGGAAAACTCGCCTGAAGAAGTCTTCAGATGCTGAAGGAGTTCACTTAAGAGACTGCTACAACTTTATGGCGATATTTTCGAATAAAACTCTTAAAATTTGTGTCGTTACTTAGCATGCGCGCTCTGTATAAAACCAACTTCACTTGCTAATTCCAAATTGATATGCATTCCCAAACTACCAATTAATGATTTCTAAGCGCGGATACTTTTTAAAATGTACCTAAGGGAAGGGCTACATGATAATTAACCCTGATATGCCAGCAGTCAGATCCATCCAGATGAACAAGGCATCGCGATACGACCTTGGAGGCGGCAAACTTGCCTAACTACCCCATGTCTGCTAATAAAGGATTCCCATCATGGCGTGTGAGCACAAAATCTCGGCGGACGCTACGACGGCCGTCGTAATGACCCCGTGGCTGCGTTAAGGGAGTATATTCGGGCTAAGGGCAGAAAGTAGGGATGTTCTCTGGGGCGCGAGCGGGGATAATGCGAAGCAGGGTCCCACTTTGCTGTGTACCATTCCAATCTCAGTACCACCACCGACCACTAAAATTCTCATTGCAAATTACAAATAAAATATCGGAATAATTTATAACGATAGCATGATGCATAAGACGGAAGTTAACTCCGATGTTGGCTGTCGAAAAAAAATAAAACAAAATACTTCTTTTGCCGCTTATTAGGTTTGTTTGTTTGTCCTTCCGGCAAAAATCTTGCTACTCATACTTTTAGCCCTCTTCCCGATCGGCTATCGACTTAAATTTTTTAGTGTACATAAGAACATTTACAGCATTTACAAAATTTTTATGCATAAATCATTTCACCTCAAAAATATTTAATTACAAGGACGAAGACCGATTTTTCTTCATTGGAATGAATCTGTATGCATTCACTGAAAGTTAAAGACGAGGTTACATTAAAGCTATTGCTTTATCTCCTTTTAAAGTTTACTAACTCAGTGCGAAATGCACCAGAAATATTGTACATTCTTAAATTTTTGTGGAAGTTTTTCGGCAAATTACTTTTTAAAGGAGACCTATCACTGTATCGTTTGAGTTTATGCATTAAACAAAATATTTCAGTTACTTAAGAGTAATGAAATATTACTATATAGGTCGGTTTCGCAGATGGAGAATATAGGCTATTCCACCACCCCTTTTAATTTTATGAATCACCAAATTTGAACAGGAAAAAATATATATCAATAAAGGAATAAAGATCCTCCTATAGCAAAAATTCTTAATTTAATTATTATCACTCAATTAGTCTTTTTTCTTAAACATATATTCGATTCAGCGTTCAGATTCAACGGGGCTACACTGTAGCTGTACTGTACACTCTTAAGTTGAATCTGAGCCGCTACCGCTACAGCCGTCTACAGGGCGAGCCAGTAATCGCCGTTGGTCTTCGGAACGGATTAGCTAAAGCAGTGGCCCTATTTGAAGGGACTGAGGTAATTAGAATCGAGCGTCGTTTTCTGCTATTCATTGAGTACACAGGTGCTCTAAGTTACAAATTCACTTCCGCGTATATCAACAAGCGGCGATTTTATTCCTCGTCAGAAAAAGAAGTGACTGCGAGCACTCGCTTGATATCTCAATGGGTCTTTTGATGTGGACGCAGTCACGCGATTGAACGCTAATTCCTTAATATACTACTTCCGATTTGCCATTGATAACAAAATTATTCCGATGAGGAATGTTAACTTCCTACGAGATCTCATTCAGAGGTTTCTTAATAGGTTGGTGCATAAAAGTGAACCCAGCAGAAGCATGTTGTTTATTGTTGCGGTCGCCATGGAGACCACGATTCCCGAGTTACTAAACAAATAGTCAATGTTGGTGTAGTGCGTGGCTGCGGAAGCTTTTAGAAATTGAAATGGGATTTGGTTTTTCCGGGCGTATACATCTGCTTCAAGGAGTCTTCTCTGGTCGTCCACCGGATCAGGTGGTCCATTTGGGTCGATGTTTCGATCCTCGACTCGAGGATCATCAATTTCAAGATGAGATGAATGTCTTGTATTGGTATGTGAATAAGAATGACTAATTGCACGATGCATTGATGACGGGTCGGAGCGTGACTCTTCGGCTGTCAATGGCGCAAATAGGTTGTGTCAAACGTCTCTGCTCCCGACCCAAGGCAGATGTGGGCAGTAAGTATATTTTGGGACGGACTCATGGATGAGCTGCTGGTGCAAAGGGCAGATTTATAATTGGGGAGCAATGTGGAAGAGAAGTGAAATGCCTATTTCCAGGGCTGCTGCTGGTCCAACGTCGATCTGAAATGTCGTGGAGGAAAAGATAATCTTTCGTAGATGGAAGGATAGCCTTCTCTGCAATTGTCCCACTCATGTGCTCGCAAAAAGGAAATATAGGAATGGAGACGAATGATGAAATTTCAAATTCTCTAGGCAGAATGCCGTTGGGCGTGAACGGAATTAGTTAAGGCATTGTGGCCGTTCCCTTGCCGTTCATTGTGGTTTTCCTGTTTTGCTCGAGCCCGGGGAAGAGGCAATTGGGTGACTAGGGAGAAAAATGTGTTGCCTTAAAGTGTGATGGAAAGGTTATCGGTGACGTAAATGCAGGAAATGATCTCTGTGATTGCACCAATAATAATCCAGGATGATGTTTTTAGGTACTGTATTTCATTAATGTAGGGAGACTGGGCCACAGTGGGACAGTTTTAGCATTTCATTTATATTTCCCACAGAATTATTGGTAAAAGGAAAATGTTGGTACCATTGCTTGGAGAATATATTTTAAAACGTATTAAAAATCCGCAAGTAATACAATTAGCCTAAAATAGTTGAAATACTTAAGTTTCTTCTTTGATGAAAAGTGTCCCACTCTGCCCCAGCCTGGGGCAGAGTGGGACAGGCTTGCATTAGTCAATAAAATACAAATTTTAAATTAATTGAGGGTACAAATGAATTTATTTATATTAATATGTGAAATATATATGCAAGTGAACGTATTAATCAAGAAAATTATTATTCAAGACACATGAGCGGATAAAAAATATTTAGTCATGTTATTATAAATTTAAATCACTGCTTACAATGTTTTTCATCAGAATTTAATTATTTTAATGGCTTAAGTACTATCAACTGTTCTTTATGGTAAATTTAGTGACTTTATTCTAAAATTGCAGCTATTTCTTACATTTCCAATCCCCTTTTGTAGTCCTTTCGTATGAAAATCTTTAATTTTCTTGACATTTTTATTGCTCATTTTTTAATATTTTCTTAAAAGCAGGCTGTTTTTTCTCCCTTTCTTTTGATGATATTAATTTTCCAGTGTCTTTTTAACTAGTCTATCCGTAGGGATCTCTTGTCTTTTCTTCTGTCTAGTATTTTTAGATATTAGCCTGGTAGACGTTGGACGTATTTCCTCAGGGGTGACAACTTTGCCCTCTAAAAAGAAGTTTCAGAAGGGATGTCCTGGGCTTTCGAGATTCTCCTCGGGTTCTAAATGAAATTCTGACCGATCTTCGACATTTGCTTGTGCAAGGTGTTTGTCATTAAAAATACTTGGGTTAACAGAAAACGTAGAAATAATATTATTAGATGTAAATTATTTTTATATGCTGTACCCACTAACTCTGCCAAGTTACAAATAGTAATTCTCTCTGCTGAGTGGTTTATTGGCCATACGTAGTCATTTTAATATTTTTTCAAAGGGTCGAACACAAAGTTATCTAATGGCTGCGGTTTATGACTCCAGTGAGGTGGCAAAGTAAACATAACACTTTATTCATTTTTACTAACTCAATAGCATAAAAAGAAATATGCAATTCATGGTTGTGTAAAATTAGCAATGGAGTATTATCTTGAGAACACTTTGCATGATCGATGGAATACTTTAAAACCAGTAAAAATAAATTGATAGTCATCCATCCAGATGGGTTTGCGGCACTTACTGATCTCATAAGGTAAACAGTATTTTTGGGAGGAATTTCACTCTAGATAACACAAAAAATCGAGGAATTGTATTTACCTGAGTATATGTAATATAGCACAATATCATATAGGAGCCTCTTTAAAAGGAGGTAACTTCACATTTGTTTGTTTGTTTTTCACCTTTGGGGGCTATCACTTTTCCTTGGAGTTGAACGGTAGTGGAACCACTTTCATCATGATTGTACACACTTCCATCAGAAAATACGCGTTTCACATAAAGACCTGATAGATCGGAAAAAATGCACTCACAACCGTCCTGTAGGGGCCCATGGCTTTTGCCAGTGAGGTTTCCTCTAGTTTCTGAAGGCTAATCGAAGGATTCCACTACATAAAACCATAAAACAAATCATCATCAGCGACTTCTTTCTGATCGCAGGATGGCAGGTATATCTTTCCATTGTTCTGAGCAAACTCATATGCTAATTTTTTCGTGTGCAGGGGAGAAGGTCTGTGGTGAAGTCATGCTGCAGTTGTTATCCACAGTTTACTATGGTGGTAGTTAATTTTATTAGCTATGAACCTCAAAATTTCAATTTATAAATAATATAAATTTAATAGATAATACGTAACAAACACTCTTGCCTCAAAATTCTCTTTAAAAATAATTTTTAATTGCCTGTTATTCTTCCTTTCACGCAAATCACTGAGTGTTCCCTGAGCAGGTCTATAGAAAGGATAAATGTCGCAGCAACTAATATTTATGAGACTCTCTCCTCACTACCTAAAGCTCGCTTATGGCCAAGACTGAACTGTTCCGTATTAAGAGCATTATCTATATAACAGTTGTGGGATTCAAGAAATTTACACAGATTGTCGCATACGATCGGGGTTCACACAAATTATTCACTTCGGCTTTACTTTTCTTAAGTGCATTGCTGTTGCCATTCTGTACATTTGTCCTCACATTACTGGATTGAAATTTACTGCTTCAAATCCTAAAGCACCAATATGGAGCCAAAACACTATAAAGTCACCATGACATGAAATTAGAGTGCTTTTAGGTTACGGAGATTGATAGTTCGAAGCACCTGGGCTGTAAGTCGGCGTCCAACTATGACCCAATCCGAATTGTCCCACTGTGCCCCAATTCAAGTTGTCCCACTGTGCCCCAATTTGAGGCGTCCCACTGTGCCCCGCATGTCCTGAAGTCTTATATTTGTCAGCAAAAATTTTAAACATGTTACTTTCGGAAAATATGTTTTTTAAAATATTATACAGTCTCTAAATAATGTATTCGACGAGTCATTTTTTGTGAAGCTTGTTTTAATTAGGAAAATTGCATAAATATTCACAACATGAAAGTTAAGAAAATTATAGCAAAAAACATATTTAATAACATTTATGCGAAGCTACATAACATTATGAAATAAGATTTTTGTGCATTATTTCTCGTGACATGACTTCCTTAATTTTAGTACATTTGCTCTTTGACCAAGTAAATTGTTTAAATAAATCAATTGTCCCACTGTGCCCCAGTCTCCCCTACTTGTAAAGATAACCATCGAAAAATGAGTTTTTACTAAAGAGGTAGAAATTAGTTAAGGAATTTGTTCTGAACAATCCTTTGCAAATCTCTCAGCGTGTCTCCACTTTGTTGCTATAGAAGGGGCTCAAAATTAATAATTTTGTCTCAGGGATCAATAAGCTTCGAGGCCTCTGATTGGTCTCCCAAAGTTTGTCACGAGTTCCTCCTCCACAGGTGAAGCGGGGTGGTTCCTCTCCTAAACTTTCAAGTGACATAACGAGGAAGCATCGTCACGTTTTCCTCTGGTTCACAGAGTGACCGGCATGTGTTGAGGTTTAGGCACCGTCATCGCACCTGCATGATTATTTCAAGCGAAACTTATGGGAAGTATCCAGTCATCGGCACTGATATGACTCTTTAAAATTTAAATACGAGACTGCTTCGAAAATAATTATTGCGTGGAAATCATAACCCTTATTGTTTAAACTGTAAGGGATGTACTGGGAGTGAAGGAATGTCTTTCTCAACGTCTTGGCCCTTAGGGTGGTGCTTCACCTCGCAGCAGATGTTATTTAGACCTGTCTTCTGCGTGGACAAATCGTCTGCAGTGGTGCAGTGTAGAATTTTGATGCCCGCCGCGGACGTGGCTGTTGAGGAAATAAAAACGTCTCGGCAGTCGACCAAGGCATTAATTATCCACAACCATTTCATCGTCTGGGAGCAATATGGAGTTTGTAATGAAGACAAACTTTGTTCTAAATTCGTTTATGAGTTTCGATTTTTATTTTCAAAGCTAATACTTTAATGATTTCAGTTCTACTGAAATGAAACAATTTTCGGTACAAAAATAATAATTGTTTTACTATTTCTTCGGTGTAATACAATAAGCAATCAATGAGACAGCACAGTGGCACATGAATTCATTGATAAATTATACGTACAGAATGCCTTTAGAGCTTATTATGTTTTTTTCCGCAGTTTTATTTCGACAAAGTTATCAATTAATTCATCAAAACCGATTCTGCTTGGAACGCCTTTTTCAATCGATAAAATCGCAAGATTTGGTAGTCGTGATTGTATCACAGTTGAAATAAGGTAAGATTTCTTCAATTTTAATTTGGAAAAACTTCTCTTGCATATAGCAGTTGAAATACAGATAGTCTGGTAAAATTTGAAGGCTTAAACTATAATGGGTTTAGTATCAGAAAGTGGAAAATCCACGATGCGCTGAAGAAACTGCAGGGCCTTTGCTCACAGTCCTCAGGGTGATGTTGAGCTGCTACTAAGTTTCGCCTGAGACGGATGACCTCTTTCACTACACCTTTGGTGCTCAGATGCCAAGTCATACAAATTTTAATTTGAGCTTGAATATTCTTTGCTTCGAGGATGGCAAATTTTGGAGAAATGACCTCCATTGATGATAAACCCTGAACCAATTCTTCACAAAAGCAGTCCAAACATTCGAACATGGCCGCCCGGAGTTCTTGAGTCCAGCGACCCTCGCTTTCCCACCTGCCATCTTTTTCTTACTTTGCTCTGCAATCCATTGAGATGTTCATCTCCTGGCATATCTGTGTCGCATACTTAATAGAATTTTCTACCAGTTCATCTCGACTTTCTCTGAGAAAAGACAGTAAATACCTAAGTTTCACGGCACTTTTTCTAGCGATTTTCAGGTATTTTTGGGTTATATTTACTTCCTTCCTAGAGAATCCTCCTAAAAACCTTAAGTAGAAAACGGGACAACTTGGTTGGCCACATTTTGAGGCATGATGGCCTGATGAAGATAATGGTTGAAGGACAAGTGGAAGAGAAAAAGGGCAAGGGACGGCCCCGAATGACTTAAAATAGGACAGGTCATAAAGGATGTAAAAGACAATACATACGTCGCTGTAAAAATGTTAGCGGATAGGAGAGAGGAATGGAGAGCTGTTGTCAAACCAATCTTAGGATTGTTGACTAATGATGATGATTTACTTCCTCCTTCCTTCCGGCGATACCAAAATTACAGGAAAATTCGCACAAATTTGTTAACAATAATTGAGCCGATTCTCTCGCTTGGCTGAGGGGTCGGCCAGAGCCTCGATCACTTCTGGTAACTGCGTCATCGCTGACTTCAGGGTATCATGGTTAGCAGACCATCTTGTCTCGCCCACCCGTTTGACTCTAACTTCAACGTGTTCTATAAGCGCATATCAAGAATAGAGATAAAAGAGTAAACAGCCCCGGAAAAGGTGAGACTATAAACAGCTGTTGCACAAGAGTGTACCCCACAAAGGTTTCATTAATGATTTTCGTATAGCATTTAAGAGGTTTAAAAAAATGTAGGTCCTTAATCATCGTCTGAACACCTGCATTATCGCCAGACATACTCTTGGCATATTCGTAGCCTTCATTACGACGCATCTGTATATCGAGTCAGTCTTGCTGAAGATTTTGAAATATGTCATTCGTTAACGCACTTGGATGTTTTTTTCCAAGGGGAAAATTGCAAAAAAGACTCGCGCACTTCAGTATTTCGAGATTCAATATCGGCCTATCGTATTATATCACACATTTGATCTATATGAGATACGTCAGGAGTTCTTTCTAACCAAATGCAAAAATATTTTGCCTCGTTAACATCACTGAGAATTTATTTTCTTTCCCTGCTCCCCCTAGGTGAGCAATGTATGTACTCGTTTTTTAACTGTGAAGAGAGATGAGTGCTCGTGATTCTTTAAGATGAGGCTGTCCTCGGTAATTGATCTTTTTATAACAAGATCATAGGTTGATAGAAATTAAATGAACTCCTAGAAGTTCTCTTTTTATTCTCTCTGTGCCCCCTCCTCTGATCTCTCAGTCAATCGTATATTTATTTCGAGTTTGAATAACGGTCGTTGAAAGATTTATCTTGGAGGTATTAATTAATGTTTAAAGTAATTAACTGCGGGATGATGCCCCTCTTTGACCATGTACAATTTAATGCGATTTGTGCGAAAAAGGAGGGTGCTGCAATGTTTCTTCAGTTTCGTATTCTGGATGCATAAAGAACGTCCGCGTTTTCGAGAAAAGGTTTTTTTGAGCTTGCAATTTGTTGAATAGCGTGTTAGCTAGATTAGCTATTGGCGACGGAACGAAAAAGGGCGGGTGTCTCTATTTTTTAAACTGAACGAGCTCCTTGTTTATATGGACACGATATTAGATAAAATCGAAGTATGCAACCCGCGGATCTCATGTGTTGGTAGCGTAGGTATAAGAACAGGGATGCCACGGGCTTTCATTGAAGTAACGAAACTTAAGGAACTGTTGTCGACACATTGAGCTGTTACTGATTGGAATTTTGTTCAATTATGATAGTGACCAAGTTCATGCTTTCATCTCCTTAGTGCTGAGAGGCACGAAGGAGATGGAAGCCAATTCTCTTGTGCTCCTCAAAATAAACGTGGAATATAAAGAAAGGTGTTAGGATTTCATTTTGGAATAATAGGATGCGTGCATCGTTTTAAAAAAGGGTAAAATTAATATATTTTGTGGAGCTCTTGTTCTTCAATAATTGTGTTTCCATTGGCTTGTACTCGTTCTTTTTTGTAAATTCTCGATATCCCTTGGGTCCAAGGTAGAGCGATATTCCTCAACTTAGGAATTTGGCATAGATGAAAAGATCTCGCTACGGTGAACTTATTTCCAATTAATTGTGTGAAATGGCTTTTTATTGAAATGAACCTAATTTTTACCGGTTTTTTTCCTTAAAACTGTCCACGTGAGAACTCTTCTCGCTTCTACAGCTCTGGTGATAATATGTATTTCTCTCTCTCCACCGATAGAATTTGCAAAATTATTTTTATTGATTCCTTCAGAAGTGTTTTCTTAAAGGAGCAGGGAGGAATCTGATTATTGAATAGGTAATGTCTTAGTTAAAGTTAATTTTGTTATATTTCAAGTTTGGGAGATAACATAAAATACTGCTCAAGACACAGATACATTTTTGTTATATTCAGAAGAAATAGTGGGATACAGCCTGTGAGAAAATCCCAAATAGTTAAGTAACAGGCCTACTGTTGTGAAGAGGGAGTGAGATGTTAGTAAAATTATAAGTTTCCGTCTTAAAGCAACTTCAAGAGACAAAAGTTATTATTTTTTTCATGTCAGTGCGTGCCGTGTGTAAGTAGAGCCACATACCACTTCCGCAGGGAGCGTACCGCAAATGATACTTAAGTTACTTAGATCCTATTTAACTTATGAAATTGTAAGGAGTGGAACGATAGTTTGTTTCCTTTAATTGGTGCAGTGGTTGAGTAAAAGCAAGCCACTTCCGGTCTGAACCTTTTGGCAGCCACGGCGGAGAAATCATACCCGCATGCATACACTCCCAGGGGCTAAATACAACACTCTCATCTTTTCACGGGCAGTCGTTTAGAGAAGTGGCACATATGGTACTACGAAACCATGACGTCATCGTCAACAGTCAACCTACCATCGGATTACCAGTCATTATACCATCGGATATCCATGGTACTACGCTGAAACTTGTCAGTTTTACGGACTACGAAATGCAGAAATCAGTTTACCATACAAATTTGTGGCAGTTCTCGTCATAACATGAATGAGTGAACGTTAATGCATAGTTGTTATATTTAGTTGTGCCATGGGAAATGAATTTTCCTCTCTCTTGAACGCGTAATTGCGTCTTCCGTTATTTTCTTCTCTCTGATGCTTGCTCATGTTTCTCTCTCTTCGTGGAGACATGATTTTCTTCTTCTTTTCTCACTCAATCGGTCACGTGTTTCCGCAGCGCCGCAGTCTCTCTCTTCCGGTGTGTCAAAATAATTTTCATTTGATGTCCTTTCGAAGAAGGTGCTTTATGAGGGAAGTGGCGGAGGGAGGGGGAAGGAATGTGGTTCAAAGACTCGACCTTGAGGGACACGAGGGAGTGTGAGTGAATGACGATGTCACGAGGCTCACGCTGACTGAGTGGTCGAGTGGAGGAGGGTGGGGATTGGAGGGGAAGTGAGGGGGAGGGGAATCGATATGGAGTGCGGAGTCTGCGCAGTAGGGGGAGGGTGGAGGGGAGGGGAGGGGATCGCGTCGAATGAGCGGTGTTTCCGCGCGTGCTCTTTCCGCCACGTCTGCGTGCGCCGAAATACACGAAAGGGCCAGAATCGAATCACATTAGCGCAGAAAAGTTGCCGCTTGTCACCCCGATAACGAAGATAGTTTTTTAAATCGGATCGTATATTCCGCTCGCATATCTCGATCGAAATATCGAAAGAAATCGAAATGACTATTAAAAAAGTTTTTGGAAATTAGTTAAAAATATTGAATTATGTTCAAAATCCTGTTGTAGCCTCATCAAATTTCTTTTGAAAAAAAATAATGTCATTTTTCTTTAGTATCGAAAAAGCCATTTTTTACGATTTTTTGATAGAAAAATACGAGTGGAAGATATGCTCCGATTTCAATTGTTTTTTCATCCGTTGGGAACAGCGTTAGCGATGAATTTGATGTCGAAGCGATGGTGAGGATGTCTTGGTTGTACCTATCGTAGGTCATTGCAGCTCTAGGGGCCATTAATTGTGTTTGTCGATCGAAGGAGAAGTGGAATCGAGGGACGACCTAGGAAGAGTTGAGAGCCGTGCAAATCGCTCACTCGGATGGGCGTGCAATTGAATCTGGTCTCTACCCTCGAGTTAATCGACTGTTGTGGCTGTGCTCGACCAAACACCCTCCTCGAATCAACTGCCAATCAGCGTGAAGCTGCTCGCGCTTTCTCTCACAAACGCTTTCGTTTACAGTAAGAGAGGAAAAGTGAGGCATGAATTCTCTGGCGGCCGAGAGAGTATGACTGCCATTTATATTGTGCATTACCGCGACTCCATTGATTCCCTCGTATCTCTCTGGCTCACACACTGTACCACAAAAAACGCAACAAAGCAAATGACGTTTCTATTAAAGCATTGCCAGCCGGACGCTTCCTAAGAGGGTGCCTAACCTAACGCCACGTAACATGAGGAGTATCTGAAATCCACGCCTCAATCCTTAAAACGTTACAGTCCAGCAGGTGCTGTCCCCTAATCATCCCCACATGGGGTTTATAACCAATAGTTTAAACAAAACACGCATTTGAACATTTACGAGTGAAATTCATTTCCTTCAGAACGTCGTGTAAGTGTATTTTACTGTGATCCAGTTGAACCGGATAGAATTGTCTGGGGAAATATCCACAGAACAGTTAAGAATACATTTCTGGTATTCGTTGCTAATTGTCGTATATTAGGGAATAAAATAATAGTCTGTGGATTTCCGCCGGTTAGTGTGGATATATGCCGAGAAGACTCCACAAAAATAATTCGCCGGGAAATGTGTCGATCGTATTTTAATTATGATCGCATGATCATTCATATTGCTGATGGCACAGGAACAAGTGCAATAACTGCCACAGAGGGTTAGTTGGCTCTCTAAGGACACCGGGCGGTGAAGTGTTCGGAAAAGGTTTTAAAGGCGGGTAATTTGCTTCTCTGGGAATTCGCATTCGCATTATCTCTCAGAGGAAGGATCGGTGAGGGAAGGGTTGCGGTGCAGCGGTGCTAGGGGTGCTACACCTGGATTGAAGGGACCCACGCAAACCTCCTGTAGTGATGTAAACTATGTGATGGCTGCTCTCGACCATTCGTCGTCGGGCTTACATTAGCTGCAGATTTCCGATTACTCCGCTAGAGTGTCCGCCGCTCTTCGCTAATATTTCTGTCAAAAATGTGGAATGACTGACTATCAGCCGACCGTATGTGGGGAAGCCGTTTTGTAGGGTTCTGGATGTGGTACATTGGAGGTAGTGATTAAATCATCAACTATGCAAGGCAAAACACTTAATATGATTAGAGGATTGAGTGGGAACTTCTTAAACTACCAATCTTGGCATGTTTTATTGCTGATGATGATTAGTTCCTCAGTTTCCCGTCTCGTTGTCTCCTTGATGGCCGCTTATGATAAACATAATGAATCTTCATTTCCCCCTTCAAAGGTATGCAATCTTGGTGTGTGATAGGTGTGTATTGGGTTGAAAACATGCCTAACTTTGATATGCCTTAAAACAAAAAGTATAAAAATACTACCTTTTTTCATTTTTTTAATTGTTGGCAGAAAATTTAAACTAGCCACTGAAAATTTGGAAGCAAATAAAAGGTGGTCTTTTTAAAAAATAAATTTTTAAATAATTATAAACGTTATTTGTTGAATCAGGTCCTATTTGTTTTTTATTTCTTCAAATTATATGAATGCTATGTCAGAATGTGTATAAATGCAATTTCTTCAAATGAAACAAAAACCATTACTTTATGGGTCATGGTCCCTTATTTATTAGCATTTTTGTAATTTTTCGTTTTTTACTTTGTCGCCTGAGTCGTCAATGCTTAGAGGATAATAAGTCTATATCGGTTCAGTTCTGAGCTGAGGTAAAGTGATCATTATTCACCATAAGGATACTGCTTTGACATGTATAGCTTTTAGAGAAATCGGTGATGGTCTCCTGACATGATTTTGCACTATCTGCCATATTTGAGATGAGAATGCCTAGTAGCCCTTTCCTTATATTTTTCGAAGCTTCCATCGCGATTCGTTTAGATACTTCCATTGGGAATAGCTACTTACATGAAATTTATTTTGCTCCTTTGAACAATGTCTTCTACTGTAAGTATTGAATAAAAAAATTAATTAGATATTTATTTAAATTTAGAAAAGACACCCTGATATCTGTCATGGAGTTTGCTGGCGAAAGATTGGAAAATATTCTCAAATGAAGGTTTTAAGCGGCAAAATTTGTTGTTAATGCATCTTATCTCGGTTAACTTTAGATATTAAGTTAAAAAAACACTCAATATATTGGAAGTAAAAGGAACTCGTCCATACTGCTGCGCTACACATCGTTTCCAATTAAATCGAAACTTGAAGCTTTTACGTTTCCAAATCGAAAGAACAAAGTCACTCAGGGTGGTCTGGGGCTTTCAATTAACCCCTAGAGCGCATATTTGGCCAGGAATCACCTTTAAATTGCCTCTTAGTGTATGGCCAAATACTTAAGTTCAAGGCTATAGGCTGGTCGTCGAGACGACATCCAAATGTGCGCAGCATAGACGCAACCTTTATCACTGACGCTGTTGCACGCGTGGCTTCTTTCTCTTCGTCGGAAGATCTGTCTCTGCAACCCCGATTTATTTCATGCAAATGATTTTGCGGAAAACAGTCCTACTTAGAAATAGGCCATGTGTAGCTTTATCGGCGTATCTGCTTCAAGTGGTTTTCTCATACCGGCCACCGTGGAGAGGCGTTCATTTGAGCCGAAGCACAGGTGCTGGCTGCTTACAATTGTCAGTAATTTTCTGTTTTCTGTAAGTGAATTGTAAGTTAAAGCTGAAGTCCCTGTTTCTGTTATGCTATGATTTAATGAGACGGAGCGATGCGAGTGATGACATTGATCGTGCTACTTCATTCATAGTGGAAAATGATGCTCGAGTTGAGGGTGAAAACGTCAAGGCCCTAACGGATCTCCTCAACCGACGGACAACCCGAGAAAACTTCTTGAAATCCTTCTTTGCTTTCCCTTTTCCACGAAAAATAAATTAGGGGTTATATTTTTGATGCTCGTTTTTATTTGTAAGTGTTAATTATGATTCAACAGTGTTGTGATAGAAGCTAAAATTTTCTCTAACATTCAGTTCCCTCTTTGATGATGCATTTTTTTGTTTTGCTCGTTGATTAGTAGCCTTATTTTTGCTTCCTATTGGTACGTGCCTTTCCCTTGGGCTACAACCTTGTCGCGGTGGAAAGGCTTGCGCGTTCCTATGACCCCTAGAGCTGCACTGGCGGGATTAATTCTAAATTATTCCCGGTAGGGCCACCCATGCCAGATAGGTCGAAGGGTAGGAGCCAGACGAAAGGTAGTCCACGTGATGGTGTCACGTAAAAAACACTGTTGGAATGGAAGTGGGAAACCCTACCAACTATCTCTTCCCTGAACACATGGAGTACAACCAAATTAGCCTCTGAATCTCATCGCCCGGAACCCGTCCGCAAAGGGCGGGTGTCGGGCACGGCAGCGAGGTCGGCAAGGTCCTCGGGGTCGCCAACATGCGAAATCCTTGCAGAGACTTATCATCATCATCAGCAGCAGCAGCAATGAAGAAGGAAGAAAAGAAGACCAAGAAGATGGAGAAGAAGAAGTCGGCTGTAAATGTAGGGACGTGGAATGTGAGGACTATGATGAGGGCGGAGAAATTAGAAAATATCAATAGGGAAATGGATAAAGGGAGGATAGACATCTTAGGATTATGCGAGGTGAGGTGGAGGGATGGCGGGGACTATTGGAGTGATGGGTATAGGGTTATATATAGTGGAGGGGAAGGGAGCCAGCGAGGGGTAGCTTTAGTATTAAAAGGGAAGATGGGTAAGCGTGTGGTAGGTATAGACCAGGTAAGTGATAGAATACCTGCGGTAGAAATTGAGGCGCGGCCCCCCAACCTTGCGGTGGTCCAAGTTTACATGCCCACTAGCAATCATAGGGAGGAAGAAGTTGATGAGGTGTATGAACAGCTCGAGGAAATAATTAGAGACACATCGGGTAAGAAAAATCTGGTAGTGATGGGGGACTGGAACGCCTCAGTCGGGGAAGGGAGGGATGGACACGAAATAGGAGATTTTGGTCAAGGAACACGGAACGACAGGGGAGAGAAAGCAGCAGAATTTTGTAGGAGAAACAAATTATTCATCACAAACACGTGGTTCAATCATCATAAAGGGCGAAGGAACACATGGAAAAGTCTAGGGGATGTGGTGAGATATCAAATAGACTACATTATGGTAAGACAGAGGTTTAGGAATAGTGTGAAAAACTCGCGCAGCTTCCCCGCAGCGGATGCGGATTCTGACCACAATCTAGTGCTCATGAAATGCAACGTAAGATTCAAAAGACTTATGAAAGGCAGGAGGGTGAGGAAATGGAATGTAGAAGCACTGAAGGGGAGTATAAGGAAAGAATATCAGGAACTAGTGGACATTAGTATACGGGAGGTTGAAAGTACTAAGACGGTCGAGGAAAGATGGGATAATATTAAAACGGGAATAGTCAAAGCGGCGGAGAAGTCAATTGGTTACGTTGACAGTAGAAGGATAAAGAAACCGTTGATATCGGAGGCAATGGTAAAAGAAATGGAGGAGAGGAGTAAGTGGAAGAACGTGGACACAGTACAGGGCAAAAGAATGTATAGAGAATTGAATAATAGATTACGACGTGAAACTAAGAGGGCAAGGGAGGCTTGGTGGAAAAGACAATGTGAGGAAATGGAAAAGTTCCAGAAGGATAGAGAAGTAGGCGTGTTGTACGCCAAAGTTAAGTCGCTATCGGGCGGCAAAAGAGGACAAGCCATGTCTAAAATTAAGGCTAAAGATGGGAGGATGCTAACCGAGCGAGAAGAGGTACACGGTAGGTGGAAGGAATACGTGGAGGACCTGTATGACGGAATGAACAGACCAGAGAGATTGACTCTAGAGGAGGAAAGTACAATGGAGGAAGATAATCTTGGGCCGGAGATATTAGATTCGGAAATAGAGAGAGCACTTCGTGATATGAAGGCTAGGAAAGCAGTAGGCGTGGACAATATCCCGTGTGAGCTTCTGAAGAATCTAGGGAAGGAAGGTAAGAAAATGTTTTTCGAAGTAATGCGCAGGATCTATGAGGAGGGATGTTTGCCGGTGGATTTCGTGAAGACTGTTTTAATTCCGCTTCCGAAAAAGAAAAAAGCTGTGGAAGTCGGAGATTATAGGACTATCAGCCTAATATCGCATGCGGCGAAAGTGGTGCTGAGGATATTGAACAGACGAATGGAGGCGAGGGCAAACGAGTATTTGGGCGAAGATCAGTTTGGTTTCAGAAGAGGGAAGTCAACTCGTGATGCAATAGCAATAGTGAGGTCCCTCGTGGAGAGGAACCTAGAATATGACCAGGACGTCTATGCGTGTTTCGTGGATTTTGAGAAAGCGTTTGATAGGGTGAAATGGGTAAAGTTAATGGATATTCTCAAGAGAATAGGTGTAGATTGGAGGGATTGACGACTGATTCGTAATCTGTATATGGCCCAGACTGCGCAAGTGAGGATAGCGGACGGAGAATCTGGGTGGGCAAGCATTGGCCGAGGTGTGAGGCAAGGCTGTCCTCTATCGCCGCTGCTCTTTAATGTGTACGCTGAAGAGATGGTAAGGGGAGCGTGGGATGAGTTAGAAGGTGGGATAAAAGTGGGAGGAATGATTTTTAGTTTTAAGGTTTTCGCAGCGATTAGATGCACTATTATAATTCATTTTCGGGAATACGTCTGCGTGCTATTAATATTTAACTCAACGTTTCGTTCCACTTACTGGGAACGTCGTCAGGAGAATGAAAATATAAACACCTATCATACCGTTGGAAAAACTGGTCCATTGTTGTTAAGGTATTTAAAAAAGTAAATAAAAATAAAAATAAAATAAAAGCCAACTTCTTTAAAACATCTAATATAAAAAAAGGAAGATGAAAGGTGGAATATTGTAATTAAATTTTCGAAATGTATCTCTTCCACACATGGCTTAAATTATACCCATCATCCCTGTTAAAATTCATTGGTCTTTTAGAAATTTCTATCGCCTCTCTAATAATAGTAATTCTCTATAGTGACAAGGCTGAAAGAGCATGAAAGGGCGCTGAAGGCAAGGCAATGGGAAACTTCAGCTGTCGCCGATCATTTTATGTCGGGGCCAGGACACAAGATCCTCCTGGATGAGGCCAAAGCCATTGCAAGAAAATCTGCATATTATCCACGGCTTATTAGAGAGGCGATAGAAATTTCTAAAAGACCAATGAATTTTAACAGGGATGATGGGTATAATTTAAGCCATGTGTGGAAGAGATACATTTCGAAAATTTAATTACAATATTCCACCTTTCATCTTCCTTTTTTTATATTAGATGTTTTAAAGAAGTTGGCTTTTATTTTATTTTTATTTTTATTTACTTTTTTAAATACCTTAACAACAATGGACCAGTTTTTCCAACGGTATGATAGGTGTTTATATTTTCATTCTCCTGACGACGTTCCCAGTAAGTGGAACGAAACGTTGAGTTAAATATTAATAGCACGCAGACGTATTCCCGAAAATGAATTATAATGGGAGGAATGATGTTCAAATCAGTGAGATTCGCGGATGACCAGGCGTTGATCAGCCAGTCAGCGAGGGGGCTTCAGGCTCTAGTGGATGCGTTATACGAACGTTGCGAGGAATATGGGATGAGGATTAATCACAAGAAAACTAAGGTGATGCAGTTTTGTAAAGCATCACGAGCGAGGAATGTGAGACTCAAGATAAAGTTGGGTGGTGAAAAACTTGAGCAGGTTGAGCAATTCAACTATTTAGGCAGTACGTTAGAGGAAAACGGATACAGTAGTAAGGACATCAGGAAGAGAATAGCATTAGCGAAGGAGGCGTTCATGAACAGAAAGGAGCTTCTGAGAGGATCGTTGTGTAAGAGTTTAAAGAAAAGGTTAGTGAAGAGTTTGATTTGGAGTGTAGCTCTCTACGGTGCGGAAACGTGGACACTGAGGAAAGAAGACGAGAGAAGATTGGAGGCATTTGAGATGTGGGTATGGAGAAGAATGGAGAGGGTGAAATGGACGGAAAGGAAAAGGAATGACGAAGTCCTGAATATGGTTGGCGAGGAGAGGCAGCTTTTAGATGAGATACGCAGGAGACAGAAGGTATGGATGGAGTTAGTGCTTAGCGGTGAGGGGATGTTGAAAATGGTGTTGGAGGGTGGAATGTTGGGGAAACGAGGTAGGGGAAGGAAAAGAATAGGATTTTTAGATAGATTGAAAGAGAGTAGGCCTTACAGTGAATTAAAGAAGGCAGTGCTGGAAGGAAGGGGAGGCTCCCTAATCACTTCTCGAATACTCCATGGAAACCTACCTTAATCGGTAGAATACTATAATAATAAATATATTAGCTTAATAATAATAATTGGTACGTGAGATGGAAGATTGCTTAGGCACTGCGCCAACCGAACATCAATTCATAGAAAGAAATTGGTAATTGATGGAAGGCTAGGCAATTTTCGACGAAAAAATATCTTACTCATTGGCATTCAACCATTCTTTCTCATGAGGTCAGAATAAGGAATTGCCCCCCAACTTTTTTCATGAGTTGGTGATGTCATTAAAGTTCTGGCTAATTAAGGCGTTCAGGGAGATCCTCCTATTGCGGAAACTAATGCCTCACGAGAATGTAAACGATAACGAGCCACGTGAGGCCCATGCACAATGAGAACGAGAAGATCATGAGAGGCGGTGAACAGCCCGTAACGTCATCCACTTCTTTACGGAAGGTTTGAGGTGAGTAGGTTTTCGTCGTGAATATCTCGAGAAGTGGGCGGTTGAGAAGAAAACGGAACAATGCTGGTTTCTTTATTTTTCAAATGCTAATTAACATAAAAAAGAAGAACTTTGTGCTTTCACATTAATATTTATTCACAAATTTACGACCATGGTTTCAACGTTAGACGTCATCATCAGGTTACGCCTCAAACAATCAATTTTTCCAAATGCTATTAGGAGCGGCGAAAACGAACAAAATGTGAAGTGGAGTTTCCATTGATCTAATTATCATAATCGTCCAACCCTGCATTCCCTTTCCTGAGAAGACTTATGTCTTGAAATAAAACGTATTAACGATAAAAAATAAGAAAAGAAATAGAAAAATATTGACAAAACACTCATTTCCAAGTGTTGGATAGACCGAGGCATCTTCGCGGGCACGTTTACGCAGTGCTCTTTTCCCGAAACGAATAATAAATGGCTCGCCACCAGTGACGACGTATTGATGATACTCCCAATTGGGTATTGTAATAAGTTTTTGAGCATCAATGATGAACCAGTCCAGCACGAGGAAAGGATAACAAGTTTTCTGTCAATGAGTATAAATTTTGTCTTAGACATGTTTAAATTTTTTGTCAACTAGTAATACTCAGTAAAGGGGAAAAAAAATATATAAACAGTGGCGGATTTTTACCCTTTTTTGAGTACTGCATTTGTATTGAACAGAAATTTTATTAATTTTTGTTACACGTTAAAAATAAATCCAAAAATGGCGGGGGTGCACGTTGGCATCGACGATTCTTTGTGCACGTCCTTACTGTGGTAACGTTCCCGTGAAGCTTTATTACTCCGTTCTGTAGTAAACATTTTTAGAATTTTAAAGACATTTAGTTTTGTAAATTATCATTCAATGTTTGATTTAGTTAATAAGAAAAAGTAATGACACAGCAAAAGAGGCTGAAGAAACCTCGTAAATATTTACTATTCTTTAAAGAAGCAGGACAGCAAGGCTTCAAAGGAAAAACTATGAAACAAAAAAACTGCCTAGGGAAAAAAGTTGGTACACTCTGGCCAAAAGAGTGAATGAATATGATGACGGAGATGAAAACTGGCCGTGTATTCACTGTAGGAAAGCATAGCACCAAGTAAAAAAACGACAAGAGTGGGTTCAATGTCTTCGGTGCAGTCACAAGTGAGCAAATTTAGTTATAATTTGTTTAAACTGTAATAGCGATGATGAAGAAGACTGAATAGTTCCTGTTTTTAATTATTAATATGCTCTGCGTTTTTATTTTTAGCCCATAAAATGTTCGATAATTAACTGTAAACAGTGTTTTAATATATAAATACAACATTGTAGTTTGATGAAATAGTTATTTCACATCACTTTTTTATTCCTTGGTGTAACTTATAATATGCGTAAACGTTCCTCTACTTGATGCATAAACTTACCTAACAGACAATGCTGAGAGAATGCATTATTTTGCAGTTAAAAACACACAAACGCACACATAGGGCAAAAACGGAATGCACTAATTTTGACTTCATTAACTGCTTTATAAAACCACAATGTCCAATATTTCCTAAGTTGAAGTATTAAAATGAAAAAAAAAATAATCGAATAAAATCCGCGTAAACTTGCCCTGGTGTACCCTATTAATTGGTGAAATAATATTTTCGTCGTCCTCATTACTAACAATTGTGAGCAATCCTAAGATTGGCTTGACGCAGCTCTCCCCTCAATTCTCTAATCTTTTCACCCCTGCTAATTCCATTTCTTTCAAATCCGTCTGTACCTCTGCCACATATTTCATCCGAGGTCTTCCTTTTCCGTTCTTGCCTTCCACTCGTCCCTCGACGATTGTCTTCATCAGGCCATCAAGTCTCAGGATATGACCGATAAGGTTTGGCCACTTCTTCTTATCAAGGTTTTAACGAGGCTTGTCTCCTTCTCTTCTTAGGATTTCCTCATCAATTATTCGGTCAGTCCGTTTGATCCTAATCATTCCTCTGTAGCACCACATTGCGAAGGCCTCTACCCTTGATATCTCCACTGCTGACATAGTCCATGTCTCACTTTCTTAGAGAAACACTCCAAACCTAAATTATGGTGTATTTTACTTGTAATCTTCGATTTCCTGCTGAATAATGAATTTGTAAGATGAGTACATTTTATTTTTTCATTTCCATACCACCGAAAACAGCTCTCTACGGCCTTTTACATCGGCGTTATTATCATGTTAACATTTTTAAAATACCCTGGATAGGGTAATTAATCAAATGAAATCAACCTTCCCAGCGTTGATTCAAAAATAAGTATTTCTTCATAATTGAAGTTCTCTAGGGTTTGCGCGCGGGTCAGAGAAATTAAGGCATCCGACGTTTCGGCTTCCGTCTCGTTACCCATTCTCGTTCGACCGTTGAAGGGCCCCGATTTTTGTGGCGTCGCTCACGGTCCATCACCATCTCAGCGCGGAGCTGTCCTTTCCACTGCAGCACATCGAGGGCGACCCGGAGGGTCTCCTTCCTGCGGACCATCCCTTCCTGCGGACCCTGAAGACCTTCCGTCAGAGGAGGTACGGCGTTCAAAAAGTCCACTGGAACATCGCTTGGTCGGACTTGTAGGTGGACCAACCGAATGCGACTGCCAGGGCCTCTGTGTCCCATGTTTGTACAATGTGGGACAATATCTCAAAGGGCTTGAGGAGGTACAACGTTGAAACCATCTATCGACCTATGTCCAATTAAAGAGACCGTCTTGGGGTAAAATACCCAGTTGATCTTATGGCTCCGGGGGTTTATGGAATCCCATGTGAGTGTAGTGATGTCTACGATGGGAAGAATTTGCGAACTATCTCTACTCGTATGAAAGAACATCTAAGGCATTTTCGACTTGACCATCCGAAAAATTCAGCTATAGTCGAGCATGGTCTGAGTGAAGACCATGAAATAAGGTGGGATGGCAATGGATGGATGAATGGATGACACCACAATTTAATGGCGATCCAGTCAATTTTGGGATCTATTAACGAAAAGGGCTTTAGAGAAACAACTTGAAAAGAAAATTTTCAACAGAGATGCCGGTTATTCGCTCAACAGCTCTTGGAATCAAACTCTGAAAAGGATTAAGTTCGCCAGAGCGATGTCTTCGGTGGTCAACGATCCTCTGCTGCCACAACAATTGGGGCTCGACAAATTGCAACCCTCCTCATGCTGACCTTCAAATTTTATTCAGTATCCTTGAGAATGGTGTGAAACCCGAAACGTCGCACAGCTGGCTGAAAAAAAATACTGGCCAAAACCTCAAAAACGATATTTTTGGGCTAGGACGTTGAAACTTCGTATATACATTTTCCAATAAATTGTGCATAACTTCCTCAATTTATTCTTTCCTGTACCCTCACGTTAACACTATATATGAGGTCGAAGGTGAGCAAATGTAGTGGAAAACGACCGCCCTCGATGTTTTCTGAAAATTGCTAATTTCATCCTTGTGTAGTGGGTGAATGAATTAATATATGAACAAAACGGTTGTAGAATATTAGTGAAAACTTCTTTATCTTCCATGTGGAGTGTTTTTAAAGATTTTGCTTTGTTATTAAATTCAGTTTATGTTGGATATATTTTTACCATACGCTATCGCTTGTAACTCGCCGTGAGAGACGGAAAGATAAAATGCAAAACATTTGATATTATTAAATATTTTTATAAGCCCAGGTTAATAACTGGTAATCTCCCACAAACACTGTTTCGTAATAGGACGTTTGACGATTAAGAATTAAGTTCATAAGTTGGTTGAGTCAACGATTTAGAAACTCATATAATTACTTTAAGTAATTCCTTCCCACGTGCGCAGTTTATTATATGTTAGTAGACGGTCGGACGGTGACGGACGATATCTTGCGGGCGTCATGTTTATACCACATGGCTCTGCTCTTCACCTTCTCCTAAGCTCTCATTTACCATTCAGGGTTGTTGTAGGCCTCATGGAAAAGTCAGCTTTTCATTTTAAATGAGTGAGAGAATTTTGGGAAAAGTGAGGGAGTCTTTACTTGTGAGACGTTGGGGGAGTTTTACGTATTTAAGTGACGAGCGAATCAAAATTACTGCCACGCTGACGTTGGCTGAGATCTCGCGTTTTTGACTCTGAAAAATACGAATTACATTTGCTTCTCGAAATACTTTAATGCTTGATAAAAGCATTTCACATGTTGTTTTAGGAACTTTTGGTTTTGATGGCGTCGCATTTTATTTTGTGCATATATCACCGAAAACTACTATATATAGGCCTTTTACCTCATATTTTTTTAAAAAGTTAGTAATAAAACGTGTACGAAAATCCATGCCCTATATCGTCTGCCCTATATATGTAGGTCGCGGATTCAAGTCTTGTTTAGCATGCGAGGATTTTACTCCGAGCCATGGTGGAAAGGAGAGCGCTAATTGTGAAGATGGTTTGTTGTGTTGCGAGAAGTTTGGATTCGGGAATGTTGTCATCTGTTCTCATTCGACACAACGCCTCGCCTCTCCTTTGTCCAATTCTTTCCCTTCATCCCTTTGATTCGATAATGTTTCTTTTTTAGAATTGAGCACAGGTTATTCAGGACAGGGAACATCAAGAGAATCCTGGAAATGCAGCGAAAATAAAAGTGACCGTGGAAAGTCTTGGAAAATGTTTTGCGTGTCGTGTTTCATTGCTCGGGTGTCAGTCGTGCGTGGCATTTCCCGGTTGCTCTGTCTCTCGGTGCCCCTCTTTACCAATCGCTGCAATCGTCTTGACCTTTTTTCTCGCCTCGTGCGAGACCATCCTCGGGTGCTCTCTTCGTGCCAAACATGCGAGCGAGGCGTCCGATTGATTTCGCCGTTGTCCTTTGGCGCGGCTCGTCCGCTCCTCTCGACCCTTCCGTACCCGTGTTCGAAATGGAGAGGGTGGGGATGGGAGGAGGGAGCAGTGGGTGGGGGGAAGACGTGCCCCGGGAGATATGTGTGTCGAGAGGGACTCTTCCCCTCCTTCCCCTCCCCTATTCCCCCTCCCCACCCCTCCCTCCCTCCCCTACATCCCCCTCCTCTGCATCTCCCTGCCGTGCAGTCGGCGCCTCTCCTCCGGCGGCCCCGTTCGTCCTCTCTCCCCATCACTGCCGGAGGAGCCCAACTCCGGGGCCGACCTCTGAGCCGCCGCCGCCGCCACCGCGGCTCCGGGGCCGCTATTCTCTCTCTCTCTTCCATTCCGTCTCCGCCCTCAATCACTCCTCTGTGATCCCCGTCTATTCTCTCGCCCTCTTTCATCTGCACGTGTGCTTGCCGCTCGGGTCCCCTTTCCTCACACGTGTACCACAAGGTTGCGCCCTCGGCCCTTCCCTTCACCCGGGAGCCGCATCTTCCTCCGTCCCCGCATTCGGTTCTCTCGCGAGTGCCTCCGTCCCTCCGCCAGGGGCCATGGGTGCCGCCGCCGCACCCGCTGCCGCTCCGCCGCCCCGGGTGCAGCCGCTCTCGCTCCTCGGCCGCAGCCCAGCCGCATCCCGCCGGGAGTCGGGTTAATGAGGCCGTGCCGCGCCGCCCACTGCTCACACGCGTGCTCGCATTGAAAGCGAGGCAGGGATGCTCTGATTGGAGGATTCGGGAAGTCAAACGCACGATTACACAATACTATATTAATAATTTATAATAAATAAGTAAGTAGGAAATAATCGCACGCAGTGTTGTGATAGGAAGGAGTGCTTGGCGTTTTGGATGAGGAATGCTTTCGCTGCGTAGGTTAGTGGTTGGGCTGCCTCGGCGCGGTTAAGTGAGGCCGTATCCCAAAAGTCTTTCTCGCCGCTTAGGTGACCTCCGTTTTCGGTGCATAGATATCCGCTGTGTAGCCACAATTAACACATAGAGCACAAGAGACTGTAAATACTAGAGAAAATTCCCCGTGTGGGTATAATAATAATAATAATAATAATAATATTACTCATAATTACATAGCTATATTTTCATAGTTTTCATTGCGAGTGGTGAATGGTGGGGTGCGTCTCGCTTTGCCCTCCGCCCACTGAGTGCCTTCCGAGCCCTTTCTCTCGCCTTCCTCTCCGCTGATTGGTCAACATGATGCACGCATCCACCTCCGCCTCAGGTACGTCACAAACTCTCCGTCTATATCTAATATTTCAATGAATTGCTGTGTGCTATAGCGGCAAAATGTTTGCTCGGAATTAGGTGTTCTTGATGTGTCTTTGCCGACGGAATTCGAAAATGATGCTTAAAACGATGTTCGTGTCACCCTCAATTTTTGCACAAATCGTACACTAAGCCATTATCGATTGCGCAAATGTGGGTAAATACTACTGCCACGTCAAACCAAGTATGTTGAAGTGGAGTATACATGTATACATGTTTGTAGCAACGTGCAAGACTCACAGCCAACATGCGCATGCGAGGAATGTGGATGCAAACACCTGTCACCCCGTGGTTGTAATGCCAACGGCCCCCTCTTGAGGACTTCATTGTGCTCACGGTAAAGCGTCCTGCGGTAATCCTCGCCCCCCCATCTCAACATTCCCTATTTTATAGCATCGCCGTTCCATTTCTTAGATACTGTGATGGAACCCACCACCCAGTCCCACAATTACTGTTTATGGGATGTATTGTGATAATGATACATTGCATTGCAAGGAATTCCTAATATATGCGATTTGTTAAAAAAATGGGTGATACAGTGTTTTGAGTATCATTTTCGTATTCAGGAGATCGAATTGCATGAGGAATGTGTACTTTATGTTAGGTTTTAGTGACCTAGCAATATGTCGCTTTATTTCATTAATTTCCAGACCAGAATATGACAGTACATGTAACTGTTGAAACATTGAAGACAATTTAGTACATACTTTTACCAACTTTCAGGAACAATAGAGAAATATTCGTAATAAGCTGTGAGAGATGCATGCATTAGTTTTATTACACGCTTTTTTTTTCGTTTGAGTTTTCCTTGGATACAGTGGCGGATCTATGGGGGGGAGGGGGGTGGGCGCTCCCTCCTTTGGTATCCAATTTACACTAGATCTAGGTGGTGTTTCAGAGTCTCATAGGATTGGCGGCGTCGGAAACGGATTCATTCCGAGTCGATCGGGAACCTATCCTACGCTCGTCTTCCGTGCGTTTCACACAAACTATCGGAAAGCGTTCCGATTTTGGTATGACGTCAACAGTCATCCTAAACGGGAAACGAGAAAACGTCACAATTTTCAAGAGACAAGTGAGTAGCGAAAATAACCTCCTGTAAGGTTTGACACTTTACAAGGGAGGCGAAAGGTATATACGGGCATAAATATGTGCTAATTGATACATTGTCACATAATTGACGTTGTTGCCGGGTAAAATTATTTTGGAATTGTTCGTCTGTAGTTTTTTTAACGTAATACCTTGTCGTTTTGAGCAAATTACGGGAATGAAGGAAATTTTTGAACGAGTTTTTTATTTCATTCCCGTGAGAGCATACTTGATTGTTCTTAAGAGCTAAACTACAGGTAGTCGCGAAATCCATAATTTTTTCCAACAACATATGGTTTACTTACTCAATTATTTAACCAAATTGTCATATTTTCATTCAGTATCTCAATTAAATATGAATATTGACCATCATAAATGATGTTATGGCCTTCATGATATGCCGTAAACGTCTTACAAATTTTCCGTGAAAGTGGAGGTACGCTGGAAGAAAATACAGCGATTACATTAGGTTGAATAGTGTCCATTATTAGTAATGACTCGAATTATGTACGTTAATAATTTGGTTAGTTTGTTATCTGTTTTGCACGTTCTCTGTTATTTTTATAACACCATTTTATTTTGTACGAAAATGACAAACAGTTCCTATCGTTGCACCTTTAAATACATCTAAATTATATTTCGATGTGCGATAATTCAACAAAGAAAAAATATTCGCTGCAAAAGGGAATCGACCTCAGAGTCTTTGCCTCACTTCACTCTGCCTTAACCCACTGCGCCACCGCCGCTTGTTGGGTTTGCGCCGAAATTTGTGGATTATAACCAACTAGATGGTATGAAGGAGCTTCCGTATAGTTGTTACCGTGGCTATTCCCGTTATGCTTGAACTAATATTTCCTATTAAAATGAATCTTTAGAATGTACACCATGGACTCAAGTGAATTAGGCACATAACCACGTCTAATTTAGATGTGACTACGATGCCAAGTCACGCACGCAATCATATCAAATTAGACAAATTGTTATACTTCCAAACCCACGGACACGCATTCAATGCATTATGCTACCTGCATATTTGTAAGTCATTACGCCATGCATTCCAACTTGTTTCACGTTCTTTTTGCCAAATTACTCGTCCAAATAGCAATGCGAACGAACTTGCACCGACAGTGATACAGACTGCTCATTTATCGTCTAATTTACACGAGAATTAAAGTCACTTACACCTATATTACTATATCAGAATATCCACATGTATCAGCACTCATGAAATAAAGTGGTATGATTTTATTATAGCCAAATACTTAATAAAAAACAGCATTAAAGCATATCTCCACTCGCAACCGGAATGAGTTTCCGGCACCTCTAGCCCACTCGACTTCTATCCGATAGGAAAGCCGGCCTTGAGTCGATAGGAAGCCAGTCTGAAACGCACGGATTGCCTGGCCGATAGTTTAAGCCGTGTCCCAATTGGCCATTTGGCTATGCCAATTCCAGGATTTAGCCATGACGCCATCTTGGAAGGATGTCCCAACTCGTTAGCCAGCATAAGGGAGGGACTTTAGGCAGCTAAAACGGCAGCCAGATTTAGGCATCGAGGAGTGCATCCTTCGCCCGACTTTTCCCATGATTCAAAGCGTACAAAGCGTCTTCAGGAGAAAGGGCATCATGGCTGTCAACAAGGGATAGTACTTGTTTGCAAGTAGTGTTGATATTTTGAGACTTGTTCGAATAATTATTAATTTTTATTTTGTTTATAATAATGAAATTGCGTTAATGGAAGTGTAAGAATTACGGAGAAATTAGTTAAAGAGAAGGCGGCGTTAATTTTAATGCTAATTAATTTTTATATGCTTCTTGTGTATGTATATGTTATTTTATAACTTTTTATACCGATCACATGTTATCTTTTGCTACCGTTTACTTTTCTAACGTGTTAAATAATGCTTATTGATGTTTATATGCTTCTAATATATTCTTAATTATGTAACACTATGTCTAAATTCTTATTTAACACTTTTTGTACATTAGGTTAACACCCGTAAGAATAAACAATTATTATTATATGTTATTGGACAAAGTCCCGAAATTGGAATCGGAATAAGTAACAAAAATTAAAATGTATGGTGATTAAAAGATGATACCGAAACCTGATTTATGTACGTAAACCATACTTTAAATAAATTTTGAAAATAAATCCCAAATCAGACGGTAACCGTTTGAATAGACCTGTTCTAATAATACAAAACTAAAAATTAAATTGCTAAAATATAAGGAATTCAAAAAAGTACTTGGTTGAGAGACGATTTAATTATTACAAACCAATTAAAAGGGATATACGTTAACATTTCGCCACAAACTTAGCTAAAACCTCTTTAACAAAACCATACGGAACTAAAAATACGAATTTGAAAGTATACCCCTACTTTACTATTACAAAAAGGTTGTCTAAGATACTAAAATTATGATTAAATACTCTTCTCCGACATCTAATACTCAAAATCACATTTTAACAATTTAGGGTGGGTTTTGTTCAAATCATTCCGATTATCTCTTGTTTTGCATTGGCCTAGTGCCCAGTAGATGGCAGCACCTCCGTAAGGATGTCCCAATTCATGCTCCCTTGTGGTTGGCTGCCCAGAATCTGGCTGGCTAAATACATGATGCCTAATGGCTAACGAGTTGGGACACGGCTTAAGTGACGTAGAATCCGCGTCAAGTCTCCCGATCCGCTCGGAAAGGGAGACTCTGAAACACCCCCCTAATGGTAATTTTTTCCGACTCCCACTACTGCTGGAATTTTAACCCATACTTAGTCCCTATCCTGGATCTGTCACTTGCCTTCTGATACGAATTTGCCGCAGACCAACCAGGTCGCAGGGCGCCTGGGGAATTTAGCGAGCTCCTCCGCACCAAATACCCCCCCCCCCTGGTGCGCGACAGCCGTGTAACGGCTCTCATTGCGAGCGGGTGTGCCTGCACGCATAGCACGACTTTCGCTGTCTTCTTTCCCGTTTAATTACGCGCCGACCAGTGGATCTTGGCCCACTGCACCACTCGCGTGCACCACAAGGTGGCCATCTGGGGCCGCTCTCCTTGCACCCGACCGCTTCCCATCTCCCGCGCTTCCGTGGTGCCGCTCCCCCTCCCGCACCCGCCCAACGCACCCTCTCCTCTCCGTGTCTGCGCGTGTTCCGCCGCCGTCGAGTCGTTCCCCCGCTCCTTTATTTAGTTTTTCTCTCGCCCCCTCCCCTTTCGCGCCTCCACTGCCCACTCAATCAAAGGGGCCACTTCTTTTTAGTGTTCGCTCTGCGAGAAATGAATCCAGTGGCTTTGATAAATGCGAGCTGGCACTCGGCATTCAAAGTGCAGGAACACGCGTTTCTTGCTGTTTTACGCCTGGAGTCTAAGTGTCCATTCACGTATCGATGTAGGCTCCGGAGGTGGCATGCAAATGTTCATGAAATGAATTTAAGCAATAATTCAATGGTTTATTAGGTATGGTTTTGAAGTTTATAAGCACAGGGATTACTTCAGTGAATGTTGCATGTCATCCAGTTTTTTAGGTATAGTTATTCACATGTTTCCAATTTCATCCTATTTTTTTAAAAGTAGCATTGGCTTCAAGTGACGTCTTATAGTACTTGATTCTTGGAAACTCTTTAAGACGCATATCCGGTATTTTTAGTAATCATATTAAAAATAACGTGTATATGATTCTAATTCCATTTTAATGTATGCGAAGCTTGCGAAGGGTTGCTGTGGAAAGTGAAGTTAACCAATCTCGTACTCTTCCTTTACATCAAATGTTAATTCGTACTTATGATAATGTAAACTTTTTTATTAATTTTTATTTAATTTCTGTAATTGGACCTTAAATCAATAGTGTATATCTAAATGATTAATCTTCAAAATATTTTTGCCGCAAAATTTAAAAACATGTTCGTCTCATGGTCTTCGTTTAGCGCACGTATGGACACTCGTAAATGGCATCAAGAGGGGGCGCAAGCACTACTCCATCTCGACCGGCTTTTGTTTTTGTGACGGATTACTTGCTGCTTACTTATCGTGTGCTATCATTTTGAAATTTTCAGGGTTTAAGTGTACACAGGGTAAAATTTTCCTTTGAATTGAGCTTGAGAATTTTACCCATGCATCTTCTCAAGTGAAAGATATCAGCGGAGTGAAGGAGCGGCAGGAATGAAAAGCCACGGTGTGGAGACATTGGCTATTAATTATGGAGAAGATACTGATCACATGGGAGCCGAAAATTAATTCAAATAAATCTCAAAGTATCGGTATTTAGTGGATGAGAAGAGGCGAGGGTGAACCAGGAACTAGGAAACCTGGAACTTGAAAAGGTGAAGGCGTTTTGCTGTTTGGTTCTTTTGCTCGAGTGGCCAACGATGGGAATGGGCAGCAGAAATTGCCCAAGTGAAGAGAGAGAGTGAGTCTTCCTTCGGATGAAATAATATGCGTGAAAGGAAGCAATTTATTATGACTTACATTTGGAGCATACTTCTTCATGATACGGAGGACGGCAGAAGCGGAGGAATCAAGGTTGGACGTTTTCGAAATGCGGTGTTATGGACAAATGATGAAGATTGAGTGCATAAATTAAAAGTTAAAAAAGGCTCTCCAATGGCCAAAACCCTCTTCATCTTGTAGTTAACGGGAATATAACTTCCTCGCCACTCGCAGACTTCCTCAGCCACATACGCACCGTGCGAATGGTAACCTTTGCAAGACTGAAGGGACCTCTTAAACTTAACCTTGGATCCTTCGAATAGCTAATGGAACCCTGATGAGGATGTCAGGTTATTACCGAAACCACACCTCTGTGGTTGTTTAATTTCCCGCTAGGGACCACCACAGACCACGCACGCCACCCAGATGGTGCGAGGCTGAAGCGATCTCGCTGATGTAATCTGGGTTAAAAAATATGGTCCTTCGCAGAGCTAACGTTAAGAATGTCAAGTGATTACCACAATCACACGCACTCAAACCTTTAACTTAGACGCACAGTAGGGCGCAAATTTCCGGGAGAACTTCTCAAATAGAGCGTGGTAACATAAACAACCAAAAAAAAGAATGATGGTGATGGTCGTATACACGTATTTCGACCACAATGTGGCCCTCTTCAGGGAGCTGAAGGGAAGAAAATAGTCACTTTCAACACGAGGCTGTAAGTGAATCAAGTGGATGACTACGTGGAATAAATAGGGAAGGGGCAGCTGGGGGAGGGGAACCAATGGGAGGCAACGCAGCAAAGGCTAAAGGAGCGATGGAGGATAGTGGAGAAGGGGTGAGGAGAGGTACAAGGGGAAATTCGGAGGCAGAGGGGGTTGGAGGAGTCAATGTGCAAAGAATGTGGTACCTACGTGGCGAAAGGGCATTGGTGGACAAACCAAGCGCAATGAGATGGTGAGTGAAGGGAAGTGTCGCACTGATAGTCATACTGACCGTTTACGAAGGAGAAGGGGGAGAATAAACAAACTGTCTGTTGGAGTAAAGCGTGTGGATGGCAAGCAAATTAAATTAGAAGTTGAAATGTCCCCTGTTTTGTGGTAGTAACTAGGCATTATGGGAAAGGTAGAACATCTTCCCTTTATCGAATGGAATGAGTAATGCTGAAGCTCTTAGGAGATGAGTCTGTTGAATTCCTTGGAGTATAAGTGGCCATATAGTCTTGGGATACGATGGAATAACGAGTATTATCGTTGAAGGGGACAGGTGGAGGGGAAGAAGGGTGGATGTAGGCCGCGAATGAAATACATGGAGCAGGTGATTTAAATGGATTTAAAGTAGGAGAATTATTATGTAGGCATTAGAAGGTTAGCCGAATTGAGTGGAAACATTCTCAAGATCTATAACTGTTGATGATGTGATCTTCTCAGATGTGGACAATTCTGAACACTTTATACGTATTTGATTTACATGCGAAATTTGACAAATGAATCTACTTATCCAGGAAATTGCAGGTTGAAAACGTAACTTAAATTATAACTTACTGGCATTTTCAGCTAAAAACATGTTCGTAGAAATTTTCAATACGTGAGATTTCCACCAGATTAAGCCCAAGTGAAGTATCTATATAATGGTAGCGTGGGTTGTAGTTGAGTCGTTCGAATTGAAATAAAGGACTAAACAGGTGGAATTCGTCCTTCCAAGGGATTCATTCTCTTGTGGGCATCTCCTCGTCGCTGTCTCGTCGTTCGGACATCCTGTTGGTTATAATCAGCCAATCATCGTAATATCACCCCTTGTCGTTGTTTTGCTGGCGTTATTCCGTTGGTGTCAATCATTAAATGACTACTAATTTTTCGATCCACGTCATGTGGTTCTACAGAAGAATGAATATGATGAAGATGGTTAAGTATTGAGGAAATGATGAGAAGAGTAGGAGAGAAGGGAAGCGTCGTGAGTGAGTCGTAAAGAAGACGGAACAGCCAAATCGACCGCATCCGCCTGATGAAGACAATCGAGGGACAATTGGACGGCAAGAATGGATAAGGAAGACCTCGAACAAAATGTTTGGAATAGTTCGTGGGAGATGTGAGAGAGAATAAATCTAGGTAGTTGTGAAGAGAATTGAGTGAGGATTCGCTGCGTCAATCCAATCTTAGGATTTTTTACTCTTCGTGGTGATGAATGTCCACGTGTTGTCTCCCAGTCAGTGATTTGCCATCGATGTCGTATGCGGTATATGTGGGGTATAATTATCCCGACACTGTGTGTGTGGCGCCACTTTCGATCTGAGAGTCATTTGTTTTCTTTGCGATTGCGTGTCATCACTTCTCGCTCGACTGTACTACGTTTACTCACGGATTACGCCTTTCAAAATTATTGTATCATCTGGAAATCTCCGGAATATACAAGTGTTATACCGTTGTGAACATTTTCCTGTATCTCAAATTTGAAAATTTTGGCTTTTAATAATTTTCACATGTGCGTTTTCTTAATTATCTAGATGCAGTCGATTGGCGATCAGGGTCTTGCCGTAAATATTTCGCAGAATAAGTTTCGTGCGAATATTCCGTCACCAAGCAAGACCGGTCGAGAAGGAGGATAATAATTACACTGATTTTTACCTGTTTCTCAGTCAATCTGCAATTGCAAAGCCGTTATTTTTTCGTTTGATAGAGGGGAGGCGTAAAATCCGTGAATGTGATTATCTTCTCAGACGTACGATCCTCTCATTTACTTTTAATTAGGGCATCAAGGGATTCAGTTTTCATCCTTAATTATACACGTTTACATGGTCCAATAATTTTGAGCAAATACGTTTAAGACGATGAAATGTGCAAGGAAAATTATTTTAAACGAGCCCTAATTTGGAAAATATTTTTGTTTACTATGCAATTGGAGAACTTATTTGGGCAAGCATTCAGGCATTCCTAGTTATTATTTTCATAGACACGTGGTAGTATCATCTTCTTAAAATGGGAAGCAAAGTGGTCATCAGCCCTCATCATTGCTAACACAGCCCTTCATGAACTCATTTCTCCTCTCGGTTTGCCTTTTTATTCTTTCGCAACACTTCTGATCTACATCCTTCATCTTTTGCTCTCTAAACGTATATGTCCGCGTCTGCCCTTCTTCCCTTCCACCTGCTCCTCAAAGGTTATTTTCATTTGTCCCTTTGATTTGTCTCATGACGTGGTTTATTCAATTTTCCCATTTTGTACCCAAAGTCTTCGAAAGACCTCTCCTACTCTTCTGGGGACTTCTGCATTACTGGCACTATCTATCCATCTCGAATACAGGCGACTTAAACATGTCTCTTTCCCTATTGCAAGCCGCTTTAACATCTCAAATGCATTTATTCCATTTTGATAGAACTTTCAATAGTTTCATCGTCAGTTTCACTTAGGTTGCTGACGCGAGTTCCGACATCGTAAACTTCGAGTATTTGGCGCCTGTTTCACGCATCTAAACAACTTTGCAAGTAAAAAATCTTCTCGGGATACCTCGCGGGTAAGATAATATGAGAGCGCCGATGTTTCGGGTACTGACTCGCTACCCATTATCACGGCTACCGTCACCGAAACGTCGGCGCTCTCATATAATCTTACCCGCGCGGCATCCCGAGAAGAGTTTTTGCATGTTGTTCGCCGGGAAAGTGTAAAATCTTACACAACATTGCAAGTGACGTCACGATATGATATAAACGGGAAATACACTAAGTGCACAAGTATTTGTGCCACGAATGTGAAATATATGTGACAATAATATCTTAACTAGTTTAATTCGTTTGATGATTTCAAATGCAAATTCATAATTCCATTCAAACAGATATTACGACGGTTATATCCCCATTTTCGGAACGGTTGCTGACGCGGTGAAGCATTGCTTACTGCGAAATAAGAGTGCTTTGACCTCAAAGATTCCCTTCACATTACTTATTGAGTGAAGTTTTCTCTATTTGCTCAGCATATGGACAATAACTGAACACGCTTGATACAACTACTTCTCTTGACCAATAATAACCCGCTTGAGGAATTCAAGCGTTTTTTGACTTGTATATAATATTTGTTTGTGTATACTTAAATACTAACTGCTAATGCATGCGCTCTTGTGTTTTTCAGGTATGGATTCCTTCATTCCGCCTTTTAGTGTTGCCGTTGGAGGTGGCTGAGCCATTTTCTCGTGAGTAGCCATTTCTCCTCTCGTTCATGTCGAGACGAATCCTCTATTGATAGCATTTATATTCCTTAGATTCGACAGTTTGCTCCCAATGTAATGCAGTTATATAAAAATAGCAAAACATATGTAATCATGAGCTAAGGAAAAAATAGCGTAATTGCTGTGGGGCGCCTGTAAAGCGATAAACGCGTGCTGGATGTCGTCTATCGTTCTTATGCACTACTACAGCAAATCGTATTAAAATTGAGTTTTTCCCCATATACTCCTTACTTAGCTTGATGAGTTTTCCTTATATTATTTTTACACTCCGTAGGTGTGTGTGTTATTTTTATTTCGTGATTTTAGCTTTCATAATTCAAGATTTCAGTCAATGAAACGGACGAAAAGCACGCGAAAAAAATTAATGCGACATAGCTCGCTCGAAAATTTTTACGCTTGTTCCAAATAGGCCACATTCTATGAACGCCGAAATGGGTCCTAGAATCTCGCTGCTCGAAGTGCCCCCTACCGATAATAATTTATTGAATCACGGATCACGATGAATACTTTCACCGTCGATAAAAACATTTCCCTGTTGATTCCGTTCTTCATTTTTTCTTCATGCTTGTACGAGGAAATCGCTCAAGAAAACGCTAACTCTACGTAAATAGTTTTCCTCGGATAATGGACAATTCAGTTACCCCACACTCTACTGTCAAATTCCATCTGCGCCTGCTTTTGTCTTGTCTCCGACAATTGTTCATATTTTTTTCGGGGTGCGTGAATGATAGTGAGGGGTGGTGAGGAGCAAACAGTTTCGGAAGTCGGTGTGAACGAACCCTGGTCACTCTTAATTAATAAGAGGCAATGCGGTGGAAATGCGTCCGCTATTAATTACTTAATTTGGCAATTGAGGAACTATCGTGCGTTATCCAATGGTCTCCATGGTTGTACCATTGTTGCGAGATACGTGCCCATGGAATCCATGGTAATAGATGAGGAATGGTCAGTTGCTTTTTGCTTATCTAATTGGATTATGGTATGAGGGTTAAGCGGATGATGAACGGGATTTACATTTTCAGCTTGCTCCGTTGCGGCAGAGAGGCAGGGACGATAACTGCAGCGGAGAAATGGAGGTTGGAAGCTTTCGAAACGTGGTGCTTTGGGGCAGTGATGAAGATGAAACGGATAGATCGTGTCAGTTATGCTCAAGTCGGCGGGAGAGAAGTTTTTTGAAAACGGTGGGTTTAAGACGGGACAGTTTTAATGGGCCACCTCAAGAAGCACGATGGAATAATGCGTGTAATCGTTGTAAGGACGGAAGTGAAAGGGAGAACTGGGAGAGGATGGCCACGCTGGATGAGATGTATAGAGAAGGTGATGAAGGATGCAATGCAGGAAGAGTGACATGAGTGGCGATGAGGGAATCGATCGTAGAGCAGTCTTGGGCTGTTGATGATGATCAAGTGTGAAAGCAAATGAGGCAGCTTTCGTGGAAATGTGTGCTTTGGGTACATATCGTGGAAATATGTTTTTCGCTTAGAAATACTTTAATATGTGCTCATTTGTCATGGCGATTAAGCACTTTTGTGAGGGGTATGGGACATGATTTCTGTAATTATAATAAGTGAGATTTTTTAAACGTACAAGATGATGAATTCAGTGGTCATTCAAACGCGTTATGTAATATGTGCTGGATAAAAACCAGGGAGAAATTGAAATATAGCCGGAAGCGAAGATAAAAACCGGCATTGACGTTATTATTAAGTCTAGCTTTGATAGTTTTCCTGGTTAATTTTGGTGGGAGAAGAGTAAGCCCCTTCTTACTTGCTATGCCCTTTGCATTATTGGCGGTTATTAACCTCTTTTTGTCTAACATATTTGTCGAGTTTCTTACACATCAATCATTTTCTTGTACACAAATGAGACTGGTAGAGGCCAGAAACTCGGAGGCTGAGTACCAGTATTTGATTGCTTGAGCTAATACCGGGTTGAATATTTTTTGGTTAATCCCCAGACCTTATTCTTTTGGCACCAACTTTGTAGATTGTGTTGATGGCAATGAGTTCCATGGTGATTATTTCTCATAGTATTCGTGCGTAGGAAATTTGTATCCGATCCGACAGTCTATTACTAGGAGGAGAGGTAAAATGATAAATTTTATCGTTAAAGAACCATATATTTCCAAAAAAAATGGTAAAAGTAAATTTTTGTTACGTTTGAAGTGGCTAAAAAAGCTCCATTTTATGGAACAAATCTGTCTTTGCATGAAAATTCGATGATTTACTGTTGTTTATGTTTTTGAGCTGAAAATGTGACTTTTAACAGTGAGACGACGTGCTAGACTTAGTCTTGTTGAGCAGTTAAGGACAAAAGTCTGTCGGAGCGATAAGGAGAACGTCATCTTAGAACCTCACCATGTTTTTGGGTCCGGGAGAAGCGATAAATGAAGAAGCATGTACTGTATAAGGAAGGATATGTATATGATAAAGGACTTTAATTGGTGATCGTCGGGAATCCCCTGCCGCACGCATTCATCGTCGACTTGCGTGGTAGTATGCAGGCGGTGTAGATGCAGTTGGTTCATGGGGGCAAAGGCATGAAGGGGTTTGCTGCATTCCAACGAAATTGATGCCGCCACTATCGCTCAGCGAAAAAATGTTTTCCTTTGCATGGGTTCTTATTCTTTGGCTGACGGGGGCAATTCAAACAATGGAAACCAGTTCCTTTTATCGTGGCCCACGAGTTACACCAAGAATTGCAACCGTAAATCTCTATGTAAAACGGTTTCAACGGCGAATTCTCGACTGAGAGGCGATTACTTGTTACTTTGTTATTAGTTATTTGCTTTGTTTTCTTTTTTTACGAGAGAGTGGGGATGAGCTTGGCTCGCATTAGATGGAGTGAGAGAGTAAATGCTAAGGGGAGAGAGATGTCAGGGAAACCGCGACACTCAAATGGAAGGTGAAAGGAGAAAGAATGAAAATTCGTGACCAGCGCGAACGTTGGGCCGGCGATACTCCCACACAACCTCGGTTTCTCGAAAAAGATCGCGTCTCAATTTCCCTCGTCTTGCTTCTGAGGGTAGTATACCCTCAAAAATGAAAGAAAGAAAATAGCCGGCTGATAGTTGTGGCACCAATTTTGTTGAAATATTTTTTCCCGCTGAAGAGGTTGCACCATTTTTTTTAGAAATTACTTTCAATTGCACAACTCAATCGCTCATTAAGTGATTAAACCCGAAGATTGGTTTGGATAGGTGAGGATAGTGCTCCTCTCGAACCAAGGCACTCCTCACATCCTGGGGACGTGGCGCAGTTTATTTCTGTGCGCCACCGCGAGGATTTCGTTTGGGGTTGTTCAAAGGCTTCAGCCGGGACTTGAACCCGGAATCCCTCGTTCAGCAGCCAAGCGCTCTACTCTCTAGGCAACCACACCACTATTATTTAAAAAATTCCATTTTATATTAATATCATCTTCTAATTTAAAATGCTGATCATTGTGAATCCCAAGAAAAACAGATGCCATTTTATTTGTCATGTTACATTTTTAGAAATTTTAAATACTGGAATCGTAGCTTAACTCCTCCGGAGCGTCAATTGTCTAGGATAAAATTAAAATTACCTTTCGATTGTGGGAAACAATTTGTGTTTTCAGTGCCTTTCCCCACCCTCTCTTCGCCTGGGTCCAGATATCTCTTATTTCCCAGCATCACGCTACATCTATTTTCAAGCGTGAATGTTCCCCACCTCCTCCTAATACTCATGGTTCTCATGTCGACATGTTTATCAATATGTATGTATGCGTGCATTTATATCGCATTTTATGCGTCGCTATTAATTTTCTCGTGGACTGTGGTCGAGGATGAAAACATTGGCGCTGATGAGGTCGCGCGGTTTTTCATTTATGGCTTCCATGTACGTAGTAGTCTTCGTTATTTATGACTTTTGTTTTTTCGTTCCTTTTGGTGCTTGTGTCCGTTATGCTTTTGTTTCTGTCTGTCTCGGACGTTGATTAATATTTTCCGCTCGCGTATCGCGTCAAGTTTGGGGTTGAGTGCGATCCTGCTTTGTTCTTCGACGACCGCGGTGCGCGTTTCGTTTATTTATCGCAGTTCCCAATCCATCCGGTGGCGTCGCCTCTTACCCCTCCTTTCCCGCTTTAATGCTTTGGTGCTCTCATTCGAGGCCAATGTATGCATATTTAATTTGGCCTGCTGTTGCTGTTGTTTTTTTTAAATATATATTTCTTCATTTTTACTCGTTCACTTGGCCGCGTCCCGAGCCAGTATGAATTGCGCTTCGCTCTCGTCAATTGTTTTCCACCGATGCTCATCCTCTCTCCATTACCATGACAACGCGCAAAGAGAGAGAGAGTGAATTTGCAATGACGAGCATTTATGATTTCACGCTCGATAATGCATTTCTGAACCAATTTTCTTATATTGTCGTGCGTGATGGAGTTTGATGTATGTATTAAGAGAACCGATTTTTTCCGTTTTTCTATCTGTCGCCACATTCTCTAGAGATTGGAGGCGAAAAATCGACCCTTGTTGCAGATAAGTTGATGACGTCATGAATTTATGCACTAGCGGGTCACTACTTCTCAGTCACCCTCCTCGGTGTCCTCGGGGTTTTATGTTCTTACTCTTTCTTTTAAGCACTCTTTCCGTCAGTCATGAAGTAAATTAGACTACATTGCAATGAGTTCACGAACTCGTGACTTGGGGGCCGCAAATTTCGCGTATTTAATTATAAGCCTAGGGTAAAATTTCTGACGGAGTACGATTTGTTTAATTCGTCTTTTCTTATCTTTGTCTCCCATCTACCGATTACTATCAATGAATTGCGACTCCAGGTTGTTTAAAATACCCTTACTGACGCTGTTCCGAAGTGGACCCCCATCAGCTCCTCCCTAACGACATCATGAATTAATAATCAAACGTTGCTGTCTAATCTTTTCAATCACTTCTAATCTTTTCTCTTCCGGCTCCCGTTCTCGTGTGTGAAAAACTACAGCATCTCTTTAACAAATTCGTCATCATAATACATATGTACTTTTTACTATCGCTTGTTTATTATTTGCGGCTCTAGCGTCCCTCCCTTCCTCAGCTCCTTCTTCATCAGCAATTCTTCACAAAATGTCTCGTGGGACTCTGTTCAAATAGGACATCATTTAAGTCTTTTTCTTAACAAATCTATCACCTAAAGAACTCGCTTGTAAGTGGAAGTCATATAGAGCACCCAGAATGATCGAAGATCAGCAGAAAGGGGCTCTTAACTATTCCGTTGCGAAACGCCACACCAACGCGATCGACTGCAGACAGTCCTCTCCTTCCGCACCTAGACTTCCAGTCGTCGACGGAAGAAAAAACCAACGTGTCTCAGCTGGCAGCCCCAACTTTGTCACTCAATGTTGCGCCTTCCTGCAGCACTCCATGAGGCAACCAGTGTGCTTTCTCGAACCGGCAACCGTAGATACAATTAGTCCCTTCACGAAAGGATTTCCCATTCTGACCCATCCAACATCTCCTCACATCCAACGAGCTATTTCTTTCTGAGTCGTGATGAATCGCCGGAAAAGTGGGTTCGCGTCTGCAACGTCAGATTACGTCTCTTTGGTTCCAAATCCTCTTCATTTCCTTAAAGATACAGTTTCCTAAGGCGTCACTCCTTCGAGCAACTTTCCCTTTTTCCTCTCTCCTCAACAAACTCATCCCTTCAACGACTCCCTGGCAACATCAACAATTAAATATCATATGTTACAACAGGAATTATACATTTTTTTCCGGGTACCTTTTCGATATCTTAATGCTTGCTCTGCTATTCGGGGTTGAGAGGAATTCAAAATACTAAATATCATTATAGTCGTTACAGCCGTTCTTGAGTTATAAATGGTGTGACTGACGCGATGTACGACTTTGTTATAAGTGTGGTTTCAAATGCGAAATTCAGAAATTTTAATAGGAAAACCTATTTTATTTGCAGTGGTAGGTTGGGAAAGTGTGGTATATATTTTGAAATTGTGCATTTCTTCTACCTTTTTTTCGTTGGATCCTATTTGGCATTCTGCTTCCTCGAGGCTCTCACACATTCCCCCTCCTCCCCCCCCCCCGACTCCCCTCGACCAACCCCTGCTTCTCACAAACGCGGCACTGATGAATAATTCAGGGGCGGTGCGAAACCATTCTGGGAATGAGACCCCCCACCCGCCCCCCTCTGCCTCTTCTTCTTTCAAACCCCCCACCCCTCCCTCATCCATCGATTTCAAATTACCACCAACTACGACCCTCTCCTCCAGCCAATGGTCGATATAAGTACATATTCCTCTAATGCGTGTCATGCAGTGCCTATGATTGACTGACTATTGCAGTCCTCATTGAAAACCTTTCCCCTCTCCTTGTTCTCTAGACCTCGTCAACGTGCATTCACATTACCGTGGTAACTCAGTGCTGCCCTCGTGTGCCGAGGTTTGGATAAGAAAAGGTAAAACAGTAAATAAAACTCAATTGCACTGCAAATTAATACTCTTACTTTTTTTAGAATAGTGGTTGGTGTATATGTGATCGAGGAGGCCCACCTCCTTCCTTTTCGGTGAAGCTTCTTAGCCGATCCATTGTCGCTCTCTAATGCCTGTTCTACACGCTCGGATCAGCTCATCCGGCTTAGCTCAGCCAAATCGCTCAGCGCGAACCCCTTCTTAACGAGAGGCTTAAGTCGACCCCTCGCCATCTGATGGCAATAACTGAAAGTCTAAGAACACTTGAGAATCGGCGAGCGCTGAAGCATTTTATGGAAAATTTTCTAGCAAAGAAGAAAATTACCGGATTTATTTAGGCAGATCAGTGTATTCCCGAGTTATTATCTGTGGTACTTCCACAGAAGGAGTTGAATTTAGAATATTTCAGATGATTTTTCGTCGGCTAGGGCGATAATACTTTCTCAGGTTTTGTTACAGGTTAAGTAGAGAATTTTGAAGTTTTTACATCGAAAAAATTCCTAAATATATATTAAGTATATCATGACTCCGTTAATTAAATATTACGACTGTTTTGGATCATCAAAGGATTGGTTATGAAGGTGACCGCGAGAAGATGGCAAGAACGCTGACGAGAAGGCGACGACGGTAAAGGCTTTCAAATTTCTTGTTCACTGTAAACGTATTATAATATTCCAGTAAGGACGTTGGTCTCATCCACAATCCCATTTCGAGCACGCGCCGCTAACTTTGTCATTTATAAGCTCAGTGAGAAGAACCACACTCAGAAGAAAACCGAACGCACCAAATACACGCGCCATGTGAGAGAGAGTTGATGACAACAGCGCAGCGTTGTCATCAACTCTCTCTCTGTCTGTCAACAACTTAAGCTGGGAGTCCCAGGCGAGATGATCCGACCCCCTCGGCTGAGCCGTGGCAACGTCTCTACACGGCAAGATCAGCCGCCAGCACGGCTGGTCCTAGGCGCTGAACCGAGCGTGTAGAACAGGCATAAATGATCTCTAATGCCTGTTCTACACGCTCGGCTCAGCGCCCTAGGATCAGCCGTCCTGGCGGCTGATCTTGCCGTGTAGAGACGTTGCCACGGCTCAGCCTAGGGGTCGGATCATCTCGCCTGGGACCCCCAGCTTAAGTTAAACGCTGCGCTGTTGTCATCACCTCTCTCTCACATGGCGCGTGTATTTGGTTGCGTTCGGTTTTCTTCTGAGTGTGGTTCTTCTCACTGAGCCCATAAATGACAAAGTTAGCGGCGCGTGCTCGAAATGGGATTGCGGATGAGACCAACATCCTTACTGGAATATTATAATACGTTCCCAGTGAACAAAAAATTTGAAAGCCTTTACCGTCGTCGCCTTCTCGTCAGCGTTCTTACCATCTTCTCGCGGTCACCTTCATAGCCATTCCATTGATGATCCAAAACATTCGTAATATTTAATTAACGGAGTCATAATATACCAAATATATATTTAGGACTTTTTTCGCTGCAAAAACTTCAAAATTCTCTACTTAACTTGTAACAAAACCTGAGGAAGTATTATCGCCCTAGCCGACGAAAAATCATCTGAATTACTCTAAATTCATCTCCTTCCGTAGAAGTACCACAGATAATTACACGGGAATACACTGATCTGCCAAAATAAATCCGTTAATTATCTGCTTTGCTAGAAAATTTTCCATAAAATACTACAGCGCTCGCCGATTCTTAAGTGTTCTTAGGCTTTCAGTCATTGCCATCAGATGGCGAGGGGTCGACTTAAGCCTCTCGTTAAGAATGGGTTCGCTGAGCTGGATTTGGCTGAGCTAAGCCGGATGAGCTGATCCGAGCGTGTAGAATAGGCATAAATGATCATATCGTTCTTCTCTTGGCACTTCTTTTTTCCGGTTTCGGCCGCGCCAGCAGCGCTGGCCACGGTGAAGTGGCACAGGTACGAACTGCTGATATCTCGGTAACAACCTACCCGCGTTGAGATGGCTGGTTTGGGCAACCGCGGTACGGATCTTAGTTATCACCGAGGTTGACTGAATGGGACATTACCCGCTGAACTGTAGACAATCGAATGCTAATACCGAATGAATACAGGAAATGGCGCCTTCGTGAATCTTGATTACGATCCCGTAGAATTTCACTTCATTGAAATACGTAGGTGGACAGTACCGAAAGTATGGAATTTTTTTCAGCTCATGCAACTCGGATGAAAGTAAATAGCCTGATAATCCTATTTTTCCCCGACGGTTTTAATACCTCAATATGCTTTATCACCTCATTAGAATTGTCGCGTTTTCCCATTGGAAATATAAACATGGTAATCGGCCATGTTTGGAAGACCCGAACGAGCTTCAGTGTGGCTGCTTTTACTGTTCTACATGTAGGTATACGTCCCTTTCGCCTGTGGCTACGTGCTCAACAAAATTTTTGCTAACTTTGATTGTAATAGAAATTATGTACAGGCGGTCCTCGACTTTCGTACACTCGACTTTCGTACGTTCAAAATCGACACCTTTTACTTGACTTTCGTACGCTAAATTCGGGCTTTCGGACGTTGGTTTGTAATTTTTTTTTAATTCCCGCGACGTTTATTGCGCATCCCAACATTCAATTGTTTCAAATGGCAGTATATGCGAACAATACGAACGTATATAATAAAGGGAATTGTTAGTAGTTGACTCTAATTTAGGTGATTTATTTGGGAGAGAAACTGCCTGCTACAGGCTCCTTTATCAAGAGAAGAAGAAAGCCTTCATTGAAGATATTTTTCAAAAGAAGTTGACTAGACATCATCAAATGGCTTTCAATAAAACTAGTAAGATCTTCTTTCTAATTGTGTTTTTTCGTTTGAGTGCTGTTTGATTCATGTACACCTTCAGCAACGATATTGCACGAAATATCTCCCGAATTCCGTTTGTCTTTTGTCTTTTTTGAATAACATGCGAAATATACGCGATCACGAATATGTCACCTGCCAAATGTCGAATTTTGGTGTAAAAATTAAAAGGTATCCAGAGTGCGAGTTCAACAACTACATTTTATTATGCTTCTTGATATGTCTTTTTATTTATAGTGGACGTAATAAGTGGAATGTCAAACTAAACGCCGAGAGGAAGTTTCACTCGATGGCCTACGGAGTTCTTGTTTTTTTAAACTTTTATTTGCATTTTCTGCGTATTTTCGAAATAAATTAGATGATTTGAGGAGTTTTATTAACATATTATTAAAATTAAGTCAATTGAAATGAATTCCGTGAAAAAAAGGTTTTAGTACGTATTTTCCGCTCTTTGGGAACGTAACCCCTAATTAGTATGGAAGTCCATGGTTCGACTTTCGTACATTCGACTTTCGTACACGTTTTCGGGAACGCATTGTGTACGAAAGTCGGGGACCGCCTGTAATGCGAAAAACGAAGAGACCCGTATTTTTCAACCATCGCCCACATCTTTAGCTAATCGCAATGAAACATCGATGGGCTTAACCCTTTCGCAGGTAAGTTGATGAGGTCAAGGACTTAGCTTAGCAGGTTGCCGCTTCTCCTCGACGTTTTTATGGGCCTCTCATGGTTTATCTTTGTTTACACTTTAGAGAACCATTTATTTCCACAGTGAAAGGATCTCCCTTAGGATGTCATTCAAAGAAAACTCTAATGACGTCATCAATTCATGAAAAGTGGTCGGTGGCAACATTCGCGTTTTCTCCCATAAAACTTGCCAGAGGATATCGGGATGATTATTTCTTAATAAATCATCCTCTATTTCAATGCACCGAATAAAAAAATGAAATTATGTATCTGGGGTGTGAGCGAAGGATTCCTTAGGATCTTTTGCTTCATCCTATCCTTCGTGTATGGCCATCCCAGTTTCCTTCCTTCGGGCTTTCTCCTCTCTGTATGAATGGCCGTGTATTCATTGCTTACTAATGCCCGCGTAATTCCGCAGTACATCTATCTAACACTCTCGCCTCGCATTGCTAACGTTCGCCAGCATTCAATCTCCCCTTTCATTTCTCCTTACGTATTCTTTTCTAATCTTCTTCGCTAATTAGATCTTCTGATGAGGATCCCATACTCCGAGACAAGAATATCATTTCTTTAAGACATTTACCATATACTTTTGAAGCGTGGAGAATATATGTCCGATCGAAAATCGCTTAGAAGACTCAAATATTTGTGGCACATTAAGAGTATTAAGAACATAAACCATATTATCAACACAAAACATTTTTTTACGTGAAATGTATTAATTTTGTAATGTTTTATGAAAGAAATTTGGTTACATAGCCTAAAAATACGCACATGTTTGATTAATCGTCATCATCATCATTGGTCAACAATCCTAGGATTGGTTTGACGCGCCTATCCACTCTATTCTCCTATCAGCTAATCTTTTCACACCTACGTATTTCTTTTCTTTCACATCTCTCTTCACTTGTTCCATATATTTTGTTCGAGGTCTTCCTTTTCCATTCTTGCCTTCCACTTGCCCTTCGACGATTGTCTTCATCAGACCATCATGTCTCAAGTAGTGGCCTATAAGGTTGTTCCGTCTTCTTATTAAGGTTTTCATGAGGCTTCTCTTCTCTCCTACCCTTCTTAGCACTTCCTCGTTACTAACTCGGTCAATCCATTTGATTTTCATCATTCTTCTGTAGCACCACATTTCGAAGGCCTCTATCCTTGCTTTCTCCGCTGCGGCCATTGTCCATGCCTCACTTCCGTATAGGAGCATACTCCAGATGTAGGTTCTTATAAATTGTTTCTTTACTTCCATATTTAAGTTTCCCGCTGTAAGCAGGTCTCTCTTTTGGTGGAATGCTCTCTTCGCCTGGGCTATTCTGCTGATAATTTCTTTCTTACTTCTCCCGTCATTAGTTATCTTGCTTCCCAAATAACAGAATTTATCCACCTCTATCAGTTTTTGCCTCCCTATTTTAATGTTGGTTTTGACTTCTTCTCTTCTGCTGCATACTAAGATCTTGGTTTTCTTCGTGCTTATGGTATGGTATGGTATTTGGAGGAGGCGACCGACAGCTGAGGTCATTTGCGCCATGAGGGAAGGGTGAGGAAGGAAGGGTGGAGAGAAACCCGGCGTCGGCGTTAGCCTGCTCTTAACGAAAGGCGCCAAGGGGACCACGGCTTAACGTCCCATCCGACGGACGGAGTGCTGCGCTTGAAGTGTCCTCCACACAACATTCAAGCAGGGATCGGGCAGTCTCTGAAAATTCTCTGCCACTGCCGGGATTTGAACCCGAGCCCGCCGGGTGGGAAGCCAACACTCTAGCCACCACACCAACCCGATCCCCCTTCGTGCTTATTTTCAGTTGATATCTACTCATTACCCTACCCATTATAACCAGAATATTTTTCAAATCCGTCTCTGTTTCTGCTATAACGGCTATGTCATCGGCAAATCTTAGCATGCTAATTTTTTCTCCATGGATATTCACTCCCAATTCCTTTTCTTTGATTTCATTAATGGCTTTCTCAATGTAAACGTTGAAAATTACGGGTGACAATGTACAGCCTTGTCGCACTCCGTTCCTAATTCTTGCTTCTTCACAGCTGGGCCCTGATTTCATCACCGCTACTTGGTTTTTGTATAAACTGTGGATGATTCTTCTGTCATTATAAAGAACCCAAATTTCCTTTAGGATTCCAAGCAGTGTGCTCCAATCCACGTTGTCAAATGCTTTCTCTAAGTCCACAAACGCAACGAATGTTGGCTTGTTCTTTTCCATTCTCTTTTCTATGAGCAGTCTTAGGGCCAATATTGCTTCCCTTTTGCCTTTGTTTTTTCTGAATCCAAATTGGTCCTCATCCAAGTACTGTTCTGCTTTTCGTTCTATTCTTCTATGGATGATCCTTGTCAGTATCTTCGACACATGTGTAGTAAGGCTAATGGTCCTAAAATCTTCGCAGTTCTCCGCTCTTTTCTCCTTAGGAATAGGGATTATAATGTTCCTCTCGATGTCCTTTGGTATCTCACCTGTCGAATACATTTCACTAATGATTTTGTATAACTGGTTCAACGTCTTCTCAACTGAATTTTTAATTAGTTCTGCAGGAATGTCATCAATGCCAGACGCTTTATTTATCCTGAGGTCTCTTACAGCCGCATCAAATTCCGATCTTAAAATTGGGGCTCCCATGCCATCGGCATCCACTTCCCTCTCGTTTTCGATAGCATTCCTACTGAGGCTGCTTCCTTTGTACAAATCTTCGAGATATTCCTTCCATCTCTTCCCTTTTTCTTCGTTTTAAATCAATAGTTCTCCGTTTTTGTCCCTTAGGGTGTTACATCTTACGCCCCTTTCCTTAAAGTGGTTCCTCACTATCCTATAAGCGGCCTCTACTTTTCCATGTTTAAGATTGTTTTGCACGTCTTCGCAAATGCTTTTCATCCACGTTTCTATAGCCTTCCGCGCTTTACGACATATTTCGTTCCTTATTCTCTCGTAACAATTCTGTTCTTCCTCTGTTTTCGCAGCCTTGTATTTTCTTCTTTCTTCAATGAGATCTAATACTTCCTGCGTGATCCATGGTTTTTTCATAACGACTCTTCTTTTACCAAGAACTTCCTCAGCTGCCGCCTGCAGACCACTTCTAATGGTTTTCCAACTCTCTTCCATTGGTTTGTTGGTCGTATCCTCCCCTATTTTATTTTCTACTCTTTAAAAGCCAGTTGATGCTAAACCTCCCTCGATTTTTCAACCTGCCATATGTTTTTCGCTGTTTTCTTCAACTTTTTAAATTTAAGGTGGCATTTCATCATACCTAAGTTATGGTCACTATCTATATCTGCCCCTGGATAGCTTTTGCAGTCCTTCACCTGGTTCTTGAATCTTTGTTTCACTAGAATGTAGTCGATTTGGAATCTTCTAAGGTCTCCTGGCTTCTTCCACGTGTATCTTCTTCGCAGGGGCTTTTTGAATAAAGTGTTGGCAACCACTAGCCTGTGCTCCGTGCATAATTCAAGTAGCCTTTCACCTCTATCATTTCGGTAACCTAACCCATATTCCCAGTTATTATTCCGTCTTGACCTTCGCCGACGACGGCGTTCCAGTCATCTAAAATAATAAGCTTTTCTTCCCCTCTTACCTGCTTGATAACTTCCGCTATATCTTGGTAGACATCTTCTACTTCTTCATCTTCATAATCTGACGTAGGCATGTAAACCTGTACCACCACAGTAGCTACGGGTTTAGTATCTATCTTCACCATTACTATCCTTTCATTAAACTGCAGGTAACTTTTAACACGCATTCCGGCGCTCTTTCTAAGCATTATACCTACTCCAGCATTACCATTTAGCGATCCTGTGTGTATCATTCTGTAGCTTCCACTCCAAAAGTCTCCTTCCTGGGGCCACTTCATTTCGCTGATGCCTAATACATCGAGGTTCATTCTTCGCATCTCCACCTTCAAGTTCTCTAGCTTACCGCAGGTGCGAAGTGATCTGACGTTCCATGTTCCTATCCGTAACATTCTATCACCTTTGACCGATGTACCCTCTCGAGTAGTCCCCGCCCGGAGATCCGAATGGGGGACTAGTTTACCTCCGGAATATTTTACCCGAGAGAATTCCATCATGTCATTATATAAATTGAGTGGAGTAGCTGCGACTCCTCGGGATGATGATGTGGTGGTTTCCCCTTGCCTTCCACATCGCAGTACTACAGCCGTTAAAGTAAATGTTACCATGCCCGTAGTGGAATGTGTGTCACTGTACCGACCAGTATGGTCTCCACCTTCGCACATGTGAAGAAGAGCTGCTGCCCTCTCCCCCGGGTGATGAGAGGCATAATTGTTGGCGGCCCCCAGTCGCCAAGTCACGGTATCTTCACAGGTTTTGGTATCATTTAAATGGTCTACCTTACCCAAGGATAGACCAAATACCCCCTCAGAACACCGCCGCTTTTTGTCCACGACTGCTTATTCGACGAGAGAACTCGCTTATCTCGCAGCTAACCTCTATATCTAAAGGTCCACCCACCATCCGCAACCCGGTGGACGCACTCGGTGGCTTTAAGCTCAGCCGCGAGGATTAATCGCCATAGCTAACAATTAATTTTCATGCTGATGAAATGTACAAAATTGTAGCACATTCTCAATTCTTCGGCTGCCTTGGATTTCACGCAAGATTGACTTTTTTTGATGGATACGAACGCTTACGGGAGTGACAAACGCTTTCGGTCACTTTGGCGACTAACCAGGCTCCAGGCGACTAACTCATCAATAAACAGGCTTATTGGGCTGACTTCATTTTTATACGCTAACTAGCTGATTCGGCGAACGTCGTACTGCGTAATTAGCAATGAACAGCTTAGTTGCACTATTTATAAATCAAGAGAGACTGTACTGTTTTTAATAATTTGTGACTTATTATAAAAAATAAATAAAAAAATTCAATGAAACTGCAAAAGCAAGCATTACAATGGGTTGTCAGGAACATATTTTCTTTTTTCAATCTTCCTCATCTTTGAATTTTCCTTTGAGTACAGCCGCGTGAATAACATTGATGATCAGTTTTATAATCACCAAACGCGTGCCCTCACACACTTTTGCTTGTCTTAGGTTTCTAAGCATCGTCATCACCGAACCTACATTCAGCCATAAATTGTGCCGTGGTAAGCCACGCACATTTAAGGACTTAAAAAATTCAGATGAATACTTGGTGACTTCGTCTTTGTTTGTTACACAGTCAATAGATTTGAATAAATACGGAGTGCAAACTATTTGATTCTGATATACCAAGTTGGAGTCATCTACATCTTCGTTCGTAGCCTCCAAAATTGCTCGCTTAATCCACAATTTGTGATTTTTGTGGTTATCAATCATGTTATTGAACACTTTGTTGATAAGCTCACCTTTCCGTGATACGAAATTGCCAAACATCCGAGGAAATGAAATCAATACGCTCGATTCGTCGACAGGTTCACAGCCATTACTGGTAGTGTACTATTGCTTGGAGATTTGTTTCCGCACACGACGTGTTTGTTGACGACTCAATTCGAGCTGGGATTAGCTTAAATTAAATGATTTCAATATTATTTTAATATTTTTTGTATGTTTTTACTGTTGAAATGTTTTTAAAATCTCAGTCATTTAATTGTTTTAAACAAACAAGTAATATATTTTTGACCAACTTGAGAGCTTTTGCAGTGTTAGCAACTCATAAAAAATTACCCGAGATCAAGATTAATTTTTTTCGTGAACTTGTACAGTTTTTTATTGCTTATTCTATTGTCCGGGGCTGAGACGAATCCGAAAAGGGTCATTCCATATCAACTCAACCAATTTTTGGGGGATCCCACGCCCACCATCTCAGATTTTGATCATTTTTTAATTGTTGTTAGTTTCAACTTTAGTTAAGAAAAATCCAAAATATTAAAGAGCCATTACAAGTATTTTCCAAGATATGAGTGTTTGAAGTCAATGAGGCACACACAAAAATTCTGCGCACCAATCAAATTATTCAAAACTACCATATTTGTGCCCCTGTAAAACCTAAACCAACTGAGCTAAGCTAGAAAAAATTTTAGAGGCTACAAGCATGCAGCTATAGTTTTCAATAATGTTATCAAAATGATTTTCACTTTAAAACTTTGTTTTCTATAAATGTTCAAAAATTGCACTTTTGACAAATTTCGACAAAAAAGTGACATTTTCAAACACATGTTAAAATCACATATATCACAGGAAAGCCATAAAAATCTCTGTAAATATGTTAAATACCAACAACTTTAAAATAGACTAAGGTTTTGGACTATTTTGAATTTATTTCTTGATAAATCTTATGAAAATGATCATTCTGCTTATGTTTTTTGTTGAAAAATGCCACTTTTTCAACTTCTAATAACAAAGAAGGGACACCAATTAGGTGACTGAGTTTTTTAATATAACTTGCTCTATCCTCCCTCTTTCAGGAAAATTAAACCTGAAGTTGCTCCCATGATTGATAGTGCTTCTATGGTTTATTTTAGTGATGGTTGTAAAATGGCGGGCTACAGCACTTGTGTTTCAGGGCTTCCCCCAAAAGGTGAGTTGAATTTGAGTATTGAGGTTCCTGTAAACCTATCATTCCAAAAATTGTCCAACTTGGCCAACTCAAAATATCAGACGGAGACTGATATTTTGAGTTGGCCAAGTTTTGCTCTGCAAATTCGACACTTAAAGTGAAAAATGCTGCTCTATAATAATCACTAGTATTTATTCGGTGATTGCCATCGGAGTTTCCTCATCATTCGCAATACTATCTACTCTTAATGTATAAACTCTGTGTCCGTAGCCGCTTTACTCGTGGGGATACATTTGAAAATATACATTTGTACACTAATTGTTAGATTCCCGTTGGCTATAATAAAATTAAATACCAGTATAAGTGTAGCGAAAGTATTAGTTTACACTTATAAAAGTTTGTTTCAGCTAAGCTGGTTGTAGAACGTTACCGTGTTGATTGATAATAATATTTCCCTGGGAAAATATGTTTGAAACATTAGTTTCGAAATTCGCGAAGCCTAACAATGGAGTAATTTAAGAAGGTTTACTGTGTGCATTCCATAGTTTATTTTAACGTATTAACGAATAATGACCAAAAATTTCACCAAGTAATAAGCATTGACTCTTATGGGATTATTGTCAATGTTTTGGTCAAAGTGGGCGTGTCCCTCTTCGTACCCAAGCACTCCCATTCCTGCCACACTTCGCTCTTCGCTTGGAACCATCGGTGGCCCCTCCAACCCCCTTGGATGCGACGACTCGACTTGGTGACACAGTACATTAGTGCTGAGAGTTCATTATTGCATTGTAGAGGGCTTATTCCGCACACCACTTCCGTCTGGCTGGAGATCTCGAGTGTTGGTGCCGAGGGGCGAATATTCGGGCGAGGAGACGTCTTTATAATCATCGCCGCTCCATAATACTCCAACCCCATTTCCATTTGGAAGCCTCTGCAGGGGGGTCGCCTTAATTCCTAATTTCAAAATCCGTTGCCCTTGCCTGCCATCTCGCAGGAAAGAGAAGAGTAATTGGTGGTCGGAAGAGTAGTGGTTGGAAGGGGATGGATCTAATTGGGCCCCCGTGTGTCGGGGCGAGCACATGATTGTGATGACGTCTCGTCCGGCCGTTCAACTGCGCATGCGCTGCCACGTCACTCTGCTAAGGCGAAGTGGCTGCTTTCCTGACCTTGTCTTCCAGTCTGCATCGCGATGCGAAACTGAAACGAAATCGTATTTATCGGAAACTGCTGAAAAGGTGAAGTGGGATTCGGTGCTTTCCCCACGTATCTGCATCAAGAAGTTTTCTCGGGCCGTCCACCGGATCATGGACCGACTTTTCGATCATCGACACACGGATCATTTTCAAGGCGAGACGAATGTTATCCCTGGAAGAAGCTTCAGCGTATTCGAGGTGATTTTTCAGAAGGGATGCCTGAAGCTATTTGCCGTGTATTTGACTTTTCTCGTTTATGTTTCAGCGGAAACAAAAATACGGCACACGAGGGCAGCACTGGTTTGTCACGGTTGTGTGAACGCGCGTTGGTTATTACCTCTAATTGTTGTTATGAATAAGAAGCGAATAGGAGCCACGACGGCATTCAGTGCTGCCACCTATCGCAGCACATTAACGTAGATACGTGAGATATGTAGCCCTAGTTGTTCTAAAATCTTGAGAAGGACGCTATTTTTTAAACTGATCGAGGTGAATTAAAACCGTGGGGAATAGTGCAAAGTTTTTCATTTCAAACCATTCAAAAATACCGCAAAGGAACCCCGTTGACGATACATTTTAAAATAACTGAATTTAACAAATGAGCACACATTTCAACGTTGAGCTGATACCGGCCAAGTACAAAAAATTAAGAATTAAGTCACAATACCATTGCTCAATTTACCTTTTAAAACATTACATGGAATACGGCAAGACCCATGAATGAGGGGATATTTATTTAAATAACTAGTAATTAACTAAAAATTAACTAGCTGATAAGAATTGTAGTTCAATTTGAACTATTCAATACGTTTAGAAACACTTAACAGTATTATTTAGCAGTGAAAACAAAATTGCAGTGGTCATCGCTTCCTTATTTCGGTTCCTCTTGAAAATGTCGTAAGAGCGGTCGAAGTGAATAGAACGAAAGTGAAAGTGAAAAGTCGAAGTGAAATGAATGTGGAATATTACAAAGTTTTTATTTTCTTAGTACTGTTATTTTATCTGTTATTAATTATTGCCATTTCTAAAATTCGTTATAAAATTAAGAATCTTACTGTCTTACTACTACCAGAAGAACCGTTCGGATGGGTTTAAAGATACAGTTCAAGCACTCGGAGTAAAAACATGGCGGGAATAGTGAGGTGGCCGGGGCGGGGTTTGTTTCCACCCCTCTGCGCGAATATTCTGGTCGTCAGTGCTCCATGTGGTCGTGGGGGTGCAAGGGGTGGGGGAGGGTCATTATGGCTTCCACTCGCTTTGTCTCCGAAGTAATAAAGAGCCCTGGGGATGAGGGGGGGGGGGCGGTTGGACAAATCAGGGGATGGGAATGTGCGTTTTCCGCCAATCAAATGGCAGCTAGAGCTGTGCGAGAACCTTTTTTTTTTTGCCTCAACCCGTTGGGCTCTAGACTTTTTCAAACGTTTAAATGGGGGGCCTTCGTTAATTGAAATTAAATGTGAAGTTGAATGGCGTGAAAATCGCTCAGACTCCTATTTCGAGAAACCTCTCGGAGAGCAATCGTGTCATGGCTCCGAGACGGCAATGCAGGACTAAGCACAACCTCATTTCCACGCTTATGTGTCGGACGCGAGAAATGATTGTGTACCAGCGGTATTATTATACCACAAGTTAACAAAGTTTAAATTTCATATGGTGTGGTAGGCCTTATTTTAAACGCCATGTCAATTTCATTTAAAATATTTATGCTCAAGGGAAAGTATTATTATAATTTAAATGGCTGACATTGATGGTTTACGCAAAACAGTTTGATCAAATTAATCCAAATTGATGTAAATATGAAGCTAATAGTATTACATAGCAACTAACCAAGTTAACGACTACATAAAAGTTCTGTCACACTTATTTTTTTTATTTTCTACTTTTAAATCTATTAGTTAAAAATTTTTATTGGATAATTTTGCACTGTAAAGTTCATTCTCGATGCTAAACCTGATTTTTATTCCTTATGTTTCTCACCTTTTCAAATCATAAGCCTTTAAAATGAGAGTGGAACATCAATTCCCGAATCTACGGCAAATACGTGTTTCAGAAAAGACCGATACCCTAAGATTTTTATATTTGTATAAATTAAGAGTTCTAGCGAGAACGAATTATATTATTTAAGACGGTGTTTTAGACTACGTAGACACGATAAAATTGTCTTACTTCAATCCAGCCATGAAAATTTTCCTTCTTGTAAACTCAACCTCTCTGTCTGCAAGTCGATCTTTTCAGTATATTTTGTGTGTGACTTATTATACGTCTGATGCGATTTAATTTTGTGATAGAAATTGAGTAAAAATGCTCCGCGATTGGCAGCAGTAAAGCTCAAAGGCCATGACAAACAAGGGAATAGTTTCGACTGACAAACGTTTCCTTCTCTCTATCCGCTGCCTTCTCCGCTATGCTCGAACGATGAATTATCCGTTCTCACGCTGCGCTACCCTTACACCTGGAGATTGCTTTGGAGTGTTCAGGAGTGACTAATTGGTTGGGTCGTGGTAGTATTCAGACTTCTAGACGAGCGACCGTTAATTGACAGAGATTAAATAATTGAGTGAAGCTACATGAAAATGGATAAATAGCATCCAAATCTTAAAGCAACTCACGGATCCCATTCAAGCAAGAATCCTATTCTGAAAGCAAATCACTGAGACGGGTCTTTAGAGGCTGTTTATATGATGCGATGGTCCAACGCAGTGCATTCAAAGTCACGGACCATGTTAACGTACTAAGTAGGTTTTAGATTGCGGTTCCTTCTTGCATGATACTCAAATTACACTGTTTTGAACTCATTCTTTGTTTTACCACAAGTCACGGAAAAGTCAGTGTAATCAGGGAATAGTCAGGGTAACTTTGAATCTTTGACGTGGAACATCTAAAGTACCTGGTTTTTGAATTTGAAGATCAAATTGTGCGCTGAATCTTAGGCGACGTTACTCATAGCCATCTTAGTACAGAAAATGTTAAAGTTATTGCAATGTAATTGATCACTGCAAGTATAGAAAGTGTATTTGCACGCAGCCATGCGCTCGGGTGCAACGCTATTTTCACCAACGGTAAAATTCGCCATGAAAATGGCATTTGGTTCAGTCGGTATTTGAACCCAGATCTCCTAAGTGGTCGGTCATTTATGCAATGTAGAGATTCGGGTTGAATTCCCGGATTAAGAATGTTTCATGGCGAATGTCACCGTTGGTGTAAATTACGCTATCAGATTAAAAGAAAACTTGATAGAAAATGTATGCATGATTCATATTATTTTAATTTAATATAATATCGCAAGTGTTTTCCAAGAAATTCTTGAATTAAAAAACTTGAGCCGTTGAGCTGACGCGTCCGATTAGTAACGATTGTGAATACTGTTTCACGCGATACATTTATTTCTACAGAATATTTCCTTAACCCACGCACGCGGCAAATTGCATCGCATAGTGTGGAATGAAATGAATGACGAAACGCAAAATAGATCCTAATATTATGTCGTTCACTCAGTCGCATGTTCTTTCCATTTCATTTAATCTTTCAACGCGTGGAAAGAGTATGATGGAGTCATCACGCTTCACCCAATTCGCTGGAAACCGAAGAAAAATGTGTACGGTCCGAAATTGATGGGAATTCTTCTCCATGACGATGCCCTGTTGGGAATCTCGGCCGCTTCCCCGATTAAACCTTCATTTATTGAATCGAAGGAGCCTTTCGCGATGAAAGGTGACTTAGCGAGCTGCCTCCGGCCGACAGCCCGCAGAAGGGACGCCCAGGGTTTTGAGGGAGAATCCGCCCGTGAAACTATTCGGTTTTTGGCGAAAGTATACAAGGGGTGTCGAAAAAAACATGAGAGGGGAAGCAGGCTGGGAAAACTGCCACACACGAAGCGGATTTGGAAGCTAGCTCATTTGCGTCCCAAGAATGTGCTCTTTCACTTATACTCTTTCACTATGTTCGATTGTGTAAAGCATGGCGACCAAAGAATGTGAGACTCGCTAGAGATGAAAGTAAGTAAGACTACTAGAGTAAGTGGAAAAGTTCAACTGTTTTGGCGGCGTATCAGAAGAAAACGTATACAGCAGGAAGGAAATCAGGCAGTGAATTGTGTTCGCCTAGGTGGCGGTCATGGGCTGGATAGAGCTAGTGAAGGTATGAGTTTGTTTCGCATAATTATGAGATCGTTGGGTGGGATGATAAAGATAAGGCAAGTGAAGAGTCTGATCTGAAGTGTAGCATTTGACGTTGCAGAAACGTGGACACTAAGAAAGGAGGACGAAAGGAGACGGGAGGCTTTCGAGATTAGATTAGATTTCGAGATTCACTGTTAGGGAATAGAATGTAAGGTAAACGTGGAAGACGAAGGAAGAGAATAGGATATTTAGATAGAATTAATGGGAGAAGGCCTTTCAATGTGAATTGAAGAGGGGAGTGCTTGAAGGGAGAAGATACTAACAGGATGCTTGGTCCATGCAAAGAAACCTTAGTAAGTAGAATACCCGAGTATTAATTATCGATTTCGGAAAGAGTTTGGATGATGAAGAGAGCCGTAAATTTACGTCTTTAATACTTCGTGTCGCTTACTTATTGAGCTAATACTTGCGAAAAATAGACGTCCTTAATCGTTTGTGAGATATTATTTTATTTCCTAAAGGGTTTTTTAAGCCCTTCATGAAATATAATGACGTCAAAAACTCACGAAAAGTGGGTGGTGGCAACTTTCACCTTTTCGTATTCTAAACTGAAAAGGGAGTGACTGAATGAGGATGACTTTCTGTCATCGTTAACTATTTTTTCCTTTATGCTCCATTTTCGATTTCCGAGCCAGTAAGCGCCCAACCTGCTATCGGCTTCACAGTATCCTGAAAGCGATGCAGCGCGCGAATCACATGTGTCCGAAGGGAAACATATATTGAGGGGGTTATGACCTAACTGTTTATATACCTCTTTATTCTGTAGTAGTGAGCTAATTGGCATTCGACAATCTACATTAGTGAAACGGCAGTTCACTATTCGTACATTTAAATTATCGTCTAAAGACGTTTCCGAAAGTTCCAAATATGTTATCTTATATACGCATAAGAGGTGCAAGTTTCGGTTCGATTCACTTGATGACAGTGATTCGATTCTTCAAATTGCTCGCAATGAATGAAATCATAGAAGTACACGAGTTTTTGGATTGACCAATTCCAGGACTCCATATGTTATGCGTAGTGGATCATAGTGATTATTGATTGCGTCATGGTTTAACATTCAAGGATATCAGAATATTTTATTTCAATTAAAGTCGAAAATATACCGAACAATGTCAAAATCAGTTTATGACAATTAAATTTGTTTCCTTGGAGCAACAAAACTGCATTTCCACATCTAAACTTCCTTTTAAAGATGGTAAATAAAGAGAAACAATGAGAGCAATGTCCAGTAACAACTGTCAAGAATCAGTAGCAAAATCCAAGAATGCTTCTAGCATAATCCGAATATGCTTCCATTTGAATTCCCTGCATATGAATTGGATTTGGATTAGTTTAAAGTATACTGGGACTAGCCGCGGTGATAACTTTTACGGGAGTCACCCGCAATGCACAATCGTGTGAAAGATCCACAGAGAAAAAAATCATTCGCCTTGACCGGGATTCGAACCCGGATCCCCCGATTTCCGGTCGAGTGCTTTTGCCAGTTAAGCTACCGAGGCGTCATTCCTCCCTGTTGATATTTTCGGACACTACCGGACAAGGTGTTGCTGGACTGCTGAGCATATGATGCCACAAGCAGTCCAAATCGTGCGCACAGCGCCACAGCCGGAGAGTAGGCCCGGAAATAGGACACAAAGAGGTGTTCGCTCTAGACTAGTTTAAAAGCACCGCGGCTAGTCCCGGTATACTTTAAACTAGTCTAGAGCGAACACCTCTTTGTGTCCTATGTCCGGGCCTGCTCTCCGGCAGTAGCGCTGTGCGCACGATTTGGACTGCTTGTGGCATCATATGCTCAGCAGTCCAGCAACACCTTGTCCGGTAGTGTCCGAAAATATCCACAGGGACGAATGACGCCTCGGTAGCTTAACTGGCTAAAGCACTTGACCGGAAATCGGTTCGAATCCCGGTCAAGGCGAATGATTTTTTTCTCTGTGGATCTTTCGCTGGATTTGGATTGTTCGTTCACTCTGAGCAGTTTTAACTGTCTTAACCAGAGAATCACGATTCAAATCATTCAGATCCTTCCAATGAATCATTCGTTTTGTAATATTCATTCGTTAACACCTTGCGCGCATGATCTTCTTTACGTCTTCAGTGGCAGTAGTTTATAGCCTATCATATGTACGCTTGTAGTTGAGCCATGAAGGTGCTATCATCCTCCAGGTGTTTTATGAGAAGGCTTTCGAATAATAAAATGAAATAGATGTCCTTTTAGTTACTCGTCAGATCGCACCTCAAATACTTGGTAAGCGTGTGGGAATCAGCGCAGGAAGATGTAATCCGGGAACTAAATAAAATACCAGGAAAAGCTACGCGATTCCTCAAAAACTACCACGAGCGTTAAGGGAGCGTTTAGCAGCTTTTACAAGAATTAGTCTACAGGCTAAAAATCTTGATACTCTATCTCTACCGTGAAAGGAAAATATAAACATTTCAAAGATTATTTTTTTTAAACCGTCTAGTTCACTTTAACTAAATCATTGCTTTTTTATGGTATGCTTTGAAATTGTATCATAGTTTGTGCAGGGAGTGAGTGAGTGGTAATTATATCTCGCATCTTCGAAGCGTCTTGAATTCCAATCAGAAGAGTATTGTTTCGACGAGGCCACGCCCCCTCGCGTGCGATGTCCATTTCAATCTGCCGAGAGGGCAGCAGCACTTCCCCTTCTCCGAATGCGCCATCTCCTCTTCCTTCTTTTTATCTCTCGGGTGATTTATTCATGGAGGCGAAAGGGGTTCGCGTGGCGATAGGCTGAGGAAGTTCCTAACCCTTTCCCTTGGACGCTATTTATGCCTGGACGACTCCAAGAAGCCACCGCCGCGGCTCTTATCCATATCGAGTACGAGTTCATCGGATATACGACTTCCCTCCTTCCAGGGGAATCACACGCCGCAACGACGTTGCATTGAGATCTGGCTGGCGTGGTGGCTGGAGTGTCGACCTCCCACCCAGTGAATCCGGGTTCAAATCCCGGCGCTGAACGAGATTTTACCGAGATTGTTCGATCCATGATTAAGTTTTGTGTGAAGGAGACCTCGAGCGAAACTCTCCGTCCGTCGAATGGGACGTCAAGCAGTGGTCCCCTTGGTGCCTTTCGTTCTATCCGCCCTTTCTCCCTCATGGATGGCGCTCTCAAATGGTCTCAGCCGCCTCTTGCCTCATCGAATCTTTATCCAACCCAAGTTTACGTGGATGTCTTGTGGAGACAGGTGAAATAGCGAAGCCTGTTTTACGCGTCGCATGAGTCTGCTGCAGCAGTAGCCGAAAATGATATATCGCTGTAATTATGAGCCTAAAGTGCCATGACGCTTTCTGATGGCATAAGAGGAATATAAGGAGGATGGCATAAGAGGACGACTTGGCAGAATAAGTATTCGATTTAGCCTTTTCACCTCTACGGTTATAAAATACTCGGAGAACTATATAAATTAATTGATGCAATAAGGGTTGAATGTTTCATTTCTTAGTAAGTGGGGAGAAGCGGCTTTTTTGCCATGACCGCGTCGTAACTGTTATGATTTTTTGCGCAATCAGTAGCGGCTCAGTCGTCGTGAAGTAGGCCAGCCTGCGATTTTTCACCGGATCGTCCACCCCATCCTGTGATTACATATTGTAGTCCGTATTAAGTTGACCTGGGCATTATCTCAACGCTGATGCTGGGAGGCTGTATTTGAGGAAATAGAATTTTTCTGAATACCTATGGATATCATTTCGACTTTAAGTTATCAGGTGTAGCTTTTATTTAGACTTTTCATCACTACATGTGCATAAATATCAAAAAATGAGGATAAGTACGCAGTATAAAATTGCCTCTCTATCATTGTGTTAACACCAAGAACGTTATGACTATACGCCGTATATATTGTAATCTTTCAGAGTGTGGTGTTATGGAAGAATGTTGGATGATGAAATGAATGGATCGCGCGAATAACGCGGAAGCTCAAAGAAGAGTGGGAGAGAAGTGTTTTGATAAACTCGGGTAGAATGCTGAGGGAAGATGTAATAGGCGACATCGTGATACACGGTGGATGGAATGATGAAAGTCATCGTAGGAGGAGAGACGGGCGGAGAGAAGTTGGCTTCGGAAGAGATGGAATATGGAGGATGTGATGAAGGACGTTAAGCAAAAGAAATGTGTAATTATAGATTGGCTGATTGGAGAAATGAGCGATTGAGAGATTGAGCTATGACTGATGACTGTTGATTGTGTTGATGGGGTTACTTGTGTATTTCATCGTATAATATTCTCTTTATTTAATTCTGTAGCAATTCGTGGCGATCGAATGGGTTTTATCTACTTAGTGCTACGAGGAGTAAAGGTAAATCAGCAGTAATTTGGTTTTATAAAAAAATAAAATCCGGTAGTTCAATTTCGCTGGCTGTCGTGGAGAGAATCCGGTGGGAAATTTCCGAAGGATCGGAGTGGACCTCCTGAAATTCATTCGCGAAAGGTCTACTGAGGTCTGAATGGATTTCGGATTTGTGTGAGTTGGTAGAACGAGAGATTGACGTCCCCCGAATCGATGGCATCTATTTGAAATGTTTAATGAATTTTTAAATTTATTGTAATATTGTTTCTTGGCGAATTGAAGCCTTGGTGTAAATAACTTCAATTGTGCACTATTGACAATACCTGGAGGAATTCCGTAAAGGTTTCTCATAACACTCCATGAAAATGGTTTTCTGTTCGGAATCACGCCCACCAGTGCAAATATGCTCAGTGAGGGTGAAATTCGCCATGGAATAATATTTTGGCTTTGCTGGGAATCGAATCCGGGTCTCCTAATTTCCTGTCAGGCATGCTAACCACTTGCCGTTTACGGTTTGAAAGCCATCAGTGAAATTGTTGGCTTGGTGGTGTTACTGGCTAGCACACAGTATCAGAATTCGCCCCCCCCTGCCCCTCGCCATAGATCCGCCACTGGCTCATATTATGAAAGACAAATGAAAAATTTCTGATACATAAAATGGGTTTTATTAGGTTTTGAAAAAAGGAAGTTATGTTGCTGAACCACCGTAACAACGCATCACCCAAAGTTTTCGCGCAAATTATATACTTCGATGATACATTGGTAAATAGTATCTACATGGCAAACGAATCATGCTGATGTAAAATATAACTTAAAGCTATCAGCATATGAACAAATGCGTTCAGCGAAAAGATACTGGGTATGTGAAATAAAACATTCATTAACATGGTCAATACTAATGGATTTTGGAGGTAACCCGCGCCAAGACTTTAAGCATGGCCAACGTTTCTTCTCCTATGCCGGTGACTTCATCAGGGCGAATGACCGTGTAGCTTTTACTGAGCACCAATGTATAGGTGGTGATTGCTTTCAGAGAATTTTCTGGACGTCTCTCTTTCTAGAAATTAGTGGAATCCATGTCTCACAAATCTTCTGTCCATTATCCCCATTGAAGTTTTTTTCTATGATTTTTTAAATTTCCAAGGCCTCCCCGAAGATTTTCGTCTTGGAATTTTTTTCTCTGAGAATTTTGGGGATTTCCCGCTGCGAGTAAGTATTTCTCCTGGTGGAATGCTCTCTTGACCTGGCCTATTCTGCTGTTAATTTCTTTCTTGCTTCCTCCATCGCAAATTGCACTGCTTCTCAAAAAAGAATGCATTCATATCTTCCAGTTTGTTCGAATTTTTTATGTTCGACTTGACTTCTTTCCCTCTATTGTTTTTTTTTTCAATATCATAGTTTTCTTGGTATAGTTGGTCTTATAACATTGGTGTTTGTGAAGAGCGGTAATGTTAGAGATGTTAATTAATAAACGATATCGAATATGTTTGACCTCTCAAGTTTTGTCTTATGTATGTGTGTTTCTTTTGTCTTTAATTTATCTTACTCGCACTAATACTTTAATATTTCCCAATGCGATCACTGGCACTTACCCGTTGTCTGCATATCACTGAAGGATTTATTGATTGCCGTGAACGGAACGCGGACCAGGTGTCGAAGGCATTGACGAATCGTGATTCCTTCCTCCCCAATTCCTCTGTTTGATAGATTCATCGATCGATCGATCGAAGTATTAAGTATTCGCTGATTGACGTGATATCGGCCGTCTGTGAAAATGTGTCCAAAAAGTTACAAATTATCTTCTCGGGTAAGTCTTCAAATGTAGACTGTCTCTCTAATTAGCCGTGGTTAATACGCAGATATTATTGCGGTGACTTTGGTCTCGTCCAGGAGGATCTGTTGTCATGGTGCAGATATGAAATAAGTGGGTTGCAAGCCGAGGGGGACGAGTGATTTCTCTTTTCTATGCAGTGTTAGGCACAGAAATTGGGTCAAGGAAACAGAGGAGATGAGTTAGACATTTGATTAGCGCATTTGATTTTTCACTCGATGTCAGTACAGAACAGAGACTCACTCGTATTCCTTGTCAACCAATTTGTGTGTATTTCTTCTTACATTTAAATTCATCTGACTCTGTTGAGGAGAAAAAATCACTTGTCCCCTTTGGCTTCTCTCGCCCTCAAATGGTGTGCGATATATCTGGAGCATGTCTTCGAGCTCCCTCAGCCTGTTGTCAATCTCTCCTTTGTTCTCTCCATTTTGAATGGACCCACGCTTTCTCGGGATCTTCCGTTGGGAACGGAGGAATGATAGCATCCACGGTGGATGGGAGTATGCGGATGACTCACCTGGTCTCAATTTTGGCTTTACAAAATCGGATAAATCTCCTTCGCGTCCTGACGCTGTTCGCAGATAGAGGAGTGAAACGTTGAGCATTAGAAGTTTATTCCACGCGGCAGAAAACTTGAAAACGGATTAGAGTAATGCATCCGTTGGTCGACTGCAGATTCCTCCAATGTACAGTATCTTTAACTGTTCTCTCGGAGCGAAAGTATTTGAATTTCCTTCATAGGAAATCAGTTTAGAGGAGAGATAGTTTCAGAATGGGAATGGATTCTCTCGTTGGCCGGTGGTGGCGTCAAAAAATGTGTTGCGATGCTTTTTCCCCCCATAGCACACACCTCATGGACAGGAGAAGATCGCAAGGCGCCTTTCGCTGGAATTCGAACGAGTCGACTTTTGCTGCCCCTCTCTCAACTCCTATCTGTTTTTCCTCGCTTTCGCCTGATTGGTGCATTCAAACTTTAACGGCGCGCGGGGCTGCTCCGGCCAATTCTTCACCTATGGATGAGCTAAAGGGGGGGGGGGGAGGAAGGCGAATGTGCTCTCCCATCGGGTGGGCGTTGGTGCGATCCTTCGTAAAGAGCGCTGCGCACCCCCGTTATTCCCGCAATGGAGTGAGTGATCCTGGAATGAGAGCGCCTCGAGCAAGAGTGACTTCTTGCAATTGGAATTGGATTCCCTCCCCCTGTAGCGATACCTTCCCGGACGTGAAAAGCTCAAACGGCCACTCGTTCAATATCAGTCGGCCGTTATAGTAGATTGTCGGCCAACGGGCATTGCCATTGGTTTGCGGAAGTCGATACTCGCGTCGCTGACGGGCAATTCGATCCAAATTTAACGGGGAAATTGGCGATGATCACGGCCCTCCACCGAAATTTGTGTCACAATAATATAATGTAACGGATTCACAACTTAACAATGCTTTTTCTCGCGAATGCATGTACTCCATTGCAAGCGTTGGGAATAAATGAGTCCGTCAGTAGTCACCGCTGCGCTGCTAACATTTCTCAAATCGGATTAAAATACGCAAAAGTCAAGCGTTCATGTGTCGGACCGGAGTCCCCTTGACCAAGTCCTTTTGGTAAAAAGAAACGTAAAAAAGTAAACAACGGGGTGCGGCGAGAAGCCATCTTGGACGCGGACCAAACGAGATCGCAATTCGCTTCAATTCCTTTGTAGATGACGCGGGAAATGTGGGTCTGTTTCCAATGCCTCTCTCTCTCTCCGTTGCCATCAACAATATTCCATCCTGCGAAATATTCCGCCACGGCGGCGGTGGCTCTCAGATCTTCTTTTCAACCTTCGCCGCCTTAAATAATTTAGGGGCACCGAAGGAATGGGCGCCCCCGTATGGCAAGATTAAGGCCCGGAAATGGAGGAAGCCGAGCAGACCTTGGGGGAAAAAAACGCGTTGGAATTGAAAAAGTGAATGATATAACCATTCGTGTCTCATCCCTAATAGTTTTGGTCCGCAGTCTCGGAGATGTATAATACAGGCCGGAACACAATCTCATTCCCCACTTTCATTTGAACGACGGCGTACGCCGAGCGCGGAAAATGCGCGTATCCCAATGGTGGATTTTCTTATTGCAGACCTTAATAAAGTCCAATTTTCATGTATTGTCGCACGCCACAATTTATGTAAGAATTCATTTTTATTTAAAGTATATGTTCGATAGGGAAAGAATTAGTATTTAATACGGAATGTACTCTATTAATACTATTGACGGGATTACCGTGAACGACGAGCTGTTATAATATATAATCATACAAAGCGCTTCATGAGCCAATAATAGTGATTGCTTGCAAACTGTGATTAATTTTACGTAGAAATTTACGATAATAACCAAATATTATTAGCCCAAATAATATCGGAAATTTTCTTTTCAATTCCAAAAGGATTTGCGCAAAAAGAGGCTTGTTAATTCGAACAGATGACAATCGGAATTCGGATGTCCCGGCTTGTTCATCTCGGAGTGTACGGATTTATCCTGAGATCGGATATTAATTAAATAACGTCTTTCAATTAGTGAAAGGCCTCCTGTAAAAATATGGCATTGTCATTGGAGAGGATGGGGACATTTCTAATTGAAGCTTTGTTTGGAACGAGCGAAGAGTTTGTGGATTTGAGGCATTGTCACTTAGTTAATTTGCCTATTAGCCACTTGGTTAATTGGCCATATGCACTTGAATTAGCAGAAACGCTGTTTTGTTGGGTTGCTGCAGTGAGGAGGAGGACCGGCTGGAAATCCAATGGGCAAGTGGGCACTAGATGAAGTCAATGCGGAGAGAGAAATTATGGAAGTAAGATATCAATGTTACATGTGTACATTTCAAGTAGGACAACCCACGTTAACTTTGTTTGTACAAATTCTAAGGTCAGAGTGTGTTCGCATTGGATGTGCTGGAGGCGAAGGTGTTTTGAGCGATAGGAAGACCGGGGTTGCATTTGATGGGGTCTCGCTAGGACTGATGGAGGACTGTTCACTGCAGAAAAGAGCACCTAATATTGATAGTAACGAGGCAGAACCTTAGGTTGAAGAAGAAGAAGAATGATTGTGATCTCTGCATCTCTCTTCCAGCTGTTAGCTAATTTCATCTATATATTGCGATGACTACATGTTGATGTCATATGACTGTACGCTTGATTTAGGCGAGGGGAAATTTTCGGAATTCAGGGTATTTTTGATGGGTAATCAGGGAAATGGCATGGGATCTCGTTCTCCGCGTCAGGGAAATGAACATCATGAAGGGCGAATCAAAAAACCACGCTGTGGGCTGGCCGAAGAGAACTGTATCTTTGACCATAAAGATGCGGTTAGTTCGCCTTTGAAAATTGGTACATAAATCCATGGACAGCATTTTAACCGTTGTTTTAGGAAATTGAGGTATTTGCAGCGTACCATTGTGTGGCATTGTGTAGATTGTTGGAGAAGAACGCTCAGCTTTGCCATGTGATGGAAAATTCCATTCTACTGCGAGGTAATCAGAGTAACCTGCAGGAACAGTGATGCTTGCGTATTTGCAGGGAAAACTTGAGTCTTAGGTGAAGTGGCCGAGCCGTGCGAGCATTTTATGTTGCGATCAGAAGAATAGTGTGAAGAAGTGAATATTTCAGTGAGGGAACATGAAACCTAGGACGAGAATAGAAAGTGGTGAAAGAAAATTGCCGATATGTATGTCATTGCCGTGGAAATACATTTCGAATCGTTAATCGTGAAATCATTGTCGTATTCAGTATTAATGATCCACATCTACCTGAAATTCCATAATATTCATTGTAGATCCGAATAACTTTTTGAATCTCCGGATCAAGGATTCCAGCGCTTTGCTCTCATTCTCGGTCATGATCCGAAAATAATCTCGCTATAGTGTGGAAACAATGATCAGAGGATTGGAACGAGGCCTGTGATTGGTGCGTCTGAGAGTGAAGTCGCTCTTTTTTGCGGATGCGGTGTGAGGAGGTGTTCCTCTCTTCCTTGAGGTCATTCAAACGTTGTTTGGCGTTGGCTTTCCCTCGTGTCGGCAGTGACCTAAATGCGAGCGACACTTTGAGGATGTCCTTTCTTTCAAAGGGTGCCTCGTCTTGTTGGTGTGGAGGGCGCGATGCGTCACTACTGCTGCAGCAAGCACACTCTTTCACCTCTTTCATCGAACGTGCTAACACACCCCTCGCCCCTTTTCTCTCTATTCCTTCATCCGCACCCCCTCGTACGTACACTGAATTCCGGTCATTTGGACCACCAGATAAATAGGAGCTGCCTGTTATTCAACTGAGATCAGGAACTACACAGAAAAATTCACGATTACAGGGTGTGAATTTTATGTTATGAGAATAAATTAATTTGAAGGCTCAATGGTGTCAGGCTCAACTTTGTGGAAGTTGAAGTTCACAAATGAAAAAACGACTTCGTTTTCTTCCACTAATTTATTTTGACGGTACGACATGTTTCGACCTTGAGCGGTCATTTACGTGTACAAAATTTTGTCAAAAGTCGGGTAAATTTATACCAGGAAGGGACTTGAGAAGGTTGGAGGGGGAAGTGGGTGTTAGGAGGGGGGGGGGGGGGGAAGGGGTGGCGGTTATGGTGAGGGATGGGAAAAACCACTGCGAGGACAGTGCAAGGGTCATTAGTAAAGGATTAGGGTGGATGTGGGTTATCAGTAGGTGTGGGGTTGAGTGGGAGGTTAGGGTTTTTACGTCCTTCAGTGTAGTTTAGGGATACTTTTAGGAGGGGGGGGGGGGAAACCTTTCAAATAGGATATCGTTGAGTAAGGGACATTTTCCCATATTCTTCCTTATTTCAAGCTCTTCTTTCTTGTCCATCTTTTTTCCTTTGTTCTCGAAGTGAAGAATCTCCGGTATGAAGTCGCTTACATGTTCTTCTTCCCAAAGATGTTTTGCGAAGTGGGACTGTGAAATATTGCAGTACCGGTAACATCTTTCATGTTCTTTAATTCTGCTCTCGAATGCGCGTCCGGTTTGTCCCACATAAGCCGCTTCACAGTCGTTGCACTTTAATTTGTAGATACCACTTCTTTCGAGAGGTTGTACTTTGTCCTTTGTGTTCACTAAGAATTTTTTAAGGTTATCACTGTTATAAAAAGCCACTCTTTATTTATCTTTCGGAAAGAGGTTTCCTATTTTTTTCCGAAATCAAGCCATAATAAGGTAATTTACACCATCGCAATTTTTCACTGTTCACTTTCCCTGGATTGAAGAGTAACTGTTGAGGTTTGAACGTAGGTTTTCGCAGCGAGATGCATCCTTGCTATCGGCTTCCGGGTGCAACTGCGTGTTGCGCTTTGTCGTGCAAGCGACCGTTGCAGGACGCATCATCAGGCGATGAATGAAATAACGGTTATTTCATTCATCGACTGATGATGCGTCCTGCAACGGTCGCTTGCACGACAAAGCGCAACACGCAGCTGCTCCCGGAAGCCGTTAGCAACGAGTAACTGTTGAGCTTTGACGGAGCGTTTCTTGAGGAGCATCTTTTCAATTGAGTTCACATTGTACCCGTTTGAGATGGCTATACCCGCCACCCATTACCCCCCCCCCCTCCTAACACCCACTTCCCCCTCCAACCTTCTGAAGTCCCTTCCTGGTATAAATTTACCCGACTTTTGGCAAAATTTTGTACTCGTAAATGACCGCTCAAGGTCGAAACATGTCGTACCGTCAAAATAAATTAGTGGAAGAAAACGAAGTCGTTTTTTCATTTGTGTAATTTAAAGGCATTTATTATAGATATCGCTACAAAATGGTAGTAGTCTCCAAAGCGTCCACCTTCAGCATCAGTGCACTTCCGAAGGCGAGTTTTCCACGCATCGTAAGCTCTCTGGAAGTGAACAATCGAAACATCTTTCAAAGCATGAGTGCAATTCGCATTAAAAGCATTCAGGGTCTCGTGTTAGCATCCTATGAGGACGATTCTCACTTTTAGGAATAGAAAAAAGCCTGCAGGAGCAAGATCACGGCTGTCGGGAGGCTGAGGAATCGTTAAGATGCCACCTTTTGGCTGGTGCTCGGTAACCACGAACTCTGGATGCTGTCCAAGTGGCTGCTCTGAAGCATGCTCTCAAGGATGTTTCGGATCATCACTTCAAGGGAGCGTGGAAAACTCGCCTTCAGAAGTGTGTCGATGCCGAAGGAGCATTCTTCGGAGACTGCTACAATTTCGTAACGACATCTATAATTATTTCTTGTAAATGAATTTATTCCGATTACATTAAATGCACACGCTGTAATATCGTGTTTCTTTTGTGAAGTTGTTGATCTGAATTAGGGCCCCTGTGGTGCAACTAATTACGCGTGTGACTTCGGATCAACATCTTAAATAATATTCTCTCTTCGTTGTTATTCATTACGATACTTTAAATAAAATAAAAAATATGCGATAATGGATTTCCATCACTCCAGTGTCAATTGTAAAACCTTAGCACACCACGTTTTTGATTTTGAACTAATTGTCTTTTCTGTATAGAATTTAAGAATGGGACGTTGGGCCAATGGGCTGGGTGGCTAATTTTCTTCATCTTAGCTTGAATAACAAATTGGGGTTTTAAATTCATTTTTTATTTATTCATCTCATCGTCCGGTTATTAAGATTTGTGTTTGGTTTCGTTAGTGTTTTCGTCCTCTCTCCCATACCTATGTCCTCGCTCTAGACCAGTGGTGCAGAGTGAGTCGTCCATTGCAATATGTGCATTTACAGTTAGTGGCTCTTACCGAGATTTGGCTGTATCTAGAGATGGCCTTGTATATGCCTCCTATAATTGGCAAGTGGAACCAGGGGGCAGCCATATTGTTCTACCAAGTGAAAATGAAAAGGATCTAATGAAACAATAAGTTCACGAAGACTCAATATTTACTCCAATGACAGTACTATACTCTGTTTGCAACCCGTGGTCCCGCAAAGGAAGTTAGCTAGATGAGTGACTTAAAAGTATGCATTTTTAATTGAGTGTCAAAGATAATAATTATCTATTACTTAAATGGAATGTATACCTAATTGTAACGTGCGTACCTTATGATTGCTTTGGTAGCCTCGGATATAATAGAAATTGATCATTTATTTCACATACGCACGGGACTCGCAGCAAACGAGGTGAATCATTATGACGGCAGCCGCATTGGTGAACAGGCATCTGGCCTCTCCTGCTACTATGGCGCCGTAACCAGAAACCTCTATCGTTTCATCGGTGCTAATTAGTGGTTCCTTCCGACGCCATCGCATGCTTCCACTTACATGATTGCATTACTCGTATGACTGCAGTGCAGTGGTGCTGAGCGGAGTGAGTCGTCCGTCGGAATGTATTCGTTCATTTTCCACTGCTGGGCGAGCAACTCCCCCCAAGACGATGCATGGGAAGGAAGGGGGGGGGAGGTGGGGGGGGGGGGGGGTCGCGGCCAACAATGCCGATCACGGATGCAACGTTGCCAAATCTCCTCGTTTTTCATCTGATAATTAGTGAAATTTCCTTTTCCTCTCTCGTGTCTGCAGTAAAAAGTTCTATCGCCATAAAAAGCCGACCCGACGTTAACTTCGATAATTGGCCCGTGTGACACTGCCTGTCTGGCTCCGTTCTCCTGCATGCACTATCTCTCCCTCCCAAACTCCTCCTCTTCTCTTCTTCCTTGTTTTTCTCTCTAAACTCGCAGTTTCTTTTGATTCGAATGAAAATGTGAGGAAAATATTGAATTAAAACCATTGGTATGGTATGGTATCGAAAAACGAAAAAATAAACGGTTTCTTTATTTGTCAAACTCTATTTAAAGCAATCGACAATAATAAATAATGATGGTTAACACGCCCATCATGTTTTTTATTCATTGCTAATATTTCTTAATATTGGATTAAAGGTAAAAATTATCTATTATGCTGATGGAATGTATATTTGTCGCGTAATTATGTTTTAATTGCTTAGGCAGCCACAGAGTAGTCAATTTTTCTGATAATTGATCAAACTCGCACGCTTTGGTGAAACAGAAAAAACGCGGTCGATCCATATGGCGTTCATCAGTGCGACCAACGCTATAGTCGCTATAGTGACCTCATTGTGAGCTGTAACATCACAGCTCCCGTTGGCGGTGAGCGTTGAGGCCAAAATACGGCTTTGTTGTTGAGGCAAAATTCGCTTTTTCTGGCGCCGTGCCGCCATGTTGTTAGTCTTAAAACATGTGTAATTGTGACAGTGATGGCTTTATTTTGTTGCACTCAAAGGTTTTTAGTATCGATTGAAGTTTTGGCTGTTTGTCTCCCCAGAATGCTTACCTTTAGGATAGTTACCAGGATCTCTACACCCAATGCACCGCGTTTTAGAAGGGCAACCAATATCACTGGCTATTATAAATTCTTCCAATCCGACACAATACAACGCCAGCTTGAACGCCTGCCTACTGCTTGGCGACCACGGTGAACTTATTTAGAACTTGGCGTAATGCGCACCGAACGCTTTCATCTCCCTCTCTGCATTCACTTCCTGTCTGTACCAGTGCGCACCCAAGGCTAAGGGGGCTATTGCCCCCCCGCTTCTACACCAGATAGAACGGCAATATTTGTTCGGATCCCCATACTTAGCCCCCCTTGTCTCAATCCTGGATTCGCTACTGGTCCGCCATATTGTTCTTCGTCGGGTGAGGCATAAGTACGCAGGGTCTTACGCTAGCTATGGCAACGAAATTTTAATATTTTGTTGATGAAGTCTTCATGGGAAATCAGCCGGGTCAGTATGGCCATTGCTGCTAAGGGCTTTCAATAGCTTTCTCTGCCATCGTCCTCAGGGCGAAGAAGACAGAGGCCATCGAAACGTTGGCAGCAATGTCCACCCTGACCCGGCTGATTTCCCGTGAAGATTTCATCAACAAGATTCGCCTGGAAAGCACCAAATCCTTTTCAATGTTTTCTCTAACGACAGTATGGCAATCCCTTTTCAAGACTTTTCCACGCGAGGGAAGTTAATTGGCTGCTAAACCTAAAATATATATACGTGTAATAGGCATAGTGATCCATTAAGCTGTTGAAGTGTGAAATTTTAACGTCTCTTTTGAATGCTTCGGCAAACAGCTAAACGGCAGCTACAGCAAAACTTACGATTTATTTTACTCCCTCTATGACGGGAAAGGCAACAAACGTGGTATATCACCATGGCTGTGGCGGGTTCGCGCGGAGGCCCCATTAACCACAACCCCGGAAAGGCAGCGGGCGCCGATGACGCGGAGCTGCGAGAGCGATATGTATAGAAGGCCGTGTCTTGCGGCATATTGAGGGTTATTGCTGTAAAACCACCCAGCTGTAAAGTCGCTTGTTGGCTATAGAATAAAGAGGCCAAAACCCGGAACGGAGCATATAGTTATTTTTACGGCAACAACACATGGTGTCAGGTGTGTGTTACTATGTCGAATAAGCAAGTCGAAGGAATAGGAGGTCCTGCCTGGTCCATACCCCAGCAATTTTCCTTCGTGGCGGAAGATTGGCCAAGATGGAGTCGACGGTTCGAGAGGTACAGACGGGCGTCTGGACTCGCCAAAAAGCCGGAAGACAAGAGCAAGTCGACGCATTGATTTATGCAATGGGTGACGACACGGACGATATACTATCATCCTTCAACCTATCGGCGGTAGAAGAAAAGAAGTATAGTATCGTGTTTGGAAAGTTTGAAGAGCATTTTGTCCCGAAGGTAAATATAATTTACGAACGTGCCCGTTTCAACAAGCGACTGCAAGGAGAGACCGAAACTGTGGAAGAATTCGTTCGGAATCTGCATATTCTCGCTAAAAATTGTAAATTTGGCACCCTGCGGGAAGAATTGGTGAGGGACCGTCTGGTAGTCGGTTCACGGAACGCCAAGTTGTCGGAAGCCCTACAATTGGATCCGGATCTTACGCTGGAGAGAGCCGTTACAAAGGCGAGGCAGGCAGAAGACGTACACAGGCAACAGACGCTGATAAGGAGTGACTCGGGGGAAGATAAAACCGTCCACTCGCAAGCACGAGCATCTGAGGTGGACGCGGTGCGGAAGAAGGCTCCACGGCACCAGAAGGCATCGACGTCAACAGCCGACCAAATGAAGGTGAGTGGTCGCAAATGTCCACGGTGCGGGAAAACGCCGCAGCACGCTTTCGCACGATGTCCGGTGCGTCAGTCTGCGTGTGCCCTTTGTAAAAAGAAAGGACATTGGGCAGCGGTTTGCAGAACGAAGGTGGTTGCTGAAATTGACAAGCGGCTACCGGGTGAAAACGACCATTTGTTTCTGGGAAGCATTTCGGCGGAAGAAGAACCATGGAGATTCTCAATCGTCATCGGTAACCAAAAAATCCTCTTCAAAGTCGACACTGGCGCGGATGTCACTGTCATCGGTGCCAAATTATTTAAAACGCTGAAAGGAATACAACTCGAAAGCACCACATCATTCCTCCGCGGCCTAAATCGAAGCAGATTGCAGCCCAAAGGAAATTCCGGTCACTTCTACGTTGGAAGGATCGCGTGTACGAGGACGAGATTTTCGTGGTGAATGGAGTTGAAGATGTGCTCTTGGGACCACCAGCTATACCATCCCTGGGAATTTTTAATTGGCTGCGATAAATAACAGCTGGTCATCCGGAAGAAAACTACCAGGAACTTTTTCGTGGGCTGGGGAGAATGCCGAAACCTTACGTCATTCGCATCAAGGATGAAGCCGTGCCCTATGCGGTATCTACGCCGAGAAGAGTGCCCTTGCTATTGAAAGATAAGGTTGAGAAAGAAATTAAGAATGGTGGGGGAAGGAATAATAACGGTGGTAGAAGAGCCGACGGAGTGGTGCGCGCCCATGGTAGTAGTGCCGAAAGCAGACGGAGGAGTTCGAATATGTGTAGATTTCACGAAATTAAATAAATGCATTCGGAAAGAACAGCACGAACTGCCAACCGTGGATGAATGTCTAACGCTGATAACAATGGCAACCGCATCGGTAAACTATGTTCTGTTGGCTTCAATGTTCCTCTCCAGAATTCTCTCTGGCCCGGACTATTTCAATCGAGCGTTCTGCCACCCATTCTCCGATTACAGGGGCGCTGGTTGTGCTGCAGCCTACGCCGACCCCTTGCATTTCCACAGCGTCCTTTGATTAATAGCCCGGTGGTCTGTTGGCGCAATGTAATGCCGCCTTTTGTCGACGTGATGCCACTCCATGGGTGCATTCATCACTCATTTCTCCTTCATTCCACGCGACCATTCATTTTTATCCCGGAGATCCTCGTGGTGTGGTAGGTTCCATTCTTGTCGTGGATGGTGCTTTGTGAATTTGAAGGGGAAAATGTTGAAATGCTAGAAATTACCGAATTCTGAGGCAGTTTCAATCTTTTCGATAATCGCGTTGGCTATCGCCAGAAAGAACCAAAATCAGGCCCCAGTTTTGAAGAGGAAAATTCGAAAATTGTATTGGAAGAATGGAGAATTTTGAGGTGAAAAAATTTCATGAAGGATCCATATGGTTCATCATCCAAGTCGCGATCTCGAAACATTACGAACTCGCTTGATGTGCATTCACAACACGGAGCGCAGTGTCGTGAATTATTTTGGGGCATTACAGTGTTCCAAAGAGTGTCCATTTCAAATCGTCGTTTCTCACTCAGATTCTTTGGAAAATTAACTGAGGCCTCAGCCTGGGGAAATGAACAGACCAAGGGACTGCCAAATCATGCTAAGATCACACAATCGTTAATTTTTGTCGCAGTAACACGGTTCAAAGACGTACTTGAGGGTACGATAAGAAATTACAATAACAAATGCTGATCTCGCTTCGAAATTGAGACTCACGCGTTATATACTTAGTCTCCTTTTATTAACTTTTCAAAAAGACTGCTCTCCCACGAAGTCGAGCCAGAATCAATTAATTTCATTTTATTAGACTTCAAAACAGACAAGGGAATGCAGAAAGAATCTTATAAAGGTTATCTCACTCAAATTCTTGCACGCGTTAGTTGTTGCATTTATAATTGGAGTTATGAAAAAGAAAGGTTCGAGCTTGCAAAGCAACGAGTTCTACCAATGACGTATGATAAGCTCACCATTAATCACAAGAAATCATGGAAATCTAAAGGGTGCCTCAATGTTCGGGCTAGCGTAAGGTCACGTAACCAGGCATAACTTTCAAGGCTATGGTTTGTTTCATTGTAAATTGACTTAGTATTTTCCGTGTTTACTGAAACATATTGAAGAACAGATTTATGTAAAATTCCATTGTGCTTTTGTATTCGAAATCACTCATCTGAGGTCAAAGTTTGCGCGAAAACTGTTCTCTTTATTATATTATATTTCTCTATTTGTAAGCCTTTCATCTTTCAATGCTGCCGTGTTCCTATCTGAAGATTTTTATGGATGAAAGAATCGTGTTGTTGGAGCGTTGTCTGTTGTGTGGAATCCATGAACCGTCTCTGGTGCATTGGTATATTTTGTAATAACGAATTGCGCAGTTTCAAGGATATCATTGTGACAATGATTTATCATTTAGCACATTCCTGGTGAAAAGTTTATAATGTATGAACTAGAACGTAAAAGGAAAAGAAGGAAATGTGTGTGGACAAAATATGCATGAACACGCTCGTCAAACCTATACTTAAGTTAAACTCACGTCGATTACTAAAAATTGTATCCGCTTTGCAGAATAGTCAATCCTCGTATTGTAGAAATCGTAAACAAATTTAAATGACAACTTGAGAAGATTTGCATAGAAGCTCGTTCCACTGGTGAGAAAATCATCCTTTTCCGCGTTTTCTTTTATCTCTTACTTATCGACTGACAAAAAAATTAAAATGTTCCATATTTCTTGTTTCGAAAGACACCACTTTCATTTCGATCCGATAAGCATCTTCAGAGAGTACCTCAAATTCATGGACCAACATCGAACGTTGTGAACCACAGCCACGAATCATCTTTGTAGCTTGGGCTCGTCGCTGTACGGGGAAGATAATATAATTGACGCCTGTTACCATTCGTCTTACCCTTCCTCGACGTTCATATTTCTTAGCGGGGTTGCAAGCCTGAGGATAGTCCGTGAACGTTTTTAAGTGCAGATTAACCACCTGAGTGCAAATTGCCTGAATATTGTGTATGAGGATGAAAATAATTATTGGAATCTGACTCTTGAATGCAAGTGCTTAATTAAACTTCGTCTACTTTGTCCATTTACAGAAATACATAATAAGTCTATAAGCCATGTTATTGATGGATTCAAATCTCACGATTCTTTGCCTTCTGCCCTTATCTCGCAATTTGTACTCGAGCCTGAATCAATCACGTGATCATTTTGTCCGTATCCTTATTGAGCCATAGCTCCATTCATCGCTCCAATGATGGCGGATAAATGATCGTTTTACGCGATCGTATTCCGCGATGGAAATAGTATGTTTTACGTCGCTGAAACCATCGCTGGTTCCGTCTTGTAGCCAATCAGAAAGTAGTGAAAGGGACTAAGGGAAATGATCGTTTGATTCAGAAAATTATAGGACAATGATCGATCACTTTTTTGATCCCTGAAAAGCTGCCGCTGTAGTTTATCACTCAGAGGTGCAGAATAATGATCGTTTGCTTCCGGATTTAGTAAAAGTAATAATCGCTTGCGTGGCGTTGAGAATGTGGCGGGCAGCTAGATTGATGGGGATTTAGCGAGTAGGTTTTCCCTATTATGCGGCGCCTTGAGAGTGTGACTATGAATCTCTCCGGTGTGACGTTGATGTTAGCAACATTTTAACACCCCGTCAGGCCTCACCCTCGGAATCTCTGGAGAGACGTCATCAAAGTGCCACCCCTTGAACACCCCCGCATATAAGAACGAGGCGGAGAAGAAGAGGAAGAGCCATAGAGTAGTCTCTCTCTCTTTCTGTCTCTCTCTGAGTGTTAGTTGTCGTAGCGGCGGCCGTTTCTAAGGAAGAGAGGCAGGTGCGAAGGGGGGGGGGGGTGTCCCTCTCCACCGACTCTCTGCACGTTTCATCAATTGAACTCTTCACAATAGCTAGCGATGTCATAAGTACATTGGGACGGGTGAATTGTGCAATGCGTTTGGCGAAATTTAGTACTTATGAATGATTGACCGAGGTTTTATTTTTTTTGCAATTTTTCAATCATGGCGATAGAAGAGCATGCAAACTTTTGCCATTTAGTCAAACTTACAATGACTCAGCGAATTCCCGTAAAATCTCAAGGTGTTCTCAGACGTTGGAAAAGTGCGGAAATGTTGAAGTGGGGTGGAGGGAGTGAATGTTTGGGGAGTGGGTAGAGGGGGGGCGATGAGAAAATACACTGTGTACGACTCCCAAAAACCCAGTGCCAAATACTGTCAATTAGTCTTTATGTATGAATGTCAGGGCGTAGTAAAAGGCCAACAGAGAAGAGAGAATATTAGAGCGGGGGGAAAGAAATCCTCGGGCGAAGTGCCTTCCTCTGTGCTCTGCCCGAGATTATCTTTTGTTGGCGTCAGTTGCGGTTGGGACCCGCGTCTGCACGTGGGCACTATTCCGCAGGGCGACCTTAATAAGCTTATATGGGGAGAGACACCAGCCGTTTGGAAAATTCATTTTTGACTGTTGAGTCAACGTTGCCTCTATTAAAACCTTTTATTTATCGGGGGCAAACGACTTTCTATGCTTCTATCCATTCGGACCCGCGTTTATCGTTTATGTCGGACGTGTGAGGATCTGAAATGATGTTCTCTGCGTCGCTCGGAAAGTCATCTCTTCGAATTAGCTCAGGCGATGTACTTAGCCTCCGAGTCTCTAGCGGCTCTTTATCTACTTCATGTAAAATCTGCGTGATGCTCTCTTTTTGCTCGTAGCATTTTTAACGAATCGCTGCGAGTTCCTTTGCATTTGATTTGACTCACGTCTTTCTGCACCGGATCCCATGTAAGCTAGCTGTAGCCATGACGAGAGCGACCTCTCTTTCACCTCATGCACACCAACGAAATAAGTACATCGGAGTGATAGCGAGTCCTCTTTTGCTCGGGGGAAAAACGAAGTCATCCACATATCACTTCGGCTAACATCTCTCCTATTATTTCGATTATTTCGGACCTAGAACCATTTTTTATTACTTACAGTATTTTCACTGCAGAGAACGGATGCAACCACAGTATAAAAGAATGAGATAAATCAGATATATACTTGAATCGTAAAAAATGCATTTGAAAACCTACAAAAGTTATAAACGTCTGGCGTTACTTTTGTGACTATTTTGTATTTTTTCCCAAGCACATTCTTGACGAAGTAATGTAATGAAGTCATTGTGAGTGAGAAATAATCGCCTTAAGTAGCGCCTATTGTGGGAGTTTTTTTTCAAGTTTGTAAAAAGAAGTGTTTTTTTTTAATGTAATACTTGCCACGTACCATTTCACAAATGATGCTTGTATCTCGTCCGCCTCGCCCTCACGGTACCACTGACACACACACTCGCATCACAACGTACGCATAGTTTGTGTATTTTTTGGGCTCCGTTTTGACCTCCGTCCCGCATAGGAAGGACATCCGTTTGCGCTCCTCCTCGTGCTGCTTTTTTCTCTCCTTCGGTGTCGTCGTCTTTTCGCGGGATATGAGTGATGCGCTTCCCCTCCCCCTGGGGTGGGGGGTGGAGGGGAGGGCGACAGAGCGTCGCCGATGAGTGCAAACCTCCCCCCCCCCCCCCCCCCCCACAACGATCTGCAACCCCTTTCATAAGATGGCGAAGGCCGCCCCCCACAGGGCATGAGCCAAATATGTCGCTCCCTCACGAAATACACATGTGATATTATTCCATACGATAGTGATCATTATGCTTAGGAATGTGCGTTGGCGCAAAAAGATTAATATTCTACTACGTGTGCATTTATCAAAAACAGTAAACTTAATTTTGATTCCATAAACATGATTTAATGTATACGTGCGATTAAAGTTTTTCCCGGTGAATATAACTAAACCATTGTACTCGGACCTTGCACCAGGTTATTGGCTTCGTTTTCGCCAACGTTTCGGATAATGACTCGCTTGACACTTTCAAGGCGTTTTTCACCGTGTAGCATTTAACACGCCAAATATCTGAGCCTGGGAGTTGTGTGTCTGGGGAGGCTGCCTCTCCCTGCGACCCTCTTTCCATCGCCTAGGTGGCGCCACGGACGAGCGATAGAGGCGCCACCTCAATCCGCCCACCGCCCACATTCAGCCCACGTCGTCGCCGTGTGCGAAAACTTCTCCATGCACTACCGGTGACTCCATCCGCTTCAACAGAATCCTGCGTCTCACTCTATTCGTGGCCACCGTCTTCTTTGCATACACCAGCTACGGCGTGTCGCGCTATTGTCTTTATTATCATCTGAACTTTTTTTAGATCATACGTATTCTCACGAGCTCAGCAGCTGTAGCTTGGGCAACTAAGAGAAGAAGATTTCAAAGTGATTCGGAGAACACCATGGCAGGACATAATTTCCCGGCAATTTATTTGCGTGAAGTCACCTCGGGATTTACGTCGCTTTAACCCATTAGTGCATAAAGTTATGTTTGTCAAATATTAATTTAGAAAGTAATTATTCTGGCTAATAATGTTTATTGTAATTTATTACTGCAATTATAAAATTTTTACAATCAATAGTTTAAATAATACTGCCCGTCCGATATATCGGACGATCAGTTGTCGGTGCTGATTACAGATTCAAAATACTACAGAAATACTTGATAATATAGAAAAAAAGATCAACATTTAGAAGAAAAATGAGATAAAAGTTATCAACATATTGAGCAAAATACTGCAATAAAAAAATAACTTACTTTCTCCGTGCGGGTGACTGAAAATTCTTTCAATGCCATGTCTCACATAAATGCGTCTCAAGTCGATAAATTCAAGGGAACAACTAAAATATTAGCAGGGCCGTGAAGGCAGACATCCATTTGAACTTAATATAGTATCGAAATGTAACACAAGTCAACTGGAGCCAAGAAAAAAATAAATACGCGCGTCCGATATATCGGACGCAATTCGCTAATGGGTTAAACCATCGTAAATCAGAAACGTTTAGATGGACAACTAGCCTATCATCATCATAGTGAATGAATGAGTTTGGGTGCTTTAGTCTTATTCACCCAAATGACGATGGACGAGTCCTTCGTTGAAACGTTTGTCATTTGTCTAGTGTTTAAACCGATAGAAATCGCGATTTACTCCAATTATCGTAGGATATTACCTCGTCTCTTGGTCCGACAGAAAGTCTAAAAAAGAGATATTTTTCCGAACGTATCAGTAGTGTAGGGATTCGTTTTTTCCTCAAACAAAAGAAAGCCTCGAGTGAAATCTATGCGGAGATGAAGGCACTCCAATCCGTGCCTTCTTTTCCTTTCTTTAAATGGTTCACGTCTTAGCACCTCCTGTCTGTTTGGGCGGCTTGTATGGTGGCGTGAAGATGCGAATTCGACTGTAATTACTAGTGTTTGCAGCCTACTTTACTTATTAAACATACCTTTTTTTAACTTGCTGAAGAAAATAGGTAAAAGCACAGCTGTATTAAAATCCTTAGTCCCTGTTTTTTTCCTCGAACTTCATCGTGAAACGAATGCAATTGGCTCCACTGAAACTTGCCTTAACTGGTGGAGCACCTTATAATTATTTCTTGTTATTACCATGTAGTCCGACTTTTTCTATTACACTTGCTTATTAACATTTTGGTACTTAAACTTTTTTTCGTCTGTTAGTTATTGTGTCTCTATTTTAATTTATGCACAACATGTTTCACAGCTAAGAGGCGTAATCAGGTACATTAGAATTACAGCAACCTTGTTTGTCTTTATTAAATTATTGTGTTAACCTTGCTGCATGTGATTTATTTACCTAAATAATACTTACTCCCATGGCCACGTATACCCTAGGTGGTATTTGACCTCGCCAACTGTCACCCTTCAATTCTTCCGGTCCTCTTCATCTTCCCCGCTGACTCTCATTCTCGCTCCCTTCTTTATTTTTGGTCGTCTTCCATCAGGGTTTTCTGTCCAGTCTTGTTTAAATAGGGTCTGTGCCCTGCCCATCGCAATCTCCGGCTCTTGGCTCCAGCTACAACGTCTGATGATTTTAAAAGATCCCTCGTTTTCCTATTACGTTTTATTTTCCAAGTTCCATTTTCTCTTGTGAGTCTAAATACTTTCCTTTAAACTGTATTTGCGAAGGTTTTAGTTAAGCTTCTTTTCCGTACTTTATGTAGATTATGATTGATTTTACAATGGTTTTATAAATTTTAAGTTTGATTCTGATGGATAAAATTTTTAATCTTGGCATTTTTTTAGGCCAAAATGCTTGTATTGGCTGAATTTATTCTGGTATTGATTCCACGCGATTCACTATTGTTTGAGTTAATTATCGTACCAAGGTAATTATACGCATTTATTCTTTCAAAATTGTGATTCTCAATTGTAATGTTTGTGGAGTAATTAGGGTCCCGACCAAAGGACATAAATGTGGTCTTATCGTCTTTGATTTTCAGTCCTCCTCCTTGCGTCGCTACAATCATTGCTTCTCCCCACTCCTTAGGGATTTCTTCCTCTTTCCAGGTTTTTAACATAAATTTATGTATTTGTATTGCCAGATCTTTACCCTCTGCCTGGATTATTTCTGAATTTACACCATTTTTCTCATCCTCGAAGCTTGTTTCTTCTACTTGTGGGTGAAAGTACTTCCTTCTTTATTGACGAAATATATATCTACAGTATTTTGTATTTCATCAAAATATTTACTCTAAGTTTCCAAAACCTTAGCCTTTTCTATAATAACCTTTCCATCCTTTTTTCGATCCTTCATATGTTGTGAATCCCATCTTAAAAAAGGTTTACTGCGTTGTAACATGATTTGGGAATTATCATGTTTTCATTTTCTGCATTTTCTATCACAGTATTTATATATTATCTTCTCTCCTTTCTGAATAAATAATAGTGAAAATAATAGGTATAAAATATAAAAAAGACTTAAAATATATATTTATTTTCATTTTCTGCATTTTCTATCACAGTATTTACATATTGTCATCTCTCCTTTCTGAAAAAATAATAGTGAAAATAATCCGTTTAAGATGTAAAAGAGGCTTAAAAATATATTTGCGAATAAATAGCTTATTTAAAAAAAGTATTTTGGATAATTTTAATGCAGGTTATTTTCACTTTTATTTATTCTTAAAAATTATGCATCACCAGGTTAACGAAATAATGCTACAAAAAAGACAAGAATTCAGTAAGGTTCCTGATGATGCCTCTTAGCGGTGAAACTTGTCGCACTTAATTGATCGTTTTTGTGAAAGGACAAATACATTTAACCTCCTCGAATTGAAACCTGTTGTTGATGAGTATATCATCCGCTGTCCCTCAAATTAAAATTTCGCGTATTGCATGTTTAGGGGAGGAACAGTTGAATCGCTATGTAAATTAAAACTTACTGGCAATTTTATTCCTGTCTGAAGACAATGCTTAAGTTTACACCACGTGAGAATTCCTCCAGATTAAGGCTGAACTCTTTCTCTGTGTGGTTGTGAGTGGAGGAAGTGATTGGTCGGATTGAGCGGAGATGGCTCTGTCGTCGGTTTGGTCGCGTTGCGTGCTCGCTCAATTCTTTTGTCACGGCCGTGGGCTCTCTCCCCATTCCACCGGGGCCAAGTTGAGGCGGCGCCAATGCCGGGCGAGGCGCCAGGCGCCATCCCTTCGGAGAGGGGAGGGGTGGGCTCTGCCCTCAACCCACCACCCCTGTGACCCGTCCTTATCGCTTTAGCCTCCCTCTCCCCCCCCCCCCATCCTTCCCCCTACAATGCATTCATTGTTGTGCCTCCCTCAACGAATACTTTTTGTTATTGCCTTCGATTTTTCCCTCGGCACGAAAAGAAATTCTCGCTGAATTGGCGGCTGTAAATTGGGATTTGATTTGTGAGTGAGCTCATAAAATGGATTATCCTCCTCAAAATTGGATACGTCATGAGCGACCGCTATTTGTTAGTTCGTTTTTTTTCGGAATTTTGTTGCAGTAATGTGGTAATTTATTTCGCCTTCCCGTCTTTGAAGACGAAGCGAGAAATTTAAAGAGTGTAACAGTGTTGTTAGGTATTCTCTTTTCAATCAACGTTTCATCTCCATCATAAGTTTCAGGAATTCATATTTTAGTTTGATGCAACTCTTACCGCTTAACTTCTTATATTTACGTAATTATCTTTAACATCCTGAATAATCTATCCTTTGTAATTCTTTCTGGTCCTTTCTTTGCCTTTATTTCCATCCACTTTGACAATTTACTCATCTTCAATGAGAAAACTTCGTCTTCATGAAGCCGTTGTGCCTCAAATTGTGGCCTATTGAGTTGTCCCGTCATCTTCCCGAGGGTGTTTATAAGATATCTCTTTTCTATCATATTTATTTCTCAGTACTTCCTGGTCGATCCATTTCATCTTCATCATTTCTTGGTAATGTTCGTACCCATAGCTGTGATGAAACGTCCAAACTGCCCCTTCAGAGAAATGATTTATATGCATGAAGTGATACACTAATAAAATACTCATAATCAAATAAGCACTTAACTTTTCTCTGGACTCTTAATATTTCGCAACTTACGAAAATCGCTCCCTCTACCGATAAGTATCTCAATTAGAGCATCTTTGGGCTGCGTTTGTTTTCCTTGTTTCGATGGGAGCTATCTTTGCGGCCTCGCGGATTCGGTTGCATTCATTTCAAGTGAGAATGCAGTTGGCTAATGCAGCTACGGGATTGGCGCATTCCTTTCCTTGTATTTTTATTCCTCTTTATTTCCTCCGTATTTATTTCCATTCGGCCAACCAAATTCCGTTTCGCCGCTCTTGAAATCCCACTTCGTCGTTTTGATTTCATTTTTTTCGATCTCTCTCCTTTTATCAGAAGGATTTTTTAAAAGTTTTATTTCTCTCTCTCTCTCTCTCTCTATATGGATTACTTTTTTTCTTCTTTTGGCGTTGTGCTCGCGACCCGCCTAACTGCTATGAGAGCAATAAAACGCCTTTCCTCCCACCCCACCCCCATTCCCCTCCCCCTCCTATGAGGACGGCCTTTGTTCCGTTTTCTCCTCGCTCGCTCACGTTTCCTTTGTTTTTTTCCCCTCCCCTCCGAAGGAAAGGCTCTCTCTGCTTCCTTCGTTTGCCGATGGTTGGTTCTGCCGGACAGTGGGGGGCAGTTCCTTTTTTCCTGCGGACGGCTCTCCTCTCATCGCTGTACGATATATTTTTATGTGCATCATAGATGGGATTAAAGTTGATCGTGAAAAATCTTTTTAATGATCTTTACTTTCTGTAAAGTTATTTTTTGTTAAAATTTTACAGTTACTATTTCAAAACTTACAGTCGTTTATTTTATTAGTTAAATGATTGTGAATCGTCAGTGGAGTTTAGTGAAGTGACCGTAAAAATTTCGGAACGTACTCCCAGATGAAGAAATAAACTTTGTCCTGAAGGCCTAATGCAAGGAATTTTTTGCCCAGCAGCCATAAATATAACAAGATGAGTGAATAAACTGAAGAGACTCGACCAGAAATTGAAGAAATGCGTTTGAATTGAAGGTCGTACTTGTGGAAATGAATTTAACTTTGCAAGAAGGGTGGTTTGGGATGTATACTTGGGTATTACGAAGGGGGTGGAATAGTACGTGATTAAATGCAGAGCAGTCGAAGCAACGTTGAGTTGTGAGTGTGACTGTCTCGTGTGGGCTCAATCTCTTTGATTAGTTTTAAATATAAGTTTGCATTTATTTTATCGTCATTGCGAAAAAGAAAAGATCTCATAGGCTATTTTGTGTGTGTTTTTTTAATCAACCGAAAAATTAATCTCCAATGCAAAGGCTACTTTTTTAGCTTTATCTTCTGTCAACCACTTTTCAGAAAAGTAAATTTTATTGTAATTAGTGACTTTTAACCGAGATTAGCTTTAATTTTAATCAGTTACTCTCGCGAGAACACCAGGCCGTGACGCCATTCCGGAGGAAAAGCGTTCATCTACATCTACATCTACATAATACCCCGCAAGCCGCCTAAAAGACGTTTGGCAGGGGGTGTTAGGACCCCAGCCGTTTACAGCTAGAAAAAAATGAAGTGCTCTAACGAGGTTGGGACTAGCGTTTATTAAAGTCCTTTATAGTTCGGGGGAAAAACGAATTCCCATATCTATCCGTTCGGCAAAACATCTCTCTTAATTTATCGCTTCTATCGGACCTGGAAATAAGTGTGGCTCTAATATTATGTTCTCTGTGTCGCTCTTAAAGATATCATTCTCAATTGTTCAAACAATCTAAGCCTAGCGCGCAGCCTCCGAGTCTCCAATGGCTCCCAGCCTAATTCGCTTAACATTTGGGTAACACTGTCTGTACGCCCGTATCCGTTTTTGACGAAACGCGCAGCCTTCCTTTGTATTTTATTCAGTTCGCGGATTAAGTCTTTCTGCACCGGATCCCATACGCTCGCTGCATATTCAGGTGCGGTCGGACGAGAGCGAAATAGCACCTTTCTTTTACTTTCTCATCCGAAAATCTTCCCACAATACGCTTGACGAATCCTAATTTCTTCAGGGCTGTGCCGCAAATATTCTTTATATGTGTTCCCCACGTGAGGTTCGAGGTTATCGTAACTCCCAGGTACTTCACTTCGTCTGTTGCCTTTACATTAATGCCATCCACTGCATAAACGTGGTTAGAGTTGGACGAATTCCGCAAGAAATGTACCGCCCTGCATTTGCTCCGATTAAGTTCGAGTCCCCACTCTTGGCTCCACAAATGAACGTTTTTTAAGTCAGATGATAGAATTTCATAGTCAGAGTGATCACTAATTTCGCGATAGATGACAGCGTCGTCAGCAAATAAACGTATTTTACTGCTAATGCGGGAGCAGAGATCATTAATGTATATAATGAACAACAGGGGGCCCATTACGCTTCCTTGTGGAACACCTGATGTAACCTTTACAACATCAGAGCTAATTCCATCAAGAACTACTTTTTGTTTACGATCTCTGAGAAAGTCGCGTATCCAGCTTACAACTGTTTCGTTTAATCCGCATAACTGTAATTTGTATAAAAGTTTGTTGTGAGGTACAGTGTAGAAAGCTTTCTTAAAATCTAGAAACAGTGCGTCAACTTGTCTTCTCGATTCACCACATTTTATAACGTCGCACAGTGGGCTAGAATCGAAAAAAGCTGGCCAAAACCTCAAAATCGATTTTTTTGAGCTAGGAAGTTGAAACTTCGCATACACATTCTCAAATAAATTGTGCATAACTACCCAGATTATTTTGGTCCTGTGTTTTCACTTTAACAATATATGCGAGGTCAAAGTTGAGCAAATTTAGCGAAAAACGACCACCCTCGATTTTTTCTGAAAATTGCCGACTTTATCCTCGTGCAGTGGTTTTATAAATAGTTTTATCGACAAAACTGTTATACTATCTTAATTGACACTTCTTATTCTTTCATTTGAAAGGTTTTTAAAGATTTTGTTTCATCAATAACCATAGATACATAACAAAATGGCGGAGCATGTTTTTTACCCATTTTTTTACATAAACGTAGAAAAAAAGTAGACATTGTCACTGGCTTACACTAAGTAACTTATATCATGTCGTTCTTTGAAGCTTCTACATTGTGAATCTAAAGTCAAACCTTGCACCAATTTGCAACCCCGAATTTTAAATCGTTTTTTCGAACGCACGGACGACTCCGGTTCTGGCCGGCGGCGGCGGAGAGTACGGCGACGCGGCAAGCGGGTGGATGCAATATGGTCTCATTCACTTTTATGTGTGGATAACAGATATATTAGTGACAGAAAATAATCACCAGAAAGTAAAATTTATAAATATTGCTACGAATGACTCTCATTATGCAATCGCTGGGCACTGCAAGAGGTGCACTGAAAGGTTTCTTTCTTTGAGTGCATTCCATGGAGAATGGACTTAAATCGCGTCCTTTAAGTGGGGAAACGGACTCTTTTACTAACTAATAAACTTTTTAAAAATAACAGTTAATATTCCTTAAACGTGATGGAAAATGGCTCAATACAGTACTTGATTTTGCCGAATTTTGCCAAATCAAGTACTGTCTTGGTGCTTGAAGAGTTTATTATTCTTATTTAGTTTATATTCTTGATTTAAAGCAATTAATAACTATTCCTTATGCAGCACAATTTACATGTTGCTCTAGTTTAGCCAGTGCAGATGGACGTCAATTCATGTTTTCAGGGTTGTATCGAAAGAACGAATAGGAGGAAAACGAATGCAAAAGGAAGATACAGTGACCATCCTCGGAGGCAAGAAGAACTCTTGCCAAGTGGATAAAATGCAACCCCGAATATTATGTTATGTCAGATTAAGAGGCCCTCTCAATAAGTAATTGTGTTCATGCAGCTCACCAAATTTCGGTGCAAGAATCTTTGAAAATCTGAAATGCTAAGGATATAATATTAACCCCAGCGATGAGAGAGTGATGCGAGCATATGATTTCATTTACCCGAGTGAAATTATTGTAGCCGAGGTTATTTTAGAAGTTTCCAAAAATGGTTCTGTTCTCTTACTGCGACTCGAATCTTAGCGTGCATTTCCACAGATCCTAGTTTCGCGTCGCATATAAAGTGCACTTCAATTTGCAAACACGGCTTTGATAGCAGTGAGGACATGCGAAATATAATTGCACGTGGGAACGAGGGCCTATGTCTCATGAATTATTGCTCGTGAGCACCTTTGTGCCTTCTTGTTTAGGTAAAAAATGCTGTTCGTTAGGCGAAGCATGAAACAGGCACGAGTATTCAAAAGTCATCACAATTATTCTAGATTTCCTCTCCAAATAATTTAATTTTCTCTCTCTCTCTCCCTGACGCTTTAAATACAATTATGGTATGCCACCAACCGTGCATAAGGTCTTCATTCAAGGAGCTGACATTGCAACAGAGTCCATTCTTAATTGCGACAACTGACAGGGGAAGCAATATAGGCACGATATAAGGACGTGAGAAAGTTCCGTGAACGGTTGACTAGAAAAATGCCACGAGTGGCCACAAATAGGGATTTATTTCGAAGACAACTCCTAATGTCATAACTGATAATGATAAAAATTATACCAATTAAACTGGAGGAAACACACAGCTTACCGAACAATGTAATGGATCTGTTTTTTTTAAAGGAAAACAATGCTTTAGCTCAGACAGTGAAAGTGATAAAAACTCGTCAGATAGTGAATGAAAAACAGTAACCTTTTATTGCTGACAGTGCTAATTGCAGAATTTTAGTTGGGAAAAGCGTAAATTGTGTTGCTTTTGTTTATGTTATGTTTGTATGGTAAAATATTCCTGAAAAATAACCATTTTGTCAGCAGCGCAGTTCATTAAGAATAATGACGTTGATATATAGGTAAGAGATTTAAATCAATACTTTATATTGAGCATAAGACATAGATTAAAATGAACTGTTATTCTTAGAAAGAATACATTATTCGATGTGAGTAATATGCCTTCCGAAGCTTTTAAAGCTAAAAGGAGTTCAAACAAAAAACAAGTTCGAAGGACTCGGCACTACAACAATACTATAAAACGACCGTTGTCCGAAGGCCTTTAAATATGTATGGCAGGTTAGGAAGTGGAGGCCATGGATCATCGAGGGCTCTTGCCTAGAAATAGAGCTTGTTAGTTAATAAAAGAGTCCGTTTCCCCACTTTAAGGACGCGATTTAAGTCCATTCTCCATGGAATGCACTCAAAGAAAGAAACCTTTCAGTGCACCTCTTGCAGTGCCCAGCGATTGCATAATGAGAGTCATTCGTAGCAATATTTATAAATTTTACTTTCTGGTGATTATTTTCTGTCACTAATATATCTGTTATCCACACATAAAAGTGAATGAGACCATATTGCATCCACCCGCTTGCCGCGTCGCCGTACTCTCCGCCGCCGCCGGCCAGAACCGGAGTCGTCCGTGCGTTCGAAAAAACGATTTAAAATTCGGGGTTGCAAATTGGTGCAAGGTTTGACTTTAGATTCACAATGTAGAAGCTTCAAAGAACGACATGATATAAGTTACTTAGTGTAAGCCAGTGACAATGTCTACTTTTTTTCTACGTTTATGTAAAAAAATGGGTAAAAAACATGCTCCGCCATTTTGTTATGTATCTATGGTTATTGATGAAACAAAATCTTTAAAAACCTTTCAAATGAAAGAATAAGAAGTGTCAATTAAGATAGTATAACAGTTTTGTCGATAAAACTATTTATAAAACCACTGCACGAGGATAAAGTCGGCAATTTTCAGAAAAAATCGAGGGTGGTCGTTTTTCGCTAAATTTGCTCAACTTTGACCTCGCATATATTGTTAAAGTGAAAACACAGGACCAAAATAATCTGGGTAGTTATGCACAATTTATTTGAGAATGTGTATGCGAAGTTTCAACTTCCTAGCTCAAAAAAATCGATTTTGAGGTTTTGGCCAGCTTTTTTCGATTCTAGCCCACTGTGCGTCGTGAAGAAAGAGGGCGAGCTGTTTCGCATGGTCTATTTTTTTCGGAATCCGTGCTGACAATCATGGAGGAAGTTACGTCTGTCTAAGAAATTCATGATATTGCTAACGATGATATGCTCAAGTATCTTGCCTATAACACTGGTTTACAAAAAAAAATATTTTCTGGCGCAAGAGGTTTATTAACCGATCATTATAATGTTTTTCACGCTGATTTCAAATATGTAAATAGTTTTTCTCCATCACCCTCAGTTTTCGTGTGATTCACCGAAACGTCCCGAAAATCCCGAAAAATTTGGTTTTATGCACCAATATACACTTAAAAGGACATAACTTCCACCCTAGTTATCGTAGAGCAATGAAACAAAAACCAGCGCATTTGTCATACTATACGCGTGAATTGAGACTACATTTCGTTCCATTATACATCGTCAGGGTTGGTATCCGGGGACCACAATGTCAAAAAATGCAATTTTGGTAAACACGATTTTTGGCGCAATAGGTTCATTTGCTGATCCTAATAGGGTTCTCCGCGCTGATTTCAAATATGTAATTAGTTTTTCTCCATCACCCTCAGTTTTATAAAAGCTTGCATATTTATAGAAATATGCAAGCATGTAAGAAAGTATCATCTTACCTTAAAATGTTGTGGAGATGGATTTCCTTCTGTATTTCGCATCTTTCACATCTCTCTTCAGTGTCCAACAGTAATCAGAAACCATTCTTGCATTCCACTGTCCCTGATACCTCTTCTCCATAACACTTATATCTTGGTGGAACCGCTCACCATGCTCGTCACTGGCGGCACCAAGGTTGTCAGGAAAAAAGTCCAGATGCGAGTCCAAAAAATGAATTTTCAGCGACATGTTGCACCCCATGTCTTTGTACGATTGCAACATTTCTTCCACAATTTATCGGAAGTTCTCTGCTTTATTATTCCCCAGAAAATTCCGTATCACACTTTTCAGTGCCCCCCAAGCTGTTCTTTCCACTGGGTGTAACCCATCCTCGAACATTTTGTCACCCATCAAAATTCTCATCTGGGGTCCCACGAAAATTCCCTCTTTGATTTTGGCGTCACTTACCCGAGGAAATAGTGCCTTCAAATGGCGAAATGCATCTGAATTTCTGTCCATAGCCCTCACAAATTTCTTGACCAGCCCTAACTTTATGTGTAGAGGAGGAAGAATAATTGCATCTGAGGAGACTAATGGAGGATGCGCAATATTTTTCTGTCCAGGAATTCGTGATTGCCGCTGTGGCCATTCCTTTCTGAGGTAATGTTGTGTCTTGTCTCTGCTATCCCATTCACATAGGAAGCAGCAAAATTTGGTGTAGCCTCCCTGGAGACGAGTTAACAAGGCAACAACCTTTAACTCGCAACACACCATCCATTTGTATATATCATATTGAATTGTGTCAAAAAGAAATTTCATGTTTTCAGTTTCTTTCACACGAGTAGCATAAGCTACAAGCACAGAGGGAAATTTGTTCCCGTTGTGCAACAGCACAGCCTTCAAACTCGTTTTTGACGAGCCGATGAATAGTCTCCATTCACTCGTTTTATGTTCATGGCCAAGTTCATCCATCACATTCTCAATGTTGTTGCAGTAAACCAGACCATTTGCTTCAGAATAGAAATTTTGGAACTCTCTTTGACGATTGCGATAGAAACACACCTTTGTGTCATGATGCAATAAGTTCCAGCCACTTAGTCTTGAACCTAACAGTTCGGACTGTTGTTTCGACAAGGAAAAATCACGAATAAGATAGTTTAAATCACCCTGAGTTAGGAGATGAGGTTCACTGGAAGATAAACTTGCCGTAAACGTACGATCATGCAGCTGTACCTCTTCAACATGGGTGTCTTCCTCATGTTCAAAGTGCACTGGTGGTTGTGGTGGATGAGCTGGCACGGGTAAATCCTCGCTATGAGCAACTGGCCTCATTGCAGACGGCAAATCTGGGTACTTCACTGTATGCTTGGATTTTGCAGTAATTCCACTTATCTTTGTTACACAGAAGTAACAGTCTGATGAGTGGTTTCGTGGTTCACGCCGAACCATCGGTACAGCAAAGTTCATGTGACGCTGCGATCCCTTTTCCCACTCAGCGAGACGTTTCGCGCATGTCGAACAACATATATGTGGTGCCTAGTCCTTGTCTTGCTCCCCCACTTTACAACCGAAGTATAGTTCATAGCAATGTTTCACCAAAGGGGTCAAAGAACGATGTTGCGACTTGAATGTCAACTCCCCACAAATATAACAGAAGTTGTTGGGGTGGTTAACGCACTTCCTGGGCATCTTGTCTCACACGTAAAACACAGGCTCAGCACCGAACACTGAAGAAGGAGAAAACAACTTCACTTCGTACCGGTTATTCAAGTCCTCTGTCACCTTACGCTTGCTACTGAAATGTCGGTGATTCTGATGAGCGAGTGTGGTCAACAATGACTGACAACGCTACTACAGTAGGAATGTGTGCGATTATAAAGCACGCGCTCCGATCCACTACTCACGACACAACCCTGATTAATAATATTTGAGCGATAAAATTGACAATACTAAAAAAATAAATATATATATCACTGGACGTCCAGAAAGTTCGCTTTTTCAGGAACAAAATTGCATTTTTTGACATTGTGGTCCCCGGGTACCAACCCTGACGATGTATAATTGAACGAAATGTAGTCTCAATTCACGCGTATAGTATGACAAGTGCGCTGGTTTTTGTTTCATTGCTCTACGATAACTAGGGTGGAAGTTATGTCCTTTTAAGTGTATATTGGTGCATAAAACCAAATTTTTCGGGATTTTCGGGACGTTTCGGTGAATCACACGAAAACTGAGGGTGATGGAGAAAAACTATTTACATATTTGAAATCAGCGCGAAAAACCCTATTATTATCGGTTAATGAACCTTTTGCGCCAAAAATCGTGTTTACCAGTGTAATCGATGTTAAAGAAATCGGACGGTAGTTCCCTCGGTCATGTCTGTTTCCCTTTTTGAATATGGGTGTAACACTTGCAATTTTCCAGTCTAGCGATAACTTTCCTTCGGAGAGTGACTTCTTGAATATGATCTCTAAGTAAGGTGCGATCTGTGGAGCTAACTCCTTGAGGACACGCGCGGGTATTCCCTCCGGACCCGGAGATTTACTATTCTTAATCGATTGTAGTTGTTTAGTTATCCCATCACGCTGTCTAGATATTTCTTCCATCGATTCCTCAGTATATGGGATGTCTAAATTGAATTGAGTATGGTCAGTAGTGTATACACTCTCGAAGTTGGAATTTAAAGTGTTAGCTTTGTCAATATTTTCGGTGACAAGTTTACCATCTTTATCAAATAACGAATCTACGGTTGTATGTTTTCCCTGAAGCTCTCTCGCGTACGAAAGCTCTCTAGCGTTGGAGCGCAATAAGTTCTTCTCTCGCTGCTTCACGAAAAACGTAATCCTCGGGCATTTTGATCAAATCTGGTTAGGAAGTTACTCGTGTACTAGAGATCTTGCGACGCTCAGGTATATATCATAGTGACTTATGGCATCAATGTAGACTGGCAGCGTAGGATAAAATGTGATTTCGTAAATGTAATGCAAGCAGTGCCTTCTCTTCAGCTCCTTCTGCCCTCTATCTCTCTCAGTCTTTGTTCTCCTCGCTCTCATATTTCTTTCTTAGCTTCCTCGTCCGAAAGCAAGGATATCTTTCTTGCTTCTTTCCCGCTGGTTGGGTCTTTTGGAGAGGAGGGGTGTTTTTTTATTCCTCTCGGCTCGATTCGTATCTCTCTTCTTAGCTGTCCACACCACATACACTTGAGTGTAGTAAATATAAGGTCTCGTAAATATACGCTCGCCTCGCTTCCATGCGTATAAAATGAATTTATACCCGATTCGATTAGTCTGCACATAATTGTATTTTTATTGCAATGTCCACTCGTATGATAGGGGGGGATCGGTGGGTGCAGTATTAGCTTTCCACTCCGTGGGTCCGGGTTCGAAGTCCGGGCGGTGGCAGAGATTTTTCAGATCCCTGCGTGAGTGTTGTATGGAGGGCTGTTCAAGCACAACGAGCCCTCCGTCCAATGGGATGGGATGGGACGTTTAATCCGTGCCTCCCTTGGCGTTTGTCGTGGAGAGCAGGCTGATGCCAACGCTGGCTTTCTCTTCAATTCCCGCACTTAATGAAGCTCAGCTGTCGGTCGCCCCCTCCGAATACCCTCGCTTTATAGGAATAGAAAACTGTTTTGATCGGCTACTGGAATAATTAACGTAAACAATGAATACAGTCTTAGAAAGGTTGCACTTAATAAGGATGTGTATTGGAGGACAACTGTTTGTGTGCCCTTTTTTGTTTTGCATCCGTTCCCTGTAGCTTACAAGTCCGAGCTCCCTTCCTATTTTGGCGTGAAGGATGACTCTTGAGCGAAGGGTTATCGATCTATCACGACTGAACGTGGGGACAACTGCCTTCCTTCCCCGCGGGCCTGTATTTTCGCCAGCCGAGCGTCTGGCGCCATCTGTCAAGCTACTTTTGACATCTTACCGCTATGGGAGCTTCGTGAACCCAGCCATCAGTTCGCTCTGTCCCTGGAGATAATACCTGTGGTGTCAGAATAAACAGGATATGCCCATTGACCTGGAAAATCTAAAAAATCTGATGGTAAGACTCATGTCAAGGTCTGAGTGTTCGTAAATTTCGCGAAAGATGACAGTTTCGTCAAATAATAGGCATATTTCACTGCTAATTCGAGTGCAGGGGTAATTTATGTACATAATGAACAAAAGGGGGCCAATTACGCGTCCTTGTCGGAGTCGGGATATCACTTTATCTGCATCAGAGCTTATTACGTCAATAATTACTTTTTACTTGCGATGACTCAGGAAGTCATGAATCCAATTCAGTATTTTTCCGTACGACTCGCATGGCTGTAATTTGTGTCAAGGTGTTTGCGGTACACTGTTGAAAGCCATCTTGAAGTCGAGAAATGAGGCGAATCAACTTGTCTTTTATTCTTCTTATTGTCTTCAGTCCTGTGGCAAAGTGCACCCTGTGGTTAAGGGATACTGCACCTGACCGTGCCTCCTTCCCGCATTGATCCTACTTCGTCGAATTAGAGATTGCCCCTCCCCCCTCCATTCTTCGCAACTGCCAAGTGGGCCCCGATTTACTGCTCCGACAATGTTCCTTGGGAACTTGGGCGCAGCGGGGTGTTATTGGAGCAGGAAACACTCCCCCTTCTCCTTGACATCTCTTCTCTTGAAAAGGTGGCACCCTTGGCACGAGGAGGAAGTTTGTTCCGAGGCGGGGACTATAAATTGATCGCTGGAAACTTTTCGCCGCGTGATCTCGAACGGAAGCGCAAGTCGATACCATACATAAACCGCGACGTCTTTCAAAAACTGTTCCCCCTCCTCCTCCATGTTTATCTCCTTGAAATGGGCGCTTCGACTGGAGAATCCCTTTACCCGTGATCTCTTCCGGCAGTAATAACTCATGGTAAGGGGACTGCGAGTACGAGCACCCATTCCGTCGATTTATGTTCCCGCTGCTTCGGGCGATTTTTTAACACGTTCACAAAAGTGTCTGCTGCGCTGCGATAGGTGCAGAGACAGAGAGAGAGAAAAAGAGATGTATTTGCTCGAAATATTTGCAATAGAGAATTTCACTCGCGAAGAATGACACTAAAAATTTATGAAATCGAAAGATCATATCACCTCAGGAATAACTTCGTTTAACAGTCTTAATAATGGCTTAACTGATGATGTGTGTGCCATCGGATGAGAAGCCTTTCCTCGTTAAATCTCAAGCGCCTTTAAAATAAAAATTGCCTGAAAGATATGAGGTTCGCGTCTATTGTTTAGCGCTTTCGGCCTTGCTTTGAGAACCACAGATTAGGGAATGATAAAGGATTTGGTGCTCTCCCGGCGAATCTTGCTGATGAAGTCTTCTCGGGAAATCAGCAGGGTCAGGATAGACATTGCTGCCAACGTTTCGACGGCCTTCTCTGCCATCGTCATCAGGGCGAATGATGGGCCTGGTTTGGTGCCGGGCTTATATACACTGCTGGGGCAGTCAAGTCCTCATGTGATTGGCCCGTTTTTGGTGTCTCTTCGCTTTTCCATTCGTTTAATAGTGAACAAATTATAGAACTCTGATCGGGCGGTTATCCGCTAGCTTAACACTTTGCGTGCCACGGACGTAATATTAAATGACAGTTGTGTGTGAATCCTGGAAAATCTACTGCGATGTCTTTCTCGCTGAAGAAGAGCACTATCACCTCCACTTATACACTAAATAATCAACCCATTCCCTCTGTCTTATCCCACTCCGATTTAGGCGTCACTTTTGACCAAAAGTTAACCTTTTACGAACATATAAAATCCGTTGTTAACAAGGCTATGGCAGTGGTTGGGACCCTATATCGCATGAGCGAGATATCCGAACCGAGTGCATTAAAATCAGTATTCATTGGATGTGTGCAACCCATCCTCGAATATTGCTCCCCCATTTGGTCAACTGCTTCTCCCACCACACTAAAATTAATCAACCGTCCACTCAATTTCTTCTTAGCAATAGTTCGACACCGCATACCTCACCTCAGATTCTCTTCACGTGCCGAAATACTTCTTTCACTTGGATTATTACACCCCAACCACCGCAGATTGACATTAGACATCAAATTTCTTTACCGCATCTTAAATGGGTCCTTCAGATCCAGTGATCTCCTATCCTTCTTTTCACTACGCATTCCTGCTCGCAAAACCCGCAATACTGAACTTCTACACCAGCCCAACTTCCGTCTGGCAATATCTCAACGATCCCTCTTTTCCCGCCTACCTTCTATTTTCAATTCAGTCTCCAATACTTCTTCCTCTCTTGACATCTTCGCCTCCCGCTCTAATTTTAATAACCAAGTGAAAAGTCTATCTTTCGGACACTGACCTTTTGTATCTGTTGTATAAGCTGAAAATGATTGTTACTTATGATATGAATTTTTTACATGTTCATTATTATATTTATATAATTTATTTTGTTTATAAGCCCAATGTAAAGGCCTTAGTGCTGTTTTTGGTGTGACATAAATAAATAAATAAATTACGTCCTGCTAATCCTTCTGAGGATTGCCATGGACGTAATATTACGCTTTCCATTTAATTGGCTTTGTATGCGTGAAGCCGTAATATTTCGCCCGTGGTACTTTTCCAGTTTACTGCTTAGGGGTTCTGTTTTTTCAAAAATCAAATACTCGATGGAAAAAGAGTTCTTTTAATGTCTTGAGGACGAAGAGTCCTCTGCAACTACCGGCATCCTTATCTTATGCCACTTGGTGTGAAAATTCTTTTGCGGAAAGAACCATTCGTTGAGGGTGCAGTGACCCTTTTTGTCATCCAGGATTAATAAATATTTGCTTGGAACATTGTTTTTTATGATTTCCATGATTTAAATAGTTCAAATTGAACGTATTAAAAAATTACTATGCATGTTATGGCGGTACGCCATATGTTGCGACTTTTTTATTTTTAAAAACAGTAGGTTTTCATTGCTAAATTATATATTTAAAAATTAGCAATAAATGTTATTCAACTCATTAATAAAGAAGAGAAAAGTCAATTTTTATTGAAATGCACATCGATATAAATGTGTTTTTGATGCTAATGTTTTAAAAAATGTACTAATATAGTAAAAAATGCTGGATGATTTTTCAGTAGGGCTTTAAATTAAGCAGCCGGCACTCAAAGTGTTTTACATTTTAAAGGCTCTTCCAACAAAAGAGCTCCAATTTCCGTCCTGCCAATGAACGCGCGCGTAAATAATCCCATAAGGACCCCCGCGCACTGGCAACTATTTCAAAGCAACTATTTATTTTCTAAAAACCTACGTGGTCTATTCCTGCCGGCAACAGTTTACTCACCCTCGGAATAGATCCGGACGCAATTATTTAGTAGCGGCAACTAAAAAGTCGCCCGTGTGCGGGGCCACAGCGTGCATGTGTTTCATTGGAACTTAAAAACTAAATAGTTTCTTTGTAAAAGTTGCCAGTGCGCGGGGCCCTAAAAGGAAATAATTTGCATTTCACCGAGGACGCCAGCCGGAAGGCTGGTGAAATTGTTATTGCCCAAAAATGAATGAACGCAGCGAAAACCCAGAGACACGGTCCTCCTCTACCCACCCTCCACCCACCCTCTACCTACCCTCCACCCACCCTCCACCCACCCTCCACCCACCCTCCACCCACCCTCTACCCACCCTCAACCCACCCTCCACCCACCCTCCACCCACCCTCTACCCACCCTCTACCCAACCTCTACCCACCCTCCACCCACCCTCAACCCACCCTCCACCCACCCTCCACCCACCCTCTACCCACCCTCAACCCACCCTCCACCCACCCTCCACCCACCCTCTACCCACCCTCCACCCACCCTCTACCCACCCTCTACCCACCCTCCACCCACCCTCCACCCACCCTCCACCCACCCTCTACCCACCCTCAACCCACCCTCCACCCACCCTCCACCCACCCTAAACCCACCCTCCACCCACCCTCCACCCACCCTCCACCCACCCTACTACTCAATCTCTACACTCCACTTGCCTCCATTTTTGGTGGCGTCATATCCAGAGTAATGATACCCCCTGACCACCCTCGCGTGACCATCATTCATACTCAAGAGTTACCCGTGGCCCTCGCTTGCAGTTTCAAACGGAGACACGTTCATTTAGATAGGTACTTTTTGTCATCTCGTCCGGCTATTTTAGCGTTGATTTGGTACTACGGCCACTGATTATTTGTGTGAAAACTCAGTTCAACTTCAATATCAATATTTTATCAGATTTTGTCTGTTTTTGAAGACACCAAAACTCTTTTGAATCAAAGGAATGGTGGAAAATTGCCTTCCTTTGTCATCCAAAAATCTGCGTTCGTCCCAAATGTCCGTGTTGAATAATGGCATCAAAGTACTGGACATCTTCACGTTAATAGCTTAGCCGTGCAATTTGTTTGTTCCCCGTGTTCAGCGGGATCTTCTCTTTACGTTCTGCAACAGAAGTACGCGTTTTAGCACCTCATTAAAATGACGCATTTATGTCTTATAGCTAGTTTTACGGTAAAGTTTTAGAGTGGAAATGAACGACAATAATTTGTTATTCTTTCGCAGCATAATGTTCACCAAACTCTCGCCAAATACCATTCATTTCACAAGTGCTGATGTATTGCTCATTTTCAGATTTTCGCTCAAAAACCAATCAAAGTTTCGGAAAAAAATATTTATTGTAGAAATTTGTGGAGAATTTCGTGATTTTTAAAATTAGTAAACGATGAAAATTTTGAAAAATTGCAAGCGATGGCCATTTTCACTGATGGCATGTGCAGGGATATCGTAAAATGGTTTTGCATTTTGAAATAAATAAAGCAGGACAAAGTATTGATGAGGATAAACAAATTGGCTTTCTACAAATTTACCAAAAGGTTTCCAAAAAGTTCATCTACGGCCAGTTTCGTCCATTAGTGCGCATTATCGCTTCGAAACAGTTCTTCAACTACGGACGCTAAGAAATATCACAAGGTTGAAATACCTGCATTTGCATAGAACAACACACAAGGAAAGAAAAGAAAGGAAATCAAAGGTCGATTGCGGCAAACCCGACGACACGCAGTCTAAACTTATCGTTCGGTCTGAGCAGCGGTCATTTTAATTTAATGTGAAATCTGACATGATGAGATAAGCACGTCTTAAAAATGGGAAGCAAGTGGTTTGCCGAAACGTCGGCGGAAATAAAGCCAATGAATAAGCTGGTGCGCAGCCCGAGGGAAAACTCGATTCTTATAAAATGTTTGCCTCCCCTTATCTTGCACTTGTCATTTTGAATCGTTCAGGAGTGAGTTTCCGCTCGGTCGGCAATTTCTTTCGTATTTAGTGAAGAGTTCTCGGGATCGCCACCGGGTCAGGAACTCCATATCTGCCGACATTTCAATGCCCGACTCGGTCATCGAAACGTCGGCAAATATAGAGTTCCTGACCCGGTGGCGATCCCGAGAACTCTTCACTAAGTCCATTCGCCGGGAAAGCACGAAATCTTTCTACAATTTCTTTCGTTTCTCCGTCGCATGTCATTTTCGCGAAAGCATGCGTATAATTACGCACGCACTCTGCGAATGAGAACTCGCACGCACTGCTCGTGGTTGGGGATTCGTCCGCATTTCCGCTGCGCTTCTTGGCGCGCATTGCGTTGCGCGGTGCGTTTGTGAAGAATGGGTTGTGGTTGTAGGTTGTGAGGCAGAGTCATCTTCACTGCACTCTCCGTCAACAAGACGAGTCGTCGCATACGATTCCACAGTTGGGAAAAACTGTGTACCTACGACATTTTTTGCCTGAATCTTTATATAGAGAAATGGGCTGATACCGCTTGTATTTAAGATTTATTAATCGTATGAAGATCGACGGGCTTCGAAGGAGAGTTGAGATGTTTTTCTGAGCCTTTAAAAACCAAAGTATCGAGACGAGGGAAAATAGTAGAAGCCCTGAAACTCAATTATGGATTTTTCAAACTGTAACTATCATGGATAATTATTAAACTTCATTGCAACTATTCTATCGTAATTTCTAAAAAAATAATTTAAAGGTGCAAGATGGTTATTTTCAAAGTAAATTAAAATAACGTCAATTTTAATAAGTTACAAATATGCCGTTTCGCAACTAGTTGGTTTAATAAATGGATATTTTGCTACTAATTTGTCGTCATTAGATCATTTTCTCAAGCAATTTTTGGTTATATAGAATCAAATTGCCTTAATTCATAATTAACTTTTTTGGTGACTATTAATAATAAGTTGATTTTTTTCGATTAACGAATGTATTTGCTTTCTATTTCCAGGTGAGTGTAACCAGGCTGCCTTCAATATTGTATTTGAGTCTTTTCTGCCGAGGAGTTTATAATATCTGTGAGTAAAGCATTGCACTCGCCTTTTGTTGGGCCAAACACAATGGCGACGTTGAATTTGAGTGTTGAAATATCGACCGAGTCCGTTTTCCAATTTGAGACTTTTGCCATTGAAAAGAAACGTTGTTTTCAGCCAGTTTTGTTTCATCTTCCTCAGTCTTTTCCTTGGATACGGGGATAAATGATTGTGAAAAGCACTGACTTCCAAGTGACATCGTCACGTTCTCCACTTTCGATAGATGCGTATCGGCGCACGGGTCGTGTGGGGCTTTGAGGGGCTGCAGCCATTGTTTAATTTATTCCATTAAAAGGGCTGGATTCGTATTTGCACGATTGTGGGTGCATTTTAGGTGTATCTGTGTGAAATGCCAGTCCATTAAAGTCTATGCGGGGTCACTACTTGGCATTTTTCTAAAAAAAAACGTGCTGTAGACCTCTAAGAATGATTTACACAATATTGGCCGTCTGCCAGTGAACATGTTCTGTCTCAAATTTTGAGAAAAAAATGGATAGCCTTGCGAACTAATCGCCGCGCTGCAGACATTCATAATAACCTATTACAATGTGCCTTAAGAAGTCACACAAATCAAGCTGCTTCTGCTTGGGAAGAGATGAGGCTTCTTCTATGTGTACCCAGTTTCCTCCGTTTTGAAGTTAAGTGTGGTAGGCCTTGTACGCGTGGCATTGGCGCCATATACTCGGGCGACACCACTCGGAATACTCGTGAAACACTGAGCGGAGTGAGCGATCGGCCTCTGGAGCCAAGAGGTCCAATTCCGCCTTTGGTGCACGGCTGCTTTTGCGATTTTTCTGCTCGTGATGGCTTTCTTTCTCTCCAAATAACCGCTGTGCAGGAATGGGGAGGATTATCCGCCTCAATCAAATTCTTAGTGCGTATCAGATTGGGAGTCTACATTTTTTGTCGAAATTTAATACGCATTGTATTAATGTTGTTGAAATTTACAAAATTAAGTCGCTCTAAATTGTTCTGGCGAAGAGCATTGAATCTGTATCAAAACAAAGAGTAAAAAAAAGCCGAAGAGTTCCCAAAGGGAAGGAATTGCCGGGAATATTAGGGAAACAGTGAGGAGGATATGGGGAAAACTTGGCGAAGAATTAAATTATTGAGACAGTTGGTTAGAAGGACAAGGAATTGAATGGATTTCAATCAACCACCGTATATTTTTTGGGTTTGTGTTCTGGTTATTCAATCTCCATGTAGCGTTTATATTCATAAAGTGGATAGTGATGGCTGAAATGCTAATGGGCCTTTATTTTTCAGGGGAAATATTTTCAGTGGTCTTATATTTATATTATATTGCTAGTTTATCTTTCCTGTCGAACTGAGGTACGTATCCATGGATTTACGTTCCTGAAATTTAAAAAATTAAATCGCTGTAAATTATTACTTAAACCATTCTTTGCTAAGACCGAGAATTCTATATCAGAAAAAGTTGAAGCAATCCCATCGGTTGCAAAAAACGAGGAAAGAAATCAATTAGGGCACAAAAAATCGTCGATACGGCCTGGGGAAAGGAACTGATCCCCCTGTAACCCTGAATGTGTGGAATTAACGCACCTGTGACTAAGTCTGGGGCGAGCTTTACCCTCACCTATCCAAACTAACCTTCGGGTTTAATCACTGAGGATACAAAATATGGGGCAAACCTAGAAATAAAGCGTAGAGGAAGTGAATCAGAAATCCATAAAAGGTAATTTAATTGTGTTGATATGTACAACGTGTGCGGATTTGGCTTGGTGCTCTGTCCCCATCAGTTGATAAGTTCGCGAATGAGAATTTCCGCGATTTCGTTATTGCTTGCAGTTTTTTAACGTGGTGGTATGGTCCAAACGCAATCAAAAGCCGTGGAAAATATCGCAAACAACTCCTTAAACTGTGCGAAAGTGAAAAAAGTAAAGGTGCTCGTGAGATGTGCCGTTGGTTGAGAGATCTTGAATTTGATGCCTCTTATTTTTGCGGAGGAAATGACTGCGGCTCTGCGGTGAGTGCAGTGTGGTCGTTATGCAATTCGCCGCTGAGTGAGAGAGTGGAAGCGGTCACTCGCGATTGCGTAACATTTTAATGAGGGCGGAGAGAGGCAGGGTGAGTGGTCCTCCTCCCCTCCGAGTGCCCTCTCCGCTTACTTACACCGCTGCAGTAGATACATCTGAAAAGGGCAGGCACTACTCGCGATGGAAGAGGCACCTCCCGTTTTGAAGCTCCAATCGAAGATAGGCACATTTCGGTCTGTTTTCGAACATGTCCCCTGCGCTCCGAAAAGCGATCTAATCATTCTCAACTAATGTGATATTTGCAATGGCAATGGTATTATTAGCATTGTCAAGTTATGGATTTGATAGATAAAATCATCACGAATATATAATGTTTCCCGACGAGGTATTTTCATGAACTCTTCACGAGATTACCAACGGTTTCGATCGCCTTTAGTCACCACCGTTTCAACGGACGACTTGTCCATCGTCATTAGGCTGCATGAGTGAAACTGTTGAACTATGAACAGTCGAAGCAAGCAGTTACTCCTGTTCGGACGGAAAGATCTTAGAAAGAATTCGAATAAAAAGATTTATTATATTATTTTTTTCTCTTTAAAATGGATTCCATTTATTCGAAATTTATGTCACGTGTCTGTATTAAAATTGTTTTAATTAAGCCTGATGCCAATGGCCTCTTTGACAAGCCAGTCCCACTAGTTGTTGGAACGGCAAATCAATTTAGCGCCAACCCTATTCCTCTTTTGTTATCTTTTTAATACTCGTGGTCGCTAGTGTACCACCACCATCATCATCAGTCTTCCAACCTAGGATTGGTTTGACCCAGCTCTCCACTCAATTCTTTCATACCTATATAATTATTCTCCTTTATTCCCTTGATCACCTGACTATGTGGTACTACATCCGTGGCCTATCTGCGCCCTGCTACTTGTCCTCCAACGATAATTTTCATCAGACCATCATGTCTCATGATGTGAATGACTTCGTGGAACTTCCCCATTATTCCCTCGACCTGTCCATTTAATGTGCGTTTGCGGAAAATATATTTGGAGGAGAGATCAAGGAAGGTTAAGAGCAGGCAGGAGACCCCTGATTAGAACCCTTGTACGCAGAAATAAGCGACTTTCGTCTCCATTTTTGCATTATTTTCTCAAGGCTCGATAGTGTTGGTTTAAGCTAAAACATTTTCCTTAATCCCAATTCCCTAACGACCATTTTCCCTAAAAGACTATTTTCCTAATGTTTAAAAATCATTAAGTATTTATTTTCAATAAATCACATAATCTATTAAAAATAGAAACAATCGCAAATTAATGTTATGGACAATCATATCAAGATACTGGAGCGGATGATAATTTTTAAATTCTTCAACAACATTTGAGATTCGCCGTTTCATCTGTAGGTAAACATTTATTTTGGGTGCTGATTTGACGACCTTTCCCGAACTCTGGAATTCCTTTTAGCTGGATATCAATCAAAGGGTGGTTTTTACCAACTTCCAGGAGAAAGCGGTTGTGCTTACCCTCGCTTATTTAAAAAAAATACATCAGGGAAATACGTAATGAGGGAAATTGGGGCGAATTATGTAGGGGAAAAGTGTTTTGGCCATTGAGGAATTGGATGAGTTTGAAAATGCGAGAAATGAGCGCGGCGCCCCCCTGCGGTGGCGACGGAAAGCAAGAGTAGCTCTCGCGTGTCGCAGCAGTGTGCGAGTGGAAGTATGGATGAGTCCCCCGTTGACCTAGATGCCTGATAAGGATGCTGATCTCTCGTCTTAAAGGTCTGCCCGCTTCTTTGAATAGGCCTGGCTGGGTGAGCATCCGAAGGCTAAGCTTTTATGTTTAGTTTGCTGGCAGGGAGGAGGGAGGTTGCCGCTATGGATTTGCAGATCGAAAGTGAGACATTTATACCTAATTATAACTGAAAATATAGACAATATAACCTAAGAAAAAATAACTAATCTGGTTTTATAATGTAAAGTCATTTTTCATAGCTCGAAAATCAGAGATAGCGACGTCTTTCCACTTACGGTCTAAATGGTTATGGTTTAGAAGGGCGGTACGAACTACATTAAAGACGTACACACTCCGTATTGCATGTTTCAGTCCGTCTGATATAAACATCGTCTGCAATAGAGGACAATATATGTTTTACAGTAAATTAAATATCGTGGTGGGTAATCGAAGGCAAATGCTTCAAGTCCAGGAAATTTCTCAGCGAGGTTTTCTATTTATTTACGGGTTGATTTTGTAAATACTCCATTTCAACCTTTCCCATTGGAGTAACGTAATATATTTGTTATAATTTCAACTCAGATGCTCGAGGTCATGTTTAATGTCATATGATTTCGGGAAGGTAATTTACTTTTGTAAAATAGATGACGTTCAAAAAGAAGGCTTTCATTTGTGGTTAATATATAATTATAAGAAATGTGTACTTAAAACTATTTATATTGCGTGCTATGTGCATCTCGTTTTTCTAAACATTGTGTATATATATATGGTTGAACCATTACAATATATATATGTATATATTGTAATGGTTCAACGTCGGTTGACCGGATGAAAAACCGCGAAAACCACACATAAATGATAAACCTCCTTACGTTGCCAGCCAGGACGATTTATCGAAAGATTTAATTTAGCATTACAATAAATGCGGGGGATTCCTGTTCGCAGCTTATTTCGTGGTGAAGAGATCCTAATTGGGGTAAGGCGCGTGACGGATCGGCGGCAGGTGAAGGAAAATAGGTTTCGTAGGAATACCCAAAGAAATGCAAGGACCCTTTCATTCAGCATTCACACAAATATATTCAAAAATAAGGAACATCTTACATGAGATATTTAACCAGATGAGTGAAAATGATTGGGTTAGTGATGAATGGATGAAATAACAAATGATTTATGCACTTGGCATTTGAAATTACCATGAAATAATAATAATAAAAAATATTTAACAAAAGTCAAAAATATATGCCGTTAAGCGGACTCGTTTCAATTATTAGACCTCGTTACACTTTTTAATATCTGGGAAGTAATAAAGTCTGTCCCAATTGCACATTTAAGTTCCGTTGCTGACTAAGTTTGAGAATAATGAGAAAAATCACTGAGGCTTCGATGAATTTCTCAAGGTGCCTTAACAGTGGCGTATTGCTGCATACGAGGACAAGTACACGGACACAGGGGTGGTATCACTGGGGTCACGGCAATATAACTTTACGTGACCTGGATGACCACCGGATGACTCCGTTCCTTGGTGCCGTGGTTCGGGCTAGACGCAGGCTCGTCTATTTCTGTGCGGCCTCCTATTTTCTCGGAGACGGCAATGTGCGCGGCCTGGCTGCCCCTGGAACCTCCTTGGCGACCACCTTCGGATTTCAGAGTTTTTATTAGTACAATTTTTGTTCGTTCCACGGATCACGTATAAGAGACCACCTAACCTCAGCACCATCTTCAAAGCCACCCGCCCCCTTCAAAAATTGAATTCAGTCCCCACTACCCCACCCTCGCCATGCAACCGTCCTAGATGTAAAACCTGTAAAATTTTCTCTCCACCCCCAGCCTCTTTCCTCTCCAAACTTAAATTCCTCCCGATATCTCCTTCCACCACCTGTACCTCCACCAACATCATATACCTCCTTCAATGCAACTTCTGCCCCGCTTTTTATATAGGCCAATGCTCCACCCCCCTCAACCTTAGAATAAATAATCACCGCGCCTCCTGTTGTCCGTCTTCCCCACACGCATCTCTCCCGGTCCCCACACATTGTTTATCGCATGATTCCATCTTTAATCAATGTTTCAAAGCTTCAATCATTGCCTCCCTGTCACCCACTGACTCGCCCCTCAATCTCCACACCCTCGAAATGGCGTGCATCTGGCATTTGCAAGCCAACAAGCACCCGGGTCTGAATGTATCTTGTTGAGTTAGCCCCGCCCCAATACACCCCTCCCCTCTTCCCCCCACCTTTTCCCTTTTTCCAACACACTCCTTCCCCACTCATTCTCTCCTTGACTGATGAAGTAGCTACAACTACGAAAGTCTTTCAGTTTTATTTTTCGTGTGAGTGTTTCCTTTTTTTTATGTCTATGTTTAGTGACTGTGTTTTGAACATTCATATTATGTGCTACGTTGCATCCCGTTTCTACAAAACTTTGAAAAAAAAAAAAAAATATATATATATATATATATATTTATTTATTTATTTATAAATAATATATAGGAACTTCTTCTTGCCCTAGGGTGGGCACACAAAAAATTTAAAGATTGATAGAAAAACGAAAATTAAAATAAAAGTGAGGAACTTACGGGGAAAGGTTGTTTCTACAAATTTTCGATGGGACGCAGCCCATCTTTCTCAAGTGAGAAGAGGAGGGAAAGTGAGGAAAGGGCATAAGGAAGGGTGCAAAGCAGAGGGCAGAGATGGAGGGAGGAAAAACGGTGGACGGGGATTGGTCGTGTTCTTTCTAATGGGCGCGGTTGATTCCTGGTCCAGAAAACGCACGGAAAGCCCATATGCATGCCTGCTCCAAGTCCTTCAGCTCTAGGGGGGTGGTAGACGGGGGAAGGGAGGCCAATATTCCCACTTTATAGCATTGGTCAAACAGAACTTTGTGGGAAGAAGCATGAACGGCGACTGGAAGGGAAGCAGAAACAGAAGAAACGCTATTGCATGAAGAGCGATGCCCGTTCATTCGGATGCAAAGGGGAGTGGTGGATAAGCCGATATAAAAAGCGGGGCATTTCTGGCACAACAGTATATACACAATGTTTTTTGTTGTGCAGGAAATGTCCGACACTGAGGGGAGAGGGAAGGCAAGGAATTGATCGGGAAGGGGTTCGGTGATGAGGATGTGACAAGTTTTGCATCTTGCACGGTTGCAGGGCGAGGGCTGTGGTTTAATATAGGTACTTTGTTTGGGCAGTGGTTTGGTTGTTTTTAAGATGCTGTCCAGATTTGGTGGTCTTTTAAAAACGAGTGAAGGGCATCGCGGGAAAAATCTGGAAGTGGTCGTGTTGTCTGAGAGGATGGTGAAAATGTCTTTTAGGGTCCTACGCAATACGTCCACGCCCGGAAAAAAGGTCGCACAGAGGGAAAGAAACTGCGACGAATTGTCCCCTCCTAGTTTTTTCGGGACATATGGTTTTTTCGGATCTTATTCCGGAGGAGGGGTTCCGGGTAACCCCTTCTCCTGAGAGCATGGTGTAAATTTGAAAGAAATCTATTAAGGGAGTCTGGATTATTACATATTCTGTGACCACGGATGGAAAGAGAAAAAGGGAGGGAGCGTTTTGTATGTGTCGAATGACAGCTATTGTAATGTAGGTATTGCTGTTTGTTAGTGTTTTTAATGTGTACAGAGGTGTGAAATTTATTGTTGGTAAGAGAAATGTCCACATCAAGGAATGTGACATGAGTGGAGGAGGAATAGGATGTAAAATTTACGGATGAAAATGAGTTGAGACAGGAGATGAAAGTGATTAGGGATTCCATGCCATGTGGCCACAGGAGAAAGATGTCATCTATGTATCGGGCCCAAAGGGTGGGTGTGAGTGGGTATTGGGACAGAAAAGATTGTTCTAGGCTGCCAAGAAAAAGGTTGGCATAGGACGGACTGAATCTGGCCCCTCGAATATATATATATATATATATATGCTGATATAATGTAAGCTTATTGTTACTATGAAAAATTGACGTTGCAACAATAGCCGCTCGGCTATTCACGGGCAAGGAGGGCTACGGCCAACAATGCTCCAGCTGCCTTGGTGATGAAATCGCGTGAGTGACAGTAGTTATGAGGAGCGCCACAGAGTCAATGCTATCGCTTCAGGCGGAATGGACCCAGGTTCGATCCCATGTGGTCGGTGAAATCTCGAGGAAGTGGACGGAGGGCCACTGAATGTTCGCTGCATGATGATCTCACGAATGGCCACGAAGTGTCGACGATGAGTGCCGCAAAGATACCAGGCCGTGACTGTGACCACTCTTGCGAATCGGGTCACCTCAGCATCTGCCTGCCTCGCGTGTCCGATTCAATTACTTAGTTTGTGTCAAGAGGTCAACCGTTCAGCGACCCCAACGAGAGTTCCACGCGCCACTCCCAACCCCTTCCGGAAAGCGGGAAACGTTTTTTGAGCACTGAATAGATCGTAGCATTTTCGGATTAGTCCCGTTAATTTTGTATCATCACTTTTGCTCAGAAATAATAATAGTAACTTTATTATAGTTGACATTTAAGTGTCAAATTCATGTCTAGAGTTATTTCAATCCGGGAATTGCTATGTGACTATCATTTGTGAGCACTTCCATAAGTATTGAGTCAAACACGGTTTAACATAAAGTCATTTCATTTTACTTAATAAAAACATTATTTTTATATTAATATTACAACCAAAAAAGTGATTAAAATGTACTTGTAAACACATTTTGCATATATGTGCAGGAAATCACATATTCCAAATTAAGTAGTTTATATCCAATTTTAATCAAGCGCAATTACTTATTTAGTTACCCGAAAACAATTCCTTAGTGCTTATTTTTAATTTTTTTGCGGCCAGTGTTATCATGCAGTTTTGGTTGAATAATTTTGGTAAAATTGCTTTAAAAGTATGAGTGTATTTCATTGGTGCAATATATTTTAGAAAACATAGGGATGTGATAGGGCGGACTTTTTTCAAGCTTTATAATTGTCTTGGGTGATAATATATGGATATAAGTGTCAACACTATGCGTACATGCGGTATATTCTTATGCTTCTGTTATCTATTTTTCCATTAATAGTTTTCACAAGGTTATTTTCCTGTTTAATTGATAATTTAAAACATCTGTTCTTTGCATTGCTTCACTTACTTCTAATGATGATATTTTCGGGCAAGGTGCACACGCAAGAAGGAAGCCTCACCGAAGAACTGCGCGGCACTGCGCCCTCTTCATATTCTTTTGTTGTCTTCCTAAAATGTCCGCATCATTACGGATATACATTTCGGCAATCGTGCCGTCGTTATTGTTTATTCCCTCGTGAAATTCGGATCGCTGTGCCTGCCAGCGACGCCAGTGGCGACTCATACAAATGCGCGGTGGGTGGCAGCACATCTAGTGGCTCCCGAGGGACTCTTTTATATTCATTCACTCGCGTCAAACCATGCGTTGCACATGGAGAGCGTTTAAGCGATACCGTAGTAATGTAGCTGAGTTTTCTGCTCCGTGCCAAAATCACTCGTGTTGATAACACTTTGGCCAAATGTGAAATTGCTGTGTTGTTGACCTCGGGGTGCAGACAAATACACCAAAAGCCATCAATGAACGGACGGATCGAAATAATTCACCGAAACAGCGGAAAAGCAATGTAGAGCGTGATTGACCTTTTAAAAGGATCGAATTTACTAATTGTGAGTGCTGTGCGGACAAGTCGTTTAATGCATTAATTACAAGCGTCGGCGACACTATCCCATGAATGAATAGACAAGCATCGAATAGCTAATAGATAAAACATGGAATGAATAAAATCGGGATAGAAGAGGCGGTGCTGAATGACCTATTTATCATTATTACGGATTGAACGACGCGACTAGTGGGCAGTTGTCATATTCACTGGTGATTCACTATCAATCCTGAGATTATTGGTATTTACGCAGCCCTCCTCTCCTGCCTGCCCATCTTTTCACCTGACTTCTCCATCACCTTATCCTTCTTTATCTGCTACACATTTTATTCGACGCCTTTCTTTTCCATTCTTACTATCTACTTGTCACTCGACGATTGTATTCGTCAGGCCATCATGTCTCAATGTACATATGAGCGATTAGGTTGTTCTGCCTTCTTCCTTAAATTTTGTAAAGGGCTTTCTTGTCTCCTACTCTGCATAAGACTTCCTCATTGCACAGTCTTTCGATGCATTTGATTTACTCGTAAATAAATTATATTTCTCTAAATATTAATCCGGACAAAAATTTTCCCTGAATTAAGGGGGAAATATACTTAATGCGGTGATTCGTCTAACAAGTGATTATCTGTTATAGTGGATATTCTTAACTGGCTGAGTCAGAACTCGCTCCATCTGGTGTTCGCACCTTGAAACTTGCCGAATTTAAGGAAAGTGTTCTTAATGTTAGAATATTGTCGCAATTACTTCGATTATTATTACGTAGCAACGTGTGATTACGTACGTTCGTGAGCTTCATTTGAAAGCATTCATCGTGGATAATAGGGAACATGCATGAACTTTGTTTCTCCCGTTATTGTAGCCTATCTTATAGAGAAATTTCTCGCCAATCCGAATATATAAGCCAAAGTTGTCTACGTCAATCACAAATGCTGTAAAATTGTAATGAAATTCTAAAAAAAAAATCGACGAAAGTCACGTGACCCGGAACGCTTTCTCATTGGCTTGACGTCACCGAACAATATTCAGTCTCAGTGGCCTCAGTGCTCCGTAAAATTCGATGTCTAAATACTGCTGTTTTTCAATGAATACAGATCTTTAATGTCGTTAGGGAGTTGTTGATGGAAAAAGAGGGGTATTGTTGGAGGAATGAGGTGAAAAGAAAACTGATCGACAAAATGACTGAAGTGGGATTTAAGAAGGCGCAGTTAGACAATTTACCTATGGCTGACTCCTTTATTGTGGCCGCCTTCCTTAAAAACAGTGATTCTTTCGTCGCCGCCGAGATGCGTGGAGTGAAAGCAAGCAGGTAAGCAAGCTATTTAATGCATAGGAAAAATTTTAATTTTTAACATTGTTTTCTGTTTATAAATACTTATTTTTGAAATGAAATAAACTATCCTTCATCAGCGGTTTATTATTAGTTGCCCATAATTTTAATACCAAACTTATCATGCGGTTCTCTTATATCAGCTCCATAGTCGTTAGAATATAAGTAATGAAATAATAGACTAATGTACAAATATGTTTCAGGTATGATTAATGCCTAATTATTCTGAATTATTACAACATCTTCACTCACCAAAAATACGATTCGGCATTTAGCAAACTAAATGTGTCTCATAATATGACACTATCTCTGAAAAAAAGAAAAAAGGAGCTGCACTTTGTGTTGCTGCTCCTAATTTTGAGAAGACAAAGAATATTTATTGTCTATGGATTGAGTATGACCATGATTTTGTAATGAATGTTGTGGCTGCCGCCACAAGGTTTTGGGAGAAAAATATTTTTCCTATTCTTTTCAACAGCTGTAAACATGATTAGTTTTTTTTAGTTACCCCAGAACTGGCCCCATATGCTTCTTGTTATATTTTTGTAATAAATTTATTTTGCACTCCCTTTCATTGTCGGCATTTTTTCAAGTATGCTACTTTATTAATGGAGCCTGAAGATTAATTAAGCCACAAGATATAATAATCACATCATCCATCAAGGTAATAAGATTGTGATCTATACAGGCATGAGGAACTAACATTTTAAATTCCCTAATGCGTCTGATAACACGCTCAACATGAATCCTCAAGCTGGCAATTTTTTTCGTCTCCATTACTTCCTTTTTGGTGCTCTTAACTTCAGGCTTAACACTGGGGGGTGGAATTAATGTGCAGCCTTTTGTACCAAGAAAGCTATCAATGTGTTTGAAACCCCGATCAGCCATCACAGCACAATGAGAAGGCAAGTATTTAAAGTAATCACATTGCTCTACAAGCAGTGAATCAGATATCCGACCTCCAAAGCCCTTAGATATGTAATTTATTAATCCATCAGGTGAGCTAGACATCAAGTACTTCAGAGTATTTGCAGACTTGTATTCCGGCCATGTTAGAGCTTGTTTGACAGGGTCCGATGGTTTTTCTATCTCTACTTCTAAGCAATCAATAATTGATTGTACATGGCTATACCTTGATCGAAATGGTATGGGCAGTAACTCTAATATCTTTTTCTTGGCTGGCCATATAATGAGCTGTTTCATACATTGGGATATTTTTGGAACAGCATCATGAAACACCCTACTAGCTGTGCTGAATGATATGCTAAAGTCATCAGAGAGAATAGTAAAGCATTCATTAAGTCTAATCTTTTTTAGAGTTAGCATGATCATGGACATATGTAAATTTTTATTTCTCTGAAGAGTGCCCAGAATGAAGCCACAGTTTTCAGGTACACCCATGCATAGCTTAGGGTTTCTATTAAAGAAATTTATTCGTGCAATTGCTACTTGCTTTCTTTCAACTGAGTCATTTTCATTAAGAAATTCAGCTTCTGAGTCATTAGATGAATTATCAGAAAAACTGTACTCATCTTCTTCACTCACATCCTCCTCAGAGCTCGACTCCTCACAAGTTTCACTGACTTTCCTTCTCTTCAAACTTTGAATGGGGGATGTCTGGGTATTTACATATTTTATTTTTTTGGTGATGTCGCCCTATCAGAAACACATGTCTTTATTTGCGTTTGTTTGCTCCTGAATTTAGTGCGTACTTGAACCCCAACACTTGATGACACTTGAGAGGAAATACCTGAACTACTCTCCCGGTCATCCTCTGACTCAGCTTCAAGTTCACATAGTTTGTCAGCTTCATTGCCACTGGAACCTGTGCTCAATTATTTATATATATATATATGAATTGAAAAATGCAAGTATCAAAGCTCCATGCACGCGTACTTAAACCGGTAGAAAAATGCTCAGCAAGGTCAACCCGAAAACCTTGCTGCGCATGCTGCACCACCCCGCGAAAGTCTCCATCAACACGGTAGAAAAAACTTATAATAATACTTTTCTTGAAATATAATAACACTTTTTCCGTTCATAATTAAGTTTTTCCTTTGATGTGATTGTTTGTAACTTTTCAATTTATATTACGTGGCAATAACATCCTTTGGCTCAATTCAATCTTTTTTAACTCACAAAAATAAGGTTTGCAACCTTACTGGCACGTACGCTGAAATGATCCTCACAACAGAAAGCTGTTGATAATTTCGAGATAGAATTTACGTCTCTTCTGCAGGCTCTCAACCATTTTAATCTCTTCTTCGAATCTTTCGGGACATAAATGAAAACCTTCTTCGGCGTGGAATTTGAGGTATTTGAGCAACAGGGCACGACACAAGATTTGTAAAACTTTCTCTCTTTTTTCTCGTTTACATCCATTATGCTTGTTATGCTTGAATGAAATAATCAATTAAGATTAGTGAAAATCACTAATTAAGAAGCAAAAGCAATAATTTACTCGAAATGCCGTTCCATCATTCATCCACTTACTTTCTTGTCAAAATATAAACAATAGTCTCTAGCGATATCGTTCTGTGACGTCACGCGTCCATTGCCCCATGACGCAGTGTTTTCAGGCTGCCGAGAAAGAATTATTTTTAAAGAGTGATATCTCAGTAAAAAACCGCAGGTCACCTGTGAAATTTTTACCAAATCCATTTTAGATAGTGGTCTTCCGACTCATCTGGTTATAAAAAATTGTGCATGTTCCCCATTGTGTCATTCGGTGCCGGTGCTCTTTGCTGTGACTTTGACGTATAGATAGGTTTTTACAACCGTCGCGTCGTCGGTTCGAGTCCGAGGAGGGCCAGATTTGAGTGTATCCTTCCGCGCGGAGGGGTCTGTGTCGCCGCCCCTCCCTCCATTCTCATATAAATAGCACTTTTGGAAGTGCTACTTCAGAGCCAAAGTGCTTTCGTGTCGGCCGCTCTTTCCACGCACTTGGCTCGACCCATTCTTCCCTCTGTTGGCCCAATGAGCATAACCTCCTTTACGGGGTCACAACTTTGACGGAAGCAAATTAAGGGAGGTGGGGGTGTGAAATCATGCCTCTATAGACATCCATCGTTAAACTAGTGAGCACAGGCTTTAAACTCGTATCATCGGATCTATACAAAGCTCATGCGTGAAGTAATTCTTCCCGGATTTAGCTCTGATGCAGTGAAAGTGGCATCCGTTGTACCTACCTCAAGGAAGCATTATCGGCCCCTTTTGTTCATTACGTGTACATATAAATGACCTATGCTCTCGAAATAGCAGTAACATTCGTTTGTTTTCCGATGCTATCATATATCGCGGAATTAGAGAACCCTCCTACTTTGGACGTCTATCATCGAGTCGAATCTACGCTCATACTTGGAGGCAAGGGAGGGCGCAATGGAACTAAACTGGTGCAAATTCTCGGAAGAACATTTCTTGTGTTGGTCGTCCCTATTATCCGTAAGGGTAAGTTGTGGATGGCGTTAACGTAAAGGTCACAGATGAAGTCAAATTTCCGAGAATTACGATAACTTCAAACCTATCTGGAGAAACACATAATTTGCGGCAGAGCCCTGTAATAACTAGGATTCGTAAAGCGTGTTGTGGGAATGTTTCTGAATGAAATGGTGCGAATATTTTCGGACAGACTGTCGAAATATCCCGCTGTGCAGACTTGTTGGAGTTCTTTTGATTTTCGTAGTTGTATGTTTATCGTCATTCTAGGAATCTATTTTTAGTGCATTGCACGACTTCTGTTAAGTGTGGGATAAATAAATCTACTCATGCCGGTTGCCGGGTCTTGTTAGTGCGTACTTCAATATAGCAAATGTGTCTGTTCCATAAGAAATCGGATGGCCGCTGGTGGATGGAAACTTAAATGTCCAGCCACAACCGTGGACACGATACGTCACAAATATGTTCAAATTTATTGCTTAAGGTGCATTTTATTTGATTAAAGAATTTTTCACACGTAGTTGTAGGAAAGTTTACGGTGTAACTTAAAAAATAACCTGAATGGTGCAAAATTCAATAACAATATTTTAAAAAACGAAGAAACCTCTCATATCCTTTTTTGGAAATTCTTATTCTAGAACGAGAAAATTCATCTTAACTGAAATGTCGCAAAAAGTCTCCGTATTGTGAATTTTTTTTAAAGATTTTCGTTTTTAATAAGTAATTTGGAAGTTGAAAAGTTATTATGTGTTAAAAATCATGGAAGGAAATTGCTAGCGATACCAGTAGCGGCAGGTGGTATGCAGAATGAGAAGGGATTTTGCTTTTTCAAAGAACGGTCGTAATCTGAGGGGTGGTTAGAGTTGTGTTTTATGAGAAGTGGCTGATATTTTTATTTAAATCTGTGAATGACATTCAATGAGGAGTAATTCTAGATAGTCGTTTTATTTGGTGGGTTTTCCATACAGCCCCTATTCTTCGTATATCGGTGGGCTCGGGGTAACCTTTGGCCCTTTCTCCTACCCCAGTGCACCGTAGGTACTTACAATACCGCCCTCACCACCCCCGATAGCGATCTGGAAGCCCTTGAGAAAGTTCCCGCCCCGAGGAGGCTCTTCGCGTGGACGGCAGAGGGCGGGGGATGCGCACACGGATGCTGGAGAGTGGCGATGGTTGATGACGCCGCACAGTGGTCCCAAATCGAAAAAAGCTGGCCAAAATTAATTACGCCGTTGTTATTATGTATATATTTGACCTAAAGGTCTATTCTTATTGTTTTTGACCCGCTTATTCTGAATTTATAACTATTTTTTATGTATTTGCAATAATGTTATTGCTATTTCACATTTTGTTTAAACAATTAATTTTTTTAACATTGGAATTTGAGATTATACTGGTGATAGTAAATTAAAATTATACATATCATAAAACTGAATTAGTTATTTAAAACATACGTAAATGCATATAAAATGACTGCATTGTTTATTTTTGGACAAATTTTGAACAACTTATTTTGAATGAACCAAGAGAACATTTTCTACTTTCTCATTTGTTTGATCGTATTTGATACGAAAAATAAGTTAATATTAATTGGAAATTTATATTATAAGTATATTATTAATATTATTGTACTGCATTAATTGTTTAAAAATTATAATATCTAATTCTAATTAAGTAGACAATTTTATAGTTCCTTGTAACGTGCCAATGGATTTGGAAGCAATTTTAAACGGGGTTCCGTATTTCACAAGTTTCAACGGAGGCATTATTACAATCATTAAAATGTTATAAACAATATTTCATAACTCCTATAACTCAAGTTAAACGCCAAATTTATTGATACGCTTGCAATAAGCTCTTTACGAAGTGAGGCATCAATTTAACGAGCACATGATTTGGTACGAAAAATTAAATGAGATTTTCCATTAATTTGGGCTTTTTTAATTATCAAAAAAATAAGTTAACATTTCTCCTTATCTTTCTCAGTCATTGTTACGAAAAAAATTTAAATACATTCATGATCACTATCCGACAAATCCTCATCACAGTCGTCATCCACTCAATTCTTCCAGGATTAATAAACTCTTTACCTCGACTGGTAATTGAAGTAATTTCCTTCTTTGAGCCTTAGAAATACTTGATATCATTGCATCTGAAGTTAGGAGTAATCTTTTAAACAGGTCTTCATTCGTTGCTATCCAGGAAAATTTCCTTGCATGGTGCTCCCTGAATCTTCTTATGTCCTTATTCCTCGCCTCCATTGCCTCCTCGGACAAGTGGACAATAGGAAGGGCAGCTTCTTTAGATGTCCGTCGGAGGAGCAAGTACTGATGTTTCGTGAAATTACCAGAAACGATCATGGAAAGGGCTTCTTCGTGGGCGATTTTACTTTGCCTCACATCCTTGGCTCTCCATTTTGATAACACTCGCCGCGCTCTTGAGAGAGTGGTTGTTGTCACCTCATTTATTATTTTCGCCACGAACTCATCACCTTTGCTTCGATAACTCATGGATGCTCTACTGGCGATGTGCTAGCTCTAAGATCCTCCGTTTTCCATCTCTAGGCCCTTTCACTGGACTTCTCAAATTGTTTTAATAAAGGCGGAGGAAATTTCAACTTCTCATTTAGGCAGTCAGCGAACTTCCTTCTAAGACACCTGTCATTTCTTTTTCTTTCCTTCCACCGGCGAAGATAATTTGAGAGAAAAAACACTTCTCCGCAATTTTTTTAGGATAACTTTTGAATTAACGTCCTCATCAAACTCTATCTTGTTGCTCCAGCAATCCAATAAGTATTGGTTTTTAAACGATACGGACCCTTCTTCACTTTCAAGAAATTTTTCATGCATCTCAAGACGCGTGGAATTTCTCGTATCTGCTGAGGTCTTAGCCGAAGGTACTAACTAAGACAGCTAAATCAAATACACTTATTGCACCAAAAGTAATAACAGAATTGTTTGGCGGGGGTTATCGAACAACACTACACTAAAACTATATTCTAAAGTTATCGAACTAAAACACTATGGGCACTCTTCTTTAACCCCACAAGTCTTCTTTAAAAAGTTCGAGGATACTCGACTTTTTCAAGACTCGATCTTCACGCTTGAGGAAACTAACTTTCACGTCTTTCGTTTGGCAAAATATGAGTAAAACTGAGTTTTGGCGATAAAATTTCGGGCAAGCGATGTCTAGAAGTAATTTGGGGGTTCCACAGTGTGAGGTTCGCGATGCTATTACCTATATTTTCTAGTAAATATCACATTTGAAAGGTGAAAAGGCTTACTCCGTTCATCCCCGGTGGCCAAAGTGCAATTCATAACAAGTGTACAGAGAGCGGTGGTGTCGTTTTCCCGATGGGCGCAATCAATAGCCTAGGCCTTTTCGGCCGTCGTTTGCCCTGCATGTGGTTGAGGAGGCCGCTAAGGAGGCGACAGAGGACAGAGGACGACACGCGGACAATGTGCCGCGTGAGGGCGAAAACTAACCCGTCTAACGGAAGGAAAGGGTGGAGTAGCATTTGAGGGATTCTTTTTTGTTTTGAATGCATTCATGTTTTTGAGGATTACTATAAGCACAGCTGCGAACTTTCGTTCCATAAATATATCCTTCCGCTCGAGTCCTTAATCAATTTTTATGAGAGCATGGGCACGCGTAAATAAAAGGTAAGGTCAAATGGAAACTATTAATGATATAACGTTCTACGTATGACAAGAGATGTTTATTCATAGGGTAAATATTTTTTGTAGAAATAAAATATCCAACAATGTTGAATAACAATGTTGAATAATAATGGATTTCCTCGAGCCCTACCACGCGCCAGCCAGGCCGCCGCCCGCGTCAGCGCATTGCATCATTATAGTTAAATCAATGCTGAGGTCGGAGTAGCAACTAGTAGCAAAAATTTTCTTCACTACTGCGTTGCATATACTTTTCCCTTTGTATTGGTGCAAAAGACACCGTGCATTCACGTGCCTTTCTAAACGATAATGTACATTTTATTTGAAAATTCGGGTAAAAAACACTAAAAGTTACAAAATATATATAAAATAGTAAGCATAGTAAAATCCGAATAAAATTTATGTCCCACTATGTAATAATGTTTATATTTGTAGTTAAAAATGTTTTTGGCCAAATATATCGCGTAAAGGTTGGCCTGCATGACGCTGAACTTCCTCAAAATCGACCGATTTCACGCAACTGTGATTTTTACGGTGAATGCTCCATGTTTGACGGATCACTGCAGCCGCTCTGATGAACAAAAATACTAACTTAGTAGTGTATTTTGTAGACCATATCCTGTAGAATCCGAAAATAAGGTTAAAAAATTCCTTGAAAATTTTCGAAAAAATGACTTTTGGCCAGCTTTTTTCGATTTGGGACCACTGTGCGCCGTTGCCTTTTCCTCACGCCCACACTTCTATTCTCCTGCCTTTATTTTTTGTCCCAGTTCACGCTGAAGCTCTCGGCGAATGCTGTGGGGCGTATGCGACTCCAGATTTTGGGCGCCAACATATAACATAACCTGCTGTCCCACTTGTCTGGACGGATTACTCGCTCAACGCCTTTCCCTTCGTGTTGAAATTTTAAAGGCAGTTAGAGTAGACAAAGAGTACGATTTGCCTGCATCTGAAACTTGAGTATTCCCCCTTAGAATAGGAAAGAGAGACCAGTAAATAAGTCATGCATTTCAAATAATTATTACCGTTTATAGCGCAATTTTCAATCAAATATAATGCAATTATACATTGATTGTAAAAATATCATAATAACAAATTTGAGTCAAAGTCCCCCCGAAATGTTGTAAAAATTGCACAAATTGCACACAATCAAGCTATTTAGTGTCAAAAAGTCATGGACTGTACATAACCTAAAAAGTCATGAAATAACCCAAAAAAGCCAAGGTGCTACAAAATAGAATTACTGTGTACCGATATTCTTTCGTGTATACTTCTATTTGATTCACTAAAGAGTTTATAGGCGATATAAATACCTCAAAAACTCAATCAACAAGAAAGGTTTATGGTTTTTGAATGCATGCAGTAAGATAGAAGCTCAACATAAGTATCCATTGTGGAAGCACTGGACATTACTATCTAAATGTGTGAGAATTATCTCATTTAGCGATGGATGAGTCATAGAGATTGAACCGCTCATAATTTTTTTCGGACAAACGTTCTATGTCACTCCGAGGAAGACAAAGTTGATGGTATTTGATAAATAGGAAATTGTCGGTAGTGGTCAACTCTGCACATCCTATAAATTTCATGGTGTCAAGTATCGTAAGTTTAAATAGCCAAAGTTATTCATCCCTTAAAAAGAGGCCGGTCGAGCAGTAGTGTCCTCTTGGATGGGGCTTATAGACGCCTACATCAGGCAGCACCATGGTGTCCCTATGTGTCAAAAGACCTTTGCGAAGTATTCTCTTCAGATTTTTAAAGGAGGATTATTATAATTCATGACACACTAGCTCATAGTTAATTTAACTTTAATGGCATTTATTATATTTCAATAATTATTTTATGTGAGTGAAGAAAGCGACCCAACAAGAGGTGAATCTACTTCGAGATAGATAGATATATAGTGACGCCTTTCAGTGCCATGCTCTCTGCGGCGCCAACTTCACACTTCACCCGTTAAATACTCACGTGACTTATGGGCGCCACGGATGTATTTTTATAATGAAGCCCAAAGTTTCTGTGGTGATTATGGATAAAATTCTGCCAAAATGTCCTTTTTTTGTTTCTTGGCTCACGTTTCGGCGTATCTTATCTTCACTGTACCTCGCGTGGATGTGAATTTGGCTCTTGCCGTGTTTTGCCCGTTCTTCGATTGGGGATGGATCGCGCCATGCCCAACAGTGACCCACTTTGAACACACTCAAGTGTTCAAATATTTTATAACCGAAATAAATTTCATTTTATTATTTTTATAATATTGGTTTTAATATTTTTTTTGTTTACAATAAGTTAATAATTATTTTAAGGTACTGTTACCGTAGTGATATTGTAAAAATGAAGAATGATTGTTCGAATGAAGATGAGGGAGGAGGTGAATAAACATTGATTGCTGTGAAAAGGAAATTGCAGAGGGATAGCTGAAGGAAATCGCTTTGACCGCTGCGATGACTTTTAGGCTCAGGTCGTTGAAAGAGAATCGCTTTGGCCGCTGCGATGACTTGCAGGCTCACGTCGTTCAATGAAAGTTAATGAAATGGGAAAGAAGTTATTTTTTATTCCATCAAATTGATAACATTGGTCTGGTTGTTATCACTGTTTTGGGAAATCATGGAATGGTCGAGGGGGCATAATTTGTAAATTCATTGATTCGATCCAGAGCCATCCTTTTGTGACCGTAGTTACGTAGCGAAACAAATTCAATCAACTCCCTGTTCTTTGTATTCATTTTGAAGGTTATTAGTATGGCTATTCAATAGGGTGGTTTCCTATTATTTTTTTATTGCCTAAATCGAAAGATTATTACTCCTGGAGTGCGCATTTCACGCTTTTAGATTTTCGAATGACGATATCTATTTTTCGCGATTTAACAAAAATTGAAAATTTTCTAGCGCGCGAAAACGCGACGGCTAAGTAGGAATGATGGGAAAAGTCCGTGTGACGTATTTCTGGTTCCCGCTGCCGCCTTGTGAGGTGACCTTGAGGCGAGGCTTGAGCGCTGATACGACGCAACCTGCTAGCAGGTAGCGCTTGCCTTAAATATGGCTTATTACTACCTTATCAAACGAAGGAAACTTTCCGACCTTAGCCAGTTTTAATAGGTGATTATTAAGGCATGTTTCCCTGAGCTCTGTGCCTCATGCATGCATTGGTAACCTCAGACGATGTATAACTCCTATCCTCTCGTGTAGAAACTAGGTCCCTGTGACGTCACGTGGAGTGGAATCGCATGGGCGCCAATCTGGCTTTTTTCAAATGAGGTTAAAATTGACCATTGCCATTCGTTTAAACTGGGATTTTTAAAACCAAATAATTTGTATATTATGAAAACCCTAATGGTGGGTAACGAATAGCAATCAATGCATTTCGTTTTCTTTGGTGAAGGAAACTACTATATATTAGAATGAGAACCTATTTTTGGACTTTCATCGGATCAAACAAAGTTTATGAGTTCGTAATTTTGTGTGTTCCTTGCAAAAATATGCGTTAAGAAGAATTAAAGCGAATGTATATTACTTTTTTTTTAACCCATTGTCTCCTTCTCATAAAATATATTGTTTCAACGCAAAAATTCGAGATGATCGACATTAACAAAAATTGATCGAATAAATTTAGCTGAAGTTAGCTTTGCATGAGTTTATGCACAACTTTTACGGAGACTGCCAAAGTGTTCCGCAATGACTTTCCCAGCCTCTACAACCAGTCCAGAGTTGCGACCGAATAGGGATTTGCTTTTTTCAATTTAGCAGTTTTTTAATCCCAACTCTGTGTGACCGAAAATGGTACGATTTGGGTTAGAATCCCGGAATAGTCAATTGAGTTTTTAATGGCAAATTTCACTGTGGTAAAATGAAATATTGTAGCGTAAACAGTGCGACATGAACATTTCTTATTTGTCCTCTCTCTGACCTCTCCTCCGGCCCTGTTCTTGAGGAGGCGATGGCCTGGACCCCTGGTGATGGGGGGGGGGGGGTGGCCTTGGTTACAAAGGTTGTCCGCCGGCCCCGCTCCTTATCTTCCTTCCGCTATCTTCTCCGCTCTCTGTTCCTTCCATTGTGTGATGCAGCGAGAATGCACACGTCTCCTGTCCAAAGTACACAGATATGTCTTCTAGCTTCTTGTACTCCTGCACTCCTTCTTGGTTTGCCACACGGAGCCTAGTCTCATGAAATATGAACGAAAAAATAAGCACTACCTTTATGGCGACACCATCATGTCTCCAAGTGTCGTAAGACATCGGTGCCGTATTCTCTTCAGATTTTAAAGAAAGATTAGTATATTTCATGAAAAAAGCTCATCGTATTTATAATTTTGATGATATTTTATTAAATCTTAATGGCAAAGAATCTGATTGGCAAAAGTCATATTTTTGCTGCTAATATTTTAGTTTTAGTGCAACAAAAATTCTCTTAAATAATTTTCTTCAAATTTGTGCAGATTTTTTTATTTTGACTAAAACATTTCATGTTTATCAATTTATGAACATGTATCTAAATTACAGTCATAACATTTAAAAAAGTATCTTTCATTTGATCGTATTTGCTATCTTTAAGGCGCAACCCTATGAATTCCCGTCTATTGATTTTTGGCCTGGTTAGGACTAATGTGCATTCTTCCGTACATCTCAGCGTCTTAAGAAAATAAAAGTCATCCATCGCGAAATCAGGGTTAGCTCTGACTGTGAAATTGTAAGCAATCGCGGGATCTAAACAACGTCAGTACGTAGAGCTAAGTAGTTCTTCGCCTATTTAGCTCGGATACTGTTTGAGTGACGTCGGCTGTGCTCTCTCGGCCCCCTTTTGTTCATAACTTATGCATATAAATGACCTAAGTTCTCGGAATAGCAGAAAAATACTACTAAATTGGAAAAACGCAAAACCTGAATCGGTCGCAACGCTGGACTGGTTGTAGAGGCAGGGAAAGTCCTTGCGGAACACTTTGGTAGTCTCTGCCAAATAAGAGTGTGCTTGAGGCTGAAGTAGCCGTACTCTGGAATGAGAAATGTGGTCCGTTTACGAAGAGAAGACGTAACACTTTTCCACCCGAAGGAACCTCGATTCCTTGTTTTCACGAGCGCTCCTGAAAAGACGAAGCACTCGGGCGATGGGTGAAAAACGTTGAACCAGAGTGAAAAAATTCCTGCGATTTTCAAGATTTTAGTCTCACCCTGCGGCCATCTTCCAGTTTCGGAGAATTACTTACCCCCTGCATTTATTATGGAAGGGTTTTGTGGCAGAAATAGGATAGAGGAGCAGGCGGACCAGAAATAATACTCAAGCTAAACACCAAATGATACGCCCTGACATCGTAAGCAAAGCACAAATTCATGCCGGCCAACGCCAAGGGCTCTTTCATTTATTCTTTTTATGGCGTTTCATTTTTCAATTTCATCCGCATCCTATAGTATTCCGGAGGCTGTCTATATTCGAGACTCAAATCACCGATGGCGGCGCTGCAGGCGCTGGCAATATGGCCGACGCAGCGAGGTTAGTGTTCTGACAATAGCATAGGCGTAGTAGGAGCACAACTCTGTGGTAGGAAGTATCGTCGAGGCATCCCGCTGTATCAATTGAAATATGTCGAGGAAGATTTTTCTTGGTTATGAAGAGGTATATAGATACCTAGGGGCAACAAAGAATAGCGGCTGTGCCACGGAGGGAGAGTGTATTTTAAATGCGGGACTTGTTAATTTCCGTTGGTTGCCTTAGCCAGCAAGGCGGTGAATTGAAAGTATTGGCTTTGGAAAGTATTGAATATTGGTAATGCATAACATTAAGTACTTACAACGTTATCACAATACCTACAAAATAACACTGGACGGCATGATTATCGGCCCTGACACCATTCCTGCTGCTTCTACTGTAAAATGACCTCCTAAATCCGAATATGAACTCCGTTTTTCCCCATCACCCAGTTAAATCAATCAGTTAAAAAGTATTCTTTCTCCTTAAGAATGGAGTTGCACAAAGTATCAGCCTCTCAAATCAATTGTGTGTGTTGAAGTTGTCGTCATCTTCCCTCGGTATCTCTAGCAATCGCAGAGTCAACTCTTTCGGTGTTTTGGACGAGGATGATCCTTTTTTCCAAGTAGTTATAATTGTGCAAAACAGTAGAATTTCAGCGTGGAGGTTTTCGGGGTTACTACCGCATAGATTCATCTCTGCAGACAAATCTGATCGCAAATCAATCTACAAAATCTATGCGGTAGTAACCCCGAAAACCTCCACGCTGAATCCTCACCACACCGCGAAAGCCTACATAAGGATTACAGTAGAAGTTGTTTCACTCCGACTTTTTCCAAGTGAATGTCAGTATGTGGGCTTGAGTTGTGATCATTACCGTGATTAAATGTGTAATTATGTTACCATGTGTAAAATTCATGCTCATCGCTTCTGCTGTGTTTGCGGTGAATTGACATAAACATCGCAGCAATAACCTCTTCTTTTAATTTTTAAAACTGCTTATAAATTTTACTTTGGCTGCCAAGTTGGCGGTTAGGGGTAGGATTAAGCTCCAAGTGTTTGTTGCACCACTTGTTACAGTAATTTAACCAAATACTTGGTCAAACCACTGTAGCATATGGCACATGGTTTCGCGTAAATGAATGGCAATCTCTTAGAAAAGGGCATAAAAATCTTTTCCTATGGGGCTAGACAGTCAGCACTGAAATTACTTTTTATGGAAGGTAAAGGCTTGGTTTTTTTCTGTAATCAAATGCATTGTTGATAGAAATACTGCTGCTTTCTTTGTGAATACAACAGCCGCGCCCGTGAAAAACATTACATAGTACGGAATTGGCCTCTGCGAGAAAGCTTTACTCATGGTTATAAAAATGTTGCTTATGTTGCCCTGGTTTCGACAGAAAATATTCACTTGCCACCATTGCACATCAAATTAAGACAGATGAAATACTTTGTGAAGGCAATCGAAAAGACAGGAGCTGAATTTCAATTTTTAACTTAATTTCCTCGTCTTACAATTAGTGAGGCTAAAGCCAAGGAAGGAACTCTTGGACCCCCAGATTAGGAAACTTTTCCAAGGTTCGACGTACATGAAACACCTGAATTATAAATAAAATCGAGCTTGGCTTGGATTCTGAAACGTGTGTTAGCTGTGAGAATGAGCTCAGAAACGTGTGAACTGCTGTCAGCGTATTAGGCCACGGGGTTTAACGTATCACTAAAAATGCATTTCCTTCATTCACACCTGGATATTTTCATAGAATATTTAGGAGCAGTTGCACATAAACACAGGGAATGTTTCCATGAAGACATCACCAAATTTGTGAGGAGATTTTCAGGGAAATTGAATGCGGGCATGTTGATATATAAGGCTTACTGCTGTTTTTGCATGAGAAACTTCTACCTCACTTCACACTGGTTATTTTTCTCTTTGTTGATGCGCGTGTGGTATTGAGGGCGCCAGCATGGTAGCGTACCTTCTCAACTGTTGGCACACATTTTCATTATTTTTTCTATGCCGTGTACCTAAAAATTTTATTATTGCTGATATAATCTGTTAATATGTATATTTTTTTATCATTGTAGGATATTTGGGGTATGGGAAAATAAAATGGGAGCTGAAAAATGAAGAAAATAAGTGAAAAAATTGCGAAAAAAGGAAAGGTTGATCATTTTAATGGGTTTTTTAAATCATTAACGGAAACCAATCCCCCCAAATCTACAACGTTACCATTAATTATCATGTTTTAGAACTTTTCACCTCTTAAAAACCTAATAAGAAGTATAAATTCTAATATAATCCTTTTCATTCCTCCAAGACGTATCAAAGAGATGAAAATTAGAGTGGGGGCTTCCCCTTGAAAATGGTGGGTGATGGAGGAAAGCGGATGTCATGTTCGGATTCAGGAAGTCATTTTGCATAATAATTAGCAGGAATGGTATCAGGGCTCAAAAAAATTGTCTTTGCCGTCCAGTGTAATTCGAGAAAACTCAACATACCCAACAATGCCAAAGATTTCTCAACGTGGTTTCCCATCGTCGGGGTTTACCGTAGAGGGGAATGATGGATTGCAGTGATCAAAATCAATTAAAAGACCTCACACACATATATATATATATATATATATAAATGCATAAAATACATTACTTACGAAGTTATCGAAGCTTAACACTAACAATTTATCCAGAGAAAACTGAATATACCCTACAATGCCTATGATTTCGCAACGTGGTTTCTATATTACAACGTCACATTTGAGTGACGAATTGTAGCAATGGAAACCAACTTAAAAGCCTCGAACACAATATCAATGGATAAAATATATTGCTTACGACGTAATGATAGCTTCATGTCAACAAAATAACTACAGAAATCAGAGAATACCGAACAATACCAATGCTTGATCAAAGTGGGTTCCTGCGGTAAATGCCTAGCCACCTATGGTTCCCTCGGAGCTCTACTTTCGAATTCGGCCGATAGTTGGCGTCTTCCTTGTCTGGATTCTCGAATGGGTGTGTGGCGGAGGATATCCTTCATAGTTGTCGGAGGAAAGCGAATCCCTACTCCTATTCTTTCGGCAACATCTCTAACCTAGTTCTGCATTTCGGGTTACCACCGCGTCGGTTACTGTGGCGTTGGTACCAGTTTTTTTTCTGGCAGAGTCGTATCTTCGACCTGAGGACGCTGGAAGAAGTGTCAGCGAAATTGTTGTCATCGCCACTGAAACCGACGCGGTGGTAACCAGAAATGAAGAAGTTCATCGTTCACCGCAGATATCGCCGTATCTATCGTATTTTATCATTTCTTTCGGCCGTGGGAATATAGTGCGGTTCTTACATCATGACGTGATTTTGTCTTAATGTGTTAACATATTATAAAATATGTTCAAACAAGCCTTTTATTCTTTCTTATTTTAAATATATTTTTCCTTGTAGAAAAAATGCTATGCAACAACTTCTACCCCTTTTTAAACTTTCCATTATTTCCTGAAGGTCGGAGTATTTTCTTTTTAAGTGAGACAGACTCGCATCGTTATTTTCTCTTATCATGAACTCTGATATATTTTTGGGCTGGACAATTGGTGGGCTAGGTTAGCTTAATATATACACGCACATGTGAGTGGATGATCTGTAATCCAGTCTGCTGCTTCTCAACGTTCCATGAATGTTCCCCATTGCTCTCATCGCACTTTCCCTCCTGTGTTTCCCTTTTTTTTCATCGTCTGAGGTCAACAATCCGAAGAATGATATAATGACTGTCAGCGAACTATGACATTACTCGTGTTTCACATTCGATAAAATTCTCATCCATGGAGGTGTAAAAGCCGAGAAATCTTCACTGCCAATCATTAGACGCAGCTCTCTTCTCAATTCTTCCATCAGCTCTTTCTTTTATTACACATTTACGTATTACTTCTTTTTCACATCTTTCTTTACCTCTTCCATGTATTTTTTCAACGTCCTCATTTACCATTCTTGCTTCCCGCTTGTCCCTCGACATATGTCTTCATCTGGCCATCATGTCCCAAGATGAAGCCGGTTTGGCTGTTTCGTCTTCTTGTCAAGGTTTTCATGAGGCTTCTCTTCTCTCCTATTCGACTTTAGCAAATGTATTTTATCTTTCTTTTTCTGGAATGTTATTTTCCCCAGGGATTATCTTCCAATAATTTATTTCTTTCTTTTTCCGTCGCTATTTATTATGCTTCCCAATTAACAAAATTCCAAAGAGTTGGTCCATTCTCCTCTTGTGCGATGGTATTTTATCGCATAATTATAAGAGTGGTTTTAATTCTCAGTTCATCATGAAGGAAACGCCTTTGCACATTTTTGACCCATTTTCGTGCCATTGTGCGAGGAAAAAAAAGTATTTTGCCAATCTCTCTCGATTACGTAAAATTACAACTTTTTAATTATTTGATTGATAAAATTGAAAAATACAGATAACGTACTATTTTAAAAGTACGAAAAATCTCATAAATACTACGGCAGGGACCCTAAGGCGACACTTCGAAGATCGAAAAAATGGTTTGTCTCTCCATTTCTCAAAACAAATCACGGTTGGCAGTTGAGAAAAATAGGTGATCGAGACCATTGTATTACAAAATGTTATTTTTTTTCCTGCGCTAAAATAGAATTCCAATAAATAATACACATAATACTGTGAAACACACAGCGACTGACGTAAATCCTGCAAGCGATTGTCATTTTTTCCAGCCGTTGATCGTAACTGCCGTCGTAATGGCTGTAATAAAATCGTTTACACGAATCGAAAGCGAGAATATTTATGTATCTTTCAATCGATTGTCCGCTTTTTATGAGTCAGAAAGAATTTTTGACTTCCACAAACGTTTGGAAAGCGACGTATCTCTGACCTTGCATCAGCCACATCGTCTGCCGTCACTCGGCTTTAGTGTCGGTAACTAACGAAACGAATCGGTTTTCAAGCGAATTTATTCTCGAGAAGTCGTCGAAGCGAATCTTAGAGTTAGGATTGGTAGGGGCGGTTGACGTCACTACCTGGGTCCCATGATACCACCAATGATAACGTTGGTATTGTGTCATGTGACTTTGATACGACTTGCAAATCGTGCACTATTTTTTGGTGCGCCTTTGGGTGCTTAGAAAAATCACGAAAGGGAAGTTACGTGAATTTTCATGGGTGTGTGAAGTTAAGAGTATTTTAAATGGTTCATTTCATTTCGATATGCGACTGATATTTCCTCCGGGGCTCTTCACGATTTAATTTGGCCGCGTCGCTCGATGCGTATGCTGAGCACACCTGTTTTCTGAAGAGGGCGCCAGCCGCCTCTCGACATTTAGTCTAACTCCAAGAAGTGAATGCTTGAGATCTGGTTCACATGCAGAGGTGTATGCTACATAACAGATCGCAGTGCATTCCTGCGTTTGTGACACGAAAGAAACAAGAGGGACATTATTTTTCGCCAAGAAGTCGTCATTGATAATAGTCCGTCATGCTCTTTCTCTGTCGTGCAACACTTTAAGGGATAATCGTTAAGGTCCGCTACTGATTGGTTTGAGATCAGAAAATTGATATGCTAATTAAAGTCAGAGATGATAAATATCTCCTTCGGTGGCTTTTCGTTGAAATTCGGGACGATTCCGTGGTTGCTCCTCGCGCGATGCAGGTTGCCATGGGGATGCACTGGGGAGGGCTGCGGAGGAGAAAGAAATGCACCCGTAGGTATTCCTTTAGGATGGTCGTGGCAGTTCCGGAATGGTGCGCGTTGAAGTCTCCGCGCACTATGGTGGGATTCTTGGTGTCAACGATGCGATGTCAGCAGGAGCTTCGTCGTTGAAGGCACGCGGTCTGCACGCGACATTTTCGGAACGCGCCGTTTCCTAGTAATTTATTCCGTTTCTTCCGTGATTTTTTTCTCAAACTGAGAATCATGGAAGTCGATATCGGAAAAACTTTATTATATATGAATGTGGGTTTGAGGAGTAAGTTTCGGAAAAAAAACATTGAGTGAAAACTCAATTTCATTGCAGTGTGTGCGGATTTTTTCTGTTATTTTTCATAAAAGTGGATGGTTTTGTCTTCGGCTCTTACGTTTTTAATGAAAACTAAAGGGCTGGGGGATTAGTTGCTTTTGTGGTAGATAATTCTGAATGTTTTCCAGTGAGTTGGGAAAATAAAAACACTGCAAATATGGTAAAAATAAAAACAGGTATTAATACTTCCTTCTCCATATTTATTATTGGAGTATACGGGGTAGGGGTACGGGGGATTCCGAAACTAATGCAATTGTTATTTTAAAAAGAAATTTATTGGAAATATTTGCACTAGAACTCTAAAATCTTCAGAGTACTTCCCTTGGGACTCTACATATTTTTTCTAGCGAATCGGTCATAAGCGATACGCGCCCAGGAAGGCCTCCTCGGGCACCACTGGCAAGCTCCTCGTCAGCACTGATCACTGTCTCTCTTCAAAGGCCGAAAAATGGGTTCATTTCAGGGCTGCCTTAACATGAGTTCATACAAGTCTGCTGGTGTCACTTCTGGACTATGTGCAAGGAGGTTGTAAATACGTACACTGGAGGCGCTGTGTTCGAGTTTTAAGCGTGGTCAGAATTCCGCCATCTTGGTTTTTCGGACTTAGTCTCAACAGTTACGTATATAATCGAGTATTCTATTCCTTATATCGCCTCTGATTTATAAAATGAAAATGCAAAAATTACTTCTTGGCTGTCGTAGGAGTTTTACGATCGTTCGTCATACTACTCTGTAAATTAAACTGCCCATGTATCGTCGTGATGATAATATATCGTCGTGAACATACTTACGTACTATTATTGCGACCGGTCCGCTATCGTAAGATTTCCATTGGTTTTAATCTTAATCATTACCAGTTGAAGTGCAGGGCAAGGTTTACTCTTGTAAAATGTTATTTTCGGCTAAGCTAGGTGGACAGCCGAACCGTGGTGATTGACAATAATATTTCCTTGGAAAAAGATATTCGAGGCATATTTTCACTTCGCATAATTATAGAAAAAAGGTTTACTGTGTTCGTTTGCGATAGTTTATTTTAACGTAACAACGATCATGACCGAATATTTCACCAAATAGTTAGCATTGACTCTAATGGGATTGTCAATGTTTTGGTCAAAGTGGGCGTGGCTATCCTACTTATAGCACTTCCCCATTCCTGCCACACTGCCCTCACCGCTCGGAACCAGCTATATTTACAACCTCCTTGACTATATGGGGTTGGGGCAGCGTTTAACACTCGTGTTATACCAGGAACTCGCGGACTCGTAGAGCGATGTGGCTGGGCGCCTCGTCGAGATGGAGTAGCCAGATAGCGGAGATGTTTTTTCACGTCCTAATTGCCCTTTTCGAAGTCTTTCCAGCACTTAATGTAATAGGTAAGATGTAACATGTAATAGGCAGCATTAACTGTCTGATCTTTAAAACAAATTGTGTATACAATACAATAATGTATAAAAATGACACCAGTCATTAATGAAGAGTGGCTGTAGTGATCTAAATAATTTTAAACTTATTTTAATACATTTTTTAAAAATCAATAAAAATACAAAATTGATTGTTTAAAGCGTAAAATTGTGAAAGCGATTCATTATGAAAAATGAAACAGAAGAACCTTCCTCCCTCCCCCTCCAACCTTGGTGTAAGTTGATGTTATGGACATCTGTGGAGTTCACCTGATGAGGACGTCTTACGTTGAAATCATGGTCGTGTAAATGTGTGAATTAATATTTCATGTGGAAGCACATAGTTTCTTCTTTTTCATTTTTCATAAAAATAAAACATTAAATATTACAATGGCTTATTAGAATGATATTTTCTTTATTCAAACTACAACGGGGACATATCCCAAGGCATGTAAATGCGGATATTTTCAATTAATTTTCTAATTTTCAAGTTTTAACGTAGGAAATTTAAGACGTTGTGGTTTTATAAAACACTTAATAAAGTCTCGCCCGTTCTTGGGGCACTTTTACGCCACGCTACTCCGATACTTGACTGACGCTCAAAATATATATATATAGTTAGAACTCAATATATATATATATTGAGTTCTAACTATATATATACCTACCTACCACCACCTCCTGCGGCCTCCTGTACTTCAAAAAATGTAGTTTACCTTATTCAATGCAAGCACTGTCCCTCCTTTTATATAGGCAAATCCTCAACTCCCCTTAACCTTAGAATCAATAACCACAGAGCATCTTGCTCTTCCTCTGACTTTCCTGCATCCTTCCCGGTGGCGAAACATGCGGCCACTCATCAGCGTCAATTCAATGATTGTTACAATGTTTCAGTTTTAGCCTCCCTTCCCCCCACAGACCACCCACTCAAACTTAATTCTATTGAATTAAGTTACATTTGGCTATTCAAAGCATTTCTTCCTCCCGGCTTTAACATCCACCGCTAATCCCTTAATTGCCTCAACCCACTTTTTCCCCCCCTCTTTGGACCCTACCTCCCCTCTATTTCCCCTTCCCTCAGCTATCCTTTACCCTCTACCTACAGTCTTTTACCTAACTCCGAGGAGTGCACTTCGTAAACGTGACCTAAATCCTCTTAAATGTGGGAAAGGAATGCACGGCGATTAATACCTGCGTGGTAAGTATTATCTGGGATACTGGAAGAGGACATTATATTTGTGGAGAGATATTTTCTTCAGCACGCAATTCTACGCCGTTAAATTCATTATTCCATAGTGCTTAATTACAAGGCATTCTGGGCGGAAGTGAAAGCGCTCTGTGTAAATAAATAAGTTCATCAACGCAAGATGGGAACCATAGAAAGAAACGCAAATGAAAAATCATGCTATGAGTCACGGTTAGTGGCGAAATCAATTTCGTCAATTACTAAACGTTTGCTATCCGTGATGAAGTGCGAAGAGAGGGAGACGTTTTAAATCGCACCTATGCACTCTTTCTTCTTTTACTCGCGATATCGTCAATCATAATGCCATGGAATTAAAGTAAATTTAACCCAAATTTTGATCTCGAGGCCCCAAGTCTAATTCACCCAACGTATTAGACACACCGCGCTGTTTATTTCCCAGGAAGTTTTATCAGTAGAAGGACTTTATATCATTTGTATCGTCCCATTACATTTCATGTTAGCCCCTATTAAAAGTTCGGGGTCACCATCGATGATATATTTCAAAAAAGTAATGTTTTTTTTTCCTTATTCTTTCCGTTAGCTTTCAAAACTGGAACAGGTGATGCTCAAGGGGCGAGATTAACACAAAAGACAATCTATCCTCTGGGCCGCGGACGAGAGAAAAGGCTTTTGTGACGTCGAAGTGGCGTGGCTAGGTGAGGTCATTGAAAGAATGGGGGTGAGGGGGAAAGAGCAACCCGTGGAAGTGTCCTCGAGAGTCGAGTGGTGCCCCCTCTGGCGGCCTGCCATCACGGAACCATCATCAACCACCATTCTTCAACCGCCCCCACGAAATAGAATTATCCGAGGCCAGAAGATGTGGATTGTCAATATTCATTTCAGGATAACATTGCATTTTATCTCCAATTCCCAGATTCCATTTCATTGCGACCGTAATTTTCAGAAATATATTGTATTACGACCTTGAATTTCAGGAATATGATGTATTTTGATCGCAAATTTCAGGATTATATTGTATTTTGATCATAAATTTCTAAATTATGTTTTATTTTGATCGGAAATTTCAGGATTGTGCTGCTCTCAAAGTCATTTCCGCTGCAGAGCTTGGACTAATGTTGAATATATACACTCTGTCGCGTGAGCGCATCGCGTGGCTGTCGCATGAGAAACACTTGCCCTGGACCGGGAGGGTATATGAACGCAGACCTGTGACTTTCCGGGGTTCTCGGTGAATTGCCATGGCAACGAAGGAACAAGGATAGCGTGGCGGTCAGCGCTGTGGCCCTATAAGCCAAAGGCACGTTGTTCGATTCCGGACATTTTTCCCCACGGCAATTCATGTCAAATCGTCAAGTTTCTCGCTCCGCGTCCTTCAGTCAAACGTTTGAGTGGACGACGTGCTGATCAATGGGACAGATTAGAAGAAAAAAAGACGAAAGGGAGAGATGGTGTTTATAGGGCGCGTTCTCTCTCAAGTGGGGCGGGCAACCCACCCCCCCTCCCCATCTGATCGCTCGACGCGGTGGCACGTGGTCTAATCGGATGCCTCTTACCCCTCCCCCCCTCCCTCTCCCTCGATGCTTCCTGCCTTCATCTTTGGTTGGAATTGCGATCGTCGGCGTCGTTGCCTTCGCACTACTGTCGGCGTCAAAATGATGTGCCGCTGTACTTTGAAAATTTATATCTGGACTTCAGTGCATGACATAATAATGAATAATGCGTCATTCTAAAGGAAATTCTTTTCTCAATTCTGATTTATTTTTTGTTTTGTGAAAAATTCAAAAATCAAGGCACGCGAGTGAAATAAATGACTACGCGCACCATAAAATTAGCCGTTATGTCAACTTCATGAACTTTGTAACTCAACATAGGGAAAACTACTTCGTCTGCCACATTCATCTTCCACAATAAGTTGCAAAAATTAATGTAAATTAATAAAATGGCTTAATTGTGTATTATAATTATTAATAAAATAAAAAAAATATAACGTATATTTTTATGTAAAATAACGAAAATGTTTAATCATTTTCGTTATAAAACAAAAAATAAATCAGAATTGAGAAAAGAATTTTCTTTAGAATGACGTATTGTTCATTATTATGTAATGCACTGAAGCCCAGATATAAATTTTCAAAGTACAGCGGCACATCATTTTCACGGCGAAGGTAGTTCCGTCTTTTTTCTTAGCGTTTTACTTCGGCCATGGAAAGAGCGGGTGAACCTCTACAGTACGGATTTTGATTAGTTTAAATCGATGTTTTTCCTGTTAAAACGAATTCGTAATCCTGTGATGTAGGTGTACACCCTGATATTCTTTACAACAATTGGAATGCTCCAGATGGATGTGCATACACCTGAATTGAAGGAAATTTAGATTTTTTATTATTTGATTAATTACCTATATCTATTGCGCCGATAGAGCAATATTTTGGCTTTTACGTCGAGGTTTAATTACAAGGTAACGAATGAACGAATGCGAGCATCTATGCCATCCATGTATGAAAAAAAATTACTCTGGCGGAACTCGTACCCGCGACCTTTGCCACCCATCACCGAGGGCAGCAAATTTATACTGCTACATTCATTTATCTGTACCAAACTGCAGATTTATCAGTTTTTTAAACCGAACTATAATCGCACGTTATTACATTCAATTTAACAATGGTTACAAATTATAAATAAAAATTTGAATAACGATACACATGTTGAAATTAATTAGTCATTTTTGTATAACAGTAATTAGAAACCCTTCAAAGATAAAGTGATAAAATAGAAAACATTTTAATAGGTTACAGACCTAACTTAGGACCGTTGTAGACTTACCTTATACGGACATGGAGTACGGGCTGTTGAAAGGAACTTATCGGCTATCATCTCTCGTCTAATGTATTCAGTTATATGATCAATTTGTTAATATTGATTCGCCAATTAATAGAAAAGAAGTTCTTGCGGACTCCATATGTGGCAAAATTCATTTCTTTGGCAATTGTATTCTTCTCAGCTACCTTCGACTGTTATTCTTAATGTCTACTCTCATTCTTCGAAACAATTTTTACCGCTCTTTTTTAAGATCATATTAGATTTTTATTACTCACTGATTTGTAATCCACTCAATTCGACAATTGTTGCAAACTATAAATGCAAATGTAATTAGAAATACACGCATCGAAATAAATTAGACGTTTTTGTGGTGCATTCATTATTATCCCTTTACAAATGTCATTAAATATCTAAAATTTGGTTAAAGGTTCAAAACCACTCATAAAAACTAATAATAGGTTCATTTTGGTCCGGCTAAGCTGCGCAATACAGCCGTATTAATGCGCCAGAGGGAAATAAAATAATATTTCAATTTGTTTCCAAATTTTTCAATCGTAGCAGTGATACACAAAATTGTTATCCTTTTTACAACGGGAGCAAAGGCTTTCAGTTAAGAAATGCGTGCTGGAGCATAATTGGTCACCGATCGCGAAACAGCCAATCAGGGCCCACTTGAATGGCACTCGAGATGCAGACAAAAACGTGGCTTCGTACTGTATCCCTTAAGAAGATGGTAGACTTAGCCGTTGAAACTTCGGAATCGTGTGCGCATATCAACTTCCGATGGGAAACCCAAGACATTGTGCTGCACATTAATTTGTTAACTTGGTGCTTTTCCATTCGCATCATAATGGGGACTTTGAGGCCTTTGAAATGTGGTCTCTACGCAGCCATCGTGCGCACTCGATGCGATTGTTGCGTCGTCTTCCGGAATAGGAAGAAGGAAGGTGGGCGGAGGGCGGATTTGAGTGTCATATGGACGGAATGGGATATGCACGCTTGTGGGAAGCCGTAGAATGTATGTGGGTCAATAAAATCCCTCTGGACGATTAAGGCGTCCAAGCGTGATGCCGCTGCTGCGTGCGTCGTTTGTTTGTATCGAGTTGAATGACGCGGCCTCACTCCTTGCTGTGCGGTCGCAAATGCCGTGTGCCTCTGTGACGACGCCTTCGTAAAGTCACGGTCTTGTCTGATTTTGATTTTCCTTGTGAGCGAAATCTCTCGACTCAAATTAAAATCACTTACCGATTAGCTGTCGACTTGAAATTAAAATTGCAGTTGAGAACGGTGCATTCTGACGTCATTTCTAATTCATGTTCCCTTGATATCCTACTGATTAATTATTTATCAGATATCTGGGTATACTTTATGGGATGATATACTTTTGCTGCATAAAAGGAGAGATTTATTGTAAGAATTGGCTGTATATTGTGCTGTCTGAATAGATCGGGTAGCTACTTATATCATTTGTCTATGCTACAATGTGCTTGCTTATCGTCAGGTCTTAGTGTTTTCTATTATAACTCAGGGGTTCTCATTTGATGATAATTGCGTTATGTTTATAGCTAAGGGTGATTTTAGATAATCACTATATTTTAAAAGTTACAGAAAAATTAATTGCATTTAATGTAATATTGTTCATGATTTTCATTTTTAATACTAATCATTTATTGGATACTTAATTCCGTAAATATTTGGTTGTATTGTATTTAATAGCCCTTATCCTGTCGCCTAAACCGGAGTCTTGTTATATTTCTTGCTTAGATATTGAAAAACTTTGCTGTTCAAAAATCTTGAACACTCGATGAAATTCATCGTGTCGAACTATTATTGGAAAAATAGAAAATTTCTGCGATATCACCATGCGAAGTCGGTTAATATGTGTGGGTCATTCCACGCCTGCCCCTGCGAAATGGAGTTTACCCTTGACCTGTCTTATATCGATGAAAAATGGTGTTGTTGTTAATCTCCAAATAATTACCGATAGTACGTCAGTAATAGTTGGCCTCGGTGGCGGGGGGTGGAGTTTCAGAGCCTGCCAAACCGAAGGTTCGAGGATCAATAGCCCCTATATAGGACGTCGATGTTTGTGTTCGTTCATTATTAATTGTTGAATATTTGCCTTCGTAAAAAGTCACATTTGTGGTGTTAATAAAAAATACCGTTCGGAGATATTTTCCCATTTAATTTTTATGGAAATTTGGATTTCGTGCCCTCGGCATTATTCGCATTAGTGATCCAATCAGGAGCTCAACTTGCTTATTAGACCACTGTACATATTTTTGGAAATCTCATTTTTGCATATGAAATAATGGGTATCGCTTTGGATGTGGTTATTCGAAGTGTGCTGAATCATCGGTAAATTATGGAGGGACATGGGGTTTCAATTTGAGTGGACATTCATGGAATTTCAGTGTAAATTACAGAGGCTTCTGTGACAATCATGGATGATAAAATGGCGATTATTCCTCATCTCCCGTCGTATGGGCGTATCTAAAGAGTTAGCCTTAAAAATAGTTGAAATTACTCAAATTGTCGGAAATGGATGAAATCGTCAGGGAGTTTTTTTTGCGTCTATTCTGAACTAAGATATCCGTATAATACACTTTCACGATCCATTTCTGGCAAAGTTAACTGACGTTTAATAAAAATTGCTGGAATTATTATCATAGCTTGAATATTTATCGATATGTTCTCTTTACTTTCAGGTAAGTCACTGACCTCATTCTGCGCCTCGGTATCCCCGTGATCATCGTTCTACAGAACGTGAGCTCACTCTTTTCCAGCTTGTTTTCACTTAACGATTTTGAATGTATAGTTAAAATGTTACGCGTGAAATGTGAAATTTAGCGGCATTGTTTGACGTCCCTTTTATCTTTAGCCTTTTGATAAAGGTTGACAATTAAGATCAGTAAATTACCATTTATTGATCATTGGCCCTTTTCATTTTGGTGATAGGCTTTTGTTGCTTGGATATTTGGAAAAGAATTTTCAGTAATTCGGATGCGTGGAAATAGATTGCTCCCGTAGATAGAATAATTGTGTTTTGGATCTTTTTTATGTTATTTTGGTCGATACCATTAATCATTTTCATGTATCAGTATCTTGCAATCAGCAAAGAGTAACTTCCGTTCGTTTCGTGCTATTTTGGGAAGGTGGCGTGTCGCACGAGAGAAGCAAGTTGAGGCGCATGCGGCGAAAATTGGACAATTACTTTTTTATCATCAGCCATCTGTTGATTGTTCCCTCGTAATTGAGGAAATATCTAATCTAACCTTACGGCAGCGATTTCCTCTAATTTTCAGACGCAGAATGAAGGATTTACGTGATTTAACGCCTGGAATAAATTCATCTATCACTCTAGCGCGGACTTAAATACATACATAGTATTTCAATCCTAAGAATGGTACACACGCTGTAAGACCCTAATTCTCCCTGTATCTCGCCCATACTACCACTTCTCTTTATTTGAGGCTTTTCTGAGCTATGTTTTTGTTCCTTGGTACTTGTTTCTGCGGACTTATCCATCAATTTTTTCCTTCCATTATGCTCAACTGTTGCGCCTAATCACGAGGCCTTGCTCTTCTTTTTTCGCATGTTGTGATTCGTAGTGTCCTCTCTTCTCCTACGCTTCTATGTATTATTCTCCTCATTTCTCTCCCATTCATTCGTCCATCCTATCCTCAGCACCATCCTCCTCCAGCACCAGCTCTCCAACGCCTCCATTCTTTTCTTATCACTTTTTCCGACGCTCCAAGTATATGAACAATAGAGTGCCTCTTGATCATATTAATGTTTTCACGCAGGGTTTCCTGGTCTCTAATTCTGCGCCCAGCGAGCATAGTAGCGGCCGCATGTATATTCTCCAACGACTTCGCTTTACGTTGCTCTCACCCGAGTGCCGAATTCGCGAATTAATTCGATTAGTATCAAATGAAAATCGTAACCTAGGAATCTCGAAATTGGGCCACGGCGGCGGCGTTGTCGTCAGGTTGCGTTCCCTCAGTGACCCCGTCGGCTCTGCAAACACTCTTGTGATAGGATGTCGTGGTGCCATCGATATATTTACGTCTCTAGTGAAACTATTTAAGATTTCGTTCCCGCAGGCAATGCATTGTTTGGGTCTGACCGATTTGCCTGAGAGAGCGCTGCTTCACCGTTGCGACCGAGTGCACGAAATGTTCAGCGAGCTCAGGCTGATAATCCGCGCTTTGGAGGGCCTTTTTATTTCTCCTAGGCTGACCAGCAGAAACAAACCCGAGAGGCGAGGCCTTCCCGTCCCATCGACATGCGCCTCAAAGTCTGCGAAAATTAGGACGAACTTCTTAAGTTTCGGTTGGATATCATGTTTAATTTGCGGTTACACATTTTACTTGGAATTCACTTGTTCCTTGGATGTGTTATCGTTTGCAGCCAGCACAGATTATTCCATTCGTGCCACTGGTTTTGTCCCTCGAATGCATCGAGCCTAGTAATGAAGGAAGATGTTGTATTTTTTATTAAATAGACGCATTATGTTTTCCAAGGTGTCAACGGCACATGGTATGTTACTCTCCTCCGTTTGTTAAACACTTGAGTATGATATTTACGTGTACATGCATGCCATGCGGATAATTTGTACAAGTGTCGACGTTGGCCGCAGGGTTCTCAGCGGGCCACTTTTCGATCTGCCGCTGATTAATGAGGGACGCCGGCGCCAAGCAGTCGGCAAGGGTGTTCTTTATCCTCGTCCTTCTCGCGCAACAGTTACGGGAGAAATATTCGGCGTTCCTTGTGCTCCGCTTCGTGGGTTGCGGACAGTTGATTGGCGGCCATTGTGAACCAACAAGCGGCGATTCTGGCGAAAGTAAGGACCGACTCCATTGTGGCTGCGAGATGGCCTCCATCCCTGAATGCATGTCGTGCGCCCCGCCGATGGCATCGCCCAACTGCAGCACGTCCTCGTCAAATATTGTGACCGAAATGCAGTCAAGGTGGAGCTCCGCCTCTTTCCCCTTCCTAAGTATAGGGATGTCATATTAATTTGATGGAATTTACTTCTTCGAGGTAGGCCGTTAAAAATTCACTGCATCCCCGAACGTTGTGGACTCCCAATGAATGGCGGTCGCAACAGCATTCTGCACACGCTTAGACATGGTGGGCGATATGTCCGAACGATAGTTCCCCTACTTATGGAAGTCGAACTTAGAAATTACTCAAAATAAACCAATTCAAATAACTTCATTTGAATACCATTCTATTGCCCCAAGCCTCATAGCCGCGATAAGTCCGTTGTTGCATCCTGCGAGTGCAACGTGAGTGATGCAAGTCGTAATGCAAACGAGAGTAATCCTCAGCAGTGACCGTCTCCGTCCGAGCTACAACTATTAAATGTCTTTTCTCTTCTCTCTCTTTCATCAAACGTTGGGCATTATTCATTAGCACTCTTCAGGAGTCGATTGTGTGAACAGAGATCAAAACGATGCCATTCATTGTGAAGATTCATTGGCACTCACAGCATTTTTTGGACCGTATGATCATTAGGGCAACCTTAATACAAAACATATGAATCGAGACAGTGGCTTTTATTTGGGAAATGCTGGGATACTTAAAGTAAATTGCAGAAAACACTTGAAGAAAGAGCAGAAAAAGGCAAATTATAGCTAATCAGACGACATCTAAACCTGGAAACACATGTAATCGCTGTGTCCGACCAACACTGAATTCGAATCAATGTGGGATGAGATACGGTGGGATAAACACGCCCTGAAAGTGGAAAGCAAGCCGACTTCCGAAACGTCGGCGGAATGAAGCCAATAAATAAGCTGGTGCAGAGCCCGAGAATAATTATCAACGAAATATCTGCTAAAAATATTTATTTACATCTAACTTTCCCTCGGTGTACCACCTTCTAAGTGCATATCTCGTGTATATTTTGATAATTTTACTATGTATTCTTGTTGCTTTTGCGTTTTTTTATTTATATATGTATAAAGTCTTTGCTATGTCTTTTTAAAATAGCATTTTTTGCTGTGTTGTGAACAAATGAATTAAAGATACCGATATTCGTTGACGGTGTGTAAGAGGTCGTCTGGCGTGCGCGCCCCTAATCGAGACCTCTCCCTTTCCGCCGCGTGCAGGTGCGCCATTTGGATGCTGCCGCATTCGCCAGCGGCGCGACGCACACAATGGATATTTTTGCAGGGGGTGGGGTGGGGTTGGGTGGGTGGGGGGTCGCCGCAACACGCGTGGCGCATATGTGTGGAGGGGAAGTCTGCGTTGCAGGATGAAATTGAGTCTCGCCGTCCTCGTGTGCCGCACGAAAGGGACGCGCGCCCCCCTGTGTTTGTGCGCCTAACTAAGTGCATGCGTGTTCGCACGGGCGTGACTTATTACGCGCGGTAAAGTTACGCCATCATGTGAAGCAGCGGTCTCCACCGTGGAGTGGCGATGGCGTGAGCCACTCTTCCAACCGCATTTCAGGGGACCGCCATTTATTTATTTACATCACTCTCTTCACATGCTTACATTGGTGACCACAATTTATAGAGAAAATTTTGACAGAAATATGAAATTGGACAAAATACAATGAAAATATAAAAGCGAACAACGAAGAAACTATATGGGAGGGAAAGCATAGGTATGATTAGCTGACAGATGGGATGGCATAGCTGTCATGGTAACGACTGAGGGATGATGGAATGGATGGATGGAGTGAATTTAAAGAAGAGGGGAGATGTAAGGGTGAAGTGTGAGATATGTAGGCCAGAATAGGGGCAAGTGGAAGACAAGAACAGAAAAGGAAGACCTCGAATGGAATATATGAAATAGATCGTTAGAGATGTGAAAGAGAGGAAAAGAATAGGCTTGAAAAGATTGGCTGATCGGAGAATTGAGTGGATAGCTGCGTCAAACCAATATTGGGATTGTTGAGCAGTGATGATGAACATAGTCTCTGCGTTTTGTTGGAAGCAGGGGCCGAAGACAAGAAGAGCCGCGATTCATGGGAGTGCGAAATTGACCCATTCTCCCATTGCGCGGAATTCCAGTGCGAACGGTCGAATCTTGATTATTGGTGATCCGCTTCGCTCGCAATCGATCTCTTGTCTGTCACCTTCTTTAAAGCATTTACGTCGTTATAATAACAGCATACGTATCGGTGGTATCCTGAAACAATGATAAACCCCTAATTAAAGCCACGAAACTCGGGTGTCTTGTCTATAGATCTTTATCTTCCTTGCCGTCCAACCTCTCAGCCAAATGTGATCCTTCCTTTCTCCACTCATATCATACGCTCCATAATATTTCTTATAATCCTTCTCTGTAGTCAAAAAGCACTGTGCGTTGGAGGCTTTCGTCTTGGGGAGAATATCCCGAATAATTAGTCATTAGATGGGCAAAGATAGAAATAGATTACATTACTAATGACCTGTCGGAAGCCTTGGATGGAGTCCAACCATGGACAATTTATGATTGACATGAAGCGATTACCTTCCAAATCAGATGGAGATGAAGGCTATGGGTCAACGAGTTCCCGAAAGGAAAGACTCACTGGTTGAAATTTGGGAAATAGTTCTCGGATGAAAAAAGCGCAACGTCGGATGTTCGGGCGTTCAGCCAGGAAAACAGGCGAACAGAAAGTGTGACATAGATGTTAAGCGAATTAGGCTTAGAGCCACTGGAGACTCGGGGGCTGCGCGCTAGGCTTACTTAGATTGCTTGAGCAATTGAGAATGGATATCTTTAAGAGCGACACGGAGGACATCGTATTAGAACCCCACTACATTTCCGGGGCCGACAGAAACGATAAATTAAGGGAGAAATTTTGCCAAACAGATAGATATATGAATTCATTTTTGGAACTGCTGCTTTTCTGACACCCCCCGCCGCACTCCCGTTGAGGTGGCTTGCATTGGGGTAGTACATGTGTTGATGAAGAAAAGCAGTGCAGTAAAAGTCTGCAGCTGAGAGAAGGACTAGCCAAGTGTTCCTCATGAAGTGTTTTCGTACACAAATGTGTGCGCATTAGTTAAGAGGGAAAGAAATAGAATCGAAGCTAATGAAATGTGGGCTTGATAAATAAATTTGGGAGATAATATGAGAACGAATAGTTCCGAAAATGACATGTTATTAGTTGGAAAAAGTGATACCAGCATCTTCATTCGGGAAAATCGCCAATTTAAGTAACATTCTCCGCAGTTTAGGTTTTAAGTTGCATGTTCGATACCGTGCAGGATTTTGCAAATGCGACATTTATGCTTGGAAAATGAAGGGAACCCCACCTCTGCTTGATGTGCACTTTGAATATAGAAATAACGAGTAACTTGGAGGAAGGAGATTATAGCTGATATATCCTTTTCAGGAAATCGTAAATATCGTGCTTGACATTCCGAAAACCATCATTTGTTGGCACGACAAGAATTAATTGAAAAAATCTTCTAAGCTGAAACTAGCATTTTAGATTTTTAGTGCTCTTATAATCGTAGAATTCCCAGTGTCAAGTTTATCGTGTGGTATTCTGAGTGAGGGCTGTGCTGGTTGTGAAATGAGTGAAGGGGGTGCTGCTGTTGAGATGCTGGGAGGCGCGTGACGCGAATCACAAGTGTAAGACGTGAATATCCGCCCTCGGCTGGAGCGTCCTCAATTCTGTGCAAACGACTCCCTCCCGCCCGTGATTACGCACTGCTCGTCGCGAAACGGAGAGCCCATTGACGCGGATTGCAAAAAATGAAGAAGAAGGCGACGGCCTAATGCACGCCGTCAGTGGCAACAGGAGGGAATAAAAACGAATGCAGTCCAATTCTATGAGATAATTAGGTACACATCATTTGCTCGTCGACAACAGTCATCCATCCTAAACTATGTTGACGCGTCCCTCCGCACAATTCTCCTCTCGGCTTATCTTTTCTCGCATTATTCTTTCGACATTATTGCTCTCTTTTACGTCCTTCATCGCCTGCACTACGTAATATCTCCCTCTGCCGTTCTTCTCTTCCACTTCTGTTCTGCCAACGATTACACTAGTTATTTCATCTTGTCTCGTTAATTAGCCGATTGCATCCGCCCATGGTTTTGACAAAAGACGAATCTCTCCTGCGAATCAATTAAATCGAGCTGTAATTAGAATGCGCCTTTGCTGTCGTCCTCCACTTCTCATTTCAATGGGTATTCATCTCAATCACTAATGCCAAAGTGATCCGAATTTGACTGGGAAAATTGGCTTTAATCAGGGATGCTAACTGCACTATGTGCATGTATAATCTGTTGAATTCATTACTTTTTGATGCTATCCTCGCGAGTACAAATGCTATCCTAAACATTGAGCATGAATCTACTCTAACTGGCGCACTGTGGACGTTTATTTTTGGAAACCGATTAAAATACGACATTGTGAATCAGTAGATATTATGTGGTTTAGGTTTGGAGCGTGCTCTTTGTGTCGTCCATTTGGCTGCGGCGATGCGAAACAGGAAATAAAAAAGAGCAGCGCGACCGCGTAAAAAAGCTATTTGTCTCAGCGAGCGAAAGGATTCCCCCCGCACTTTATTTTTTATTCATTTTTTAGCGCCATCCTTTTTCCAGGCCTTCGCAATTAGCGAGCGCTTTAAAAAAAGCGCTGCCGCGCCTTTGCTTCCTTGCTTGTTCATGGCCGCAATGAATGTGTCCGAAAGAATGCAGCTCTGTGCTCTGCCCCGTCCATTCTTCTAACCTTCGCTTGTGTGATGATGACTTCTCCTCTGTCCGCGAGAGTGGCGCCGCGATAATGAGGTGGCTGTAAGGGGAATTTTCCTTTCGTAATTTTTTCATCGCTTTTAAGGATGAATGACTCAAAATAAATACAATTCATGTACATATTTTCTTTTCAAAAACCCTCTATATATGGCATAAAATGATCCCAGGAAGCATAATAATTGTATGTATAATAAGAAATGAGTTAGTTAGAAGTTTTTCCATTTGGGTAGCCGAGTTACCAGCGATAGGAGAAGGAAATAGTGAGTGGCACAGCCCAAGTGAAGAGGGCATTTTTCAAAAAGAGAGGTCTCCGTGCTGCTCAAAATACAGGTGTTAAAGTCAGGAAGTAATTTATTAGGACTTAAATTTGAAGCATGCTTCTTTACACTAGTGAGGCTTGAAAAATGAGAGCAGCGGAATAATGATGGTAGGAAGCTGTGGAAAAGTGGTCTCACAGAGGAGTGATGAAGACTGATCAAGTGGATGGATCTTGTGAGTAATGTCGGAATTGTAAGGGAAGTGTGGGAGGGGGGAGAAAGTAGTCTTTGGACGGCACACAATTTAATCGGCCCATCGTGATGACAACTGTCGTGGGAAGGGAAGAGGTGGGTCACTTATGAGACACGCAGAGCAACAAATGAAAGATACGGAGCGCAGCGAGTATTTATTTATGCAAACAAGTGTTCAAAAGACAGGGTGATGGGATGACTGAGTGGAAGGCTACGTCCATTCAATCGAAGAGTAGTTGACTGTTGAGTTTTAAATCCTATTATTTATTGCTCCCCAAGGATATTTAAGCGAATAAATTTATATAAATGATTTTATTCTCATTAATTAAAATACACGCCGTATACATTCCATTATTGTCGTCGTTACCTTATACTTGCGAATTCTATGGATTGCCATGTGGAGGAGGTTTGGGGAGTGGCTGCTTGCCGATGTTGTTCGAGTGATCCGACATATTCCTTTGCAGGAGTCGGTTACCTTTGAAGTGAAAAAGTGGAGTAGTCGTGCGCCGGTATGATTCTGTAGCACCCGCTACACCATTAACGTGCCAACTTATAATCAATTCGTCTTCTCAGCCGCAATGTGCGCGCGTATTGTTTTCTCAAGGGCTCACTCCGAACTTATCATATGAGCTCTCTTTTACGAAACGAGTAATGTTTCTCTCTCATGTTTCCACCGAAAACGTAGAATATACTTTGAGGAGAGTGTACAGGGTATATCATAGTATTATTATATTTTATTATCCTCTATTGCCATTGGAGTGGGACTATGCACGGTACAATATTTTTGAGAGTGTTCTTCGCATTTAGGAGCTCGAAATGCGTGAGGGAAATCATTTTCTAAAATGATTTGGCCTTGCTATGTCGTGCATATTGTTATATTTACAAATTTTAAAGTCCGTATCTGTATTTTCAGGTGAGCCTCGATACCTAGGCCTTGAAATTGATTGGGCTAATTGGATTGGATGTAATGACAAGTTATGTATTGTGCCATGAGCAGTGGAGGTGAGCCACTAGTTATCTTATTCGATTATACACATATAGATTGAGGTGTAGAGATTCTTTGTGAACATCTAGGAAACAAATGAATTAGTAGCACCAGCATTTGTTCCTTAGGCCCAGCACACACGGTATGACTATTTTACAACTACCGTTGCAAACCAGTTGCACGCGCAACTGTTTTGTGACCTCGACAATGTATTTGAGTGGGGAGGCGCACACGACGCGACTGGTTTTTGACGATCTCAAACCAGTCTGAAACCAGTCACATGCAACCGTGGGCCCGCGGTTGCAGTTGCGTTGCAGGCTTCAGTTGCACGAGACCACGTGGTGTTTTGACGGCCGCATAGTGTCGATCTCAAAATGAATGATCAGGAAGTCAACATGAGGCTCGTTGGAGCGGTAGAGAAGCATGACGTCCTGAACAAATAACGTCTTTGGTATTGATAATTAATAGTTCACAGCGTCCTCTTCGCCTATCTCAGTGATAGTAAGCGTTGACGAACAAGGCAAGGGCTAAAAAACAACACGTACCGCACTAAATAAACACTTCACTGGTTGCACAATGGACGACACTGATTTACAACCAGCCCTTTGTCATTACACCCGTGTACGGACAGAAGTTTAGTTTCAGTTGCAAACTGGTTGCAGACGCAACTGATTCCCAACTGAGGTTACAAAATAGTCGCTCCGTGTGCGCTGGGCCTTAGATATTGAGAAAGAAGCTACTGGCTTCGAAAGCTCCGGAAAATTTTTCCCGTGTGACTGCTTTTTTTAGTGTTTCTTATTTAGTGATAGTGACTCGCAAGTGTACTATTATTAAGTGCTACACGCATCATTTATAGACATTACTCATCACTCCCTCCTAACCGATCGGAGTTGTTTTTGCTGACGTATTTATGATCCTAACCGATCGTCGTTTGTTATTTCTGCTGACGCACCAATCCCTTATAACTTAACCGCAGTTCAAAGCAACTTAACTTTGCGTAGCTATTGCGTAAGCCGGACAGTGGAGAGGGTTCTATACAACTTTATGGGCCGTAACTTAACTAAGACTGGTCACGAACATCTCAACATCTTAAAAACAAATGCATCAGTTGCACTAGCATTCGTTCCTTAGATGTATAGAAAGAAACTACTGGATTGAACTGAAAGAAGATCAAATATCTCGTGTAAATAGCCATTAGCTTATAATAGCTTAGGAAAATAATAATAATATCTTTTTGAAAGCAATATAAACTATGAAGTACAGTTAAATGTATTTCACGACCGCTATATGGTGTGAGCTTTGATTGGTGCGTATTTCACTCATTGGTTCTGGGGGATAATATGTCAAGTTACGCCAAACTATGTTGTTGTGAACAGGACTTACGCTCCTATGTTGAAGTTTTCGTGTGTAATTTTCTTTGCCGTTTTCTCCTCAATGTTTTGTCATTTTTTTAACGTTACGGAAGCGGAAACCCTCGTAAAAAGTGTGTATTACTCATGTAGTTCCCTCGGGCTTCATACTATGCCAATGCGTTACTAACCGCCAACATTTCCTGTGATTAAAGCAATCCACCGGGAAAGTTAAAATAGAAAATGTGAAGTGTTCGTCTATATTTTGAGTGAAATCTCGTCCGCCTGAAGCGTTGGACGCAGTGTATGACAAGCGTTGTGTGGCACCCTGCCATGTTGCCCTCTTGCTGTGAAGCGAGGATGAAGAGTAAGGACCTTTAACCAAGAAACCCATTACGAACAGCCGGCACGGAATCGGATCGGCAACGGAACGGCACGATTTAAGCCATTGATAACGGTCGGAACGACACTCTCGGGGCATCAATGGCGCAAATAGGCTGTATGAAACGCCTGTGCTCCCGATCCAAGTTATAAATGTATATGTAGGTATATTTGGGGAGGGACTAATGGACCAGCTGATGCGAAGGACTGCATAGATTTGGGGAGAAATGCGGAGGAGCCTCTTACCAGGTCTGTTGCAGATCACAAATGTCATTGAGGAATGGATAATGTTTCATTGTTTTTTGGAATACTCTCATTCAATTTTACCACTCAACTGCTAGTGAAATAGGACGATTGATGAAACTTCTGAAATTCGCGCGGCTGGTGCCGAATTTGCCGTTGGGCATGAACGGATGCAAGTGCCGGGAGAGCATTCCACCGTGAAGTGCCAACCGCTCGTTCGAGATGGGTTACCTCCGACTTACCTGCTTACCACAACAATCAAACGAGGCGAGAAGTGACGTGCCGACCGTTCGAAATGGGTTGAGCGCTAGGATAAATATCGAGTCGGAATCCCCTGCGTATTGGTGCCATCGCGCACAGAATTCGAACCCGTTCGGACGCATTTCATGTGGCGTCATCAGTTATCAAGACGGGATCCGATAGACTCGCGATCCCATTGCACCCGACCGACCCTTCGAAGCGCGCATCTGCTCCCCTCCTCCCCATCTCAGAGCCCCCTCCCCTTATCTTATGACGTCACCCTCGGAAGCAACTTTCCCTTTTCTCGAGAGAAAGATAAAGACTCCCTCTCTGCTCCGATTGGCTTCTTCTTCCTCTTATTTTGGAGCGTAAAGAGGGGTTTGAAAAGATCTACTCTCACGGAAAAGTTTTGCGACGAATTAAAAAGGAAAAAGCCAGTGAAGCGAACGGGAAACCATCTTAATCGGAGGGTAGGGTTTGTGCCATCAAACATGGCGGACGAGCGCACGTCTCTAAATGTCTTTCTCAGAGAAATCGCTCGAGTGATCCTGGGATTAGGTGGTATTTGTCGGATGAAAATGCACTGACGTTCATTGACATTTAAAAAAGCTCAGACTTAATACATGGTTTGGGAGTAAGAAAGAGGTCTCTCTTTCCTTATCTTGTATGCTCTGAGGAAATATATACTTTGGGGTGGGGGGAAAGTATCCCAACAGACTTTGTGCCGCCACCATTATGCGGAAAAGAATGGATTCCCTTTCTGTCGGTATATGAATGATCCTTGGAACGAGGCGAGGGATATTCAAATACTGTCTTTTTTCAGCAACAAAGGTTGTGACGGAGAAGTTGCGTGCCTAGAAGGTTATTCGTACTTTTCGCCAGAATGTTGGCGCATTCGATATCCTTAGCATTGAATGGTTAATTAAACCCTCGCGCCTTCCTTTGGCCCGCTGTTTGTCTCCCTCTAACCAGGTACGGCAAGTGAAACGGAACGAAAATGTTTCGCTTCGACCCGGAGAGAAACGAAAATACGAGGCCTGGATTTAGTTTCGTTCCCGCACGGAATTAAAATCACCAAGGGGTTTAGTTTCGACCCGGGACGATACTTCACTTCCTGGTACGAAACCAAGTTAATTGAAACTCCGCTGCTCATAGATACGTTTCGATCCCAAAAATTGAGTGGAGGGGGATAAGAGGGAATAGTTTCGACCCGTTACGTTTGACAAACGTGTAGAGAGCTTAAAAATCGAATGGCCAGTTTGTGTTCACCGTTCTCCTGTTAGTGGTAAAAATTTGAGTGCCATGTGCACCTAATGGCGGCAGACCGAACCTCTACTTCATTCATCCACACTGCGTACTCGGTGTGTGGGTCGGCACTAAACTGTTCGAAGGTGAAGCACGTGGTCCCTCCGGTGCGAAACATTATCTACGTTTCGTTTCGTCCCGGAGTTTCAGTTTAGTTTCGACACAGAAGTTGTTTTGACTCCGATTTCTTTTCGACCCTGAGTTTAGCTCCCCGGGTTTAAACCCATTTCGTTTCGATTCTACACTTCCCTCCCGAGAACGAAACTACTGCAATTTTACTGATTTTAACTTTCGTTTACTTTCGATTGCCACCACTGCTAATGACACAGTTCAATGAAGTTCAGTTTCGTTTAGTTTCGATTGGCGAGGGACGATTGTATCAGAAAGGATAGGGAATTACTCTAATTGCCTTAACAATCATCACTTTAAAATATTTTAGTACGTCCGTTGCGACTGAAAATATTAGCTCAATGCACATTTGCATGATCGTTACAAATTTAATGACAACACAAAATTTTCCGAGATGAATTCAATGAATAGGAGGACATTTTCTGTCTTCCTAGCCAGAAGCCAAAACAAAAAAAAAATTTATTTTCAGCAATTTGATACTTCACTTCATTATCAATTGTTTTGGAAACCAATTTCGTAAAATTTAAGTATTGTAAAGAGTATAAGAGCACATCGCGGCACTCCGATGTATATAAGCATCAACATCTCCAGTTGTGCGTATCTCCCTCCTCTTCTCTTATTTTGTAATGCCTCATCACCATCCCTGTAGCATTTCAGAGGTACACGATACGTATTCATCTTTCGCGATATTTCCGTCTACTTTACTTCAAGTACTTTCGCGATACTTTTACCCTCTTTACAGCATTACTTAGATACAGTTTAAACAGATCGAGATACTCCTGGAAAATTTGACTTAAGTGTGGGTGCATTCATTAAATTCTCTGTAAAATGTCTCATTTCCTTATTATCTGATGGCGGTTATCATAAAGATGTCCTCGCTTTCCTCTCGATCCACACGACATATCTCCCCTTTCTCTCTCAGCACATCGCCTCTTATCTTCTCTTTTCCTCTCTTCTCTCCGTCCCTTGCGTAATCATCATCCCTCTCTTCTTCTCTTCCTCTCTTCGTCTCCGTTCTGCCTTTGGACCACGCTCTTCCCCTTCCATAGTTTTCTTCCTCGCTACTCCTATTTTCGTTTATTGTTGAGTCGGGTGTTTTGCCAACTTTTTGGCGTTTATTGGCGTTTATTGCGAACCAAGTCTGCCTATTTTTGACCGGGTGTTGTCAACCGTAGGATTAGGATTTCTAACTTTTATGCATATTAATATTCGAAAAATATGCATCATCAAACAGTGTTGGCAACAATGAATTAAAAAATTCTGGATTAGGGAAGTACTTACCTTAGAATGTTATTTTAAAATTATTGCAGCGGAAATTGTGTTTACTGTTTGCGTTTTGGCGTTGTGTGTGCGGTATGCTGATGTCATTCAGGTTAGTGGGGCGTTGATCAAGGTTCTAGGGATGCCGCCCTTGGGGGCCTGGCTTTCTCTATCATCTATTCCCTGAGGTAATGTTGTCCTCATGATTGCCGCTTCCCCCCTCTTCTTATTGTCGTTACAAACGACCGCCTGCTCCCATGGTGATGCGGCTGCTACTCTCCATTACGTTCGATCCAGGATATCGAGGAACTGAAGCTTTGGTAACGCTGCGTCGACGTTCGCTGCTGCTGCAGTCGACCATTTTTCTCGATTACAACGTTAGGAGAGGGACTTCAAAGAGAGTACGAGTCGATTGGGGACTTGATCAATCGTCAATAGATCTGCTTGCAAAGTAGTTCAACTTTGAGCGCAGAAGATATCGATAGCTATATCACGAGCGGAAAACGTTACTTGAAATTCTGAGGTAAGTTATTAGTTGTAGCTTTCCATTTTCAGTTAAGTACTTTTGAGTTAGCATTCGAAATGTGGTACTAGAGAAGAGTTATGAGTATCAAGTGGGTCAAAGGAGTAATTAATGAGGAAGTCCCAAATTAAGAAGAGTAGGGGAGAAGAGAAGCCGCATGAAATTATTTATAAGAAGATGGAACAACCTTATAGGCCACATCTTGAGACATGATGGTCTGATGAAGACAATCGTGGAGGGACAAGTTGAAGGCAAGAACGGAAAGGTAGAGCCTTTAAATGTGTATGGGAGGTTAGAAAGTGGAGGCCATTGATCATAGAGGGCTCTTACCTAGAAATAGAGTTTGTTAGTCAATAAAAGAGTCCGTTTCCCTACTTTAAGCACACGATTTCAGACCATTCTCCGTAGTATTATATGGAATGCACTCAAAGAAAGAAACCTTTCAGTGCACCTCTTGCAGTGCCCAGCGATTGCATTATGAGAGTCATTCGTAGCAATATTTATTAATTTTACTTTCTGGTGATCATTTTCCATCACTAATATATCTGTTATCCACTTATAAAAGTGAATGAGACCATATTGCATTCACACGCTAGACCCTGACTAGACCCTGATGCTCTGAAATTTCTCAATGACTTCCTCACTATACTTCCTTCCTTACAATACCCATGATATGGCCATACCTTAAGAAATGGGCAGAGAGTCTTAAATTCAGCCCCCGTGATAAATAATGCAGAATATTTTATTACTGAGTGAATGATTTTTTCCCCAATTTAAATATTATTTTATATCAAGTCGTGTAATAATGTGAGGAGGCATTTTCATATGAATGGCGGGAGGAGCCTAGGTAGAATTGAAAAATAAACATTTAATTTGTAGAACCCATGGTTATCCAATGTCGTAATGAGTACACGGGGAAGAACGTGTGGTAACTGTGCAACAGACAAGAGTAATCTACAAGTCAAAGTAGAACTGAGGGTACGACACACATTTTAAAAACCTGGAGGTTCTCGTGGAAATACCCCGTTAAGACGGTCAAAGGTGTCATAAAACGACCGTTTTCGCAGTAGAATCCGGGGGGTCAGGGATCGGAGAGTAAAGAAGGTATAAAAGTCTCATCTGGTGTCTTTCTGGTAGGTCATTTTCTATGAGTCCCAGGAAAACATCTCACTTTTTCGAGATTTGAACGCTTTTAATAGAAGCATGGTCTTCGATCGTATCCAAAGAAAATGAAATGAACTTCAATGAAACGTGCCTTTACCTCGGCTGAAATACCTTCAACGTCTTCACCATAGACCATTTGAGAATCGGTGTCTTGAAGCAAAATGTAAAAACGGTGAATGCTGAGCGTTAAAACCCATAAAGCTTCAATAACTTTACCGCGTCGCGGTTAATCCAACTCCCGACGCGCGGAGACGAACCCTGCCGCGCGATCGAAAAATCGATGTGATTTCCGGCGACGCAAATTTATTTCAAAGTTAACTGCATAAGCACCTCAAGAAATCTTTGAAGAATGCTCTCATATAAGTTACTCCGCGTGACTTTGCCGAAAACCCATTTGAAACTCTACCTTTATAAAACTTTGTCGAAAAACAGTGTCCGCCATTTTTTAACTGCACGGAAACAATTTGTCGATGATATTCTGTAAGATTACGGAAAATTAAAGACGAACCCTATGCCAACAGATTATGTGGTTTTTTATTCCGCAAGAATCCACCCATAACTTCACCATCTACTTTGGAAGATTTTCAGAGAAAATTGAAGACGGGCGTTTTTATGGAAATTTGTTCACGTTTGAGCCTCTGTATCTCAGTAACGGGTGGGGTCTATGTCAAATGAAGTACATATCCATAAATTTCAATCATTTTTTAGTGTAATTGCAAATTTTCAAGTTTATAACTCAAAAAAAGCCATCTTGTAATTTTGTCCGGCTTTTTCCCATTGCCGCCCACTGTGCGCCGGCCAGAACCGGAGTCGACCGCACGCTCGAAAAAACGATTTAAAATTTGGGGTTGCAAGTTGGTGCAAGGTTTTACTTTAGATTCACAATATGGAAGCTTCAAAGAACGAAATGATATAAGTTACTTAGTGAAAGTCTGATAATATCTACTTTTTCTCTACGTTTATGTAAAAAAAATGGGCTGAAAACAGGCTCCGCCATTTTGTTATAAATCTATGGTTTTTGATTAAACAAAATCTTAAAAAATACTTCAAATTGAAGAAAAAAATTTTCCAATTAAGATGGTATAACAGTTTTGTCGATAAAACAATTCCTGAAACCACTGCACGAGGATAAAGTCGGCAATTTTCAGAAAAAATCGAGGGTGGTCGTTTTTCGCTAAATTTGTTCAACTTTGACCTCACATATATTCTTAACGTGAAAGCACAGGAAATAAATAATCTGGGAAGTTATGCACAATTTATTAAAAAATATGTATGCGAAGTTTCAACTTCCTAGCTCAAAAAAATCGATTTTAAGGTTTTGGCCAGCTTTTTTCGATTCTAGCCCACTGTGCGACGTATCACATTTTATAATGAATAGTCGGCATTCACCTAAGAAATTTATAGTTAATACTAAGATAAAATTATTGAGAACCATTAAAAGGTGGCTAGGAAGAGTAAAGGGCTGATTGCTGATTTTTGAAATATCATGGACTTGCACTCCGAGGGGTGCACAAGAAATCTGCCCTTACATCCATCTCTAGTCCGGTTGGTTTTCTTGAGTCGGTCACAGTTCAGGGGGGATTCATAAACCACCGTTCTTTTTTGCTAATTAATTGTATTTATTTTTCAATAACTTTTTCTCTCTACACTTTAAATGCCACCGCACATCCCGGGCCTGAACGCACGTTCCTATATTATTTGCGCAAATTGTGTTCTAAAGCATGTTTTACAGCCACTATTGTGATGAGCGCATTTAATTTCTTTTGTATTCGTTTGATGTCTGAATCGTGGTTTCATGGGTATCATTTCCACATATTGTCACTCTGAAGTTCGCATGATCACCTGATCGCATGCTTAATGCCTTTTTGGCCAACTTACTTCCTGATTGTAAATAATCGCTATGCTACTGTTTCTATGGAACAATAAATACTTTATGTTTTTATGCATTGCAATGCAAATTTACCTACCCACTATTCCTTGGAGCGCTTACCAACCTTCCGAATTCTTTATTATTTTAAAGCTTTCTATTCTGATCGCTGTGAAAAGGGGATCGGATTGGTGTGGTGGCTGGAGTGTTGGCTTCACACCCCGAGGGCTCGGGTTCAAATCCCGGCGGTGACAGAGAATTTTCAGAGACTGCCCGATCCCTGATTGAATTTTGTGTGGATGACATTTAAAGCGCAACACTCCGTCCGTTGGATAGGGCGTTAAGCCGTGGTCCCCTTGGCGCCTTTCGTCAGGCTAACGCCGACGCCGGGTTTCTCTCCACCCTTCCTTACCTACCCTCATGGAGCAAATGACCTCAGCTGTAGGTCGCCTCCTCCAAATAGCATACCATACCATTCGCTGTAAAAATCGCTGGTACGTTGTACGCACCTTCTTTTCATGTTTAAGTAAACGGCTGGTGCCCTAATCGTAGAGTAAGAATTACTAGAGAAAGGGTGACGTCACTACCTTGGTTCCTACTATCTTTGAGCGTCTCATCGGTTGCGTGGTATTTTGTCGCGTGACTTGTATGCTAGATGATTGTGAAGGGAGATGTGCGCTGTTGCTCTGAATTTGGGTGGCAAGAGAAATCATTTAGCTCATAGCCATGTCTCTGATAAGCGAAGAAAATGGAAACTTTTAATATTTACTCTCTTTCATTTTGGTATGTATCTAATCTTTCCTCCGTTGCTTAGTTGCTGTTTAAATTTCCCAGGTCACGTGATACTTATGGTGGTGAAATACTCCTCTGCAAAGGTCGAGAACTGATGGATCTCTGAGCGCTCTTCGCCGCACACTTTTGAAAACCGATTGCAACGCGCCCTCAGCGGCGACACAACAAACCACAAAAGCCTCTCGGGGACGGAATGTGTGTGGCCAACTCGGAAAATATACTTTGAGTCGCCTCGACTCAATCTCTTCGCACACGTACCTTAAAAATTGCAGCAACTGATTGGGCTGATTATGGGATGCACTGCTTTTTAGTGAAGGCGTTTTGCGAGGAAGGGAAAGTCAGCGTAAACGACATAGCTGTCACTTTTCACGCTCGGGATTTGTTAGAAATTTAATCGCTTCAGCAAGTTAATTGGATAGTCTTGTGTGATTGAGGGAGAAGAAGGCAGATAGCAGCACTGTGCGCATCCCGCGGTGATCTTTCCGCTTGGAAGGACGCTGGGATCACCGGTTCACTCAACCGTGTACGGGTCGGAAGAATAGAGCCATTCCATCGTTTCCGAAGCACGCTAGGATTCGCTTGGATGTCTGAGCACTCTCACCCGTGGGCCAACTTCATACGAATTTCCTAACGAAAGAAGGCATGTACCTAAAGCCAATGGAATCCATTTGAGTTGAGACTAATGTAGACTTCAAATCCTAGTACATCACGTGGGCGTATGCCCTGAAGGCCGCTGTACACGGCGAATCATTTCATTCGCATGAACATTTAGCATAATCATGCACATGATCATTCAGTGAAAATTAGAGCATGTTCTATTTTGCTCGCATAATCCCCTGAATGATCACGTGATCATTCAGCATGAACATTCGCATGATCATTCACCGTGTATATCAGCCTTGATACAATCTTGGTTGGCATAAGTGAGGGTTGAGATCAGAGTGAAGGTGATTGATAAAGGTCCATGGCTCTTACTTTGGAAGTGATCCATTTCATTTTACACAGATTTACTTTTGCTTCATTCATCTCTAATTAAACGGCTTCATAGGTAGCGAAACTCTTTCATCTGTTCAGCCTTTTGTTTTCCTGTTTGACCTATCGTCATCTCTTTCGCTGGATAGCCATTTATTCTATGTTATTCGTGCGTAGGTTTTTTGCAAAAAATGAAAACTTCTCACCTTCGACCTGAGGACAAAAGCAGGATGGCTTTCGAAACTGTTGTCAACCATAAACGACAGACGCGGCTGAGAACCCGAAAATTAGCAGTCATCGTATTCTGTGTCTTCTTTAAATTATTTTCCGTCTCGTATATGACAGCTATGTCGTCGGAAAACCGCAGCGTACTCTTTTTGCAGCATTCTTTCGCCGTGGATACAGACATTTCAGGACCTCATTGATTTCAGTGATGGGTTTCTCGATGTAAACTTGAGAAAATAAGGGGGACGATGCACACCCTTGTCTCGCGTTACTTTTTTATTAGCTGAAATACATCAGATTTTGCTTTCTGAGCCCCTGTATTTTAAAATCCACTTCTGCTATCGCCTTCGTTTTTATGTCATGCTCAAATATTTTAGTTTTTCGCTGGCATGTTTTGATATCTCTCTGCACTATGTTGCATTGGAGACTAATGTTATCCCACGGTTGACTCTCCATCGCTGTTATTCTTTTTATCGTAATAGTCCGCTTTTCGTCGTCTGCAGTCGTCTCCATAAAATTCTCGTTACCCCACGTCACGTGACTAATCTCCCGTTCAATCTCTTGGCCGGCGCTCCGGAATGTGACCTGCATATGTGACCCCAATATGGTCGCCGCCCGCAGAGGCTTTATTCGGGATTATATTCAGGATGCGCGTCATTGCTGCTCTTCTGTTTATCATTGAGGCCGACCAAATGAAGCGCTTCGTATTGACTTAAGGTGATGCATGGCTCTCTCATGTGCTGCACACGTCCAATTAAGTTTACGATACCGTTGCGTGTTACTTTGTATTTAGCAATTCTTGTCGGATTCTGCACCAGGTCTTTTGATCATCTTATGAGTCATTTCCCAAAGTGTTTCAGCCACTTTAGCCAGTCATCTTGTTCAAGGTAATAATGAGCTCCATCTCCGACAGATGTAAGAGCGGTTATTTAAGTCAAATTATAAGAAAAGCTATCAGCTGAACAATATTGGTTCTAATGATGCCCTGAATAGTTTGAAAATGTCCCAAATCAATGTTTGTGTTTGGATAACCCTTACTCACTCCGTGATGGAAAAGTGCACGGCGTGGAAGAGGATAAATGTAGGTTGGATTGGAACAAGAGTTTAGAAACTCGTTGAAAATGTTACGCTATGTTCCTAAATCCTCTAATTTTTGAAATTCACTAAGTTAAATATTATATATTAAAGTGTATATTCAATTCAGTTGCAGAAATGTTTAATCCTTGAACATATGCGACACGCAAGACTTTCGTGTGGCTGTGGACAACGAACTTCGGGGCGTTCCTTGGTTTCTATGGAAAGTTACCGGAGGTTGATTTCACTAATTACCCGATGCGTTAATTTGAAATTATTAAATGGTTAATAATTTCAAGGAAATGCAGCTTTAAAATATATTTGGCCTGTGGGATAATTAAAAAATGGTAATCGTTTTTAAAAACCTCATATCTATTCAAATGAACTTCTGTGCAAAATTGTTTTTTCACTTCCAAAGTAAGCGGTACGAGCTAATGCTAATCTACGAGGGATTTAATCCCTCAGATCTGAGCTCACAAGTCTGCGAAAATGTTGTTAGATGAAAGGAAAAAATTTAAATTTAATAATGATAACTTCTCTCTCTCTCTCTCTCTCTCTCTCTCCCTCTCTCTCTCTCTCTCTTAATAACTCATTCTCTCGCAATTTTAAAACCAGAAAACATGGAAGTAACGGCCCAATTTTTTTGAGTCGGTGACGTCATTAGAGTTCTGCGCTCGTTCAGGGAAGGAATTTTGCTCGCTGATGCATGGATACGATCCGAAATAATTGAAAATTGGTGAAAGAGGCAGTTCAAACTTTTCTTTCGGTCGTACTTTAGCCAGCGGAAACAAATGTAATAATTTCCTAGAGTCGATACTGACGTTTTTAACTTCACAGTATAACGTGCAGAGGCGTCAGACGTATTATTATTGCTCACAGATTGAATAATTGAACGTAAATGGAAGATTGTCGCAGTGCCTCTTTTCGTAAGTGGATAGCGCCTCAAAGCTGTCGCGCATCCTCCCGACATACATCACTCGGAGAATTTGAACGATCACGGCCTTAGAATCGGCAACAAAGTCATCATCGTGGATGAATGCATCGCTCACTTTGCTCATCGCAGTCACAGACGTTTATTCGCCAGTGCGATAATAATAAATAAGCACTCGTATTCCTTCATAATTTTAGGGTAAAGTCCTGCGGTCCTATGGTTACTTGATGTTATTTAGTCAGTATTTTTGCATTATAAATTGTTTTAATTTCTTTTTTACTTTTATTGATAAACTACATGACATCCCGTGGGTTTTTCGTGTTGTTGAGAATCCATTAATTCGGACCTTAGGTGATCGCGTTATCCTATGACCGACTCCAATTTCCCCTGTGACAATTAAAAAGCGTTATCATAGGCCGTAGAAAGTTAGTGGGATTGAAAAAAATGTCTCTATCTGTATTTCATTTTTTTAAATGCCTTTCACTCAATTACTTTCACTTTAATGACTTTCCTTGCATTTTCCGTGCTCATGTATATTAGCGAAAGCCTAATTAAAGGAAGCACACTGATTTTTCACCGCAGTCACCGTCTTCAACTTGACGTCAAAACTTATTCCGTCGTGTCCATCGTCCTTTCTCGTGAAATATGTATAGTACTAAATCATTTAACTCGTATTAGTATTAACTCATTTTGACTGCATAATCGCAGTTAACCTTTCGCATCAAAAACTGTTTCTAATTAGCGTTACTGGGTGGCGGAGAAGTATTATAATTTTATTTTGGATATGAATAAGAATGAAGGCAATCAAATGGGCACTATGATTCAAATCCATGAGGCCGAAGAAAACTCGTTGGAGGATTTGACATGGAATGACCCAAAATTGTAACGGGAATTTTCAATCCTTAACACTCGTCTCTGACCATTATAACATGACCTCGGAATCAAATATTGTTCAAAGTATCTGTTTCGTATGGGTGGAACCGTTCAATTTCACCGTCGGGAGCGCCCAACACGGGCGAATGGCATTTTTTTTATTTCAGTGGAACGACCTCGCTTGTTTTCGCCGCGCCAATTCGTGTGGATGAAATTTCGCAGGCTGGCTTTTAATTTTGGAGCCTATTGCCATTTTCCGTGTCTCAATTATGGATTCGGTTGCTTTTTATTCGTCGGATGGCCAATGTCTCTACTTGATGAATTTATTTCTTGTCTCCTATGCGAACTGGGTGTGGGTAGACTATCGTCGGGCATCACCTCCCATACTCAGCGATCGTAAAGCATCCAGCCAGGAAGGCTGTATTCCGTTGACTCGATAAAATAAAAATAGAAAGCGAGATTCATCAAAAACTGTTTCGAGCGACTGAAGAGTGTTATTGAACCATTTCACGAGGTTGGTACGTTTTAAATTTCTCTTGCAGGTTGGCCCTGAAGATTACAACGTAATTAATTGAATACCGTAAAGCGGGGTGAATAGGCTCAGCGGGGTGAATAGAATCGCTTTTCAAGAAAATTATTTAGATTCAAAAAACTGCCAACGAATGTAGATGGATCTAAAGTATCAACGGGTTTCGACTGAGGTGGATTCCTTGATTGAATCAAAACTATTGGTGTTTCTGTGTCTGTCAGACATTTTAGTGTGGGACTAATTACAGCACTCGTCAACGCGAACAGCTTTTCTAAGCTCCTGGATAACTCTGTTTACCTTTCGAAAACTATTGAGGTAACGTTGCTGCCATTTTCATTCTTGCATAAATCTTTTTTTTCTTCCAACTCCTAAATATTGATAATTTTAAACTTATTAGGTGAGAAGTATCAGTTTCCCGTGGTAGAAATGCCCCGAAACGCATGTTCCTGTCTCTTTCGTGTGAGTGTGTATCTTTCTTGTGTCCTTGTCCAGTAAGTGAGGGGTGTGCTAACCCATCTATTGGTCACTCTTTTGGGCCAAAGCAAAGGGAGTTTCCTGTGCATAAACCCCCGCCGAAATCATGGTAAATCTTAGCGTCGTGGTGGCGTAACTGGAAAGGTAAACAAAGTTACCCGAGAGCTTAGAGAAGCTGTTCGCGTTAACGAGCGCTGTGATCAGTGTCACACTAAAGCGTATGATGGCGTGTGCGGGTCACGTGATGTGATATGCTGCATGGCTCCGGATTTCGATAAGGGCTGCCCCTGGCTCTCTTCCCTGTGTTTTTTCATTCCCCCCCTTCCACTGCTATCGGATGCGTTGTCCCTTTTGCGAAAGGGTTCCCCCCTTCCCTTTGCACCCTCCCCTCCCCATTATAGCCCCCCTCCTCTTCAGCGCCCTCACGAAAGGATAGGTTTCAGGAACTCTAGGCTTTTAGCTTGAAACTCCTTACACCTGCATGAGTATTTCGCAAACCACCTCAGTGAGCGTGAGCGAAGCAGCCGTTTACGAAATAAGAGTAAGAGGTAAGCGTTTTCGCTATTAATTCCCGCTTAAATTTGTTTAGGCCGTCCAATGTTCGGGGGAAAAACGAATTCCTATACTTATCAGTTTGGCTAAATATCTCTGTAATCATATTCTCGTTTGCTGTGCCTCCGTGGCGGTGGACTCGCATGTCTAATCCGAGGTCGCGGGTTCGAGTCCCGTGTGGATGAGTTTTCATCACCTTGGACGTGCGTGATTGTCCAGCTGGTCAAATGTGTGTGTGTGTGTGAGAGAGAGAGAGAGCGAGAGAGAGGATGTCTTCAATCCTCTTTCTCTAGTTAAATTAAATCGCAATTCAATATTTTGTTTCTGTCGGACTGAGAAATATAGAGGTTTAAATGCGATAATTTCCGGGTTGATAAGAAAGCAAACTAATCTCGATTTCTCAAGCAAATTAAATCTATCGCTTAACGTCCGAGTCTCTAGCGGCTCCCAGCCTCATTCGTTTAACATCTGTGTAACGCTATCTGTACGCCCGAAGCAGTTTTTGACCAATCGCGCGGCTTTCCTTTGTATTTATTCGGTTGATAGATGAAGTCTCTGCTCCCTGAATATTTAAGGTGTGGCCTGACGTGTGCGAAATAGCATTTATTTTTCTAAACTAAAAATCTTCCCACAGCGCGGTTGAAAGAACGCCAACTTCTTCAGAGCTCTGTCACAAATATTTCTTATACGTGTTCCCCACGATAGGGTTGAAGTTGTCCCGACTCCCAGATACTTGAATTCCCATAACTATCCGTTTGTTAATGTGTATCTCCCTAATGTGTGGCCTTTAAATATAGTGTGGGACTTATTTCATCGGAGTCCTGATAATGCGGATTAGAAATGGTGCTTATTAGTAAGGCTGCTCAAATCGAATCGCTATCGCTATTCGAACTTGGGTGCTAGGCCAAGCGCCTATTTTGCGAGAGATTGAGGACCAAGCGACGCAACGCATCTATCCTCGTGCACTGGTCGCATATTCACTCATTTGAGGTCGCCCATGCGTTGTCATTGCTCGCGAGAATCCTCCTCCTCTCATTGGAGCGCGCTACACTCGGGCATTCCGTTGGGGAACATTTTTACGACTTCCCCTTTCATTCGGGCCGCCATTTCTCATCCCCCCGTGGTCCATTTGCCCGAGGGCATTTCATTTCTTTAGCCGTGGGAAAAGAGGCTTTATCTGGTGCGGAAGTAACCGTATCATTCCCATTCTCGTATCCACGAATATTACATATTTGGTAGTTCTCCCTTCGGCCGCTATCTGTGTTGTCATCCACTGCGCATTTAAATGGATCTGCAGAAGTCTCCACTCGCTGTCGCCACTGTCGTGATAAATTGCGAGATTCATAACTTTTCAATGCTATTCCTCGCGACTGCACACACTATCTCCCAAATATGGAGAGCAAATCACTCATCGTCCGGCTGCGATCGTTTTTGAAAATGCGCCCTCAAATGGCAACATGCGCGCTTCCGCGGAGTGCCATAGGGCCTCCTCAGTCCGCTCCTCTTCCGTTTCCGCAAATGCATTCCAAATGTTAGAATAAAATTCTCGCATAATGTATGAATTAATAAATTAGAAATCATTTCTTTATAATTGACACCATTTGGCAAGTTATTGTGAGCATAAGGATTAGAAAAGGCGTTAGAAAGTCGCCCTGTTATTCATCGATCTAATTTCATTCGCTGGCTCTATAATGAAAATGGTCTGTTGAAGCTGCTAATGTCGTATGTTTTTATCCAAGTGATGCATAATGACATTATACTTAGCGACATTAATTCAAAGAAATGACTTGGAAGTGATATAATTTTTTCAAAACGCTGAATGGCTAAAACAATTTGAGAGCGCTATGAGCATATTGTCATCAAATGATGCGGTCTAAGGACTTAGGCAGTGGGCAAGTTAAAGCCGAATGGCTGTTATAAGGCCGCGTATCGCCCTTGAACTTTGGTTTGGAACTTCCTGTTTGGAGGAGGAGAGGTCGATATTCGGTATGGCGCGGCAGTGCAAGTCTTGCGTAGAGAATCCAACTATCCCCGTTTATATACGCCTAGATATTGCCCCGCAAGCCGTGTGGCAGAGGTTTTCCGAAATCAGCCGTTTACACATAAAAAGGAAACGCTCTAACAAAATTACACCTCGCATTTATCGTGTTCAATCGTGCGGGGGGAAACGATTTCCCATATCTTTCCCTTCGGCCAAATATCTCTCTTAATTTATCGTCTCTTTCGAACCTGAAAATGTAGTGGGGTTCTAATGTGTTACTCTTAAAAATATCCTATCTCAATTGCTCTAGCAATCTTAGCCTAGCGCGCAGCATCCGAGTTTTTAGCGCCTCCCAACCTAATTCTTTGTCTGAATATCTTCCCCCAACTCGCTTGATTAACCCTTAGCTTCTTCAGGGTTCTGTAAGAAATATTTCTTACGTGTTTTCCCCGCGATAGGATCGAAGTTAGGTTCCTACGGCCTTATTCTTAGATTTCCGCTAAAACACGTTAGCGGAGCGAATATCTTAGACGGCTACTAAGACCTTTAAATCACCTATTAGTATATGGTATTCATGGATTCTATTAAGTGAGCTACTAGGAGCTACTATGCTACTAGCCAGCTCGGCAGCCGATACTCGGAAGCGATTTGAGTTCAACCCGCTAGGCTACGCGAGGCGACACTGTATCCGACTCCTTCGCAGCGCGGAAAATTTGTATAACTATCAAAGAAAAGATATTGATTCAGTAAAATACATCGAAATATTTACTTGATAGTGGATCAATCTATTGGAGATATAGTTGTTGATTATTGTACACAGAAAACTATGCTATACCATTGAGAAAGGAGAGATTAATGCGTACCACCGAAGCATGTGTTTGTTTGAGATGCAGTTATTCTTGTACAAACGGCTGTGTATTCATTGATATCCATATTTTTTGCACTTCGGATATTGGTTTTCATTGGTGTACGCGTGATGAGTATAATAAACATAATTTGCAACGTCAGTGTTATACACATTTATACTATTATGTATATATATTTATCTATACTCGGAAAACAGTAATTACATCTCAATGTCTGAGTATGAACGAAAAATTATGAAACTTTTAAATTGCAGAAAAGAATCGTAAATAAAATAACTTTAAGGTAAATATGTTAATGATACACATTTCTTACGCTACTAATACCTGCGAGCGAGAAATTAGTACCATATGTTTGGCTTATACACCTAAATGCCCTTCATTGGCGCTCCACAATTCTCTTCTTTCTCCTTTCCTTTGATGCTCACTATATTGCGAAAATGAAGGTTTTGATCAATGTACTACGTCTTTCTAAACAATTTAAAACTTTGGCTGAAAAGTTAATTGAGAAAAACTTACAATCCCGGATTACATCGCATATGACGCATTGGTGTTAATTAAGCGCAATGTAAATTATTTTCATGTATTTCCCTAATCATCTTGGTAATCGAAAAAAATGGAATTAATGTAAATGCCTGCAAACGAAGAAAAAACTCTGCACCAATATTGAAAAATGGCCTTCATGTAATTGCCATGGAAAAAATAAAAATAGTTTTGAATAGTCTATTATTATTTGGCTAATCATCGGCTAATCACCGCCGTGCCGTATCTCCGTGTCAAGTAACGGAGGGAATGGTTGATGGTCGGCGCCCGTGGTACGCAACGATCTCTCCAACGCCCAATGCGGTGTCCGACGGGGTAGATCTACCGAGGGTCGCCCGCGTGCACATCAACAAAATCATCCAGGAAGCTTTTAGCCCAGACCATCACGCTATAGCCGTCAACCTCGATGTACAGGAGAAGGCTTACGACAAAGTATGCCTACGATAGATTGTCAGAAATCTCCACGGCTGGTTCCTAAGGAAGGAAACCTACTCGTGTTTATTGACAATTTTTTGATCGACCGCGTTTTCAAAGTCAGCTGTGTAATGCGTTCACCCGAGGCATCAGCGGCCGTGAATCAGAATTCATCTTGGCGATTGCGATCAATGACACGAATCCTGCAGGCTTCGGCGACCTGGCAATATTTTGCCGTTTTATTCAAATTGACAATGAAGTAATGTGTAAAAGAATAAGAGGGATTTAAAATCGTATAAATAGACAATAAAGTCACGTGTTTAAGCATAAGAGCATAGTTAGTTGAGAGCATCACACCCACTCGACTGGGACCACTTTTTCGGCGATGCGTAAATCAGTGAAAACGTATGCTCTCTGCCATCTGGAAGTGATGAGGACAAATGAAATAGACCCTTACCAACATTTCCCCTCATCTCAAATTTTAAAAGTGAACCTAAGTAAGTATTTTCTCGTGTTCCAATGTTTGTGATTGTGAATCATGACAATTTTGACAAAGATCTAACCCGAAGAACCCTCTACGCTGCGAAAATTTCACCACGATAGCATAATTTAATCGAGTCACGAAGAGAGATAACAAAACACAATCGGTCGAGATAGGGAGATTCGTCCTCGAAGGCCCTCTTTTGGAGAAATTGTTTTTTTCTTAATTTCGTATTGTTTTCGTGCGTCGGCCGTTTGAAACCATTTTTATTTATTCATATTTTTATATTCAATTCATTATTTTATTTACTAATGTTATGACAGGGGATTCTCAAGTCGAACACTAAAAGTGTTGTCACCCACCGTGCTTTTAAATGGGTTTGCAAATCTCGCCACTCGCGTCGCTGACAGGCGAAGCGATCCGAATTTCCAGGAGAAATAAGCTGTACTTAGGAATGTTGAACGAAGTTTGCATTCGTGATGATGTGATCTATCAATTTGTATTTTTTCATTGATATTCCCTTCTAGTGTAAATGTTATCTAGTAAACATTGGGAATAAATGGACGCCGCGTTGCGGTGGTTTTTGAAACCCATTGAAATGCGCCCTTAGTGGTGACATGAATTAATTTGCGGACCTGTGATGGAGTCCCCGCCATTTTATTATATTTTGGAGGTGAGACTATGTCAACTACGTTTGGTGTTGAGGGTGAGCTCTCATGTGCTCTCTCACTGTATTTCCGACGTTATCTTTCAATTTCGTCTCGAAGGCCTTTTGTTTTGCCTTTCACAGCATTTGCCTCGTCGTTATTTTTAAACGCCGTGCGAATTGCGGGTCGTCACTTAGAAGAGGTTTATTGGCGCATTAAAAGATGTTACGTGGAAATTTAACACTCTGTTTGCAATTAAAATTTAATGCGGTCTATTTGTCTCTCCTACCGTTTACATGATCGATACACAGGCGCCTGCTGTCTATGTTATATCGATGACTAAGCCCTAACAACACGTATCACAAATTCGGCTGGTTTGAGACAGGTGTCTTAAACTAAGTGTAATAACATTAAAAATATAAAATACAGGAAAAAAGCACTTTGTTTGCATATGAATGAGTCTTTTTCAGTTTTATGAACTTTTGGTTTCTAATTTCAGTGTACAAGTAAAAACAATCACCTTTTTCCTTCCTGAAAAGTTGCTATTATTGAGATACGTGTTGTTAGAACTTAGCCATCGATATGCTCTTCAATTCGCTCACGTTAATTTTTGAAACATTTTATCTATTTTACGGAAAGTAGCGGTGTATCGGTGAGGCCTACTGTGTTAGGAGATGTCCCTGCCGTTGGTTTATGACGTTCAAAGGGAACTCTTAACTTGAGCGAATTTGGTTGACGCCTCAACTGCTGAAAGATTTGATTAATTGATTTTTGAAGCGATTCCACCTTCGCTGTGTTTTGGTCTCTCTTAATCGGTGACCCTTTTTTATTTTCGAGAGTTTTAGAGCGTGTTTGCTAATTAAAAAAAGCTGTTGCCAACTCTGAGTGGCCCACCAAAATTAGTCGAGTGAAATAATCGTCACCTTTCGGTACTTATCAAAGTAGTTGGGATCTAAGAGAAAATTTATTTAAACGGATCGATTCGGCTTTTGCACATGGGGTCAAGATTAAAATGGCAAAGACTCAGGGCAAGTGATGGATCTGGAGGGTCTGATTGGCTGACGACCACGGAGTATGCTTGAATGCCATTTGTTTCGATTGGGATTTCTATCTGCTATGTACTAAATGCTCTCAAATAAGGAAAAACACCAGAATTTTGATCGCATCCATTTGTTTGAATTCGAGAGCCAGTTTCCGGTACTTATTATAATTCTGCAGTTGGGTGTGTTTCGATGTTGATCTTCTTCTTTTCGTTGCTGGGAAACCAGCATGTTTGCTTTTATTTCCTCTGAAGTTTGGATTTTAATTTGATGCATTAAGGTGCACGAAGGAGTGAACTTAATTTGAAGCATATCTTAGATGGCACGTGCTACGCAAATATTAAGAGTCGGTTTCGGCTTGAGAAATAAGAAAAATCGCGCCCGGACATAAATAATAGGAATGCATGTTATATTAATGAGACTTTCGAATTCCGTGCGCTCGTATGAGTTTTTCGCATCCGCGAGTCGATCGATATCTTCCCTCCGCCCACTCTTCTAGTTACCTCTCTGTTAGCTGACGATCGTAGTAGTTTTCGTTAATGAATGCTAGGACATGAATATAGATGCTCCTCCCTAATTAGTGGGTCGCCCGGGAACGAGGAAGTGTCGAAATGGAGGTCACGTGATGAGGGGGTCGCCGCCGGCAAAAACGCGGAAATGTCGGCGGAAATGCTTTAGGTGTGTCAGTGGTGAGAAACTTTCGGATTTCGATCCGTTCGTCGCCAAAAAAAGTGTCACTGCCGCCGCTATATCCGTCAGTGCGCCACTTTCGGTTGTTGTGCTCACCCGAGTATTCCTCTTTTATATATGTGTGTATGTGTGTGTGGATGTGGCTTATTATTATTATTTTCAGTTCACTCGAATTCTTCATTTCAGCCCTTAAATTGTGCTAACAATTCCTCCGTCAATTTTACTCTCAAAAACTTTTATCAGAGTTATTTTTTCATTAATTTACTAAATTTTCAATTCTGAATATCTTGATAAGTACTTGCTTATAAAAGTAGCTTCATTCAACATGATTATACGTGTGATTAATTTAAATTTCGCTGGAAATGTGATGCTTTAATTTCTCATTTTCTCTTATAAATATGTGCGACTTGTCTGTTTTTAGCGATTACTCATTCAATATTTCCCTAATTGACTATTATCTGCAGATTCCATTTGAAAGGTCTATTAAAGCGTCTTGAAATATGCCGAGGTCATTATCCCTTGAATGTAATCCTATTGACGTCGAATACATCTAATCGAGATTTATCGAAAAAAAAACTCTCTTCCGTCCATTACATTCATCGCACAGTATTTCACCCAAATTATTCCTTAAAAACTCTTTCCTGTGTTTTTTATATGACACATTTTAACCAGTTATTTATGCTCTCCGCATTTATTTCAATTATTTGTGATGAACCGACTGAAAACACGGGGTTTTCCATAAATTACACGGTTTTGCTAATGGAAGTAGAAACATTATTCTAACAATTTCAGGTAAATATTTTAATTTGTAGAGGTCTTTCGAGAGCACAAAGTGCAATAACTCTCAATATTTCTAATTCGAGAGCGCGTCACCATTTCTTGCGCAAAAATTAAAATGTGCAGTCGAAAAGGGCCACAACTGACTCCGTTTTTACGTCCGAGCAAGCGATTATTTCGTGGAATTATTTCAGCGTCCAACGGAGTCCTTTCGAAGGCATTATGTGGGCAGCAGTTGCTGAAACCTCAAAGTTCGAGGAAAGTTTTAAAAATGAGTCATACTCTGGTGTGTAAGCTTTTTTTTTGCTCATTTCAATCATTAACATTGTCTAGGTTCCTGGAGAGGGCGTTACTGCGTAAAAGTGATGCCAGCAGATGCAATGATGAGTTCGGAACCGCTATTTTGGTACTGATACATCTAGCCCCAATTGACCGGCATTTATTTCAAGCACACCGTATGTATATTATTTATCACTACATTTTGGACGCTACTTCAGCTTTACATGACTTTAGCACTACATGTTAAGCATATACTCCACACGTGGACGTTGTAGTGTCAAATGTAGTGCTAAAGCAGACTAACTGATAATTAAAAAGCTTTATCTATCCCTTATATATATTACTTATACTATAAAATGCACCCATTTTATTCAATGAAATTTAAGGAAAAATATAAAACCTCGAATTTGCGTAGTGACCCTGAGGTTAGATTCTAAATAGGAGATATTTTTCTCTCTAAGCCTTCGCGTCTTGGAGATTATGTTGATGACATAAGCAGCTGTAATAGAGATGTTGAATGCGTACTCCCGAGTGGTTTGTTGCGACAGCTAAATGTAAATAATGTGTTCATATATATTGTTTATAAAATTGCATAGCTTCATGTAAACATGGGTCAAATACTGCAGGTGCATCTGAATCTTTTTAGCGTATTTAATCGGCTTCTTGTACAATAATCTGCAGAAAACTCGATAGGAAAATTTCATAGTTGAGTTAAATTTTCTGGTTGGGTGATGACATGGTGATTGAGGTGAGCATGAAGCGTGTAAGCAGTAAGGTTGGAATCATAAGTACCGGTCTGATCCGTGTGATTCGTCCCAAATAACAATAATAATAAAAATCCCTCGTTATCCGGTGGGCCCGAATCTTCCCATCATTTTGTCTGAGGTTCGAGAAAGGATCGAAAGAAGGATGGATGTGGTGGGTGTGCCTGTTGCTCCAGTGATGGATGCCTCGTTCCACGTAGATACATTTCAACGTGTTTCCAAAAGTGAAAACACGCGACGCTGACGCCAGCGATAAGACTTTCTTAAAGGGGAAATAATCAAGGCTAATGACCATTATATGTTCGCGATGATAAATTTTAATATAATGTAATTCGTAATAATTTGTTTCGTTTTCCTATGATTTATTTAAAAGTTTAATTTTTTTATTTCTCCTACGATGAGTTATTACGTATGTCTAGGAAACACGTGCCATTTAATGTAATGTAATAATAATGAGACACAAAATGGTTCACTAAAGTCGTCGCTAGCATCGCGGACAGAAGAGCGATCCGAATTACACGGAAAAATGAGTTACAGCAAAATTACGTGAAATTTACGTACGAGATGATATTCGTATTCACAACTTAGCTGTGTCGTTCCTCGCGAGTTCCTCAGACACACTGTCGTAAGGATGAAAGAGAATAACTCTCAAAGATAAAATGCGAAATATTTTGGAAAAGCGATCGGCAGCATGAAAACCATCTGCGGGCCGGACTGCCTGCCTGTGGTCTTGGGTGTGGTCGGTCGTCTGTTTACTGGCTGCGGCGGATGTTTTGAGAGGTGACGCGATGCCGCCATGTTCTTTTCGGGGGATAGGACGAAACCTTTCGGAAGAGAGATTGAGATCGGAGTAGAAGGCGTCCTTAGCTTCAACTCCGAGACGATAGGCGGCGTTAATTTCGCCGATTTGGAGTATTTCTATCGGGTGGGAGAAGAAGAGCCCTCAGAAGTTTGATTTGAGCTGAATTTGCTCATTATTCGGTTTTCAAAAATGTCATTAGCGGAAAGGTTATGAGCGGAAAGCGATTCGTAGGTATATCACTAATATTTGCAATTGCGATGAATAGCTATGAATTCGATAAACTAAATCATCTGAAAAATAAATTCGGTAAACAGCTCTAATTGAAAGGGCTTATATTCACGTGTGATATTCAGATCGCTCAAATGCCAGATATGGGCGGAGAGGAGGAGGAACGACGAAGTGCTGGACATGGTGGGTGAGGAGGAGGCAGAAGTTATGGATGGAGAGAGTTCTGAGCGGGGAGGTGATATTAAAAATAATGTAAGAGTGAATAATGTTGGGTAAGCGAGGAAGGAAGAGAATAGGATTTTATGTATGGAATGAAAGGGAGTAATCTTGATTTAAAGGTTTCATTAAAAGGCCATGCTGTTAATTGAGGGGTGAAATGTTATAGGGGAGGGGAGACTGTATCAATTCTGTCGTTAAAGACTCCATACGAACCCACCTTAATCGTTGTATTTATTACTTTCATTCTACTGTTAGCGACTCGAATTTTGCAAACCCTTCAAAATACACCGTGAGTACCTACACATTTAGTAATAATAATAATAATAATAATATCGTTTATTTTCGTAGGCACTGGGGCCCATGAGAAAATATAAGTGCAGCTTTCTACATTTCACATTGAGATAGATAAATAAAAGAAAAAAGTAAATAAATATATATACATCTACAGTCAAATGTGAACAGTGCATATCGCCTAGTGCATGAAAAAAAACAATACAATATTTTCGACAAAAAAAATAAATAATCGCACTTAGATATAACACACTAATTACAAAATTTAAGGTGACAAACAAAATAAATATGAACAAGAGATATGAACATAAGAATGTGAATATAAACAAGAAATATTACATAAGAAAGTGAATATAAACAAGAAATATGATAATAAGAAAGTGAATATAAACAAGAAATATGAACATAAGAAAGTGAATATAAATAAGAAAGTGATTATAAACAAAAGAAATTTAACTTGGGGATAAGGAGGATATGATTTAGTGGCCGACTTTAGGGATGTATGAGTACTCGAAAATTCGAGTCGAGTAGTTGGTACTATCGCTGTCGGTGCGCATCACGAAACACACATAATTATATCGTTTTTAAAGTCGATTCTAAGTTTTAAGTCGTTCTAATGCCTTAGCTTTGGAGTTTCAGCTTACTGAATAAATAGCAGTCAACCACTATAGTAGTCGACGTGGGCGCCGAATATCTTTTCGTCAGCCGGACATCTTCTTAGTCGGCGGCGTATTCAGAGTGGACCACTGCCTCGCATAGGTTATAAAAGTATTGCATAATTTCTTATGCGATACTTTTATACCTCATCCCACTTCCTATACAAAAACGTCGAGGAAATACGTAAAAATTGATAAGATTTGTATGCAAAAAATATGTAAATTTTAGTTTTTTCCCTGTGTTTAACTCTCAAGAGAAAAGCCATCTTTTAGCCTTTTTGATTACTACCATAGAGTAAGTCTAAACTTACTTACTGTAGGGCAGTAGGTACATCCGATGTTAATTTTTGTTTATTTCTTTTTTGCGTATAGTTTCATTCATGAACTTTCAAAACAAGTTGATCAAACGAAGTGATAAATTTAGAAAAAAAAATTGGTTCTAAAAGCTAAGTTCCTAAGGTCCTAAGTTCGATTGTTCATTCGCTTCGCCCACTTAAATAAGATGAATATTCAAAGTCCTTAAAAATCGTTGATAAAAAATAGTTTTAATAAAATTTCCGAAGTATCCCAAATCTTTCAATTGTGGCAAAAAAGTACTTTTTCAGCCTTACAAGTGTAAAGAAAAAGACGATTTTCTGCTGGCAGCAATATTTTAACATGGAAACGTCAAAATATGCTGCCTGAGCATGTAGAACAATTGGTTTTCTGCATGAGTTTTCCTGGATATTACACAATTACTTACACCATTTCTTTAAAGAAGTGGTATAAGTAATTGTGTGATATCCAGGAAAAATTATAATGGAATACCACAAAGTTAATCAAGAGTTAGTGAATTTTGTTTCTGCATGAGACTTTGAAAGGATCAAATATTACATTATTCATTTTCGTACGTAATCTGTGTTTGTACTTTGTTTGTACTAATCGTTATTACAATTTTGCAAATGCCTTTAATCAGGGCTCTTCCTAGAAGTATTGTAAGATGTATCAGTTGAATTAACGACGTAATATTTGAGATAAAGTCATTCCAATTGTGCTCATGGAACTGTTTAGACCCGCAGGAATAGAAGGATCATCAACTTTGCCATTTTCTCGTAGTTTTTTCATTTATTTTCAATCATATCCTAACTGTGGCAAAATTACTATCAAATATCCTCATTATCTTTCCTTTTTGAATCAAGCAAAGCATTCAGAATAGAAAATGGCGATTGAAAAATTGAGAATACGCTCAGCATGCGTAGTTGTTATGGCTGGTCCAGAAATTACTGTACTCGACTCGACTAGATATTCGCGAGTAGTTTTAACTCGACTCGAGATCAAAAAGCACTACTCACACATCGACTCGACAGTTCTCTATCCTGCAATATTCTTGGACGAAACCTTGAGGAATAGTGGGAGGGGGAGGCCGCTTTTGACCTTGAAAGGTGGAGAAGGAGCCTTCGCACATCATAGGTTGGCCCCCTAGGCGATAGGTGGCGTTGATTTCGCCGATTTGAAGAGCGTGCCTTAGCGTGTCCGATTCGTTTCTTGCGTGAGCAGCTTCTAGAAATGTTTTCGCGAGGGACGTCGCGACGTGTTTGCTTCGCTGAAGATCTTGAGCAGGATTCTCAGCAGTGAGATCTGCTAACAATAGAGTATTTGCACTTTTTTGGTGAGGCCTGTTAAAAATATCAGTTTGGTTTAATTAAGCAAAATTCCAATTCCTACAGTCGTACGACCATGGGTGAATTTGTTATTAACAAATAAACATTCCAAAATCAATGTTGCGCTTAAAGCACTCCGCCGCCATGTCAGACGGCTTGTGACGTCAATCCCCATACTCAACTGACTGCAGTTCCTCCGATCACCTGCGATTGATGGAAACCTTGTTTATTGTTGTTTACGAACACTGAGGTGAATCTGACGGAATAAACCATCTGTCCTACTATAACTTAGTGGTATATTTCGTACAATAATTCTTTAAGTTCATAGCCATGAGCGAAGATAGATTAATGGCTTGTAGGACAAAATTCCGGAATGAATATTGTTCTGTTCCGATATGTGGGAATTTTGCACCCGTGTTTCTGCACCGAACAAGATTTTTGTGGATGTTCCCGATAAGCCTGAACTACGACGGAAATGGTTATTGGCAGCCCGGAGGGATCTTAAGTCGATGCCATTATTACACACAAAAGAGTATATTATTCCATTCAGAAAGGAGAGACTAATGCGTAATACTGAAGCATATGTATGTTTGAGATGCAGTTATTCTTGTATACAAACGGCCGTGTATTCATCAATGATATACATTGCATATTTTTTCACTTCGGATGCTTACTTTCATTATGTATGCTTGATGACTATGGAAAAACATAATTAGCAACGTCAGTATTTTAAGCATTTATACTCGAAAAGCAGATATACACAATGTTGGAGTGGAAAAGGAAAATTTAAAAATTTTACAATGCAGTAAAGAATCGTAAAGAAAATAACGTTACGGTAAATGTATGAATGGTACAAATTTGATGCATTGCAAATACCTACATGCGAGCAATTAGTGACATATGTTTGCAACTCCTAAAATGTTATAGTTGAGGAAACACAACAACCTGCCTCGCTACATTTAAATTTTCAAATATTGACAGCATAAAAGTGCGGAAACATAGGGAAAAATAGTTTGCTAGTGGTGTTAATGTATAAAAAACAATGCAAAATTACCCTTACTTGTACATATTTATTGCTCATCATATCACAAATAGCACTACCACGCACACATTTCACGAGCTGTCTTTTTGATACCTATAATCAGTATATGCCGAATCAACTATTTCAATGAAGAACTTGGCTCACAATAAATATAAAACACTATTATGTAACACTAATAAAGCATAATTATCGGTTTTCCAATCACTCTGCACACCACACTAAAAGAATTTGCACTCCTTGAAATTCGTAAGGATTCTTCACATCTCACTTCCCACACATCACTAACGACTTAGAATCAGTTTACGTTATTTCACGTTAACATTGCGAAGACAATTAAATGAATAGGCTGAAACAAATTACTAAACCAGTTATTGTAACATCAAAAAACTTCGAATTTCACTATCACTCCTACCGTAACCAAAATATGACCAAAACAAAAACGAACAACAGCGCAACAAAATGCGTGAAATGTAAACACAGGCGAAATCTCACAATGAATTGGTAATAGGTTCAATACGCAATAAAATCAAACAGAACTTAGAAGCGAACAAACGAATGAAAATTAATACTTGTTCGATGTATCCCTAAAGCACAACTAGTTCAAATATGAAACATATCCCCTTCGCAATAGTCAGATACCTTTGATCGAAATGTATACGGCTGGTTGAACCAGCATGGAAGAAATAATTTCCTCGAAGATGTTACATTCACAACTCACTTCACTCTTTACTTCATCGTCTATATGCAATCGAGTTAGAGACTTGAGTGTTGGATGAAACGCTTCACGAGTCTATTTTCTCCCAACTCGGGAGAAAGCGAAGTTACAGACCTTACAAAAACGAAGATAGGCCTTAGGTATACACCGATCACGAAGGGGTCTACGTCTGGGAGGTTATTTGAACAAGCCTTAACGAAACCATGTTCCATTTTGCAAATTTACTTGCAGAAAAATGAAGAAATATCACGTAAAATACGTGAAATATAAGTTATTCATCAATGCTCCCGTCCGCTTGCAACTATACTGTGGGGGATGACATCACGTAACGAATAGCCAATTACAGGTCGTTTTACCCTCCAGAATTTCGATGCTAAAACAAAGGTTATTAAAACTTAAATAATAAATTAATAACATAACACATGGAATTTTCATTAAACATATGTAAACTTCAAACATGTATGCACTAAATGTAAAGGGTTTCATGCTTATTCCTCACCCATGCAAACACTCTATTAGGTACAATACATTTTCAAAAATAAGCTTTAAAATCCACGTTTTTATCCGAACAACGAAGAAGGGGAAAAAGTCACCCTGCTTTGGCCCGAAGCCCCAAATTTAAATTTTACGGACGAAAGACTACATGTTCATAACCAAAAACATTTGACATTGTAGTGTTATTAACTTATCGTCAAATATTTTAAATTTTAGATGCAGTACTATAATGAATGTTTACAGGGATATAATTTGATTTAAGATGGTGAAATTGATGTGCTCCACGATTTTGATTTTGTTAACGTAGTCTTTTCTCTGTAAAATTTATGCGTGAGGCCTTAACCAAGGTGAGGGGTTTATTTTCTTCTTTTCGGTTCGATTGAAAATGAGGTGGTTTAAATGATATTTTTTATTTCGTGCAATATTTTCTTCGTTTAGTTTATATGAAAACGTGTTTTTAAGTAATTTTTTAATCTATAGAAATATATTTTTCTCTAAAATTTATTCTATAAAACTGAGGCCCTTTGCCTACCAAAAAAATTAAGCATAAAAAAGTGAGTTATAACAGAACTAAAACGATGGAAGAATTGCAAAGCCAGCGTGTAGAAAAAATTTAAATAATGAAAAAGTATCTAACAGGATTCGAGCCTGGAAACTTATGATCAGTTATATTACGCGTTATGCGTTGCACAAGAGGTCACATTATTTAATTATAAAGAATTAAGTGTTTAAAACTTATGTTGCTACTGAGTGATTGATGCAAATGTTAGCTGTCGAAAATGGTGATTGGAACTGCATTTTAACGACGATTAATAGCGAAATAGCGAAAACACACATTCTAATCAGCTTCTGACTTTTACCGAAAATTCCAAGTCTATGGCTGATCAGGAAAAGTGGGCTACATTTCATTTACAAGGTTTTACCGGAAGGACAAACAAACAGAAAAGATTGACTTTGCTAATAATCAATTATACGTAGTAAAATCATCTTTAAAATCCACCCTGGTTTTTTTTTCATTTCTTAGGTACCGGAAATATCAAAGGTGTATTTTTCTAGAGACTTGTTTGCATGTATATTTTTTTGTATTTGCAAGATGAATACGTGGAGATGAAGGCTACTTGGTGGTGTGGTGCTCAGGACTCTCTTTCGTCTGTAGCATGTTCCATAAATCTTTAAGATACCGAGTAAAAGACATATCGTTATTATAAAATGTCTTTGAAATTACTGTGGGAGGCATGTTCCTATTTTTGTAACCATTCCTCTATTCTTATTTTCCTTGTACTGTTGGCAGGTGAATCGAGGGGTCCGCCATATTGTTCTGCGTGGGGTGAAGCAGCAATACACATGCTTCTGACAAATATGGCTGTTATAGCTCAATATTTACTCCAGTGGAACACGACAATCACTGGTCAACACACACCCAATGAAAGCTTGGTGGGTGCTTAAAAATATACGGATTTTCAATTGCTTATCGAAGGTAATAATCATTCATTATGTTGATGAAATATATGCTTGTATCGTAATTCTAAATGAATCGGAAGCCTCGGTTTACTGCAAAATTAGCGAATCATTGAGCGCTCACTCTTACGGGAAACAGCAAATGCGGTAGATTACCATGGCGGCCACATCAATAAACAGTCTTCCCTTTTATGCACCGCGTGGATTAGTGGAGAGGTTGGGCGGGCCCCCGCTGGTTGCCAAGGACGCCGCTGTTATTCCCAAACGACAACAATTGCTGCTCCCCCTCGCTTTTCCTTCTCCCTCTTTTTTTCACCCTCGCCCCGTAATTCGCTCCAACTTCTCGTGCGACCTTTTATTTATCCCGTCTGTCTATCTCTGCTTTTGAGATTTGCTGCGAGCGAAAAAGGGTTTATCTGGATGCCTCGCCCTTGCACGCGATGGCTGTCCGTCCGAAGGTTATCCGCCCTAAAGAAACCCAACCCCATCCCTCCTCGTTCTCATTCGCAGCTCATGCACACACTCATGGGTTGGCAGTGCCGTATGCTGCTGCCCCATGGCACCCAATGCACTCTAATCATATGTACAAAAGAGCGCTCAAGACGTCTGCGCAAACTCCTAAAAATGGCGACACATCCCTCCCTCTCGATCGCCTCTTTTTCTTATTTTCATCTTGAAACTCGGAAGAAATAAAGGGTGGCCTTAACGGAAAATTTACCTACATCTGAAGGGCATTTATTAAAACCAACTATGAACGGCCAACGGCCGACTTGTGGCGACTTTAAAAACTTAAACACAAATAAAAGGACACTCACGCGTAAGGTTTCGAATTTTCGACCCATTTACGTCTTCATCTGGAAGGAGGCAAGTAGGGACTGAGGAGGAGGAGGACAGAGGATGACCAGAGGCTGAGGAGATTAGGATAAGAAGTCTGCTCATCCTTTGTCCTCCTCCTCAGTCCCTACTAGTCTCCTTCCATATGAAGACCGAAACGGTCGAAAATTCGAAACCTTACGCGTGAGTGTTCTTTTATTTGTGTTAAAGTTTTTATGGCCTCTCTTGACATTTTTTATATTTATATCACCTGTGGTGTCCTTCAAATGTGACCTCTGATCTGATCTTTCGTAGTATGTTGGCGTCCACAAGATGTGGCTGACTTCGTTAGAAAATGAACTGCTCTTGCATTTATCTAAAAGGTTTGGTCTGTTTTTCAATCTACGGTCTGATAGAGATTCCCGTCCGAGTTTATCTAAGAGGTCAGTTAGACTAACAAGACTATCGTGATGACCTTTCACGTACGTGGCAGCTCTTCTTTGCACGTGTTCTAACTCTGTTATTAAGCCTTTTTTAATGAGGGTTCCAAACACTGGCAGCATATTCTAAATGGGATCTAACGAGGGAGAAGTAGCTAATTTCTCTCACTTTGTCGTCGCACTTTCCTAATATTCTTTTAACAAAACCCATTTTACGATTAGCTTGACCGTTTATTTTCCGAATATGTTTATTCCATGATACATCATTATTGAGTCTAATTCCTAGATATTTCACGGATTCAACTGCCTCTAATTGGGTGCCCCGAATGATATAGCTATGTTATGATGAGTTGTTCTTCTCCCAGAAATTCATTACGACGCATTTTTTTTTCAAATTTAATTCTAACTGCCATGCATCGCACCACGCTTAGATAGCAGCGAGGTCATTCGTTAGTTCATCTCTATCTTTGCTGGAACGGATTTCTCTGTAAACTACAGCGTTGCCTGCATATAATCGTAACTTACTGTGTACTACTTCGCCAATGTCGTTTATATAAAGAAGGAATAGGAGTGGGCCTATGACACTACCCTGAGAGACGCCAGAAGTGACTCTAACCGCGTTGAGGACTGCACCGTCTGATACTACTCTTAGGACGCGGTCGCTTAAAAGTTCTCTTATCCAGGAAATGACATCTCCATCTAGACCGTAAGATTTCGGTGTTATTATCTTTTATCTTTGTCGCGTTCATTGAGAGGCCAAGTTAAATCTCTCCCCTTTTCCGTTTCTTTTTCCTGCTATAATCAATCGTAATTAGCGCCTGGTGATATCATGTATGTCAGTGTCCTCCATATTTTTTTATGCAAGTGGATTTACAGCAATAATAGAACTTACTCTCACATAATGAATACCTTGAGTCAGTCGTATGGGTGAACAAGTAAAGATCATATTCCTACGAACACAAAACTACGCATGCACAGTTTTCACCCGATAAAAATATACCGTGTTGGGTACGTGATGACTATCTCTCAGCAATTAATACAAACTAGATTTATTAGCTACCAAATATACCGTTTGGGATTTAGCACTTTGACGACGACGAAAGAGGGACGAGAAAAGAATGAAGGCATCCGAGATGTGAGTATACAAAAGAACGGAAAAGGTGAGATGGACGGAGGAGAGGAAAAGAAATGAAGAAGAGAGGAGAGATGCGGAGAGATTTGAGGTAAGGGAGGAGGGGAAGGATGAAAGTAAGCATATGGGTAGAATGAAATGGCTTAATGCGGATGGGCCTTACTGTTAATTAAAGTGATATGTTCACGTTGGGAGGGGCGCAGGCAGGGTGATTCGTAAAATCTTCCATATAATAATCTACATATCTTTAATAGTAATAAAAATACTCCCTTTTTCATTTCAGAAGGGCAGATAAATTATGTTTTTCCATATCCACCATAAATGGTCAACTCAAAATTATAATGCCATGCTTATGTTGCGCGCACTATTTTCCTTAAAAAACACTAAACAATACTAATCCAAGAGTATTCTTGTGAAAGAAAAGGCAAAACTTCCTATGACGCATTGTGGTCTAAAAGCCAGCCATTTTACTCAATGACTATAAATATATCGCTTCTTCTTTCCGTGAAAAATTATATTTATCGTTAAAGCAATTTAAGGCAATCCGATTTCTCGTCTAAATAATGTAATTAAAAATATCTTCTCTCATAAAAAAATTGCCTTACCGGTAGTTTTTGCCAGGTAAAAAATTAAAATACTTCTTCTTATTTTGTATTTACAGCATGGAAATAAGTTACGGTATTCACAATGTAGCCACCACCTGTAATCCGAATAAAATTATACTTTGGGAGTAATTGCTATTTCACTTTTAAACGTCGAAAAATGCACAATACACAGTTACTTGAGGAAATAAAAAAAACAGCACTGACGGGATACATTCAGTATACATATGACATGAATGGCTGTGTTTTCAAAAAGGTGCTATGTCTCAATGTAACAGCTATGTTTAATGCTCTCAATTCGTATTATTGTGATTTGTTGTAAATTTGTTGTGTTTTTTGTGTACATCATTGTTTTATTTGCCTCATTATATGCATATGTGTGGAACACTCTGGCGAGCCTTGTGACTTTCGGGTAAATTGTTTGGTTATGTCGTACAAAATAACTAAAATGTGATTTATCGACAACATTTTCGTAAAGGCGTTATTCAAGCATAACGTTCAAACGCTCAATGAATAGTTCCTGCAGCAACGAAAGACCCTTACGGCCCAATTATCACGCTTACAGCGATAAACTGAAACATGGTGGATTACTCGTTTCAACAAGTTTACATTTTTATGATTAAGTATTTTACTGCTTGAATTCGCCTTCGACTAAAGTTCCCTGTAAGTACGATATCTGCAGCAGCCAGAAGTACCCGAGGGAATTTTTCTAAAAAGTCTTCTTTGTCTTCGGGGCGGAATTTGAATCATTTGGCGATTCTCACGCGAGCCCATTTGCCCACCACCTCATCCTCCTCATTTTCAGCTATTTTTACTTCTGTTTTTTTAAGCGGACCCCTTTAGGTCCGTTCTATTCTTCCCTCAACGATTAGGTCCCCTCCGATTAGTTGGCGGTCACACTTGATGTGCTGTTCGCGTGTTCCCTCTCACCAGGGAATTTTAGCCTGCCTTATCGGATATTTTTGCGGTGCAGTGATAGACATCGCTGCCTCTTCTAATTCCTGACCTTTCTTGGTTCAAAGTTACCCGTGAAACTTCATTATCAAACACACTACACTACGGAACACCTCTTGTTAGCCAGAGAGTGACTGGGGAGTATTACACATTGAAGCGGTGAGCAGACAAATATAAATGGATTCAGTGTATTTATCTACCTGGCTGCTTGTCCTGTGGGCTGTAAAGAAAGTTTTCTGAAATACGAAATGTGCCGCGCCATGTGCTGTCGCTGTGTGCGTTTCAAATGTGTCGCGTGAGGCGATGGAGAAAAACGGAAGTGTCCAAATGCGATGAGGCGGCCCGGCGCCTGGAATTTCGATAGCCGTGTCCTCACCGGAAAAAGTCACGGCGATCGAATGTTCCATTTGGTTTATCACAGAGATGAGAGCAGTGCTCAGACGCCGAAAAGAGCAGTCGAACGGAAATTTTCTTTTGATAGGAAGTGTGCGGAATGGTTTATTCAAAGCAGAATAGACTAAAGTTACTCTCAAAATATGAGAGTAATGTTGGCCCAGATCGGCAATGTAAACAGTTTTCCTTGTTTACGAGGGGGAAAAATGTTCCGCAAGTACCTACTTCAAAGCAAAGAGAAAATCAAAGTTCATTTTCTTTCCTGTTATCAGCAGCTGTTTAGGGGAGCAATTGACGTTTCTGTTCATCTCCAGTCAAATGAATGCTCTTTAGAAAAGTAGTCGTTATTTTTATTAGTCTTTCGCTGTACCAATTACAATTTGAACGTTTTCGATGTCACTTGGTCCGTGGAGGAAATCCGTTACAAGCATCCTCAGTTTTTAGAATTTTTCTTTGAGCTAAAGCTGGAGAACAGAATCGTCTGAGATCGATTTATAACTTTTGTCCCTCCTGATCTTTACAGAAGTGCCTCAACCGTACCCTATGTTTTCTCCAAAAGCACTTCATCAACAAACAAGGCGAAGCGAATGAGCATCGGAGACAAATATCGCAGGTGAGGCGCAAACTTCTCCAAAGCTACCTGCCAATACGATCTGATGTTTCTGCACAGAGCCTTGAGGAAGATAAGGTGGTCTCGTGTAGCCTGAGGTACAAGGTTTCCATTCAGAGACATACACTCTTCATATAAATGTATTCAGTTGTAAAGGGCTTGGCGGACAACTTCAGCTGTCGTCCGAACATCCACGTCGTATGAAGCAAGCCCGCGCCATGCAACGCCTCTCGCTTAGGGAGCCCGACTTCTTTAAATTGGAAAGCTGCTTTCGTGATGGCACATCGCCAAGAAAAACTGCGCTCATCCCTGGCATTTCACCGTAATCACCACATGACTGATTGATCTCTTGGAACAAGATTATAAAAAGGCTACTTCCCTTTTCCTTCCAAGGAGGACATTCTTGATATCAGCCGAATTTAAACAATAAGGAACTTCGAGCTGCCGATGGCAAAAACTCGAATTTCATGAATGGAAGCAGTTTTCCATGAGTGACAGAGGTTTGGCAACTTATTGTAAATCGCGTACCGCACGCTTCGGAGTATTGCAAATCCGACATAAATTTGGCATTTTTTTGATTCTGGAAATGTTGGCTTTCCTCTCTCACCAAATTCGGTACAGATCCGAGATTTGCTGATTTAAAATGGAATGGCCCTGTTTCGAGTGCTGAGCGTGCTAGTGGGCCATCGCCTTTTTCTCCTTTTCTTCAGAGTGTCTTCTTCCCGAGGCGAGGCCGTCGTGGCACCCCCCTCACTAATGGCTCTTCCTTGCAAACCAAACACTGCTCTCCTCTCTGCATGCATATAATGGCTTCAAGGGAGTCGTAAACGCCGCCGCCGTCAGCCTCCCTTCACTCACTATTCACACTGCTGTCTTTAATTGCTTTTCTTTTAATGGCGGCGGTCGTTAAATCTCGGGCGGGCCGCATGAGGGAGCCCTCGGTTATCGATGAGCTGCCAACACGCCTCATACCTGCCTCTCTTCCCTTCTTCTCTCTTTTTCTCTCGTCTCCGAGTGATTCTCTCGGGGCTCGCCGCCGCTACAATCGCCGCCACTGAGTTTCATATTTTCATTGGGCTATTCTGAAACGCGTGCTAAGAGACGGAGAGGCGCTTTTGTCGTCCTTACTTCCGCCCCCCTTTTCTCAGGTTTCCCCCTCCCCTCCCTCCCCCCCCTCACCTCACGCGATATTTTCCAAAATGCGTATTTTAATTGTGTAGATACGTTAACATGTACTGGATTGCGTTGGATTTATTTTTCCTTGCATGTTTTGCTCCATTATTTTTATTCAAAAGAAGTTATCTTGCATTTGAGACTGCTGAGGACGCACTCAAGAATCAGAGTGAGGAAAATGCGCAATGAATTTCTTAAGTATAACTACTGAAATTCGCCCGTCCGTCCTTCCATCCCCCTTTTAAAATTGTCCGGGTTGTATACCCGGAATCCGTCCAGCTGCCGGTGAGTATGTATGCCACCTCTTCAGCGGAATGGATGAAAGTGAGCAAGTGCTCACGCAGGGGTAGTGACATAGTTACTAGTGTACAGGGGACCAATGTAACCTTTCCTGTGTTAGTGAAGGAGACAACTGAAATCCGATCCAAGTGAAATTCAAATTGCGGTCCAAAGAATGCGGTCAAAAAAGAAAGGAACATTTGTAGTTGTCTTTTTGAGCCAGTCCAAATACAAAACACATCGTCTACATATCGATGCCAGGGTAGCACATTTTTGGTCTGTGGATTATTGGGGGAAAACAGGTTCCTTTCGAAAAAGTCCATATACATGTCCGCCAGGAGAGGGGATAAAGGAGAGCCCATGGCCATCCATTGGGCTATTCATAAAATACACCGTTAAATTTGAAATAATTTTGAGACACAAATCTTCAATACATCACACAAGTCACTTATAATGGGAGCTGCCACACATTTCTGGATGAGAATAGATTCTGCTATGTCTATGGCTTCTTTGAGTGGGACACTGGTGAAGATATTGCGCACATCGAAAGACACTAACAAGCACTTATTAATTATGACTGTCTGACGTCATTATTTTCACGAATGAATGTAATGATAGGGATTACCGCTCGTTGTCCCAATTTCCACCATTTGTTTCCAACGCGTTTTCCATCACTGGACACTTACGTGAAATACAGCAGCAGCAGTAGCCAATCAGCGAACGAGACCAAATGCATTATATTGAGGCGGCGCCATTGAGCTTTACTATAACGAACACAGTGTGCAAAAGAATCAAATTCAAAAGGTAACAACGGGATTCTCCAATGAAATTGTGATGTATAAAATCATGGCTTAATTAATCATTTTCCCAGTCATTTTAAAGCAGAGCTGAAATGATCGCTCGACTTGTGCGTTGATAATGATCGTCTGATTCAGGGTTTATGCTTGGGAATTTAGGGTTTCGTGCAGTAGTTTTCCTTATTGTAGAATATTTTTTGGTTAATTTTAACCAGCTTTATTGCAATTTGGCTAGGGAGACAGCCAAGATGGCCGCTAGGGGCCATCACACACACCTCCACCGGTGACCAGGTCCTGTGTGGCGTTGCGCGTTTAAATCTTGGATATTCGTAGCGTAAGCCCAGACACAGGGAACTCCGATCGTCTGTCCCTAACTGAACGAGGGAGAGACTACGCAGAACAAAAATAATCAGCAGTCAGAGAAACAATTGTCACAAAATTACGAGTCATGTTCAATCAAAATGTATTCCAAGTAGAAATATTCAAAATCAATACCATTACAAAAATCAACGATGATTACTAATAATCTCATAAGAAACATTACCAATACTTTGAAAAGCTAAGTACAAAGCTGTGTTTGCCTGCCAGCACCAAAAATTATTTTTAAGAAATCACTCGCTTATTCGACCGATGTCACCGCGACGAAGGCGCGCGAACAAGAGGGCTTCCGGAACAGTGGCAGAGTGGAGGGGGGGGGATTTAGCCAAAGGAGTGGGGGATTACTGCGATGTCAAAGTCAGCCGCATCGGTCGAAATCTCCCGGCAGGTGCCCTTGTTGACTGGAATACTTCTCGTTATCCAAGCAGGGGTTGAGGAGAACAGCGTACCCCCGGGTTTTCTCTCATCTGTCTTCTGGGTTGGAGACACAGGCAAATGGTTTACGCAAGCCATTTGAGGTCAAGGAGGGGAATGACATGGTAGGATGAGGTGTTGGAGGGAGGGAGAGTTGTGATAGGACAAGGTGGAGTATGTACTTCTCACTCCAAACTGCATTCTTATGCCTCAGCACCCACTTCCCCTAGGTTGCTAGGTGCAGGTATTCCTCTGCCATACTTGCTATATAAGTCTTGATCTCAAGGTGGGCTGGTTCGGAGGGCAGCGTTCGAAGGGCTAAGTTCGAAGGGCAGAGTTCGAAGACAAGAGTTCCGAGATGTAAAAACTTTTCTCGGGATACCGCGCGGGTAAGATTATAACAGAGCGCCGACGTTTCGGGTACCGACTCGCTACCCATTCTCACGGCTACTGATAGAAAATTCGAAGTGACCGTTGAAGCCCAGCGTTAGGAGGGGCCGGATTGGTCGAGATCCGATTGTTGTCGCGGAAGACCGTGGACCAGCGTAGACTTAGCTCTGGCAAGCATAACTATTTTGAGGGTTCTATTCCAAGAGCTGCTGATCAAAAATCCGGTGTCTCTGTTTACATTCTTATTCTCAAGTTTTATTTCAATCGCCTCTTTGGTTAAACGATCCCAGAATTGATTTGACTGCCATACTGCCTGTAAAACTCTGGTGTCATCCCACCGTATTTTATGGTCCTCATCCAGGCTATGCTCGACTATGGCTGATTTTTCCGGTTGACCAAGTCGGAAATGCCTTTGATGTTCTTTGAGACGAGTAGATATTGTTCGCCCAGTCTCCTCCACGTAGAAATTACCACACTCACGGGGGATTTTATAAACTCCAGGAGTCATAAGGCCAATTGGATCTTTTACACAGAATAGGCGGTCTCTTTATTTTGTCATAGGTCGATGGATGGTTTCTATGTTATACCTCCTCAAAACCGTAAAACTTTTGCCCGATATCGTGGAAATATAGGGTAAAAAGGCTCTGGCTGTCTGTTTAGGTTGGTCTTCCTTCATAACTGAGCCCTTTGCAGTTACGGAGGATTTTCTGAAGGCCAAAGAGATCTGCCTCTCTCCGTACCCATTCTGGCGGAAGGTATTCTTAAGATAGTCCAATTCCGAAGGAAGACTCTCCGCGTCGGAAATTGCTCTCGCACGATGTATCGGGGTGGAAAGAACAGCTCCACGTTGGGAAGGATGATGGTGACTATGGCCATTCAGGTACAGATCCGTATGTCCAGGTTTACGGAAGACACTTTGACTCAGTTTGCCATTTTCTTTCCTATGGGCGAGAACATCAAGAAAGGCAATCTTATTATTCCGCTCTAACTCTAACTTGATGTTCGGGTGTTGGTCGTTCATATGGTCCAAAAAAGTGTGAAGAGCGTCCACTCCATGAGGCCATATTATGAAGGTGTCATGGACATATCTTAGGAAGCATTTAGGGCGTAACGGAGCAGATGAAAGGGCTCTCTCTTCAAAATCTTGCATATAAAAGTTGGCAATGGCTGGTGACAAAGGAGATCCCATTGCAACTCCATCTGCCATTTCGTAGAAACTACCGTTGTATTTAAAAAATGTGGATATAAGAGTATGATGGAATAATGTTACTGTTCCACTGTAAAATTTCTCCTCCAGAAGTTTGAATAAATCATACATAAGAGTTCCGAGACTTGGAGTCTCCAAGCCTTTGAGTCGAAGGGCCTTAGAGCGAAAATCCTTTGCACGAAAAGTCCTTAGCGGGAGAAGTTCTGCGGATAAGTTCGGAGGATGTTCAAAGAATTTCGGAGGAATTTCTGGGGGGTACCAGAAATTATTGTGGTGGGGTTCACTAAAAAATGCCTCACCTGATTGCCTCAATTCTATCTTTGCTCGTAACTATGCCTCCTCCCTCTCTATTCCTATGAGCTTTCTGTTGAATCGCTGCTTCACATTCGGGGTCTATCCGCATCAATTGAAAATGGCGAACATTATTTCAATCCATAAAACTGGTCCTAAATGTGAAGTTGGTAATTACCGCCTGATTTCCTTACTTTCTATTCCATCTTCTGTGGCTGAGAGGATTATCCTCAACAGATTACATTATTTTATATCCTTTACCCTATCGAATAATCAACATGGTTTCCCTCTTAATCGTTACTGTCTTGCTAACCTATCTGTCTTCCATCACCATGCTTTCAACTCAATAGCAAAAATTTCTCAACTCGACGCGATATTCCTTGATTTCTCGATCCAGAGCCTTCGATTCACTCGACCATATCCTCCTCTGTCACTAGCTTAGTCAACAGTTCAAAGTACACTGCAGTTTTCTTGATCTATTAAAATCCTATCCCACCAATAAAATTCAAAGAGTGTTATACTATATGGCAACTCTTCTCACTGGTCCCTAGTAATATCCGGTGTTCCTCAAGGTAATGTCCTGGGGCCATATTTATTTAACCTCTTCATTGATGACGTGGCCACACTTTTGCCTCCATCTCTGTCTCATGCTATATTTTATTCAGACAAGCGTTAATTATGTAAGCGAATTCAAACTATCTCTGACTGCAAAGTCCTTCAGACTGTATTTCTATTTCTCCTTAAAAATCCTCCATTACATTTCACTATTCCATTAACTCTGAGCCTCTTCAACGTGTTTCGGCTGTGAGGGATTTAGGCATCTTAACTGACACTAAACTTCTCGGATCACATTCAAGAGCAAAGCTATATCTCTATCAGCTCTCCTCTACTTCTACACAGAAACAACTGATCCTGAAGCTCTTAAATCATACTTCTCAGCATTTATCCTTCCAGTCACAGCATATTGCTCTTCCATATGGTCCATTGCAGCTCCCTCCAATCTCGACTCTCTTTACGGTATTACTAGTTTCTTTGCCAGTATTGTAAAACACTTGAGTTTCCCACTTCCTTAATAAGTATGCCTAATTGGTCAATCATCTCTTTTCTGTCAAACACTGATCTCTGCCATCAAAGGATTAAAACAGATTAAAGTTTATGTATTTGCAATATTCTAAACTAACACATCGACTGTCCTGATTTGCTTTCCTCTATTAATTTCCGAGTGCCTGGCCGAGCCACACGTACGCATGCCTTACTCCATACGCTTATCCCTAGGCTATCCCTCGTAAAGCGCTCACTCCAACACCGCCTTTACTCCCTGCCCAATTCATTGGCCGCTAATAGTGATCCATTTTTCTACCCATAAATCATTTTTCAATCTCGCCATGTCCCATTCTTCGGCGAATAAATAAACCTCCCTCTCCACCTCCCCTTCCACGTGTCTTCTATCTTTGTTCTTTACTATCTTTTGCCCCTGTACTCTTTCTTCGGATTGTTTACCGTTAAATTTCATGTTTGTTACTGCGTCACTGTAAATTGGCAAAAATTCTGTATGTGAGTAACTTCTTAAATAAATAAATAAATTTTATGCTGTTCCTAGAGGAAATAAAAATTGCGTGATATTTGCCGATACCCTCTTTGGCACTCTCATCTATAAATTTAAAACTCATCCACGGTGAATTGAATAGGAACGATGAAGATGAAATGAATCGCTCGAGGAAGTAATGCGGAAGTGCTAACAATAAGAGGAGTGGGAGAAAAGAGAAGTCTTCTAAAAAAAACCCTAAGAAGAGGACGGGAATTCGTAGTTAACTCGGGTTATCATTCCATAATGTTACTGCAGAATTTAGGGTTGACGATTTTCGTGTAATTGGTTTAAATTTTGGATTTCGACCTCTAGCGCTTCATGCTCTACACACCTTACTCTGGTTGCCTTTGGCTCAATATACTCTGTAAGATGATCAGATGTTTCGCAATATAATTACATTTTTTAAATAGATGCATGGAACATTGTTTCAAACCTTATAATTAGCTTGTCCATAGTATCATTGAAGGAATTTAATGAGCAGAAATTTAGTCCTAGAGGTTAGTTCACGAACCCGATCACCGTTGTCGTAGCTGTAAGTGTTTATGAAAAGTGGAGTCATGTCATGGGGACGGATAGTCAGAGTGAGAAAGAAAGCAGAAATGTGTGTGGCGTGTGAAGGTGCAGTGCTTCAAAGTGATGTGATCTCCGTGTCCCGTGCGACCGCTCGTCTCAGGATTAATGGCGGCAAATGAGAAAGAGCCGAGGAGTTGGAGAAAATGGCGGACTGAAGGGAGGAGGTGGTGTTGGTTGGCATTAGCGGCCGGAAATTGGGAACCACGCAGACTCAATGGCGGAAGCAGCCCCCTCCAACTCCCGGCCGCTAGGTGGCCCAAAAGCTTCCGTGCGGAGGGCGGAAGGTTTATCTCGAGACGAGAATCTAGGAGGTTTCTGTCGAGCTCTGCCTCTTACGCAGAGTCCTCTAGGTTATATTCTCAACTCTATTCCGTCACCAAGACGAGTATTCGCTCCAGCATGTGAAAGGCGGTGTCCGCCATTGATGGGCTGAACGCCCCCTCGTGTCATTTGGCAAAATGGGCAGATGTCGTGTTTTATTTGAGATTAATTGAACGCATGAAGATCTTCGGGCGTCCAAGAAGAGCTGAGATGTTTTCCAAAGAATCAAACTACAAATATGAAAGCGTGAAAGCTGTGGGAATGTCGGCTAGGAGCCCTTTGTATTTCACATCCATGGAGCAGAAATACACGTCATCGTATAATAAATTTGGCTATGAAAACTCTACAAAGACAGTATGAGAATCCCTTTCTAACACTTACATGAAGACAGTCGGATTCCTACCTTGAAAATTGACGTTTTTCCAACTACTTTTCAAAGGTAGTGAAATTCATCACGTTAATATGATGTATAATTGTAACGTATGCCTTGTGAATGCTTCGGATTACCTAAAAAAGGACGATTAATCTAACGCACATGCTTACGGGAAACACAACAACCACATCAGATCACTATAGCGACCGAAACCAATAAACAAGATGGCTTCTGTTGGCTTCACTTACATGTACTGACGCCCTCTCAAGAAACTGGTGTGGTAGCGTTGAGGAAGGAATTCGATTAAGGAAGCGAAGCGTGTAAACGAAAATTGTGAATCTTGCAGACTGCGAACGGCGTTAAGCCCAGGCGGAACATTCAGCTCTGGGTGAGAACTGTGATTTCGTGGCGGGACTGGATCGCAATTTGGATATCATCGCATTTCCTCCTAGACTGAATCCTGGAAGTGGAGGACACGAATTTTGCCAGCTAGATAATTCGGACACCAGATATGCTGTCGCCCACCGCGCATTGAAATCGTTTTAAAAAGGCACTCGTCTGTCGCTGATGGCAGAGCGATCCGAATTTCTCTGAGTGAGACATGAACTATAATTTGCGCGATCTCGCGAATTCGGGAGATCCAGGCTCGAACTCCGGCCGGGATAAATGATTTTTCTTTGTGGAATTATTATTCGCTTTTTGTGTGCACTCACGGTGACTCCTTTAAGGCATGCCTCAGGGTAACACGCATTTGTTCCTTGAACAAGCCACAAATAGGGCTGTTGAGCGAAATTTATTTTCGTCATGTAATCTATCAGAGTGTTAACTTTTCAATGTTAGCCCTCGGAGTTGAAAGTTGCGAGCGTGGAGAATTAAATGCACTGCGGTCATTCACATTTTTCATTGGCATTTCAGTTGAAGCATTTTTGGAGACATAGAAATTAGTGGTGAATAAATTGGAGGGAAGAATTGAAGGAAAAGTCTCCCGAGGAAGACACCGACATAATTACTTTGTGCAGAGAGAGAGAGAAAGATAAATGAGATGGAAGTGAATGATAGAAATGGAGGACTTCAGCACCAATTCCATTATTAGGAATAGGTAATGCTAAGTATGTTAATAATGATTGTTAATGGTCATTTTGGTGATTTTTTTCTTGTAGTTATTATTACGCCTTTCAAAGAAAATGTCCAACGATGGTTCTTTCGCTATATCGCTGTTGTGAGCAGTTAGCTTCACAGTTGGAATAATGATAGTACTTAGTACATATTTATAAAGTGTGAGGTTTAATGGGGCCATAAGTGAATGCAAATGAGTTTCGTTTTGGCGAGGGCGATCCGTTAAATACCACAAAAGCGAGTTGTTGCGCGTGCTCACGCATATGTGACACGGCGTTGCCCTTGCATCGTGTAAAGGTCGAAAAAACAAAAGAGCGCATGTCCTTGCGTGACCACAACCGGAAAATCCCCTTTCGAGTCACGAATGCATATCTGTGAAGGGAGAGGGAGGCAGCGCCCCTGAGCAGCCGTGGTGGTGCAAACTAAGTAGACACTTTGCGAGAGAAGAACTGGCTGAAAATTGAGATGGAACGCTTAAAGCTGATTTCTCGACAAAAAAATACGCTTAAATGAAGGGTAGTGAGCACGAAGCGTGGTATTCCAGTGCCCATGAATCGATGATAGGACAAATATAGCTTGGAATTGGGTCATTTAACATGGGGTTTGGTCGATTTTGAACTAACATGATTATTTTAGAACGCGCAATGTTGTTGTAATTTGTTAAATGGATTTCATTAACGTGTTAAATAATTCAAACTTTGAATCATGAAGAAATCGGGATGACAAATAATACTTATATTATACAATGGAATGGGGAAGTTGGTTCCGGAAAAAATGAATCAAGGTAGGTGGCGTGTTTGCTGTTATAAGTGAGGCTTGGGAGGCCGGCGGGATGTAGAGAAATGACGTATTGAGTGGAATTCAATGGAAAGAGAGATGGCACTTTTTCCACAAATTCATTGAGTTATGTACGACGCATTTCGACCCTCCGGTCATTCTGAAGTACCCTCACTGGACCATATACTTCACTGCACATAGAAGACACCGGATGTCTCACTTTCAGCATCAAAGCTGATTCCGTCAAGAACTAGTTTTACTCTACGATCACTCGGTAATCTCAAGTATTTTGTGAATTTCCGCGTCAAAATTAAATCTAGGGATGAAGCGTCGACTATTTTTTATTTTACGGATCCACCCTAGGTGAGGTGGATATTTCGGATAGAGTTCGCCTTGTATTTCTGTGCTCGCGTGACTGATTCTCTCCTCGGCGGCACTCTCCACACTCACGTGACTATTGGCCCTCTATCTTAACAGTGAAGCCCGTTAATCCGTCCTTTTGGCTCTTACGCTACTCAACCCTGGCCTCTCTTTCTTTTTTATTACCTCCTTCCTTTTGCAGCGGCCATTCTTAGGAATCAACCCTTCTTCTATGTATTCGGCTTAAGTCGGAGGTGGAAGAAGATGTACGATGATAAGCGATCAAAAGTTTAGTGTAATGCGTCAAGCGCACCCATAGTAATTTATAAATAAAAAGTTATATGCTTAAAATTTATAATTAATATTACTATAGCACTTAAACATTACTATTTTCATTGTAATCATGTGGCATTGCGTAAGAAAAACTTCAAAAACAGTGTAGGTTATTTGGTTTTTATGTTATCAAACAATTTTATCGCTGGCGTTCTCCTCGTTGGCGGCGGGGGTAAGTGCTTCGCCTTTTTAACCGAAGATGGTGGGTTCGAGTCCCGCTTGGGTGGTTTTAAATGTGTATCATCCACATGCGTATCATTGTCGTATATTAAACTGCTTGTGATTGCGGGCACCAGTAGAAAAATGCGTAGAGTGTTATTCTACTGTTATTTTATGTTTATCTTAGGAGAAAACTATTCGAGCATGATTAAGCATGTTGGGAAGGTGCCAAGTCATATTCGATATTTTTACTATGGTACTCAAAAATTTTCTGACAATGCTACATGTCTTTATTACAAAATGCTTTTGGTTTATATCTTGAGGCGGATGAGGTTTTCTTTGAAAAAGCGTGGTCTGCCGACTTTAAAAGAGGTTTCATTCATGCATGGTTTTGTTTCCTAATTCTTTCGAACTCTATGGCGAGGAATGTAAATGTTTCCATTGTATCTGTGATGGATATTTTGGAAGCTGATATGTCAATGAGTTAGTGGATTTCCTTATTTTGTTCTCAAGTGTTGTCTGCTCATTGACACCCCATTATTTAATCCTTGTAAATTACCTGGTCCTCTGGTATTTAGTTCATAGTCCCCGTTTTCTAATAATATTTTTGATGAATCAAGAAATCTAACTGAAGAGAATGGGTTGGTAGGGTTCGAAATTTTTGTATTTTAATTGCACAAGGAGAGTCGGCAGTAGTCGAAAATGGCCAAGTAATAAAACTCAAGTAATATTTGAGCGTTCCCTCAATATATCGGTACCTCATGTTCGTCAGCCGTGTGCGTGAAATGTGTGCTGCAGTGGAATAATTGTGCACATTAATGTTTCGCGGAACGCGAGGTGAGCGCAATCCGCTGCCCCTTTGTCGCAACACTTTCCAGTAGTCGAAATGAGGAGGCCGCGTGTGCGTTTTGTTTTCTTGTTGGAGTCTGTGGGGGAGAGAAAACCATAGATTCCCGCGTGGATTTATATGAGTTTCGCTCCGTGATAGTATTTCATTTTTGTGTCTCGCGTGTGCTTTTTTTATTCCATGGGTAGGAGAGAGCGCGCGCTCGAGGCGAAATGCTGTTCCGAAAAAAAACGAAGAACTCCGCGCGCTATTCGAATAATTGCAAACCATGCGAGCGAAGTGCGCGATTAATAGTTCCACTTTGGTGGCTTTAATAGCCGTTCCCTCGGGTCCTGTTGCTGTCGCTTTGCGTTCTTCAGGTGTGACCTCCCGCGTGCCATCTCTCGGATAGTTTCGTGATGATAAAAACATCCGAGTTTGGCGCGCTAGTTTTTCGTCGTAAAATTAGCCCGAGTCGGCTTGCGGGTGGTTGTAATGGTTTCGGTTGGAGAGAAAGCGCCGCGCGCGGTGACAAGCAAACTAACTAATCCATGGAGCGAGCTGCTTCATCTGTCCTCCTCACTCCTGTGCTCGACAAATTTATTATCCGCCGCTAGCGTGTAATCAACGCTAGCGTCTCGCATATATTGTGTCTGGCACTGGAATTTAGTGAAGTGAGTGTGCCTATATGCTGTATGCTTTCAAGACCTTTCTCCGTTTCTTTTACTCATGAACTGCGAGATAACGAGGCCGATGCTGAAAAAAAACTCAAAGGAAATAATATATGCTATATTCATGCAATCTTCGCAAAATACGCGATTTTATGGCTATTGGAGATTCGCAAGACATCATTTGATATCTTGTTAGTTGAAATTGTGGGATTTATGTTTAAATTAATGATTTTCACGGATTTTCGGGAAAATGCGCGGAATATTGATTGCTTGAAGATTAATCATGAGAAGACTGGAGTTGTGTGTTAGTGTGAAGCATTGCCAGCCAGGAATATGAGGATCTAGATGTAATTTGGCGGTAACAAACTTGAGCAAGTGGATCAGTTAAACTGTTTGGGCAACGCATCAGAGGATAACTCAAGTCGCCACTCACTGAAGGACAGAACGATGCGAGCCTCACAGAAGCTATACTATTTAGGGCTGTTGACCGAAATTCATATTTGTGAAAATATTATGTACCAAATTCGTAACTTTCTCATGTTATTCCTTGCGGGTGCATAAAATTTCTCTTCTAAAATTCTGGAATCACATCTATATATTACTGTGGAAGCATCCTCGAGGAAAATATGACACAGTGGAGTGGAACCTGCTTTAAACCTTTGCTGGTTGCGCGGAAACATTTATTTCAGTTATGACACGGTCGTTGCGATAAAGTCGCTCCTTTCCGTTTCTGTTCAAAACAGTAAGCATACTTCCCTTAAGGAACCTATTCATCTGTGAATCCATCGTCAGTGCATTTTATAACAGTAGCGGTATAATGGCTAAACCAAGTACTTACTCTACGAGATTCAAATAGATTTTTGCCGAAATTAAATCTTTCGGCAATCATATCAATACCTGGAATCAATATTGTATTTTTCACTGCCAAATAACATGGCCAGGGTGATTACCGAACTGGATTTAATAAAGCAATTTAATAAACAACAAAATATGGCTTATGAGCAATGAGGAAGTGAGTTTTTGCTTTGAAAATATTGCATAAAATTTTAATGAAATGTGTCGACATGTACATGAGTACGAATATGATCTCATACATATGTATTCGAATGCATAAAATTGTCTTTTCCATATTTTTTCATCACTGCATCTTATACTGCGTAATGTAACTGCAGAAACTGAATAAGCGGCTTGCCGGCACGTCTTACATCAATTAAGTATAATGACAACCTCAATTCAGGTATTGGTCCCCTGGGGTACCTATATTCCTTTAAGTTGGATAAATTGTAGAATTTAATCATGTAAGATTGTAATGGAATGAAATACATCAATATTGGAATAAATGGATCCGTGGGGCCTCTCTGGGCACACATTTGACAATTTGGTCCTTCGGTCGGCGCTGTGTGTTAAGCCGCTCCGTCAGTCCTCCTCGCCCGTGAGTGCGATTCGCGCCCCTCCCACTCTCAGCGGGCGGCCGCTCGTTTGAGTGGCACCCTCGTGCTTCGTGTCGTGTCTCTAGGAGTTCGCGTCATCATCAAGAGGCCGCATTTAGAATTCGTGGTGGGCCAGTGCAGCTCTTTTGAAGGTATAAATTACCATTCGGTCCTCCTGCTGGGAGAGCTACTGTATTTTAGCGTAAAAGTGCCTGATGTTAAAAAATGGTGTTTACCTTGACCTCGAAATGGGAATATTGGTCGATCAAACTTGTTGGTTTGCACGAAAAATATCAGATTCACTGCTAGCGAAGATACAGGGAGCAGATGTTGAAGGGTGAAAAATTAGAAGTAGAATTGTGTGTTGGAAGATAAGCTGATAGGAAAAGTGTGTCATTTCAATCTTAGGATTACTTGATTAGGATGACAGTTGACCTAATATGCCCGGTTAGCCACTTCAAGCCAGTTAATTTCGTTACATTTCTTAGTACATTTCTTGCTGCAGCAAGTGAGTAAATTTCGTGCTATACATTAATTGCGTAGGGAATGCAACTTTCCCCATGTATACGTTGTGGATGAAGTTCACTTAAAGGCGTCCGTCAAATGAATTCAATTGTTTGTCCCACCATGCGTCGAACGAGGTGGCTGGCGGAATGGCGTTTGGGTGATGCCTCGGTTGTTCATCACATGCAACTTAAAGCTATTCCCTGAAGTCAGTTAATATATTTATCATCGGTCATCCATCCTAAACTATGTTCGACGTGGCTCTCCTCTCAATTCTCCTCCCGGCTTATCTTTCCACGTCTGCGTAATTCCTCCATCACCTGCTCTCCCCCCCACTTCTCTCCTGCCAACGATTATCGTCTTCATTTCATCTTCTCTCATGATCCTGTTTACAGTTGTCACGGCGTGCTTCGGTGCGTGCTTGGTGATTATCAGTGATTGGGACCCCTGGCGTGTGTGTACGCTGAGGTAGGGAGCACGTGCGGGGGAAATCGATGCCCCTGCCGGCCCTGAACGTCCAAGGGAAGGCGGCCCCTCGTACCACGTGACTGGGGGCCAAGGTCACGGCTCGCAGGGGCGGTCGCGCTCCGTGAATTGCCAATATGGACCAATATTCGATTCCTAATTCACGAGCCAAATTCGTGATCCACATGCTCGTTAGGTGATAGGGAAGAGAATAAGAATAGGGAAGAGATCATTAGCTGATAAGGATGAGGAGTCCTTTGAAAGCGTGGGTTGAATACTGGGCAAGTCAATCGGCGAGATGCGATGGAATAATGAAAATTACCTTTGAAAGACTGGCGGAAGGGTAGAGATATAGAGGCCAGGGCTGAGATATAAAGTGCTGGCGACGAAGGGTGTAAAGGAGGGGAACGATTTAGATATGGAGGCATTAGCTGATGGGAGAATTGAGTGGAGAGCTGCGTCAAACCAATCCTAGGATTGAGGGCTTTTTATGACAATGATAAAGGCAAATCTGCTCAATTATATTTCATGCTGAGGCGACCGCAGCGCTATTTAATTGCAACGCGTGATAATAACGTATTTTGCCATAGGAGCTCAAAACTTCTCCCTGTGACGCGCCTGAGTTTTATTCTTATCGTGATTCTGAAAGTATATAGAACATTGTGTCAGTTTTTTATCAGGTGACGTACATATTCTAGTTGCAATCAACTCTTTTCGTACTCTGATACAAGTATCGCCTCAAAAACCAACATGTAATTCGAGTATTAGGGCCGTGGAAGCATAAGTCAATCTAATCGCTCCGTGTCAAATGGACGCGCGTTCGGCATCCCATGCGTCCTGTCAAATGGGCAACGACGGAGTGCATCTCTATGGACTCTACATTATCATGCGTGCAGCAGTGTGCTCAGGGCGGCGGCGGTGTGCGTGGGTGGGTGGTGGCTTGGCCGGTTTCCCTCGAGCGAATGCCAGGCCACGTAGCCATCCCGGAGGAAAAAAAAGTGCCTGCATATTGAGTTATTTTATCACTGCTACAAGCTTAAAGACATCTTCATCCTCTCGCATTTCACCAAGGATGGATATGAACTTATTCCTGTAACTGAGTACTTGGGAAGTATATGCCATCAACTCAGTGAAATTCCTTGGTAAACATCCACATAGTGCACTGGCAGCGTAGCAAATAAAGGTTTGTACAGGAAATTGAATTGAATGTTCACTCCGCCGAAAACATTTGGTGTGACGTATCTCATCAATTGAAGACATGTGCGAATCAAATTTCTCAGTGGCAGAATATTCCTATCTTGAGAAGATGCACGTGCTTGACTTTTTGATTTTTTCGAGAAAGTGTTTGAAAAATAAATATTCCGGAAGCGTTATTGATTTTTTCGAGAAAGTGTTTGAAAAATAAATATTCCGGAAGCGTTATTGATTTTTAAACTTCTATTTGCTAAACTTTTGCTTGCCTGAGTAGTTAGTACTAATTAAAGCAGTGTATGACCCTAGAGATACTTAAAATTCAAAAAACTATCCTTAGCCTAGGTTTGCTTCCCAATCAAACGGACAAAAAGTATGACGACGGAAATTATCGCAAAAGAAACGCAATGAAATGCATTGGTGTATTGGTCTGGTGTATTTCCGGATTCCCACCCGTTTCGGCCGAATGCCAGGCCCCAAATCAATCATTCGCAGCTAAAAGACTTTGGCATTTTGAAATGTTTTCGTAAATGAGGAGGCAGAGTCAAGATGAGATGCGGAGCAGACGGAAGGTATGGATGGAGGGAGTTTCGAGGAGGGGCGGCTTGGGGTATTCGGGGGCTACAGCTCATGACGGAGCCCTCCCCCGGAAATGGATTTAACGATATTGTGGCTCTTAGAAACTGGATAAAAGATAATGAAAGAGGATTACGAATCAGTCGCCTATCCCTCCAATCTACACCTATTTTCTTGAGAATATCCATTAAATTTACCCAGTTCAATCTATCAAATGCTTTTTCAAAATCCACGAAGCAGGCATACACGTCCTGGTTATAATCTAGGTTCCTCTCCACGCGGAACCTCATTATCGCTATTGCGTCACGAGTTGACTTCCCTTTTCTAAAACCGAACTGATCATCGCCTAAATACTTGCTTGCCCTCGCCTCCATTCGTCTGTTCAATATCCTCAGTATCACTTTCGCCGCGTTCGATATTAGGCTAATAATCTTATAATCTCCGCATTCAACAGCTTTCCTCTTTTTCGGAAGAGGAATCAGAACCGTCTTCACGAAGTCTTGCGGCCAACACCCCTCCTCATAGATCCTGCGAACAAGCTCGGAAGACATTTCCTTACTGTCCCTCCCCAGATTCTTCATTAGCTCACATGGGATATTGTCCTCGCCCACTGCTTTCCTAGCCTTCATTACACGAAGGGCTCTCTCGATCTCCGCATCTATTACCCCCGGCCCAAGATTATCCTCCTCCACTGCACTTTCCTCCTCTAAAGTCAATCTTTCCGGCCTGTTTCTTCCGTCACGTCCACGTTCTTCCACTTTCTCCTCTCCTCCGTTTCTTCTACCATTTCCTATATTATCCACGGCTTCTTTATCCCTCTACTGTCAACGTAGCCAATGGACTTCTCAGCCGCATTGACTGTTCCAGTTTTAATATTATCCCACTCTTCCTGTGCAGTGTGCGTACGTTCAATCTCCCGGGTACTGTTTTCCACGATATTCTGATATTCTCTCCTCATACTCCCCTTCAGAACTTCTGCATTCCATTTCCTCGCCTTCCTAACTATCATTAGTCTTTTGAAACTTACGTTGCATTTCATGAGCACTAGGTTGAAGTCCGAATCCGCATCCGCTGCGGGGAAGCTGCGCGTGTTTTTCACACTATTCCTAATCCTCTGTCTTACCACGATGTACTCTATCTGATATCTCCCCACATCCTTGGAATTTTCCATGTGGACCTTCGCCCTTTATGATGAATGAACCACGTGTTCGTGATGCATAACTTATTTCTCTTGTAAAATTCTACTGCCTTATCTCCCCTGTCGTTCCGCCTTCCTAGTCCAAAATCTCCTATTTCGTTACCATCCCTCTCTTCCCCGACTGAGGCGTTCCAGTCCCGCATCGCTACCAGATTTTTCCTACCTGGAGTTCCTCTAATTATTTCCTCGACCTGTTCATACACACCATCTACTTCTTCCTCCCTATGATTGCTAGTGGGCATGTAAACTTGAACCACCACTAGGTTGGTGGGCCGCGCCTCAATTTCTACCACCAGAATCATATCGCTTACCTGGTCTATGCCTACCATACGCTTACCCATCTTCCCGTTTAATACTAAAGCTACCCCTCGCTGGCTTTTCTCCCCACTACTATATATAACCCTATACCCATCCCTCCAATAGTCCCCACCATCCTTCCACCTCACTTCGCATAATCCTAAGACATCTATCCTCCCTTTATCCATTTCCCTTTTGATATTTTTTAACCTCCCCGCCCTCATCATTGTCCTCACATTCCACGACCCTACAGAGGGGAAGAGGAGGCCATGGATCATCGACGGATCTTGCCTAGAAATAGAGTTCGTTTGTTAATAAAAGAGTCCGTTTCCCTACGTTAAGCGCACGATTTAGGTCCATTCTCCGAAGCAGGATAGGAAATGCACTCAAAGAAAAAAGCCTTTCAGTGCACCTCTTGCAGTGCACAGCATTTGCATAATAAGAGTCATTCGTAGCATTATTTATTATTTTTACTTTGTGGTGATTATATTCTATCACTATTATGTCTGTTATCCACGTATAAAAGTGAATGAGACCATATATTGGTTGCGAGTTGGTGCAAGATTTTACTATAGATTCACTATGTTGAAGCTTCATATATGGTATAAGTAACTTGGCGGAAGTCGGCAGAAGTATCTACTTTTTCTCTACGTTTATGTAAAAAGTTGGCTGAAAACAGGCTCCGCCATTTTGTTATATATCTATGTTTAATTGTGAAACAATTGAAAACCCTCCTAATGAAAGAAAAAGAAGTTTTAATTAAGATGGTATAACATTTTTGTCAATAAAACTATTCATGAAACCACTGCACGAGGATAAAATTGGTAATTTTCAGAAAAAATCGAGGGTAGTCGTTTTTTGCTAAATTTGTTCAACTTTGACCTCAAATATATTGTTAACGTGAAGGCACAGGAAAGAAATAATCTGGCAAATCATGCACAGTTTATTTGAGAATATTTAGGCGAGGTTTCAACTTCCTAGCTCAAAAAAATCGATTTTGAGGTTTTGGCCAGCTTTTTACGATTTTAGCCCACTGTGCAGCGGGGGGCATGAGGGGGGAGCTGCCCCCCCCCCCCCCCAAGAAGTGAAAATAAATTTAGTTCTAAACGTAATGATAAAATATTTGTTTTTGAAGGAAAATTATGTTTATAGTTTAAGTCATGGAACTAAAATGAAAATCATTATTTTTTCAGCAAATACTTTTCATTACTGATAAGTTGTTGTCATAATTTTCTAAAAATGTTGGTTTCATTAATCTTTTCTGTGCTAAAATGTTACCACTTGAACAACCGCGGATTGCACTCCTAGTTTTCATTGTGTTGTGTACGCTCTTGGGTGCAACAGAAAAATGAAGATGATCAAACGGAGAGAACGAGTTCGTTTGAGTAAGGCGGGAGGAGAGGTGGGAAGGAGAATTAAGCAGTCGGCCGCATCCAGGGACACGATGCGTAGGTATTATCGTTGGAGGGAAGGACAGGGGTGGAGGGGAAGAACCGCAGAACGCAGACCGCGGATGAAATACTGAGAGCAGGTGATGAAGTGTGTAAGAAGCAGAAGGATTATGGAAGCATCGAAAGATTAGGTGACAGGGGAATTGAGCGGAGAGCTGCGTCAAACCATTCAAAGAATTGTAGACCAGTGATGGCGATGTTGGTCACCATGCGTGTAGAGTACCTGAAGCATATTACCAATAGTCTGGAAAGCGACGCGGATAGTGACGGACGGATGGCTAGAGAACGAGCGAGCGACTTTGTTATTTGGTCCATTTTTGAGTGTGCCCTTCACACGACGCGAGGCTCACTTGACTGTGTTTACGCCACTTGAGTGGTTAGTTGCCTGTGCGACCTTTTCTCCCCCGGATTCGACACTCTCTCTCCTTTTTATTAAATGATGATTCTTACTCTCCCCCTGGAGGGAGGGGAGGTTACCCTGTGCGTGATTGTTGTGGTTACACTAGTGCCTCGTTCACATTACGATTGTCCGATCGATCGTCCTAACGATAGTTGGCCGAACTAGCAGTGTGAATGCATGCCCTGACCATAGATCTTTCATGTTGGTATTTCATACTGTACAAAAGATCTATGGTCCTGACAATGGTTCACGTAATTCCGAACGTTGACACTTCACGATGGTTAGGCTAGGCGCTGGGCGACCGGAAGAGGAAGCGACAAGAGAAAGACGAAAAGCTCCCTTCGCTCTATTTTTTATTCATGGATTTGCCCACTCAAGTAAGAATGTGGGCGGAAGAAAAATTATTCGTTAAATGCACGTTGAACAAATTAATATCTTGACCCTGCATACCTCAACAGCTTTGCCAAACGTCAATTTCTCGTTCACATTAGATGGCAGCACAGGTTTTAACCATCGTTGTGTGAATGCTCGATAGTTCCAACGATTGCTGGAACAACCGTAATCTGAACGAGGCATAGAGAGGACTCTGCATTGTGACACATTAAAGTGTGTTTACAAAAGTCGCCGATCGCGACGCTGACTCGCGATGCGTATTTAGGAAGTCTTCTCGCCCTCTGCACCAGATTATTTATTGGCTTCGTTTCCGCCGACGTTCCGGCAAACAACTTGCTTCCCACTTTTAAGATTTGTGTGTTTATCTCGCCCTGTCAGATTTGACTCTAAATTTAATTGGCCGCAGCCCGGGCTCAATAGTTAACCATCAAAAGGCATATACCGAACATCAGCCGATCAGACGACAGCTAAACTTCTTGACGGCTGAGGCTGAAGCTGAGCCTGACTGACGGTCAAATCAATTTTAGTTTAAAATCTGACACGGTGAGAAAAATGTAGAATGTATGGTTATCAAGTGGTTTTCCGGAAATGAAGCCATTAAATAACCTGGTGCAGAGCCCGAGAAAAATTCTTAATTTAATTCGCCGGAAAAAAACTTAAATCGTGCATGAATGTATTTGTTCAGCAATGGCCTCCTCATGAAAACGTTCGATTGCAGTGAAAATTCCAGTAGCTCGTATTCGTAGAGTGTTTTGTGCTATATCTCTCCCTCTATCTATTATTTGTCCTTCTAATTATCGGCACTGTTGTTTGTGGTCGCAGGCATCTCCAGCCTGGTGCGGTGCGCGGAGGCGGTGGAGGAGGGTCTGGAGCTCCCCCTCTTGGAGGAGGAGGACCGCGGTCGACTCCAGAGAGCAGCACACCTCCTTCAGCAGAGGCTCATCCTCAGACAATGGCTCACTCAACACGGACTGGCCCACCACTACCACAGGTACACCCACCTATTATTCACGCCATTCCCAAGTTATTATGAAGCCTGGCGAAGGAATTGTTGAATGATGGTTTGAAAATGATCCAGCCAGAACCAAAGTTTAAATAATATTAATAATGATGTGCGTTGTAGCCCAACGGGTAGAGGAATTGCTCCCGGCTACGAATCCCCTTTGAACGCGTCAAAGTACAAAAGAGGAACTGGCCCCGTTAAAGGATCTACTACAGCACTACATCTCTTGAGATTCGCCTCACTTATCAGGAATACATACTGTGGTAATTACCACTTAACTTAGGCGGACCAATAAGAGAGCAGCAGCCACAAATGGCGGGACTGACACCTTATATAAGGAGGACGAAAATCGTGGACCGGCATCATCTTCGACCTGAAGACGCTGGCAGCAGTGCCAGCGAAACTGTTGTCATCACCAACAAACCGACGCGCTTGCACCGGAAACATGGAGAAATTGGAACCTGAACACCGCGGAAATCTACGTAGTCTCATCTAAGCAAGTAGTTCGGAAGCAATAAAGCAAGTCTTAAGTTGGTGGAGTCGGCGTTTCTTTACGTGCATTGTTTTTTCACAAGCCTTTATGTTTTATGTGCCAGTATTCATCATTTTTTCGGCTCAAATTCATTTACATGCATGCAGTTCACGTGCTTACACGAAGCTCAGAAACTTCACATCTGATAATCTCTTGTCGTTTAGGCAACCAGTTGCGAGAATAAGTATCGCTGGTTGCATACGCGGAAGGAAATTCGTTGTTTTATGCTTAAATTACTTACAATTAGCGTGGAGGAGTCATTAATTCTTCCTGAAAATGTCGCCTAAAAAGTCGATATTGAAAGTATTTAATTATTTTGGTCAGAAAATCGAAGCCTTTTCTCAATATGTGTACATCATAGTCTAGAGAATTTTTTGTGTTTTCAATTTAATTGATGGAATGTAAATCATAATTAACAACTTTAAATTTTATGAAACAAGTTACTAAGGCAATACCAAAAGAGGTAACCTCTGATGTAATATTTCATTTCCGCAACTTACTGGATGAATTGTATATTTTGACAAGCTACTACAACTAATAGATTTCAACAAATGTGTTTTATTTTATGGCCAGTCTCGAAATCTTAGAGCTGTCCTTTACAGTCCTAACGAATCTTCTGCATCACTCACAAAAAAGTTTTACTTTTATTAAAAAAAGCTAAAAAGATCTCAAGTTGAAAATTCATTTTAAAGGTAACTTGTGGATGGCTAACTGGAACTAGTACAAATAAAAATGAGATTTCCTCAGTTTTCTTGAATTTCTGTTTTCAAATGTTAACTTTTTCTTTTGTTTTCGGGCTTGACCATTATTTTTCCCAGAAGCAGTGTATTTTATTGGTTTTGAGCAAGTTAATCTTAGATCTTCAAAGGTATTAGTAATTTTGTAAGTTTGTTCAATATGCGGACGGCTATACATAGCTAGAAAAGCAGAGGAAGACAGTTAAACCTAATCGGAATATACATGATTTTGGTCGAAGATGTAATTGATTAGGGAAAATTTTCAACAGAAAGCTTTTGCAGCAAATATTGTGTTGACAAACTTTTCTTTGGATTTACCGACGATGTCCTTAGCAGCAATCATACTCACAAAAAGGATATGTAGCTTTATGTAGCAAACTGGAAAAGTCATGTCATTTACCATTTTAACGTCAGTTCAGTTAGCTTTTGGACTCACATTTAATTACAGGCGACGAACTAGAGAGTTAGAAAACATACTTAGGGGATAACCAAGGTGAAATATTTATTAAGAGATATTTAAATGAGATTTTTACTATTTCTCATGAAAATGAGAGAGTGCTACTGTGGGTGGTAGCTCCCCCCCCAATTCTCATGAGATCTGTGGCCCTCCAAGAGAGATTGTTCCACTCATGTTGAACATAGCAAACCATATTTTCAAAGAAAAGCAACATTTTTTTATTCTAAAATTGTTTGTGCAAAATGACTTTGCCTAAAATGCAAATTTTATGTTTACCTCATCGTCAACTGATTTAAATGCACCGCACATAGAGTTACAGACAGGAGAATGCCAAAAACTTTGTAAAATGAATGGGTTTTTCTCCCATTTGTTTATTTGTTTGGCAGATTGGTGCAGGCAGAGGTGGCTTCGTTGGACGACGTGTATTGGCTGGAGGATGGGCAGGCACGTCGCATGCTTGGCAAGGACTTCACGAGCTGGGCAGCCGCGAGGCAGGCCCTGCCAACTTCCAAGGAAGACCTGGACCAGTTGAAGAGCACCCTGTGGACAGTGGTGCTGAAGGGAAGCCAAAACCAAGGAGCATGGACATGGGGTAAGGTCATCAAATATTAGGTACCTAATGGTAAATGAGGATATTTCCAGAAGGTTATTATGGAACATAGAAATTGTCAAATACATAATTGGATACCATGAAATACATACATGAGTACATTTTACCGGAATACATTACATATGATTATGTAAATTATATTAATGGCAGCATTAATGCCAGCTTCCAAAAAATTTTGCAATTTTCTAAATCCATCATCTTTTTAATCAATCTTCTGTTTCTTCAGTTTTGATTGCTAATTTTAAGCTCTTAAATTTTTGCTCTTTTCATGAAATTTGCCACATTTTTCAGAAAATATTTGAGAGTTTTTCACTTCATAATATGGTTTTAAACGAAAAATTTTATTTTGACTTATTTCCGTGTTAAACATTTTGAGATTGAAAAAGATATAAATTTCTTAACGAAATCTTTATTTCTCATCTAAATGAGAAAAACTATATAACTATGTACATACTTTAGTGAGGAAAATTTCCAACCATGACCCTTTTGATGTCACTTGTGTGGTCACCACCGAGGTAAAAGGGATTGCCAAAGAGAAGTTTGGCTACCAATGTGTCCAAATTGAATTTGATCATTTTTTACAATTTGTCTCTCTCTCTCTCTCTCTCGCGGTGGTTTGTTATTTGACATTTGCAGGCGGTGTGTTTGTGGTCTTGGTGAGTGTGGCTGGCCTAGTGACGCTGGCCGCCATGACGCAGCCGGCCCTAGCCCCCGAAGCCAAGCACACGCTCCTGCAGTTTGTCACGGGCAAATACCTGCTGCCTGGCAACTGCAAGGTGCACTTTGAGTGGGCAGAGCCACAGGTTGTCGGGGAAACTGTGACCTTCACCGTCAAGGTCAGTCTGCCTCCACACTATCAAGCTAGAGTTTGCACTACATACATATAATCACCACCTTTTCAACTTCCTTATTTCATAAACCTCTTCCCACATATCCCCGCCAGCTATGAATCCCGTTATCATTTTAGCACCCGCTAATGATCAAGTTGCATTTGATCTGGCTTCCAAGTGTAATTTGGCAGCCGTACACCAGATACCAGATTACAGACGTGTCAAAATCACTGAAATGGGCTATTTACATCATATAGTTTCTGAAAATTATGATGGATGCCAATTTGTTAGCAGAATGTGCAAATTTTGTATATTGTTATATTAGCATAATTGCAGGCCAAATGGTGCTGTGGCATATAACTTAATCACATTTATCTCCATTCAGTCTGCGAAGCAAGTGGTGTCCTTGGGACTGCAACATAGCTCTTACTCGCATCACTCTGCTTTTCTCTAGCCCAGTGCGCCTCATGAGTTTTGATTTCACTGCGTAAGTGTGTGGTTGCGGAGTGTGCATCATCCTGCGCTACCACTCCTGTTTTTATTTGGTCCACAGTCAATTAAGTGGAGTTGTGAGATGGTAATTTCAATAGCAAAATTATTTTTTCTTGGGACCACAACAAACTCCAAAACTGATATTCATGAGGAGAATTTTATCATAGCTTTAATGCAAATGCATCAATTTGAATTAATTAGTGTTATGAACAAGGGTAGTTTTTTTAATAAAGCAAAGATTTAGTTTTTATCAGCATTTAAAGTTATATGGAAATAATTGGTATGGAAACTTTCAGTGGATGGATTATTATTTCAACATTCCTTGATCTTTTAAATTTGATATTTCCCTATCTTTCTCCATTTTTAAGGTAATGTAGTATCCTCCAGTCAATCACCGGATCTGCTATCTTCCACTGCACATTTAAAAGGACTTGTATCCGAAACTTACTTTAATGATGATAAAATACCATTGAATTTATTGATTTTCAAAGTTGTTCCCTGCAAGTCCAATTGCAGCGTTGTAAAATTAGAAAATAAATAAATTGGCACTCATTGTCAGTTGAAAAAACATTTAAAATGCTCCTTAATTGGCAACATAAATCAAGCTTCCATAGGACAAACTGGGGCCTCCCATATGTAGTCCACATTCGGTGAATTTTGAGTCATTTGTATTGGAAACAGTGACTAAAAATCAATGTGATAGATTTGGGAACACAAATTTTCCCTAGCAAGGGCTTCTTAAAATAATGAAGAGGAAGTAGTGATGGTAATCTGACCGTTTGCTCTCATGGTGATGTAATCCACTTCTCATCAAGAGAAGTGATATCTTGTTTCATTGAATACAAAAACTGCAAAGTCCAAAAGTACCTAATGCAATAGCCATGGTAATTCAATATGGTGACACTTCCCAGGCACAGAAGGCTTGAAAAAATTAAAAGAAGCCGCAGTGGGGTAATAATAATAATAATAATAGGTAGGTCTCCACCCTCTGTTCTCATGGCAATGCAGACGCAGTGCTGGAGGCACTGACTTTTTTTCTTGATCTATCCCATTTTATTCTCACCCACAATGCCTTCCCTTAATACAACAACTACTACATATCTGCAAGTGTCCGGCTGTGCAATGGGAAGTAGGTTTAGTCGTTGTGCCAATCTTTTCCTAGGCCTGTTTGAAAGAAACTCCCTGAAAAATTACCCTCTAAAACCTCTTCTTTGGCTTTTTCCTCTTTTAGACCTCTTTCAGATGTATAAACGATATCTTCCATCTCTGGTCTTACGACATCAACTCTCTCTTAGCACCTTTGTCTCTTCACTCAACTAATCTGCCGATGTTTCTCTCACTTCTTCCATTCCCAGCACTAATATCACCTTCTTAGATGTAGATGAACACCTTTCTAGCCATAAGAAATTCATGACTTATGTTCACATCAAAGCCACCAACTAACAGAATTATGTACCTCTACTGTAACGGCACCCATCCACCACACATCAAACGTTCTATCCCTTATTCTGTCTCCATCCGTGGACACATGATTTGCAATAACCCTGATCATCTTCAAATGTTCCTTTCTAAATTACTCAATTCTTGTTCTTGGGTACCCCGAAAAGTTTAAAAAAATCAGAAAAAAACTGTATGCTCAAGCAAATAAAAATTGCTCCCCCTCTCTTTTCACGACCTACATTCCTGTCTCTTTCCAGCTGTCATATGAGAGTGTATCTTTCCTTTCATTCTTGTGTCCTTGTCCAACTCTTCTGATGGTGACTGATGAGTGCCATCTATTGGTTACTCTTGTGGGCCAAAGCAAATGGAGTTTTCTGTGTATAAACCCCCGCCAAAATCTAAGCGTCTTGATAGCGCAATTTGTAGAGCATCCAGCCAGCAACTGGGAGTTTCTGGGTTCTCAGTTAGGCACATTTTTACCCTCTGATTTTCTGGCTTTTCCACCTACCACAGCACCTTTGTCCTTTTTCTTTTATTTGTCCCTATCCCTTTCTTTCCATACCTTTGAATTTATTTGTGCATTTAATGAATGGTGACTTGAGATGGTTCCTTTGTTTATTTCCATTAGTTTTACCAAAGGAATGGCCAGCCGTATCCCATCTGCGACACTGACAACCTTTTTGTGGAAGTCAGTGAAGAGGGTAGTCGGAGAGTGGCAACGCTCATCGAGTTGGGAGGCACGGACCCCAGTCATGCCAATGTAGCCGTCGTCAAATTCTCCGTTCGCCACTCAGGTCGTTACAGGATATCGGTTCTCATCGGAAACAGTCACATCAAAGGCAGCCCCTTCATCAAGTACTTCAAACCTGGTGAGTTACCTCATTTTCTTGTTCTCATCATACATATGTACTTACTTTGAGCCATTCCATTGAAATCCATGCAGAAGGTGCAGATTCTGTGATGGTATCACCTGCAAAGGGCTTTGCGTAAATGGAAGTAGAGAAAAATGAAAAGGAATATTGGGTGCCAATGGGAGAAGGGTGGGGGTCGGTTGGTAAGAGGGGAAAATAGGGAATTAAGAAAAGGGAGTGATTCCATCAGACACACACACACTGTTACTTAACACGCTAGTTGTCACCCTTGCATCACCAGGAATTTTGGTATCCAAAATGGGAGGAATTTATGAGTAGGGCTGTGAAGGGTGGAGTGCATCAAGGAATTCAGGAAAAGGGTACAAACAGAAAAAGAAAATGAAAACTGATGAGCAGACTCACTTCCAGACCTCCACATTGGAGGTGAGAACACTTGCGGCTGTAGGCAGCTTCCGCTGGCTGACGTCTCACTCTGCCCAGAATTGTTGTCATTCTCTCGGTGGGCTGGCTTAGAGCGGCTTATTTTCATTCAATTAATGTCTATGCATTAGTCTCTTCAGAAAATTTGAATCCAAACTATTAATTATAGCATCAGAATTCTTAAAAGTTTCAAAAAGAGTCTCAAGAAAAGACACTGATATGCTGTGCTACTGGGACTCTGTTACAATAGTTGTTTGGGTATGCAGGCTGCTGAAGTAAGAAGTAAGGGTGAGGTAGTAATGCCTCCCCCACCACAATGGAGCATGTCCTGCAGCCCAAAAAAAAACAAGGAAAAGAGAGCTGATACAAATCATTGAAGCTTGACTTTGATAAAATGGCCAGATGTTAAACAGTGTTTACTAAAACCCAGGGTATCATAATTAACTTCCTAATAGAAGTGGCACCTAACGGACCATGACTTAATATCCCATCCAACTTGCTGTACTTGAGATGCAGCTGAGTGAAATAATTGCCCCAGGCCGTACTCTTTGTTGTACAAGGAATGGGAATGGACTCGGAAAAGTATTTGTTGGAAGAAAGAAGCGATTCATTCTTCCACCTTTTTCAGAACCTTGTGTTCACCAACCAATGCAATGCAATGCCTTCCATTCACTTGCTAAATGTGGCAATAGCCATTTTACTATCGCTGATTTATTTGCCTTGTTTTTCAGGTCCTCCTGATGCAAATAAAACCATATTTGTGAGACACTGTTCCACGGTCATTTGCACTGCAGGAATACCTCATTCTCTGTTCATCGAGCCCAGAGATGAATTCAATAACCTTTGTGTATTTGCTCCTTTAGCAGATCCTACTGAAGGATATACTGTTAAAATCACTGAGGTGAGTAAAGTTATGAAAAATGAATTACTGTGTTGTCACCACTTGAAGTCACTTGCCAGACATGTATTACTCTTTGCACACCATACATTAATTTCTTTGATGCAGTCGTTACTACTTGAGACCATTGCCTTCAAAATCAGAACACCCCCTTTGTCTGATTTGTCTCTGTTCGTCCAATCATTTTCATCCTATTTTTCCTGTGCTTTTATCAGAATTCAATTTTTGTTCTGCTCTGTTCCCTCAACAATAGTGTGTCGAATTTGGTTTTTATCCCTCTGACAAGTTTCAAATTGTGGTTTATTATTTTTAATTCTTGATCATTTCTGGAAATGATTTTAGAATTACAGTAGGAACATTCACTCAGGCTTAAATTGCAATTCATTGATCCTGCAGCTGGGAAATGTACTTGTGCGAGGGTAAAGATGGCCGTGGGATATAATTTGCCAGAGCATACTACCATCTCTTATCAATAAAATCCTTTTTCAAAGAAAAAATTACTAATGTGACAATCGAATCTGTTTACATTATTTTTTGTTGTATATGTTGTTCTTTACATTGTTTAAGTCTCCTGAGAAGTCTATTGTATATCATACATTATACTTTTTTGAAAGGTTTTCATGTGTACCTACTATAAATTACTCACATGCCGTATTTGATAGCACATATGCCTGAAAATGGATCTAAGATTTTCTTATTTTTCCTGACAATCATTAGGTCATTTAAAATGTAAATTAATGGAAGTGTTGAGAATTTGTCGTTTATAAAAATTCTTTGCGATATTCCTTTGGTTTGAAACCATTCAGGTCCCATATTGCACTCTTGAACACTCCAAAGATATCGATAGCTGGGGCCTGTCTCCAAGAGATTATATGTATATAATTATGCTCTACATATGTATTTGTATAAAAATAAAAAATTATTCAACCCCTAAGAATTAAGTTAGCACATTTGAACCATGCTTTTAACTTCTTGTCTCATTTGCACAATTGCCTCTCTGCAATGTAGCATTTTCTTTTTTCTCATTTATACACTAAAAAATTTGACATCATTTGGTTTTAGTTGCCTCTGGAATTTTTGTGCTTCATCTTGCCGTAAGAGTCTTCATGTGGTGCCCAGCACTTGGTTATTGACACATGGCTATGCAGTATAATAATGATGATATATTATTCCATCTAATGCATGACAAAGTATGCCTTGTTGAACTTGTAGTTTTATAATGTGCTCTTAGTGCAAGCTTCTTGTATTGTCTTGCTTTCTTATCTTGTCCTTTGTGTGCTTATCTGATGTCGGTTATTTTTTCCATTCTCGTAATACAATACAATACCCATCTACACATTTATTTGAGAGATGGTTCACTTGTATCCCATATACAATATTCATGTAAACTCTTGTACTGGGGTCCTAATGTTAGTGAGCTTTTCAAAGATTCCTCTGAACCTAGTCACTGGTGTTGCCACGAATATTACACTAGAGGATTCTCCAGTCGCCCACCCATGATATGTTGTCACCCATGATATGCTGTGGGCTTACAGTGGTCACCACTTGATACAGCTGATGGCAGAGTGATCCGAATATCATAGGGAAACAAGTTATGTCTAACAATGTCAACCAAAATTCATCTCGGAGAAAATATAATTTAATCATTGATGGCTCAATTTTTTGGAATATCGTTACATATTTTTATGGGGCTAATTATGAGTCAGTAGTTTTCCTTTCAACGTTTATTTCACCAAACCAATTTTGACACTTACTGTGTCAATCTTTGGGGTACTCAACTATCTACAACCTCTGGAGTCGTACCCTTGAGAATGAAACAACAAGTGTCCAAGCTGGTTAAAGTAGAGAAACGTTGCATTTTAAAATACTATTTCTTCCAATGCCAAATATTTCATTGCAAATGTTCGGAGCTAATCTGCAAATGCTGGGAACATTTCTGATAGCAAATTGAAATGCACCCAAAGTGCCAAAGTACATAACTCAAGCCTCTGTGCGACAGACTGGAGTCTCATCTATCTATAGTCTTTCTGGTTAATGCTTTCAAAATTAAATCTCTATTTGTTGTGTTTAACTTTTTGGATCTTTTGGTTTCAAACTACATACATGTAAATAAAATGCCAAGGTATTTGGAAGCCACTGTTTTTGGATTTTTGTGATCATGCATGCGTCCTTCAACAGACTTTGATTCGCGTGCATTAGTGTTCTTTAAACAGAGCAAGCATCGTCATAATTTTTTTGAGCTTTTTATCTGCCGTTCGCTTTAGAGTTTCATATGGAGTGAAAAAATTGTCTGATCTCAACTAAGTTTGATGTTTTTGCAGTGCCAGAGACCAATGAGTCCGACAGTTTTTAGAAAATATTCGGAAGGAAGAATTGTCCCCAAAAAGTCTAATGCTATTACACTGGAGGTAAAATATATATTTTTTCATTATTTTTTTGATTGGACCATACATTCATTAGTTTGTTATATAATAATGTCTCAATCATAAATATGTACCGAGGATATCTTAGGTCTGGCATTGTGTCATAATCTTGTTTCATTGGCCTTGCCTTACTGATGATATTGCAAGAGCTGTTTATAACAGAAACTTAAAATTACATCTGCTGTTGCCTTCAAAATGATGTGCTTTTGTTCTTTGAACATTCATGTCTGTGTCAGTGTGCATGAAGCCATCATAATTTGAACATCATTTTGAATATAATTTTATTGCCATTGTCAATGTATTTTTACTAGTACGATTGATTCAAAGATGATGATGGAACAATCAAATGTGTAACTCTGCCCACCCCAAAAATTAGCTCTTTTCTCAAATTCATCAACTTTGAAACCCATCCTCAGTCAGAATTCCAAAACCCAAGGTTTTTATATGTAACCACAAGCTGAAAACAAAAATAATAATGTCATTATAAGAAGAAAAATCCAAACAATTTAATTATCATTATCTGTTGTGTTAGGTGCTTAGTTGCAAATGATCAAAAATGTCAAAACATTATTTGGTGTTGCGTTTTGATTAACAATAAAAAAATCAAATTTATAGGGAAATAGAATTCATACTTAACCCTCATATGGATTCGCTGTGCCTTAGCGGCACTCGTGGTTTTAAAAGTGGTGTAAAAATTTTCCATTCCACTGGATCATTTTGAAATTTTCAGTAGTCTATTTTTTCTGCTTTCTTCATCTACATGTAAAATTTTGTTTGAATAGTGTCGATAGTTTACATTTTATTGGCCTCTAATGAAAAAAGTTACGTCGTTGGATTTACGGCGCCGCTGCGGCGCTCAGTATTTCCTCGTTGCTACGTCGGGGACTGCACACTCGATGTTAATGTCAAAGCAATTATGTTTCGTATGGAATGCTATAATCTATTTATAATCACATTATTTCATTTTCTAAACTTTATAAACAAAATGAAATTGTTAAACAAAAGGATAATATTACTATACCAATTTTGCTTTCTATTTTTGCTAATAATCATAATGTTTGCCTCGATATAATGTTCATTGACAAAACTTCATCTTTTTACAAGAATTATTCATAGAAACTCATGGCTAGCCAAAGTTGTTTTTTCCTGGACCTACGACTTCGTTTTGCTTGGGCTGAGAATTTCCTCGTCGCTACATCAGGGACTGCACTCTGAACGCTAATGTCAAAGCAATTATGTTTCGTATGAAATGCTATAATCTATTTATAATCCTATTATTTAATTTTTTTAAACTTATAAACCAAGTGAAATTGTTTAACAAAAGGAAAATATTATAATACCATTTGTGCTTTCTCTTTTAGCTAAGAATCATTATGTTTCCCTCGTTATAATGTTCATTGACAAAACTTCATCTTTTTGTAAGAATTATTCATAGAAACTCATGGCTAGACAAGGTTGTTTTTTCCATGGCTTCCGTCTTAGTTTTGCTTGGGCTCCTTCTCCACTCCACGTCCACGTACCTGCCGTGGTGTTAGTCACCTTTGTGTAAATCCCAGGGTTACTCTGTTTAAAATTAGACCAAGTAGCAATTCTAAGAAAATTTTAACACAATCTATTATCCGAATTCGTAGAATAATGCTTCCTCACCGTCGTGTGAATATTTCTCGTTGAATGAGCAACTGTAACTTGCCAGGAGATTCAGAAGTTTCACCGACTACCGTGAAGGACACATCGCACAGTTATTGTTATATGTCTTGTACCTCTCATTCGAAAATATTCCTTTGCGGCTACAATAGTCTACACAAAATTGCTGGCATTGATATAATTACCGATGACGTGACAGTTTACCATTGGGGTGAAATGAAGATAACTACCCAATTAATTGTGTGATAGAAAATAATTTATTTTTCCTGACAATTAGTTCAGTATTTACATGGTAAAAATCGTTTCATGATGAATAGGAGAATAGACCATTTACCATGAAGTGAAAATTTTGGAATATATTTCTAGTTTCTTTGTGTACTCAAATGCACAGATATTTTATTCATTGGCGGTTTTACTGAAGTGAAGGGGTGAGTGAGGAGGAGAAAGGAGAAGGAATGCCAGGTAGGTTGTTTTGAGGTGAAGGGGTGGTAGTGTGTGGACTGCCAAGGATCAGGGAATACCCAGATCGATAGGCCAGGTAAGAGTAGAAATCCCTTATCGCAAAAAAAGGTTGGGAGTGCAAGGAGACAATTAGATTCAAAAGCCTGCTTTTTCTTTATCCTTCCATCGCTGCATGAGGGACAAGGAACAAAAGCCTTGTCAAAACGCCTCGCAGTGGCCCTCCCTTCATTCCTTGAAGGTCCAGCTCGGGTGGGTCATTAGGGTGGAGAGAAGTTCAATCAAGCTAAGTGGGAGGGGGGAAGAAGACGGTGAATGACGAATAAGGAAGCTTAGTGGGAAGGGGTGGACAGTCTCAATGTTTGGGTCAGTGAAACACTACGGAAAGAAAAGGTGAGGGAAGTTCTCCCAGCTTGAGGGTATTTTTGTCACCCCAGAACATTCTTCCATCTGTCCCTCACGCAGAGCTGGACGAAAGAAATTTAGGCACCTGTTCCTTCTTCCCTACCACCTATAACCCATACTTCTAATAAGTTATTTTTTTGGATTTCCCACCAATCCAGGAGTAAACCTCGTCTGGTTCACTCCCACGCATCACATTTACTCGCCCATCTCCAAGAAAAATGCACTCAGTGAGGGAATGGGGGTCCGCGGTCGGAAAAAAACACCGGCTCTTCTAGCTCCACCTCCGAAACGGCGTTGGGTTGATGGACACATCGCTAATTGTCCCATATTCGTTATATTTCAAAACCCATAGGACTTTATTTTTTTAATTGCAGGATATAAGCTCCCAGAATATTCGTAAGATTTGCCTTGATCCCCGGAATCCTGTAAAAATCACGAAAGTAACAATTGTCTCTTCTCACTTCACCTACAGCTGTTTCATTATTAACGTTTAATAACTTATCCTTCTATATACCTACACTGCAAAGATACAACATATGGGTGGACGCAGTGAAGCAAAATTATGTCATATGGGGGTAAACGAATTTTATTCGGTTCTCATTTTTAGTATTTAGATGCATAAAAATATAAACAATATAAACATTAAAAAGCGGAGTTTGTCCAGCACTGCATATTAGAAAAAATATTTCAAACAACCATGACACACGAAATTAAAACTTTCATTCGAAAATAACAGACAAAGGGAACAGAAATTGAGAGCATTATGGCAACAAATGGAAAAGAATGCAGCGTTCAAGATTTTTTGTTATAACCTCCACAATAATGGGTTGAATCTAACAAAGCACGGTGGGAAATAAAGATAATAGATGTATTTACCATTATCAATCAGAAAACTTGTAAATTAAGGCTAACTTTGAATGATAATAACAGCGACCTAGTAGCCGCTGCGGCACTGTAAATCCAACGATGTAACTAAATTTGTAAATCCATGTGAGGGTTAATTTGCAATTAACCTCTGATCTTAAAATCCTTTGTCAATCCTTAATGAGTGGTAAAGACTCCGGTCATCTCTATATTTGCCAATGATTAAACTAAAATGAAAAATATTAAGAAGATAGATAAAAAGGTCAGAAAACCCTGTAAAGTTAGGGTACCTACATCAGCAGTTTTTCCGTTTGTTACCAAAGAAATGATGTAAAAAGGTGAGGAACAAGCTGTGTGTTTGCTCATTTTGGATAATCTGAGGGGAATGGTGGAAATTTGGCTTCTCTTGTCCTCCCTCCAACTCTCCCCTCGGCTGAAGACGACAATGGCATATTCAGATAGGCTACTCATCACTGTGGGCAGCGAGTCCTAGCTCCTCTAGGTCACACGCGGCTGCTCCCGTTAGGATAGGAGAGAAAAGTATGACTGCCCAGATGCTTGTAATGCAAGTGAGGGGAGGCAGAGAAAGCACTTTGGATGGAGTCAAGGGGATTTACCAACAGATAGACTCTTGAACCAAAATACTTGTTCTTTCCTGAGGGGATACGTACAGAATTTATACATTGTAGCGGTTAGTGTGGTAGCAAGAATGGCAGCTTTCACCTATACCCTGTCTAATAATACTTACATTATCATTTTGTTAATTAAAAGTCTTGCCTTTCTGATCACTTGACTACTTCTTTCTGATTAGTTGACCATATCTTCCTTGACTTGGGTTTAGAATTCCTTTCCCAAGAGAGGATATTAATTGACTTAAAAACTTGTATGCCAGTATTTAAGATAAGTGTCTTTATTTTGCATCAGCGAGAATGGTACAAATCTGTTGGGGGCCCTTTAAGCAAGCCTCGTGCCATGCACACAAATACTAGTCCTGAATGTCTCACATCACCACTGTCCTTGTTATGGAATTGTGCTGAGGAGACCAAGGCATGATTGTTCTAAGTACATACATCATTTGACGGTGATAGTAATTATGTGCATACGTACACATGTTTCTTTATTGTTGTTTTAAGAAGTGAGCTGTAATAAAAAAATCAATGGGTCAAAGTCATATCAGTTTACCTACCAAGTAAAATACCCGTTGAATCATAGTTACTTAACCTGCAGTTGCCTCGGGATTGTGTTTTCAATTCAATTGTGCTGTTGATTGTTTATTCGGTTAATGAAAATTATTAATTCAGACGGGAGTGATTTAGTCAGTTTGTGTTATGACTTTGGGAGTTAGAGCCATGTTCTGGGACTTCACAGAGTGATTGATGGTGGCTTTCAAAGTACATGTGTTGGTAAGTTTAAGTTGAGCATGCTTTTGTCACAGTTATTATTAGTTCATTTACTGTAATGCTTGTCTTATTTTTTATCAAGTATATTTAAACAATAATTCATCTGGATGCTTAAAAATATTTGTATCACCTGTGGCACATCACATTTAGTTGGAAGCTTGAATAACTTTTAAACTTTCTTGCATATTTTTTTCACTGTGTCAAGTACATACATATGTGCAAGATCTTAGTACTGTTCTAATCTTCATAGATATTCATATTCTTAGATCTTCATAGATATTGTTTAATGATTAATACACCATTGATTTTCAAAAGAGAAAGTGATAGGTCTTTATGCTGTGGATGAAATTCTGATATCACATACTGATACTATGATCTATTGGTAAGAATAAACAATTTAATTTAATTTAAAAATTTAATGAACCTTAACAGGTCTTGAAAAAATCAAATTTTCAACCCAGTAGAATCATGGCTGAGTTTCTCTAAGTTTTCTGGCAAGCGCAATGGTTAACAAATGGATGCAGGCCTCCTAGCACTCATCCATCAGACAGTCAGCGCCCCTTTTGTGAAAATTCAAAGCATTAACGGAGGTCACCCGAAGCTGCACAAAGAGTGCAAAAGTATCCCACAAAGAAAAAATCATATGCCTTGAAAGGGACTCAAACGCTGATCTCCTAAATCTGAAATGATGAAATGTGTAATTACGACGTACTTTCCCAATTCCCCAGCAGCATTGATAAAAGCAGTTAAATTGATGATTTATGTGATATGCATATTTATGGGAAACTCAATGAACTTGGTAGATCATTATGGGAGCCACATCAGTGAACCCAGTGAGAAATGGGTGGTGGAATCCACATGGAACCCACGTTGACTCGTGGATATTTGGTGGTGGTGGATATTGAGTGGTTGGACCCACGTGGAATCCACGTTGATTTCAAGTAGATTTGTGGTGATTAGCATAAAATGTTAAACAGAATTTCGAATTTGTGGAACTTAACTCTCTGGTGACATTGCGTCATTTATCATCCTGAAACCACGCTAGTTATGTGAAAATGTATCGCACATTCTATTTTTATATAATTCGTGGAAAGGCAGCCATGAGAGCACATGAAAAATCGTAGACACATATATAGAAGGTTTAGATATAGAGTGGTTGAGGTTTTAATGGTTTTAGGACAGCACCTACTGCTGTTTTAATTTTTGCACCAAATTTCCACGTGGGTTCCACGTTGATTCCACGACCAAAAACACGTGGTATCCACGTTACATCTCCACGTGGGTTCCACGTGGATTCCACCACCCATTTCTCACTGGGAACAGGCTTCTACCGGCATTCGTGATATGCACTGACTCCATCTGTAGAAAATTTTACATTCCAGTGTCTGTCCGATTTCTCGTGTGAAATTTATTTTTGAGTTTCACTTCATCCTTTACTTTAGCCAATATGATATCATTTACTGAAGGCATTTACATGTTTTTAATTTAGTTGTTACTTTTATGTATAGAGTATCATTTGTAATGTAAGTAAGTATTATATTTTGTCAGTTTCTTTCCACTCGTTTGGGGCCTGTGGTGGTGCTTGCTTACAAAATGATCAATGTCAGAGCATCATTTGTGTGTGCAAAAAATTAGGCTTGTGTATGCATGTAAATTTTTTTCCCATTGAGGATAAATTGGTTGAAAATATTGTAACTCGAATGTTCTGTGCACAAAAGCATTGCGTGATATATAATGAGGCTCTCCAAGGAATGTTGGCTGTCATGTAAGTAGTGCTGGCCCATAAGATTAGTTTTAATGTATGAATCTTTGATTGATTTTACTAGGGGGGACCCAAACATAACCGGATGGAAATTGCTGTGCACATAGCATATATAGTTTGGGAATCTCCTGCTAGATTGGTGTTAATTTCCCCTTTCTGAGTAAGCATGTGAAACAGCGCAGCTTTAGATGGATATAGCAAGACCCTGTGATAGTTTTCCTTCGAAGAGTTTTTCAACCTCATCAGTTTTGCAAATGATTGATATTTGAGAACAGCATGCAGTGTTGAAGTTTTGTTTTTTTTTAACTTTGGTAAATTAAAAAATTTTTCTGGTTTATTTTTGGGTCCCCCCTTGTAAATTTGGAAGTTTGATGAGTCAAATGTTTGATTTAGTTACACTCTTCTTACTTTTTTGCCAATAAATATGTACTTCTTTTGTCATATGTCTTTATGTTATTGGAGAAAAGTCAATACATGTCAGTATTTTTAAAACAACCAGTCATCTTGCCAATGTTCAGAAAAGTTCATTTTTGTAACAATAGGGCTGTTTGCAAGTATTAAAGGGCATCATAACTAGAGAAAAATTTAGTGGAGCATAATGAAAAAAATCAATAAAACATACAAACAATTGCCTTGAGAATTTTTTTAAATGGCTGCAGTGCTGCAAATTTTCTAGCTATTCTATAAACTTTAACTTGTAATAATAAATATCTGGTGATTCATCATGGCAACCAAACAACTTTTCATATTTAAATTGACGCTACTCCTATAGCATTGAGGCATGCATTGATAAAAACAGGTGAACAAATATTCATCCGTCATTCATTTTGTTGGTGATTGATTTGCAGTCTACTCCTGCTTCCATTTCAGATAGGGTCGACAAAAACAGTCCCGTCGAAAGTGAACTTAGAGTACGATGAAATGACTCATAGGATCAGCCTTCAAGTCCAACTCCCTACAGAGGGCTGTTACCATGCCACCGTCTCGTACCATGGCCTAATACTCAACAATGGAGATTTTGATATTATCGTTCTTAGCAGTGAGTTACATTTGTATAAAATACCTGTTACAACCATTTCTTTTCTTATGCAGTATACTCGTAGAGTATAAAAGTGGAGCTGCTAATTGTCTAAAATGAGTACATTCTAACACACGGAGTCCTAATGGCAATTAAAGTTGGAAATAAAATGTCTCCAAAAATGGTTTTCCAATTGCCTTTGGTAAGCATTAACTGGGAGGAGAACAGCTGTTAACCCACAGAAGGTTAGGCTAAATAACAAGCCAATTACGAACAGGCAACGGAATGGAATGACTCCATTAAACCCATTGCTAAGAGCCTTAACAGTAGATAACCTTGATGGTGTGGTGACATCAAGTGTCACCTGGGCACCTAGACCTAAAAGGTCCATTGAATTGGCATTTGAATTTTCTGTCTTTGGGAATACATAATTGTATTCTTATAGTTAAGAAAAACCTGCATCGGTTTAGGAGTAAGAGCTGTAATTTTTATTCTTACTGCTATAAATTCTCTTTTTTCTACCCACCCTTTATTGGTTACCCATAGAGCCCTACGACCTATGGTCAGAACAGTACTCTTCAGCTGTCAGTTGTGCTAACAGGATGCATGAAACAATGACGTCTACTGAGATGCACTGCCAAGAGAATCCTAGATTAGTGGGACAATGTGAAGGAAATGCCTCTTTCCAGATCTGCTGCCAGTTGATCTTTGATCAGAAATGCCATGGAGCAAAGGATAATATATCATTGGTCTTGGAAAGAACTTCTCCCCAATTGTCCCAATTTTCATTGCAAAGATGAGTGATGAAACTTGAAAGTCATGCAGCAAGTACCAAAATGCCATTCAGGGTGAACAGATTTCATTGTCTGGAGAACATTCCTTTGTCGAGTCGAGTCATGCCATGGGTGTTGGCTGTTTATAATGGGTTACTGCCATTGCCTCCCACAACAATGAAACTAACTGAACCATGCCGCAATGAACATTAGGAACAACCAGCACATGCCGTGCTGGTTGGTCCTAGTGGTGTCATGCCTAAGTTTGGGTAGACTAAGGCCAAGCCTAGCCCTTAACAGGTTAGCAATTGTTTTGCTCCCCATTGCCAATAAAAATATGGCGATGGAGATATTTTTCTTTTGACATTGATTGGCATTTGGATTTCCTGTCTTCCTAGATATGTACGTATTTAAGTGAGATCGTAGATAAGAAAAATCTGCTTGAGAAGTTAGAATTAATAGCAGTAATTCATGCTCTTACTGCTATTAAATCTCTTTTTGAAATGTGATTTCTTTTGCGTGTATGCGGATGCAGTGGGGGGGTTCTGACCCTCCCCTTGGCTATCCAATTTACTCTAGATGAACTATGTTGTAATTTTGTTTGGATCCCCACTACGACTTACCCCCCAACCACCCACACATCTTGTCCCTATCCTGGATCTACATAGCGCTGTGTGTTTGCATTGCAATCGTGTGAACATTTTAATTGCACCATTTTTATTCTCTTACTTTCTCCTATCATTTAACTGTAAATACATGAAGACGAGTGACTGTATGGGAAGTCCTAACAATACATATGTGATTTACTTCCAGTTTTCGTCCCCTTTTTTATTAGTGAAAAATCTATTCCAGTAATAAACCCATAGTGCCCAAATGAACCCTTTTAATGGTGAATTACCGTATGACTGGGATTGGAGCAAATAATGCCCATAAAACATTGCATTAACACCTTTTTAGGAGCCAGGTTTGTTTGGTGGTGCAAGTGCTTCCATCTAGGTACAGGGATGAGCACTAGAGGTGAATATTTTCTGAAGATTGAATATCTCTCAATTATGGATGTGTACACCAAAAATGCCTTGTAACAACAATATTTTTTTTCTTGCTAATCATCGGATAATTGATGGTGGCCAAGTAATCTCCTGTTTTGGAGGGGTCTCTCAATATCCTTTACTCGTACTAATGTATTTCCATTGTGAATAGTATATTTGTCATTGAAAGTTTTTATTGAAAGATATTTCATTTAATATTCATTCCATATCATTATAATTAATTAGTTAATCTTTGCACTCATCACAATAAACTCCTCATCAATTGCATTGTGAAATTGATTGATAGTTACTGATCATTTTGAAGAATAATTTCTCTAACATTGTTAAGATGGCATACCCCTCCTTTTCAACTGGTCATTTTTGTCTTATTAGGCCATATACAGCTACTTTAAAATGTGAGCTACAATCTTTAAAATTTCAGAGTGAAAGACCTCATAGTGGATGGTGGGCTCCTCGGAGAAACATTTGCTTGAAATTGTCTCGAATAACATCGCAGTTGCTGATGTCAATTAATATCCCCGTACCCTCCAATTGCATGATTTTAGGTCGCTTCCTCTTTTCTCCATCCTGGCACACAAGCATCACATGCACTGGCTGCAGTACTGCAAAAAGTCAATCTTGCAAATTCCTCTCGAATCTGGCTGACGTTAAACTCACCAATTGACAATATATATGTATAAATTCAGAGGTGGGGAAAGAAAGGGATTTGCTCTTGTGACACCAGTCTACCTAATAAGTCTACATGTGATTCAACAGTTTGAAAGTTGTTCAGTGCTTAGGAATGAGATGAGTGAGGAATATTGGGAGGGATACAAAAAACAAAAGAATTGAACTATCTAACAAAAGAAGTGGCACAATCTACCCTGGAAAATGAATGCCGAGTTGAGAGAGATGAGATTGATGGATGAAGGCATAATTCTTCGTTAAAACTTTCGCGGGTGCTCGTCATGTTGAATTAAAACTTTTGGGCTATGTCGCCGCGTCAGATTTTGGGTGGCCCCAACGTTTCCCGACCGATGCTGGTCGCTTTCTCAAGGGAATCTGAAGAGGTGGGATTTAAAATTGGTATATATAGGTATACGTGTCAGGTGGTGGGGGGAGGGGAGTGAGAGGTTGGAGGAGTAGGTTGTCGATTATTTTTGCCGATTACGTCATTATTTACGTTACGTCATATTAACACGTCTAGAGGAGCACGAGAGAGCAATTCGACTGGGGCAGTCAACGAAGTCCGCAGTAGCCGAACACGCAGCGCTGGGCCACACAATCGACCTTAAGGAAGCAAAAATTGTTGCGAGAGTGAAAGGCTTTAAACAGAGACTCGTAAGAGAAGCAATAGAAATATCTAAAGAGGAGAAAAACAACTTTAACAGAGACACTGGCCTTAAAATCAGCCGTACTTGGCAACCCGTAATCGGCAAAAATAATCGACAACCTACTCCTCCAACCTCTCACTCCCCTCCCCCCACCACCTGACACGTATACCTATATATACCAATTTTAAATCCCACCTCTTCAGATTCCCTTGAGAAAGCGACCAGCATCGGTCGGGAAACGTTGGGGCCACCCAAAATCTGACGCGGCGACATAGCCCAAAAGTTTTAATTCAGGATTAAGGCATGCTCAGTCACTCCTCATTTCCCCCTATTTCAAATCCATTGTGCTGTCCACAACTTTTATTCCGTCAACTTTTTTTCCATCTTATTCCTAATTATCTGTATTTCATTTGAAAACCTTTTGTGTGCCAACTGTCACAAGTGCCTAATTTTCCACTCCCCCCACCACCTTCCACAATCTGTTGCGTAGGAATTTGTTTCATACTTGTGAGGTAGTCCCAAACATAATAGGTTGTTGGAGACTACTTTTCTGTTTCAGCTTTCCATTGTTTTGAGTTTAGTGATATTGATTCATCTTTACTCAGCACCAAAAAAAACTCATTCTACCATTGCATTGTGAAAATGAAAGACAGCTGCTGATTTTATGGGAAAATATTATGTCAATCATCCTTAAGTCGTCATGTATAGTGGCTAAAAATGTTTTTCTTTTCATTACAGATAGTGATGCTTCTCTCGTCAATAAAAATGTTGCCACTAAAAATCACAATATTTGGTACGAAGCAAGACTCATCAGCATCCATGGAGAGAAGTTACCAAAACCAAAGAAAGTGTTCTGTTATGTGTCGCCAAAGCAGTTGACCATTAAAGAGTTTTTACTGAAATTCATTCCTAAGAGATTAGTAACATTTAGACTATGTCCCTCCACCAAGGTAATGACCAAAAATGGAAATGCGTTGAAACTAGGTATGTTGACTCATTTATTTTGTTCATACTGCTATTCTTTCAAATTCTTTTGACTTGCAGTTCCTCTTCTCAAGCAATAATAACCAATACAATCAGCCGTCATTCACTGTGGACGACGGATGTCAACCCAAGGTGGAGTTAGTTACCAAGGATAGGAATGTGATAGCTGCTACCTTCACTCATTTTTTGCTAAAAAATATTGGTATGTGATAGTGTATCTGCTTCCAGTGTTGGGAGTCTTGATTTGTGGTAGTTTTATTTAAGTTGGTGTATGTTGTCATGTACAGTCACAAAGAAAGAAATAACCAAGGGGCGTACTGCATGGTGAAAATCATAACAGGTAATGGAGCTAGTTCTGCCGCTGAAACGTGGATAGCTTGTCACAGTGGCTTGCCACATCGGCATCAAAACAGAGTAGAGTGGCAACATCAACCTACTTTGCCCCATGCTCCTTGTAACCTGCAGCCTCTATTTGATGATTAAAGGCAGGGGAGTTAATCCACTTCTAATACATCACTCTCATCATCTCTTAGTCACATTCAATGTTGCTACTACGGTGGTTTAACAAATAAACTGACATTCTTGCATGTTTTTTACAATATGCTGTCATGTCAGATTCCATATTTGTGATTTGGTGGCATATGCACATGACGGAGCACTTACTGTGTTGGGTACATTTCATGGCGTCAGCCAGACTCAATGGTCTCAGGCTGGTGTTGGACTGCTGCCATGGTGGTAGTATTGGTGGGATTTATTATGTTGTACAGTCAGGTCTTTAGAGCAGCCATCGCTAACTTGTAGACTGATGCTGACTAAGTTGCCACCCAATGGTGGATTTCAGCCATGGGTGGTATTTTATTTCCCATCTACCCAGCTTATCTGCCTAGTATTTCCCATTGTGCCACCTGGAGATGCATCCAATGGGGGATTGAATGCCCCTTACAGGCTTATTATTCTCATCGTTATTATTATAATTATTATAAACTTCCAAGCCTCTGTAGGCAATAGTCTCACCAGTAGGCCGCCTGCATTTCAGTAAACTACGTAGATCCATTGCGTATCACATATGTACTTTATTTACTATGCAGTAAGCATTCTTTTCACTCCTGTCTCTGTGGCATAATGCCAGCAAATGCCATTTTGCTTCATGATTCCCATGCTGATGTTATGCTCTTCTAAAATAAATTGAGTGGAGCTGCTAATTGACTAAGATGAAATTTAGAATGTATCTCCCAAAGCCAATTACAGTTGATATTAATGTGTACGTATGTATCTCCTAAATCAGTTCTTTGGTCAGCAAGGCAGCTGACAACTATTACTGAATCCTTGGACAAGTTAGGACACATTCTCCGCCCCAATGATGGTTGCATAGCCAACCAAAAACCTGTTTCAGAGATATTCATTTCTATTTCAATTGGCTTTAGGAGATATGTACATACTTAAACTTCTTCTGCCTGTAAAGAAAATCAATACACCTGAGCATTAGGCGCTCTATTGTTCAAAAAGAGTGACCAATTGAAATGAAGAAAAAAGAATGAGAAACTTGTCAATACCTCCACTGTGCAAACGCTCAACAATTGCCCATTGTATTTCTAGGTACCTTTCTATTCTATGGAGTTGTTTCCATGAATATCCTAAAATCAATTGAAATTAACTTACACCAATATGTTTCTCAGCCCTCTGTTTTATTATAAAGTTTTATTGTAGTCATATTTCTTGCAACATCGGTTGCCATATTGTTAGGCATATAAGTACATATGTATTTAGTATTTTCTCAAAGTAGGTCTTATTTTAGAAAAAGAAACATTTTTAATCATACAATAACCTACAAACTTTTATAAGTGTTATTGCTGCTGTTATCTTTTAAAAATTGCTTTGATAATGGTGAATGATGATAAAAATTTCTCTTAAAAAAATATTACTTATCGGATTGAATATGAAAGTGGTTACTTACCCAATGAGCGATATTTTCCTTTAAAAAATAATTCAGCTTTATAGCCAGACTTTTATCCCGTATCTCTCCAGCATTGATCAATACCTACAGTTGCACCATCTCCGCTTTGCCAAATGATTTTTCCATGGCAAATTTCACCCAATTATGTCAATAACTTGTAACCCATGTCCACGACTGCATTGAAAGTTACTTTTTGTAAGCAGTATGTAGGTACTTATGTAAACAATTGTTAATATGTGATTGCAGTATCTCACATGTTTGAGTATTGGTTTGTTGGATGATTACAACGTAAAGGTAATTAATGTCAATATATCAACTCCATCAAACTGTTCCCTAAAGCCTAAAGAGTTTTGAATTTAAATAAGCCCAGAGGGCAACATATGGGTGAACTAAAATTAATGCATGTGAATATACAGTGTTTGAGAAACAAAGTGAATGATTTAATAATTGCAATCTTAGATATTTCCCCTGATATTCTCTGCATAACAGAGCATTGGCTCTCCAAATCTGAACTATTGAATACCCATTTACCTGGATACAAGTTAATTTCTTATTTCTGTAGAAAAACTTATAAAAATGGTGGTGTTGCAATCTTTGTGAAACCAATTTTGGAAGCAAGTCCATTGAACATTTTATCCATTGAAAAAACCTTTGAATGTGAAACCATTGAAATTAACAATTGGAAAAGTATCTCACAAAATTGTAACTGTATATAGATCTCCAGATAGTGATGCATGTATGTTTTTAAACCACCTAGAAAATGAAATATTTCGACCAACTACAAACACCGACAACATCCTAATAAGTGGAGATTTTAACATCAACCTACTAAACAATAACCGACACAAATCGCAGCTTCTGGACCTTGCAGCATCCTTTGGAATGAAGCCTGCTATCCAGTTGCCAACTAGGATCACTGCCAAGTCCAGATCCCTTATCGATAGCATCTTCATTCCAATTTCATTATTATGTAACCTTTGCAATACAATAGAGCTGGGACTATCGGATCACAATGCCCAGTTCTTAAGTTTTCGTACTCCAGTTATCCCCCCCAAAATATCCTACGAAATAAAGAGGACCTTTCATGAAACAGACGTGGTACATTTCATAAATAGCCTAAAAAATTCTAAACGGGATGAAATCTTAGAAGCCTCAAATGTAGATGACAAATTTAATGAATTTATCAACATCTTCTCATATCACTTTAACTGCCATTTCCCAATCAAGACCCGCATAAAATAAATCATGGTAGGAAACCAAAATGGATTACTCCAGAGCTAGTAAACAAGGAAGCAGAATTGCGAAATGACTACAGCCTTTTAAAGAGATCGGATAACATCACATCCTCTCTTGAAAATTATAAATCAGAACTGAGGGAATACAAGAAAAAAATCAGGGAGGCAAAAAGACTCTACATTGACAAACTAATATCTAACTCTCATAGTATCTCTAAAACATCTTGGAATATTATAAAAAAGGAACAAAATCAAACTAAACTTCTTAAAAATATTAAGTTATTGATTGATAACGGGGAGATTTCAGATCCTAAAGAAGTAGCTGATATTCTGAACGAGAAGTTTAATGAACTAACTTCTATTACGAACAATTCACCCACTGTGCATAATGCAAATACTCCTCAAAGAGCGCCCTCACCTAGCAACTCATTCTTTTTAGCCCCCACTGATGAAAAAGAAGTTATGTCATACCTGCAGGAACTTAGGAACAGTCATAGTATAGGCCCTGATGATATCCCTGGGCACATATTAGCAAAATGTTGTTCAGTAATAACTTCACCTCTTACCCATATTATAAATGAATCCTTAAAAATAGGTGTGTTCCCCTCAGGTCCAAAAATAGCCAAAGTGATCCCAATACACAAGTAAAACTCCACTCAGGATCCCAACAATTACAGACCCATCACAATAACATCATCCTTCTCAAAAATATTTGAGAAAATAATTTACAACCGTGTAACTTCGTACTTGATAAAATATAATATTCTGAGCCCAGTACAACATGGCTTCCAAAAGGGTAAATCCACATCCTCAGCTCTTTTTGATTTACTCCAATCAATTTATAATTCAATTAACAATAAGGAAATCGTTATTGGTCTTTTTTATGACCTTTCAAAGGATTTTGATTCAGTTGACCATCAGATACTCCAGAGAAAACTGATGGAAATTGGCTAAATGGAGTTGTATCTGAGTGGATAATGTCTTTTACTTCCAACAGGAAGCAATATGTAGAACTAAAATACCACTCAAAAGATGGTAATCTAAGCATATACAAGTCCCAACCTCAAAACATCAGCAAGGGTGTTCCACAGGGATCCATTCTTGGCCCTCTGTTATTTCTACTATACACCAATGACTTGCCAATCATGATGAATATAGGCAAGTTAGTTACCTATGCAGATGACACTAATCACATACTCAGTGCCCCCTCTCTAAAGCAAATTGAATCTGCAGCTGATCAGGCTACAACCGAAATGTTCAACTGGACATCCCAAAACAACCTTCTACTCAATCTCACTAAAACTTCGTACGTAATTTTCCATCCTTAACAAAAAAGGGTCGAATATCCATCAATCCAGTTAAATAATTCACAGATCAGACACAGCAAAGAGATGAAATTCCTTGGTTTAACCATAACAGAAATCCTTGACTGGTCAAATCATGTTGAAACCCTATCCAAGCAGTTGCATTCACACATCTACTTATTAAAAAATCTATGTGAAACAGTATCTCCCAATATTTTACTAGTAGTATATAATGCATATATATATTCAAGGATAAAGTACGGCATTCTATTTTGGGGGACATCTTGTCACAGTGACAGAATCTTTAAGCTGCAAAAAAGGGCAGTTAGAACTATAGCCAGAGTCTCTAAAAAACCTCCTGCAAACCATACTTTAAGAAATTTAAAATATTGACTTTTTCCTGTATATTAATTTTAGAATCTGCCACGTTTGCTAAATCACATCCTAAATTATTTACCCTTAATAATCAAGAGCATAATCATTACACCCATCAAAACACTGATATACACTACAAAAGAAATAACCTCTATCTTTCAGATCATAGTCCATACCATACAATCATGTCCATTTATAACAAATTGCCATCAGATTTAAAAAATATTAACAACTTAAACATTTTCAAAATTAGAGTAAAAAAACACCTATTGCAACACCCCTATTACTCTTTAGAAGAATATTTATTGTAAGTAAACTATCTCCTTAATCCATTTTGTACAAAACCCGTGTTATTTCTTTTTTTATCTGTAATATTTATACATGATTATGTACCCAATTTACCTTTGAAGTATGTATCTTAATTTATAATTTGACCTGCCTTATGTTTGTAATCCAAACCAACGGGGCCAATAAAGATTATTATTATTATTATTATTGGCTGTTAAATGGAAAATTTTCTTTCAATTCCAGGTGGTTCAGAAACGTTTAAAGACAAGCAAGACTTCTTTTACCATGAAGTTCGCAAGTATCACCAGAAACACTATCATGATAAATTGCCCCTGAAAATACATCGTGATCGCCTTCTCGAGTCTGTATGTACACTTACTTATAATCTCTGAATGAATGAAATATTTTGGCATTGTAGTACATATTTGGCATCATTGGCTTTTAATTTGTTGTAATAATTATGTTACATGAACGTGCATGTAGCCCATTTGCATTACATAGGATGCGTTAAGACAGGTCCTCACTGAATATGTTATATTGTAGAGTATTATCTTATTTTATATAATAATATACATATTATTAATATACCACACTAATCCTCACTTTTTTTCCAGTCCATTAAAACCACGAAGGGATTTTCTGTGAGTGACTGGTGTCGTAATTTTGAAATCACATTCCACGGAGAGCAAGGTGAGTAAAATTTCACTAAATGCTCAATTTTATTAATTTATCTGTTTTTATTGGTGTCAGTCATTCTGCTGAGTATTTCCTCCTTAATTACTTAACTTGATGAGCAACATACCATATTACTCTATTTGTCTGTAGCTTTGACTATAATTTTGTGTGTAAAACATAAAACTAAACTTCCATTATAATTTTTACGTATTTAATGTGAGTCACATTAGTTAAATGAGTGTTATGAGAATTTTCATGGCGCATCTATTACTGTAGCATTTGGCAATTGTTCCAAAGTATGTAGTGTTGTTTCTGGCACTTTTTGAATAATTTTTGCAAATAAATAATTATTTTTCATCAAGTTTTGAGCATGCATTCCATGTGTTTCTGATCATCACAATCATCTCAAGATGTTATATTCACACACAAGTTTCTGGAAAGCAATGTAATTAAGTGTGTATTTATGAGGCACGATGGCATGCCAAATCAATATCCGTGCAGTGTAGAGTGAAGGGGAAAAAAGTATCCTGACAAAGTTAGTGGCGCCGCTGTCGGTCTGCAAGGAAATTTGTTTTCTCTTTGGCTCACTCAGACAGTGATTTGACCTCAAGGTAGGTTTGATGAATAGGTGAGAGGAGATCTACAGCTCACCCCAAATTCAGACGTAGAAATGTGAATGTCGTAGTGTCGGAGCCAGTTCCTTTGACTGGATCACCTCACACGTGGAGAATTTTCATTTGGGGTTGTCGCAATGTTTAACCCCTCCATCAGCAGCCTAGCATATCTTTCCTATGGAATGTTATCCTTAAGGCAAAGTGCAATGAGGAAAATTCAAACTTGTTATGTATATTGTATGGTATTTGGAAGAGGCAACAGACAGCTTCGGCCATTTCCGATCCTCAGAAATATTGCCTTTCTTTTCACTCCACATCCGCCTTTCATAATAATTACTTACTACACCAACCAAAATTCCGTCTTTCTCTCTCTCAGAGATCACTTTTTTACAGGCTCCCTGCCTCCTTCAATACCATTTCGACTATGTACTCACCCTTCCCTGGATCTTTCAATGCCCATAAGATTATTCAAGAGGCAGCTTCGAAAAGCCATCTTCTGAATCTCTTTGTATATCCTTTTTATAGTTTTTTTTAATAGTTTATATTTGTTAAAGCTGCAGATTTTAGTTGTCTCTTCAATTTTAAGGCCGTTTTGGCTGTTTTTGAATGATTTCATATGTAAATAAATTTGCCCCGTAATGGAGAGAAATCCAGTGTTGACATTGGCCTGTTCTCAAAGGAAAGTGACTGTGGGTTACCATGACTTACCATCCCATCCAGCAGACACAACTTGAAGTGCTGTCCACTAAGGACCCAAGCAAAGTCTTTGAAAACTATGTACATATCCACCTTCACAGGTGGTGGCTAGATCGTTGGGCACCCACCCCGTGGGCTTGGGTTCCTATCCCAGCAGTGGTGGAGATTTTTTCAGATCCATGCTAGGGTGCTTTGTGGATGTCACGTCAAGTACAGTGCTTTGTTTGTCGATGGGACGTTAGGCCGTGGTCTCCATGGCAGTTTTTACGTGCATGCCCTTCCCTACCACTGCCGTTGTGGTGAAAATCGTCTTAGCAGTCAGTTACCTCCTCCAAACACGTTCATGCCATATACGTACGTATGTGTATGGATACGCCTCCTTTGCTGAGATTTGAAGCTGTTGCAGGGGGCGGGAAACTCTCTGCTCACTGTAGCGCGCCATCACGCCAACCCAATTTGCGTGCTCTATCGTCTTCCTCTATCTTCTCAGTACACAATTCAGAGGCTTAGCTGCTCCAGTTATAACTGCTGCTGGTCACAAGAATGGTGGCACATTAGAAAATCCTTGCATCATGCCTTTGAAAAGTTCCATTTGACTCTTTGCCAAGAATGCTCTGTCTTTTTACCCTCCTGGCTCCTTCGCTTGCATCAGGCAAACCCTTTGGAAACCCTGAAGCATTAGATATAATATAATATAATTTATTATCCCCAGTAGACAATATACAGAGTAGGTTATAAAATAGCCTACAATTAGTAATGTATAGGGTACGTCAAAATTTTGGCATACAAAAACAATGTCACACAGTAATAATAACAAAGAGAAAAAAACATAGGATACCATTCAAGGAAAAGGCACAGGAATGCAAATTAAAGGAAAAAAACATATCTCAGTTTCAGGTTACGATAAACAAACAAAATTCATTTAGGCAACTTGTCTGTCAGAAATTCACTTAGTGTGTAAAAAGATTTCATTAACAAATATTTTTTCACCTTGTTTTTAAAACTAATAATACATCCAGTAGATTTGATGCTCTCTGGGAGTGAGTTGTATATTTTTGATCATTATGATTTGATTGAGATGGAGATCAAAAGGCATTAAGTAAGCAGTATCTTATGTACAAGCAGTATCCCAGTGTGTGACAAGTGGAGATGACACTTGGAGCTCACAGTTCTTCCACCTCTGACTTATTCACTGAAAAAAAGGAAGCTGTAAGATCCCCGATGCTCTAAGGGGTGTCGCCGATCAATTGGCAGGGATTTTTGAAAGGAAACTCATAGACTCCGGAGAGATGATTTTATTCGACTCGTTTACATTCTTTGCCGCCACACATCCGACTACCGACGAACGCCTCTCAGCCCCCCCTCCGCTGACCTCCCCTCCTCCTCCTTCTCCATCCTCAGCCATCGTCTTATTCTTTCACCAAGCTCTGCAGTTTCCCACGGGAGGATGGAACAGCCACAGGATACGTGGGGGTAAAGCGATCCGACTCTTCGCAGAGACAGAAACTTGGGAAGGAATATGAAGAGGTGATGGGTTGGGGCGTGAAAAGGGTGGGAACGGAAGTGAGTCTGCTGTTTCTGTCTCTTACAAAGCTACATAATGCTACAAGTTTTGAATTTCCAAAATTCAGCCTAAAGACTGCAAAATAATGGAAAAAAGTAGCAATGAATTATCCGTATGATGCCCTTAGTGTGAGATTCATAAGTACCCCTGAGTTAATTGAAGGTGGTATCCATTTAAAATGGAAGTGGAGAGCGTGGTGAAATTAGCGTGAAGGGGTTTGCTGGATCAAGAGGAACGTTAATGTGGAACTTTGGAGAGCGGAATCTCGTATACATTTATTTCATGATATTTCTCTGCAACTGTGTTTTGTTTGTTTCAACCATGAATCAGAATCTAACCATTAAGATTCTTTGGATTGAAAAGTAACGTGGGTGTGGTAAGGAATTGAGAAGTAAATCCACAGAAGTAATTGATGCGGCCAATAGACACTCAATTTCAATATATGTATGCACTGTAGCTTGTAATATATTACTACATATTAATATACAGTAGACTCTCGATTATCCGGCTGCGGTTTATCCGGGTTGCGGATTATCCGTGTATGATTTTTTACTCTCGTTCAATTTTTCCGCGATTTCACAAAAAAATAAAATCGGACGCAAAATCATCGAAATTACTGCATTAATTCTAGGATACACCGGGCAAGAATCCCCTTCGTAAAATGGAAGCAATCGCGCGCTTGCTGCATTCACAGGAGCACCGTGTTCCTGTTTACCAAGCCTCGCAGTGCGCGACCGCGCTCCGAAAAAAAAGATCGTGAACTGGCAAACAAAGCTCTCAATGAGTCCGGGAAGTACTCTAAAATAGCAGAATAACTGCATAAATAGTAATGTATTGTTTTTTTACATAAATTATGAACATTACAAGACATTAAAGTGAAAGTTTGGGTTATCCGTGTTTTCCGATTATTCGTGCCGTCTCTCTCTCCCCATCGCATCATTATTAGCCCATTGGCATAGTCGGGAGTGTACTGTATATATATATAGCTTGTGTGCCCCAGTTGCTGTCATAGTTGTGCAGAAGAATGGTGGATGGTGCACTGTCCACACTATTTTTTCTTCGATGGACTGCTGTGAAGCTAATTTTATTGTTAATCCTAATTTTTATTTAATGTTTATATTTCGTGTAGACTGGCCTTGAGAGTGGTTCCAAATCAAAAGTGTCCTATTCAGAATACCAGCCAAAATCATATCTGAAACTAATCTGGAAACGAGGTTACCTGCAGGGAACTGCCAGTATATACATAATGATTTTACGTTCCATTCTGGATCAGGTGGATATTTCTCATGTAGTAGATTGGTTTCACCTATGGGACTGACACTCCTGAGATGGATTTGAAGCTTCAGATGTGGAACTTAAGTTCCTGATGTGTGCATGCATCTGCTATGGCATATCAGGTGAAAGAATGAACCTGTGATCCAGATGTGAAACTTGAGAGGACTGAAGAACTCATTTCCATACAACTCCTTGCCCTTGGTGATATATGTACCTTACATTCCGCACACCCAAACAGTGTGTTCCTTATGCCATGTGGAGAGGTGCAAGCGGTCATGAAAAACAATCTCTCCATGGCCACCTCTGTGAGAGTGTGAGAGAGAAGGCATAACCCGAATGTACCCGACTATATTTCACCAATACATGGATATTTTCAATGTCCTCGGACAGTTGCAACTGCATCAAAGACCTACTGAAGCCAAGCAGACGCCCTAGGCAGAATAGCGTTCACTCTCGGGAAAACCCCTTCCTAGCCACCTGCCTCCACGCTTTTTCCAAAGGGGTTGTATGAGACATGTTAAGGCAGAGAGCTCAATGCCAGGGTAGGAAGACAAACACTGGGCAAACAGCCGCGGTTGGTCACCTTGTTAATCCAGTTGGGTTGAAACGCAAACTCAGATGGCCATAGCATCTGTACAGGAAGAGTTCGGTTTTTCTTTCCCTTGCAGGCATTGAATACCTAGTCTTCACTTGTTTCCTACCATTCCAACATGTTCCCTACCAGTTTCACTTGTTACATTCCGGTTCCCAATGAGTTACATTTGCTCCTTTGCACTGAATGCCTATCGTTACCATGCCTTCCTGTTCAGTTCCAGGCTAGTCACATACATGGTCCATTATACTACAAGTAATGGGTGTTTTGTAGGAAAAATTTATTTATTGATTGTACTGGTAAAAACGCTGCAAATTCTTCAAAGTACTCTCTGCCAGCATCAGTACACTTATGGAGACGCGTCTGCCATCCTTGGAAGGCACCCTGAAACTCCTCGATGGGAATGTCTCTTAGGAATGTTGATACGTGCTTTTGGATGTGTTCCATGGACTCCCAATGCTTTCATTTCTGCTCTCTCTTCAGTCGGGGAAACAATAAAAATCTCTCTCACGCACGCCATCCTGCAATTTAATCTCTTGAGCTCTCTGTGGTACAAACTCAAAATGGACGATTTCTCGGGCTCCAAAAAGACAATGAACATCGTTTTAATGGGAAACTTGTTCATTCGTGCTTTCTTGGGGGAATGATTTTGTGTGCCACTCGCTGCTCTGCCTTTTCCACTCTGGGTCGTACTGGAACATCCAGGATTCGTCTCTGGTCACGACCGATTTCACAATGTCCGGCTCATTTTGAAACAAATGCAACGATTCCTGAAGTCCGTGCCATCCTTTTAAATGCTGTGTTACGAATTCGAAAAACACACTTCATTGGGAGGCTCTTCTTTCCACTGGGAGCAAACTGACGACCGGCTGCATTTACCTCTCACCTCATTTACCAATCCATTTTACCCCACTGCAATGGGTAGTTGCATCCCAATAAAATCATACGCATTACTTTCATATAGGACCCTGTACCTAGTTTCATGCATTACGTAGCATTATGTAGTATTGGTATCCTACCAGTTCCACATCAGTTTTATACAGAATCTCATCTGTCCATTTTCAGACAAGGAACTTGGTGTTCCAGATGTGAAAATTTCAGATTAAAATTCATAATGGAATTCTTACTTTTTCATCATGAGGGAAACTCATTTTCTCACGGACCGATGGTAGCGGCTCAAAATTTGTCAGGGCACTGTTTCTCGTGGTTGAATGTTAATTTATGCTTTATTCAGCAACGGAAGTTCATCGCGATCGATATAAGCTAAGTGTCTAGCTCCTGTGTAATACATAATTCCTTCTGAGGGATTATATTTCTGACTACATCCATCAGTCAGCATAAAATATAGGTTTTCCTTTCCAAGAAAATTTTTAACTATTGATTGGAATTCACCTTTTGAAGTTCAAAATTACGGTTTGGCCTTCAGTGGCAAAGTTTAAGGATTCCAAGTAGGTATTCAAACTGGGTAGTGGGAATTTAGTCCAATGGCCTCTAAAAAAAAATCCATGTACGCATGTACTTACTTTATGAAAAGATTTGATTTGATTTATTTCTTTTACTTTTATTTATTGATTTTATTTATTTCTTAAGATGTGTGAAATGAAATCATTCTAATTATATTTTGCTACTTTTATTCTACATATTTCATTCATCATCAGAGAGAGTTTTCCATCAGTTTTAATCCTACCTCATTTATATCCCAACGCATCTTGTTGTCAACGTGTCATTCACGTAGATTTGGAGGCGTTAAAGAGACTGTGGGCACTTTGCGTTGAGTCATGAGACATGTGAGTGCAGGGCAGGAGGGGGACATTTTTATCATTGTAATTAATTCTACTGGCAGACTGACTCCCAAAACATCAAAGGCTCTTTAAGTGAAACATTGAATTGTTGTTGAAATTTATATCGTTTCGTCCTGATTTCTCCAAGGCATAAAATGGCTTAGCATTCTATGTCAATTTATAATGATTTAAATATAGAATTAAAACACAGTCATTAGCATTAAGCACAAGTAATGGTTACCAACAAATCAGTGTATGTACTATGGGGGAAAGAAATATCCAAACAAAGGTTGTGTTGCTACTGCAAGAAAATCCACTCCCTTTAATTCTGATGGCATATTCTTTTGCTGAATTTGGGCGAGGAAAATACAATCTTATCGCACTACGTATATTCTTCTTTTCACTGTGTAAATAAGGGTGAATTCCGATAAAATCATTGGATTTTGCATGGGTGGGAGACAAGGTGCTTGGCATATAAAGAAAAAAGGGGGAAAGTGGTAAACTGTAGAAAATTTTCATTAAAGAGAATCTTTCAAGGCATCAACTAACTTGCACAGAGAAAATAGGAAGACGATGTGATTCGTTTGTGTCTTGTTGTGAGTTTAGCCTATGAGAAAGGGAAACAATTTTCTCACAGAGGTCTTCCTCCATTTTACCCTCAACTGCTGTTTTTAAATTAGCCTTCCCTTTTAAAATATTCCCAATCAAATTTGCCTTTCTCGTTTGTATGTTTTATCATCATTGCACTTTCATCCCTAACTTTTTCCTGCATCTCCTCATCTCTCCAAGTCTTTGCTTTCAAAAATATGCTTCCAAGTGTGGCGTTACATCTTTAACATGCTATATTCTTCCCCCATCGATCATACATATCATTCACAATGCTGCCATAATTCACCCTTCAGTGACTCACTTTATTTCACCCTATCAAGCTTCCTACACGTATCAAAAGTGTTAATCCTACCCTTGTTTTTCCTTCCCTAGGTCCACGTTTTGCATCCATGCAACATAACCCTCCACAGCTAACATTTCACCAGTTTCTTTCTCAGTTATAGGTCCATAATACTGCATAATATCTTTCTCTTCTTATGAAATGCTGTCTTTCTCATACCTATTCTTGACTTGATCTCTACCTCTCTACTCCAATCTTCAGTCCTTTCAAAAAGGCAAGATTGCTGAGTTCAAAGTGTTTTATCACGATAATTACCCAATCCGTTGTACTATAATAAACTGGAATTGAAAGGGAATTTATTTCTGCATTTCCTCCATATAATCAGAAAATTATCCTTACACAAATAATGTTGTTACGTAATGATTACAATAATTTAAAAATTTCTTCTCTGGGGCATGCATTTAAAAGAGTCCATGCCTTCATTGTGTGAAACCTCATGTCAGTACTCCCGTGAAAAAGTTCTTGAGAAAATGGCTTTTAAAGTGCAGCTACATTCTCGTTCATTTACGAAGTGTCAAAAAATACATGTTTTTTCATACAAAGCACGTTAAATAAATATTATAGTAAGGATGGATTTCTGATGACATTGGGGAAACATGGGAATAAATTTTAATTCCAGTTTATTTCAATGCAACCAAGTTAACATTTACCAAGATATAGCCCTTGAAATGCAAGTATCGCGACTGTTGTTTGCAAGGACAACGGAAACGAGATCCCAGGGTGGGCACGCAGTGTTTACACTCCCAAGGGCCGGGTCTCTAAGTCTGTGACTTTTCACCCACACCCCTTGGCAGGGAAAGGAGAGAGCAAGGAAAATAGATAGGAGGTGCCACTGCTGCCATGATGAGAGGCCGACAATGCCTCCAGGGAAAAGATAGAGATGGAGTAGGATAGGGAAATCACAATGCCGTCATTGGGGCGACGTGGGCCACCTCTAGCAAAACCATAATTAAACATTTCGACGGAAAGATTTTCCTATGGAGAAGAAAAATCCTACTATTTTCCATAGATGGTGTTTGCAAGGACATTGGGGATCTTTACCCTCTGACCGATTCTAGTCTTTGATTAATTCGCATTCACATGTCTGCTATGATTCACACTCATAATTTTCCCCCATATTCCTTGATAAGTGTTTTACTGAAATCATTCTGCCTCACCTCGTCCTAAAGCTTTGTCCATGTCGGTCTGCAGCTCTCTAATGATTTGTCGGTAGTTGTGTGAGTTTGCTTGAAGGAGGAAGTGAAGCATTAATATTTTTCCCTGAAGCGATCCACCCACCATTGACTCATGCTCTTCTGGTGACGCTTTATCTTTTCAAGGTCTTGACTGGGGTGGCGTGAGGCGCGAGTGGTTTGAGTTAACATGTGCTGCTCTTTTTGATGCCAAGAACGGCTTGTTTGCTGGTTTCTCTGACAACCAACAAGCCCTGGTCCATCCTAATCCTAGGAGGCCACCAAATTTAAAAATTAAGCACTATGAGTTTGCCGGTCGTATTGTCGGCAAGTGTCTCTATGAGTCTGCCCTGGGTGGCTCGTACCGGCAGCTAGTGAGGGCTCGGTTCACTAGATCCTTCTTGGCTCAACTGATTGGTCTTCGAGTTCACTACAAGGTAGGCTCACAATATCTCTTTCATTTCTGCTTGTAGGTACGCCCGAGGGACATCCAGAAAGTAAGAATACAAAGTGTGTAATGCAAAGGAATTTTCATTTTGCATACTTGACTCAGTAATTTTAACCCTAAGGTTGTTTTATGTAGGTGAGGGAATAGCTCACCCCACGGGCATTCACACATTCAGGGTCAGATCCTTTCCCTTGCACTGCCACCTTGCTCTTCAAAGAGATTTGTCTTGGGGAGTTTGGAGCCTTCTTCAAAGGGTTTGAGCCCACCATCCCATGATCAGCAGTTAAGCACCCTGTTCACTAGTCCACCTTTTAATGCTTAACACTCTTAAAAGTCAGACTGGTGTTGGCTCAAAGGTTTCCACGGGGTTCACTAGATGATTTTGCAGGTATGCATCTGCTCCTATTGGTCTTTAAACAACAGTTTCACAGACTATGAATCAGCATCTCTTGTTAAAAGTTAATTCTGTCTGGTTTGAGCCTAGATTATGAATGCCATTGGTGGTGAGGATACTCTCTGATTGGCCCAAATAAGTTTCTTCCATAATAATGAGTGGAGCAGGTAACAGCCCTCTATGATGAGGTGATGTTCAATGAATTTCCATGGCTTCTCTGTTCTGTTATGGGGAAGTAAAGGCTCTCTCTCAACAAAAGTTTATCTATTTTGTAGATTGCAACATTTTGGCCGGATCATGAGTGTCTGGCAATTCCGGAGAGATGGAATTGCTTGTTCTTGGTAGGCCTCTAAGTGTTCTCTGAAGTGCACTTTCATTGAACGTTTTGGCTATGTATGACTTCGTGCAAGAGCAGTGGTGGCACAATAACTAAAGGGGGAACAGCGGTAATTTCTGGAATATCGGTAATTTCTGGAACAATTGAGAAGATGGCAATTTTTAATGTGGGTTTCTACTGTGAGTTTTTATTTCACCAGCTTGGCAAACTTTGTTTCAAAATAATTCAAGACTTTTTGTTTCTAGATGTTTGCAGCAATTTGATCCACTTGTGTAGTCCATTTTTGAGTTCAGTGCAGCTGTATGAATTGGACTTTCAATGCTGAGCGTTTCCTCCCTCATGCTGTGGACGTGGTCAGGGCAATGACAATCCATTTTATCTGACAGACCTTCAGAATACTTGCTGCATTGTTGTCTTGAATTTGAAAATAATGAAGTAAATAAGAAACAAAACCCACTACATAAAAATCTAATATAGAAAAGAAAAAACAATGGTCTGTATTCAAAATAAAAATTGATAAATCTCATTCAGTCTTTTAACAATGCTCACAGCAGGATTAGCCAAGTGTTGAGCATTAAAAGTTATTTCATCACAGCAGTAAACCTGATACAGGATACTTTTGTGCATAATTGAAGAATATCTGAAAGCCACTAGCCCATGCATATCAGACCTGATAGGTATTATTGCAGAGAGTATTGCATACCACCAAGGTGCTGTAGAAAGCCATTAACCCCCAAAAAACAACGACCTTAATTCTTCCCTGTGCAAGAACGTCATATATCCCTTTGTGAAATTCCTGTGGAATGGTTTTCTTGGGTCAGGGTTGACAGTTTGTTGCCTCGGTCACTCCATTTCAGCACATGATCATGTCAGGTTTCCTCACTCTCCTGGATACTGAATTTGCACAAATCTAAGACAAGGTTTTTTCCCCTCCCAACTTCTGCAGAAAAGAAAATCATAGAATGAAAGATTCTTTGATAATCAATTTAAATATGAGGCTGTGAAAAAGGCACACCCATAATTTATCTTTGAGAAGTTTTGGCCAAGAACTACTCAAGGCTATATTCAGAGATATTGATAATTATTTTTCTAAATTAAATATTTCCTCTTAGTGGAGTTCCAAAAAACTGGGGTCATATCTTAGATTTGTGCTAATTCGGTATCTTCTTTGAATGCAGTGAGTACTATGATGTAGTTTTCTTCTCTCTCATCTTGACTCCCAGTGAGGCTGGTTTTATAAAATACATTTTGTATTCTCACTTTCTGGACGTCCTTTGTACATGAGGATATAGAGGCGCAGTGCCCCATTGCACTTCACATTCATTCTTTGCGTCGCCCATGGTTTGTGAAGGCAAGTTGCTCAATCAATGTTGCATACATCATAGTTGTATAATTAGCACCTCAGTTTAATGTCTTGATGGAAAAAGGCTAATTTTTCTGTCGAGCATTGATTTCCCAGTGTGTTCCTATGCAAGTCATGGATGTTACAGTTTTTTCTTGCTAGAGTTAAATTTTTTATATCTTCACCATTTCAATATGTGCATGTGTGAATGTTTGTAGAGCTTTCAAGTCTAATTTCTATTTTAGGCATGCAATAATTTGTTTTGATAATTTTTATCTCTTTTGTAACTCTGAATGTAAAATATTTGTGAAATGAAGTAGAATTTGAATTAAGTTTATTCAATTGTTAAAAGAGGAGAGTCAGACTGGTTTTTAATGATTTCTATATTTTAAATTCAAACCGTAAATTTGAGGCAGTCAGGAAAAAATAATTTATATAGTATATTCATTAGATGCATGTCTATTGTTAAACTACCCTGAAATGAAAATACTGCTTTATAAATTATGAAAAAATTCATCACTTCACTGAGTTCAAGAAAGGGTCCTAAAAACGATAGCTAATGCTGAAAAACTTCTTGTGGCTTAGAAATATTTATGCTCTGCTCAAATTCATTCATGCAAAAAGGTTCTATTGAAGCAGAAGTTATATCCACTTGAGTTTGAAAATTAATTACAAAAGTAATGAAAAGGGGCACAGATAAAATAATTACATGATGATGTTTCTTGTTCCATTCTGTAATGTTTTAACCCTCGAGCCTGATGTATTTACATGACTGGGTGCGTGGCGTACTTTGTCCACGATATATGCACTTATGATATTTATGCATTTATGTATATGATGACACTCGATTTTTTGTTACAATTTATCTTTATTTGTAAAAATTGGTTCAAACTTGTACATTAACCATTTTAGTGCTGCAGCCTATTATGCCCTTTTGGTATACTGAATAATGACAGGGTTTTTTTTGGCAAATCTGTAGGTTTGTGCTTAAAAATTTACGTAAAGCCTAATGTGCATTTTCAGAAACTATTTTTTTCTTTCAATTTGCTCCCAAAACTTATGGGTGTGTTAAAGCATGACAGATACTAAAAATAGTTACCAAAGCTACGTGAAACTCAAAAAATAAAAGGCGTGAGTATAAAAAAACCCGGCCGATTGATTGGCCCGCTGGCACTATAAGGGATAATATGCAATACAGATATAAAAGTACACGGATGGCACAGGTAGTACACGGTCAGTCGCACAGTGTAATTTATATGCCATGGGTGTCGGGTTCCTCTTGGCAGTCTGAAAAAAAAAATTACTACAGTACTTTGTGCTTTAAAAACACACTCTATAGGCAGTCAAAATAACATTGTGAGAATACACAAGGCCATGCAAGAAAAGCAAAGCATGAGGTACAGGGCCAGTCGCACAGTGTACTTTGTAGGCCATGGGTGTCGGTTCCTCTTGCTGGTCTAAAAGTAAATTAGCTAAATACCTCGAGCTTTGAAAAGTGGCACTATAGACAATCAAAGTTCAATGTAACAATACACGAGGCCATTCTAGACCAGAACGTACATACAATGTTGAAATCCTTGGTTTTGTGGAAGATTGGCGTACTTTATATGCCAGCTTGAGGGATAAACTCAGTTTTTAATCTTGAAATGTATATTAAAGACAATTCATCCTAACAACTACTACATTTTGGTTGCAATTAATAGATGTTTTACCAAGTCAATGGTTGCCAAAGTTGGTTTTTTGTTCAAACACCCTCAAAATCAGGTACTCATTCATTAAGTTACTGGGATTTGAACTCAACCAAAAATTGACTTGGGAGCCACATGCTGTAGGCACTCTTGGAAAATTGTCCAAGGCAGTTTATATGCTACGTAAACTTGTATACTTGATACAAAAGAGTACCTTACTAACATATACTATGCTTTGTTTCATTGCCATATTAATTATGGTATTGAACTTTGGGGCCATTCACCATCCACTAATAATTTATTTAAAATGCAAAAAAAGGCAGTAAGGATAATATCATTTTCTCACCCAAGGGATCACTGCAAGCCTATCTTCTCCAAGCTTGGGATTATGACTCTCTACAGCTTGTGCATATATAAATCCCTTTGCAATATCAAAGATAATCTGTGCTCCTGGGAAAAAAGGTCAAATTTTCAAAATCATTACACAAGGAATAGTGACACCCTAGACGTCCCTTATTGCAGGTTAAGCAAAAACAGCAATTCATTTGATATACTAAAAATTCGTTTTTTAAACAGAATGCCCCCAGAAGCTTAAGTTGTGAGTGTGTCAAAGTTTAAAAAAGTTATTCATGACCGGCTATTAAAAAAAGCCTTTTACTCCATTAATGAGTTTTTCGAATGTGAAATTGTGTTGTCATTTATTGATGCATAATCCTATTGATTTGGCCATATGTATTTTGTGTATTTGATAATTCCTATGTGTATGACGAAGACTATCGCAAATTCAAATTCGTTTAATGTCCAATAACATTATTATTATTATTATTATTATTATTATTGGGATTATTCCCACTAAAATGTGCTTAATGAATAAAATTTCGTTAAAAACTACTCAGAATTGAAAAAGGAAAATAATAATGCAATAAGTTATGCTGCGTCCCTTTTCTTTATGAATTTAGTTGCTTTTATCCAAACTCTAATTCACATAACTTCTGCTCCGATATTATTTGATGTTTTCAATAAATAAATAACTTGTCACACCCACTGAAGAGGCATTGTGTGAATGTTTTTTTCAATCTTGTAGAAGTGTGCAATATCATAAAAATTAATCATGGGAACATGCACACATGTCATATGCATTAGGAATGATGAATTACCCATCAACGGCACATGGCTTTGACTTAAAAGCTTCCAGTTCTATTCTTAGAGTGTCATCAGTGATCAATTAGTGATTGAGACCTTCTTTTTTGTAATAAAAGTCAACGCAGTCTATTTTCTATCAAATTTGCGATTGCATTACATTTTTACTCTTCATTAAATTAACTTAGTACGTTCATTTCGAATATGAAAAAGCTTCCAGCACTCTGTCTTTTAAAGGATATATTTTATGTATATATTTTATTTTTATTTGGACGAATTAGGTACCTTCAGTTGGTATTTGCAAAGGTTACAGAGTTGCATTTTATAATTTATCGGTTCATATATTCTGACCCAAAAATCCATTTTTCCAAAACAATCTTGTTGATGGAGGCTTCCGTGCAGTGGTTCAGTAGGCACAGTTTTGCTTCAACATTGTCCTCTACGTTGATTCTACTTCCTGCTGCAATGCCATCTGGTAAAACTCTCGCAGGAAGATGAATCTGCGTGGGGGACATCCCAGAAGCGAAGCTGCACCAAAAAAAAATCTTCCCTGCTCAGTCATTCTCTCAGAAGTTTAAAATAAGAAAACCGTAAGGTTATGCCCCACTTTCCACAAGTTGATGCCATCATTAGAGTTACGGTCCATTAAGTAATTCAGGGAGATCCTTTTGCTGAGGGAATGAATTGCTCAGAAGAGCGTAGACAACAATGAATCACATGAGGCCAATGTATGAGGCCTGGGAGTAGCTGCAATGTGGTGAACTGCACAGCAAAAGTTTGGTGACGTCATCAACTTATCTGTAATACCCAAGCAGCATACGATATCTGTCAGATATATAAATAAGGTTGACGCATACAAAACATGTTATTATTATATGATGGATATTTTGACAACGTTGCATAGATATCCTATTTGTTACATCCACAACAAGTTGTAAAAATAACATTGCACAAATATCCAAGTTGTGATACCATGATATTAAAACATTATTATTCCGAAGAGTATCCTAAGGTAGCATATTTTCTGTATAGAATTGAGGATCACAAATGTTTTTTTTAATATATGGAATTAATAAAAGCCATGATAAGCACACCCATTATCTACTCATTAAATGTTGTGAAGATATCCATTAGATGTTGTAATGTGGACCTCCATGTCCATTGTTGGAGATGTCTGCAACGTTGCTTGGTGGCTCCTTTGGATATTTGACAGATATCCTCACAACGTTAAATGGATATTAACCGGATGTCATTTATTTACAGCAACAATGTTGTCTGGATGTTATTGAAATATTGATTGCGGCTTTGGTAGGTTTAAGGTCGTGGACTTTCATGTCACAAATAGCTCGAGAAGTAGGCAGCAAATCAACAAATGGAAGAATGGCTGAGTGACTCTTTGTTATCAAGTTGCAGTTAGGGTTACTATAATCCGAGTACCGAAATCAAATCCAATTCAAGCACTTACACAGTCAGCAAAAGGATTCTCGTTTATGATGAAAATTAGTCCAAACATTAATGCTCACATCAAAGAAGTGTCATCAATGATTAATATTAATGCCAGTTTTCATTCAATAAATTTTTGATCTCAACATTAAACACAATTTCTAAAATATACTCAATTATTTGCTACAGTTTAGTTCTATTTAATACTAACCTGTGTGTTAGTTATATTTCTCTCAGCATTGAAGAGAAGAAAGGAACCCAGTGAGAAATGGTTGGTGGAATCCACGTGGAACCCACGTGGAGATGTAACGTGGATACCACGTGTTTTTGGTCGTCGAATCAACGTGGAACCCACGTGGAAATTTGGTGCAAAAATTAAAACAGCAGTAGGTGCTGTCCTAAAACCATTAAAACCTCAACCACTCTATATCTAAACCTTCTATATATGTGTCTACGATTTTTCATGTGCTCTCATGGCTGCCTTTCCACGAATTATATAAAAATAGAATGTGCGATACATTTTCACATAACTAGCGTGGTTTCAGGATGATAAATGACGCAATGTCACCAGAGAGTTAAGTTCCACAAATTAGAAATTCTGTTTAACATTTTATGCTAATCACCACAAATCCACTTGAAATCAACGTGGATTCCACGTGGGTCAAATCACTCAATATCCACCACCACCAAATATCCACCACTCAACGTGGATTCCATGTGGGTTCCACGTGGATTCCACCACCCATTTCTCACTGGGAACTTGATCTAATTATTAGTGTCTCTGTGAAAAGTCGTGCAACTTATGGTGAAATACTCAAATGAGGTTATGCGGTAAAAATCAAGTCAATTGTAAAAACTTAGCTTTAGATACTTACCGCTTTCCCAGAATTTTAACTTTTCATCCAGGACATTAATCTGCTTGCATAAAATGGCTGCTTGCCTGCTATATCTAAAGAGTATGATAGCCTTACAAGTTCTATCACAACCGATAATCTTTCAAAATGGATGACCAAGCCCAGTGGCGTAGCCAGGAATTTCGTTCAGGGGGCATCCAAAACCAGGGGGGGTAAATTTTTGAAAAACATGAGTTCTAAGTAATGGGTTTTTAACTAATTTTAACACTTTTTGTAATCGAAAAAGCTTCATTTGTTAAAGAAATATTTTGTAAATTCATGATTTTCTCAATATTTTGTTATCTTTTATGAAGTAAAATATGTTATTGAGTTTTTACATTTTGGGGGGGTCCAGACTCCCTCCCTGGCTATACCACTGGCCAAGTCCATTGCATTTGTTGACTTCATTGCTAAAATCAAATTGTGTTTTTTCCTAGGTGGCTCATGTTAATAAATCAGTGTAATAATTATAAATATGCATATTTTTCACAAAATTAGATCATTTGTGAATTGATGTCATCATATGTCTTTGCAATATACCTATGTCTTTTGGTTGTGATATATGTGTTTTTCTTGCCAGTACTTTGAGCAGGATGACCCTGATTTGTACTTGACAAAAGTGAAATATCTGCTTGAGCACGATGTTGATGACATGGAGCTGTATTTTGTTGAAGAGGAATACGACCATAATGGGCAGCTCCTAAAGGTATGTACAGAGAATTCATCTAAAAAAATTTGTGACTCATAACTGCTTTTTCTTATGCTGGTGGTTCTTAGGTTATGGACTAGTTTCTGATAACATCCATAAGGGAGCATTCAATTTTAACTGTGGTTGTGGGTGAAGAGTTCGCTTGCTACTGTTGACAAGTGGGAGGTCATTGGCATTGCTTGCACCAGACAGAATGGCCTAGAGGCCAATTTATGACAAATTTTAGCTATAAATCATCCATAGGGAGCTCTTAGATTGAGATTACAGTATATACATACATGTAAAGTAGTGTTTGCAGAAAAAATGAGTGCTCAAACGATGGCGATATCAGCATAAAAATTAGTGTGAAGACATTTGGTTCATTTTTAATTGAGTGGAATTTTTTGTGTACCCTCAAAAATTTCTGGTTCCCTTTCCGTAAGAAATTCCTCCAAACTTATCCGTAGAACTTCTCCTGCTAAGGACTTTTCTTGCTAAGGTTTTTCACGCAAAGGATTTTTGCGCAAAGGCCCTTCGACTCAAAGGCTCAGAGACTCTTAAGTCTCGGAACTGTTGTCTCCGAACTCTGCCCTCCAAACTTTGCCCTCCGAACTCTACCTTCCGAACCAGCCCAACCTATGGAGATCAAGACTTATATAGCAAGTATGGTGCTTGAATACCTGCTTCTGGAAATCCAGGGGAAGTGGGTGCTGAGGCATAAGAATGCAGTTTGGAGTGAGAAGTACATACTTCACCTTGTCCTATCATAACTCTCTCTCCCTCCAACACCTTTTTTCACCATGTCTTTCCTCTCCTTGACTTCAAATGGCTTGCCTGAACCATTGGTCAAACCACTTGCCTGTGTCTCCAAACCAGAAGATAGAGGAGAGGAAACCCAGCGGTACGCTGTTCCCCCCCAACTCCTGGGTGGATGATGAGAAGTGTTCCAGAGTTTCCTGTCAGCACGGGTGCTTTCCGGGAAATTTGGCTTTTGGCCCATCCAGCATGTTGAACCACCCCTCCCTCACTAAATCTGCTTCCCCTTATCTGTGCTTTGTCCCGGCCGCCCCCCTGCTCACGGGCTTTCGTTGCTGTGACATTGGTCGGCTTGTGACAGTGATTCTCGACTCAATTTTGGTGCTGACAGGCTAAACAGCTTTGTAATTAGTTTTTCTTATATGTAAAGGTTTCATTTTGAAATTATTAGTTATCATTGTTGATTATTGTAATACTTGTGATGTTGAATATTTCTACTTTGGAATACTATTTGATTGGACATGACTTGTAATTTTGACACAATTGTTTCTCTGACTGCTGATTATTCTTGTTTTCTGGAGTCTTTTCCTCACCCAGTTAGTGACAGATGATCGGAGTGCCCTGTGTCTAGGCTCATGTTACGAATCGCCAACACTTAATGCTACAATTAATGGAAAAAATTCGCGTGAAAATTTCGAACGTGCAGTGTCATGGTAATTTTTTTCGTGCGCTATGCAACTGTGATTTGTCAGTTCTAACTGTGATTTGTGGAAGAAGGCACCTCAGAATAAAATTAATGAAGAGGGAATTATATGGAATTGAGAAGTAAACCTTGGAAAAGAAATCGATGCTGCTGAGAAGCGTCTCAACTCAGTGTCAATATCATGTATGTTGGGCAGTTTGCTGTGATATGTAGCTCTGCAGAAGAAATATAGATGGCTTCCAGTCTACGCTAACATTTTCTATCCACTGTGAATGAACTTTTGTGATCTTGCTGTGAATGAACTTTGCTGTGATCCAATTTTCTATGAACTGTGAAGCTAATTTTTACGTTAATCCCAATTTATACTTTTTTGCTACATAGCCATTTCTGTAAATGAGCCTGAAATCTTAAGTAAAGAGAGGATTAGCGCTCAAGTGGATATTTTTGTTGGTTCCCATACAGCACACTTGGTGTAATACACATGTATTACGGCTGTATCATGTGTAATACACATGTAATACAATATGAGTTGGTTATACTCATAATTTTAGCTATGTAAAGAATCATCACCCAAATTGTGTATAGTGTTATGTTATTAAATACTTCTAAAAGTATAGACCTACATACTTAAATATAAAGCTTTTTTTTATAGTAACCATTTGGTATTGGTAAAGTAGCAAATCATTAATAGCCTAAATATTAGTTTTCCTGCATGCAAAGCAAGTTAAAAAATCAAACAATTCTAAGCAAGTGTTTATTTTTGATTGGTGGGGAAGGAGTTGGAGGGGTCTAATGTGTAAGTGCTTATATAATCCTTGACTAATTGGAGTTATAACTACATAAAAGCACCGCATTACTTTAAACTGAAGCCTTAGCGATAATATTATGAGATAGCAATAAATAATGCTGCTTTTGAATGCCAATGTTGTTTGTGTAACCATTCTAGGCTGCAGAGTTAGTGCCAGGAGGGGGGAAAATCCGTGTGACAAACCAAACGAAGCTGCAGTACCTGGATGCATTGGCTCAGTACCGGCTGGCAAACAGTGTTCGGGAGGAAATGGAGCACTTCCTTAAAGGCCTCAATGAACTCATCCCTGACAACCTCCTCAGTATATTCGATGAGAATGAATTGGAGGTAGTATGCTACTTTATATGTATTAGCGAACCATGGTCAAAATAAGCATCAATCATGATTGAATTTCATTGTCAGCATCTGTAAGCATTTCCTAATAGTATTTCACATGTGGGTGAGAAGCAAAGGGGTACAAGTGATTTCTTTTTTCTATGCAGTGTTAGGCACAGACATTAGCTAAAGGAAACAAACGAGATGAATTAGATACGTACATAGCAGTGCATTTGATTTTCCTCTCGTTGTCAGTACAGAACAGAGACTCACTCATATCCCTTTGCTACCAAGGTTTTGTGTATTTTTTGTAACAATTAACTTTACCTCACTCTGTTGAGAAAAATATCACTATTAGGCCCTTATTAGACGAGGTAGTCAGGCAACGTCGCCAGCAACGGTAGCTGGCGACCCACTGGCTACCAAACCTAGTAGCCAGTTATGTAGCCAGTTCAGTAGCCAGAATTTTTCCGTTTTCTCTCAGTTTGCTGAGAACTATAGTGGAGTGCGTTGTGTGAGTGGTAACGTTATCTTAATTTTGTGTCGGCCAACTTCTGGCACTTTTTCACGAGCTCTTCATGCTTTTTCTTTTGGTCGTCTTTCTGCGGCTCTTCTTTTTTCTTCTTCTCTCCGCGTATCCCTTCCACTGAATCAGAAGATGTAGGCATTTTCTCAACTGGCGTGGACATACTGAACAACTCACCCACTCACAACAGAACGCAACACAACAGTGAGCAGTACCAAGCGAGGTGTACTGACCGAGTAGCCTGGCGACCTCGTGTAATAAGCTCCGTATGCTACAACGCAGCGTCGCCAATATGGGTAGCCAGTGGCGACCGGAGTGGCGACGGGGCTCGGTAGCCAGTCAGTCGCCAAAGTGTGGCTACGTCGCTGGCTACCCTCGTGTAATAAGGCCCATAAGAATCAATGACCCACGACAAGCTGAGTAGCCAGGTTCGTCGCTGGCGACGTCGCCAGGCTACCTCGTCTAATAAGGGCCTAAGATATCCTTTGGCTTCTCACCCTCTCACATATGATCATTAGGCTGGCCCTTATTTTTCAGAATTGAGAAAAGTTATGTTTTCCTATAGTGTCAAAATGATCCAAATGAAGTTAGTTTATAGTCACGTGTTAAAATTTGGTGGTCACTTTAAAATATCGGCAACCCGTGCCCCAAGGGCTCTAAATACTGAGGACCCTCAATTGACTTTTTTGGGGCTGAAAAAGTGCTATCCCTATGTAAATCGTTAAAGTGAAGATCTTTAGGACCGATTTTCTGTTTGTTTTGACCTATCTCTAAGCGTTTACGAGATATCGTCTGTTGTAATGCAATCCACCCCCCAGAGCGCTACCCTGCACCACGGTGCCACTGAGGTATGGGCCGCACTGCTTACTAGAGACTTTCCCTCCACCCCCTCCCCTCCCTCGGCAAAGACTCTGCTTCTGCTGGCAAGATGTAGCCTTTAAAGAAATGTGCTTACATTAGAAAGAATTTAATTGCCATGACAATATTTCCAATCAAAGTGATCAATTTATTTTCACTTGTCCATGAATTTAAGTACATATTAACCAAAATAAAATACAATTTCAGTGTTTTTCTAATCCTTCACTGAAACCCCATATTTGGCATTAAAAGTGTATTTGTGCACGTTAAGGGTTGTGCTACGATGAAAATTCACACTTAGTAATAAATTTTGAAAGCTCTCTTCCTTCTCTGTGACTGACTTAAAACTTGAATTAGTTTCGTCCCTCATTAGTAACAATCATTTACCACTTGAAGACCGTGAATAATTTGCAAATCGTTCTTGATATCAGGATATTCATCCCATTATCGCATGGACATATCAAAGAATGAAGTGCATTTTTCCATTGCATTAAACAGCTTTCTCGAATTAGTAGCGACAAAATTTGATATAGATACCTACCTTAGTCAGGTCTTAATGTTTACAGAATGCCTTCTTCGGTGGATCATATTTTCCCGTACATGTCCTCATACGGCATATCACATTTTCCTTATCACACCTAGAAAAGGATCCGTCAAAGAATGACAGGCCTACCAACGTTTACACCGGAGTTTGAAACACGTTTTTCAAAGAAAAATTGCAAACATTTCAAAAAGCACGCATTAGTAGATGAAACATTTTGCTTGTGCAAACAGTTTTTCAGTGTTAGAAACAGAAATTTTTGTTTCCACCTGAAGTCAGTAAAGATCAAAGGGTGTCGCAAACTTTTGTTTGAAACGCTTGTTTCTGTAACTATGTGCTGTTGAAACATGAAACAGAAACGTTTCCCCCGCTACCTCTCTGCACTTACACCTCCCCTACCACTCACGTGATCACTCGTTGTGCCATGCTGTCATCATGGTAGTGATCAAGGTCGAAAGTGTTTCAAACATTTTCATGAAACATGGAAATGAAAACCATGGAACAAAAATTTCAAAATTTTGTAAGAAACAACTGTTTCAACAAACAAGAGTTTGAAACATGTTGTTTGAAACTCTGGTGTAAACGTGGCTTTACCCTCCATCATGACCGTGCTAGCTCGCCCACCGTTCGAGTCACAAAGTCGTTTCTGGAACAGCAAAATGTCGAAATTCTTGATCATCCTCAATACAGTCCGGACTTAAGCACCAATGATTTTTTCACATTTCCCAGAATCAAGAATATGCTACGAGGAAAGCGCTTCCAGACGTCTGAAGAAGCGGTTGATGCCTACAAAACAGCCATTTTGACTACCCATACTTTGGAATAGAATTAATTTTATAATGACTGGTTCCATTGAATGCAAAAGTGCATTGAGTATCTTGGAGAGTACTTAGAAAAACAATAAAAAAATTGCATTTTAGTACCTCTTATAGTTTTCTTCATTACCGACACTTAAAAGGCTACCCTCGTAAATAGAGACTTTAAACGGCCATATCTCACCAAACATTTATCATACAGAAAGTTTACACAAAGGAAAATCTTTGAAATTATGGGAGCTACAATTCCTTATGGTAACATTTCTTCTTATTGCCAGTATTTTCGGAGTTATTTTGAGAATTTTCATGAAATTGGAGAAAATCATTTTTCACTTTTAGGACCAATTTTTTCAAAATTTATGGTTTTAAATTGATCTAACTTTTATGATTCATTGATGGTACTTGAGTAAAGAGGAAAATGATGAGTATTTGTTTGGCTGGTGATGAGGTTGTTGTTTTCACTGATTTTTTCGTAGAAAAAAATTCGGACTGACCTTATTTTTTTATCTTAACTCTCTCAATTTTCATGCTTAAAACTTCTTTCATATTTCTAAAGAAAGGTTTTTAAAACAATTTATAAATGATTACACAAGTTTTCTTCGAAAAATGCATGATTACCCCCCTATTCGACACTGAATCTCTAAAATAGGGTAGTTTCCTTCATCAATGAAAACGAAAAGCATTGATTGCGATTCGTTACCCATCATTAGTGTATTCAAAATATACAAATTATTTCGTTTTAGAAATAGCGGTTTAGACGAATGGCAACGGTCCATTTTTATCCTCATTTGAAAAGGGCCAGATTGGCGCCCATGCGATGCCACTCCACGTGACCTCACAGGGACCTAGTTTCTACACGAGAGGATAGGAGTTTTACATTGTCTGAGGTTACCAATGCATACATGAGGCACAGAGCTCAGGGAAACATGTCTTAATAATCACCTATTAACACTGGCTAAGGTCGGAAAGTTTTCTTCATTTGATAAGGTATTAATAATCCTTATTTAAGACAAGCGCTACCAGCCAGCAGGGTACTCAGCTACCCGCTAGCAGCCTGGGTCGTATCAGCACTAAGTCTCACCTCAAGGTCACCTCACAGGGGGGCAGCGGGAACCAGAAATAAGTCTCACGGAGAGATTTCCCGGCATTCATACTTACGCGTCGCGTTTTCGCGCGCTTGAAAATTTTCACTTTTCATTTAATCGTGAAAAATAGATATCGTCATTTAAAAATCTAAATGCGTGAAATACGTACTCCAGGTGTAATAATCTTTCGATTTAGGCAATAAAAAATAATAGGAAACCACCCTATTTAGCGTTTGACAAACGAATGCTATCTCTTAAGAAGCTGTATCTCAGTTCATATTGGTTATCAAGAAAACATAAAAAATAATTTTCTTATTTGTTTACAAGCTAAAATGTTATGATTCACAGTTCATTTGAAAAATGCATATTTTTCAAGTTATTGGCAAAAACCAATTAAAAGCAATGATTTTTTCCTTTAAAAACTGTAAATTTCAATCCCAAGTAGCACAAAAAATATTAGCCTTTTCCACTCGGGTGTCGAGTGACACTCGACATAGCCCAGCTCACTACCAACTCGCGCTATTTTCCATTATTTTAATTTGTTACATTCTCATTTTATTTGTATAAAAAATGTTAATACATTTTTGATAATGTACAGCTTGATTGGGCAATAAGTTTAGAGTATAAATCGTAATATTTTTCAGAATATCATATTTTCTTTACACCATCAGCCATGAGGATTCTTGGCCATGGAGGGCCTCGGTTCTAATTTTCGTACATATGCTGATCGTTCTCTTTATCCTTCAAATCGCCTGGAAATAGCCCGAAAAACAAGCATATTTATTGTAGTGCATAATTTCAATGTTACTTATACCAATATCATGTATTGGAATGTGTGCCTTCTTCTATTTTGTTGTATTTTTTATTCATATATCAATTGTATTGTATCTCTTACTATCATATATTTCTGAGCAAGCCACATGTGTACATAAGGTGTGATGCTGACACAAAGTGCAAAAGGTAATCGTTATTCGGAGTGACGATGAGCTTTGCTAAATCAGATTTTTTTATTACGTGCCCCCCAGAGCGGAGCTGAAATAGATACTTTTTGTTTGCCTGCATATTATTCCAAGAGCACACCGAATACGATACGCTCGCTGCTTGAATGACTCATTTCTATTACTTGATTATTTTGTATACATTTTTCACATTTGTTTCGTTGCTATTTCAACACACTCCCTTTATGACGCCTTATAAATGGGAACTGAATCCTTCACGGAGGTAGTCGTTTGTAGTTCCTATCCCAGAATTCAACGCCCTTGTTTGCCATGGAAAAGTTCAGCAAATTTGTTGATGAAATTCTTTGTGAAAGCAGTGACAGTGAGTTTTACTTTGGAAGATATATCCGGAAGTAGTTCTAGCGATGAAGGTGGATAATCCAACAGTCATAAATGTACACAAGTTGAACCTGTTGCACGTCCTAGTAAACCTGCAAAAAGGAGGAATTGCCGATTTCATCAGCAGGAACTGACAAAAAGTGACAGTGAAAGTGACACCCAAGTTGCACATAAAAACGTAAAAAAATTACAAAGAATTGTTTATTCCAGTGACAGTGTAAATGAGTCCGAAAGCGATGGCGTTGACATTCAAAGTGAAAAACTAACGCCAAAATGGATTGATTTCAGTGTGAATGACCAATCTCCGAAAATGTATCCCTTCTCCACTGGACAAGTGTGCGTTGGTCCACAGGTTCCCGGTGACTGTGTGAAGCCCATTGAATTTTTTCAGTTGTTTTATACAGATGTCTTGATAGAAAGCTTAGCCTGTGAAACAAATATCTATACTAAAGAGTAAACTTCAACATAGGATACTAGCCAAGAGATCAACTTGGAATAGTTGGACTGACGTCACCGCTAAGGAAATAAAGGTATTTCTCGGCATTATATTGAACATGGGCATTATTCATCAACCAAATATACAGGATTATTGGTCGTTAGAGTTTGTCTCTCATGTACCATTTTTTCGTGCAATCTTCACAAGGGAAAGGTTTTTGCAAATATTTTGGATGCTACATCTAAAAAATGAAAAAGCGGGGATAAATGATACAAGAACCAGAAAAGAGAAGGTCGGCTCGTTTTTGAATTATTTAGATATGAAGTTCAGAGAGAAATTCTGTCGAGGGCGCGAGATAGCCATTGATGAGTCTGTTGTGGGTTTCAAGGGCAAGGTGCGCTTCATCACGTACAACCCCAAAAAACCCACCAAATGGGGAATTCGTATCTATGTCCTCACAGATTCCCGATGTGGTTACATCTACTCTTTTGTTCCTTACTTCGGTTCTGTAACATCTGACTCCCTTGCTAGATCTGATCTACAATTTACTTCAAAAATTGTACTAGAACTTTATGGCAGATTGAAGCAATCTCTTCCTGAAGCTCAGGGATTTCATGTATTTACTGATAGGTTCTACACAAGAGCAACACTTGCTAAGGAGCTGCTAAAATATAAGTGCCACTTGACAGGAACTCTGATGCCCAACAGGAAAGACTACCCAGCCCTAATAAAAAATCCCAGGATGAAAAAAGGAGAGTTGGTTGCCTATAGAGACAGGGACACATTACTCCTCTCATGGAAGGACAAAAGAGTGGTTACATTACTAAGCACCTGGGACACTTCTGAAACGGAGGTAGTGGAAAGGAGGGTTCGAGGTAGTGCTGAAATTCAGAGAGTAGTCAAGCCGAAAGTCGTTGTGAACTACACCAAATTTATGGGTGGTGTGGACACTGCTGATCACTATACAAGTACCTATTGTTTCATAAGAAAGACATTGAAATGGTGGTGAAAGCTATTTTTCTGGGGCTTAGAAGTTAGTGCAGTAAATTCGTACATTTTATTCAAAGAGTGCAAAAAAATGAAAGGTGAAAAGTGTATTTCGCATGTGAAATTCATTAGGGAGTTAGTTGTAGAACTTGTTGGAGATTACAGGATGGGTGGTGCAACTCCCAGGGTCCGACCAAAACCATCAGACCCTCTACAGAACTACCCTACCTCAGAGTCCCCGGTTATGTGCTTGCTGACGCATATTGTAGGAAAGTTCACAAGAATGGTGGTGTCACGATAATGCTAAAAGAGGGACTTGAAACATCCTCTTCTAATCTCTCTGTTAGTCACCTGTTGATGGAACGTGTGTTTGAATTCTCCTCGGTTAATGTCGTCTAAGGATCGGACAGACTTGCTCTGCCTTCTTAAGTCTTATAATCTTTCCCCTCTCATTGATCAACCCACCCGTGTAACAGACCATTCCTCTTCTTTATCGGATAATATATAGTTACCAATTTGGACTCCACTTTAGTTGTGTCCAAGATTCTCAGGTCTGACCTTTCAGACCACTACCCCCTTGTTGCTAATTTTTCAGTGCCATCCACTCCGCGGGTTGAATATCGCATAGGTCGCTCCTTGTCGGCCTCAAATATGGCTAATTTCATCAGATTATTTCAAACTGAGACTTGGACTGATGTATACTCTTTTAATGATCTCATCTCCAGCTTCGATTGCTTCTACAAAAAATTCTTAGCTTTCTTTGATTTCTCTTTCCCTGTAACTAGAAGGAAAATTAAACCCGCTCCTTGTAATCCTTGGATCACCAATGAAATTCGTTATTTCTCTCGCCTCCTCAGAGACACTGCATACACCTGCAAAAACTCCGACAACCCTGAACTGAAATCTCAGTACATTGAGCTGAAAAAACAATACAGAAAAATGATCTCAGAGGCCAAACATAACTTTAATGACCAACGAATTTCTTCTGCTGATAATAAGTCCATAGTCATCTGGAAAATTATAAACAGTTCTAAAATGAAGCAGAAACCCACCCACCTCCAGTTAAAAGATGAATCGGGTAATTTAATTAATGATCCATCTAAATTAGCTTCAGCATTTAACGATCATTTCTCCCAACCCAATGGTTCAACTCCCACCCCTGGACGTCCATCTCACCAACCCGACTGTTCAACAGCCTCATTATTCCTTTACCCCTGCTCTGAAACTGAGTTAACCTCTATTATCCGCAAGTCTTGCTCTAAATTTTGTGCAGGTACTGACGAAATTCCATATCACTTAATACGCCTGTCTTATGATTATATTAAATCCCCTCTTCTTTTCCTTGTTAATGCCTCATTACAACAAGGAGCCTTTCCTGATTCTCTAAAGGAGTCTAAAGTAATTCCACTCTATAAGAAGAAGGGCTCTATCCACAATTTCAGCTCCTATCGACCCATTTCACTTATAAATCAGTTTGGCAAGATTTTTGAATTAACTATTTATAGAAGACTGACCTCTTATTTAGAGTCAAACAACTTCCTATAACCTTTTCAATATGGCTTCCGCAAGTACAGATCTACCAGTCTTGCTATTGCCCAGGTAGTCGACAAAATTTTAACAGCACTAGACCGCAAAACGGAAGTACTTGGCATATTTTATGGCTTCTCCAAGGCTTTCGACAGTGTCAACCACCGTATCTTGCTGAATAAGTTACCCTCTTTTGGCATAAGAGGTATTCCCTATCACTTGGTAGAATCATATCTCTCCAATAGATCTCAAATTGTCTCAGTGGTGTCGAATGGTCATAAGTTCAATTCTCTTCCGAAATTTCTGACCCAAGGTGTTCCTCAAGGATCTATTCTTGGCCCAATTCTATTTTTATTATACATAAATGACCTCACCAACTTTGTATCCTCAGCTACTGGTATTCACCCAGTATTATATGCTGATGATGCCAATTTTATTATAACGTCCTCAACTGTCAACCCAGTAAGAAATGGGTGGTGGAATCCACGTGGAACCCACGTGGAGAATTAACGTGGATACCACGTGTTTTTGGCCGTGGAATCAACATGGAACCCACGTGGAAATTTGGTGGAAAAATTAAAACAGCAATTGGTGCTGTCCTAAAACCATTAAAACCTCAACCACTCTATATCTAAACCTTCTATATATGTGTCTACGATTTTTCATGTGCTCTCATGGCTGCCTTTCCACGAATTATATAAAAATAGAATGTGCGATACATTTTCACATAACTAGCGTGGTTTCAGGATGATAAATGACGCAATGTCACCAGAGAGTTAAGTTCCTCATATTAGAAATTCTGTTTAACATTTTATTATAATCACCACAAATCTACTTGAAATCAACGTGGATTCCACGTGGATCCAACCACTCAATATCCACCACCACCAAATATCCACCACTCAACGTGGATTCCACGTGGGTTCCACGTGGATTCCACCACCCATTTCTCACTGTCAAAGGGTTACATACAGTAGCCAACTTTGTCTCCGATCAGGTTCTTACTTGGTGTAAATTTAATTGTCTTAATCTCAATGTCACAAAATCCCAACTTATTTACTTCTCTAATTTCAATAAAACCCCTAGTTTGCTTAATGTTGACCTAAATGGAACATGTATTCCACAGGTTGACGACACCATGTTTCTGGGAATGAATATCGATGCGCATCTTTCCTGGGAAAAACTTGTCTCTAATGTAGCTGGTCATCTCAGCTCTAAGTGTTTCCTAATCAGATCAATTAGGTCCACTGTATCCATTGATGTTCTTCTAATTATTTACCATGGGGAATTCTACCCCCATTTACTATACACCATTCTACACTGGGGCTCTTCACCCCATGCAGTGACCATTTTTAAAATCCAAAAAAGAGCTATACGTTTGATTGCAAACAAACCATGTAGAACCCCATGTCGCCCTCTGTTTAAATGTCTTCGCGTGCCACCTATTCCCTGTGTCTACATACTTTCTGTTTTATTATATGCCAAGTCAAACTTCAAGGACTTTCCGCTAAACTCGGATATTCATAACCAGGGTACTAGGCAGCAGGGAGACTTGCATGTCCCATTTGTACGTACTAAGAAAGCTATCTGTGGCTTTAGAACAATGACTCTAAGGCTTTATAACAAGCTTCCGAAGAACCTAAAAGCTCCTATGAGTTTGTCGACTTTCAAAACTAAGAGTAAAAACGTTTTATTATCCAAATGTGTCTACTCCGTTGATGAATATTTATCTTTATAACTGCCTTTGAATTTAAACTGCCATTTTGTATATAACTTGATTTTGTATTCATGACGTGCCATATACTATGTATGTACAATACTTGTCGTCTGGCAAATAAATAAATTATTATTATTATTACAAAGGTTGAATGGAAAACTCCATATCATCATGCCACATTCTGAAAGAAAACACGAGGACTGTGTAGTTTGTTCAAAAGGAAACGTTAGAGGAGGAAGAAGAGAGACAATTTACTTTTGTGAAACATGTGAAAACCACCCAGGGCTTCATGTGGGGGAATGTTTTAGAAGGCATCACTGTTTGGAAAAATTTAGAGATTAATGAATATTTGATGCTTATTACTTTATCTGAAAGCCTAATTTGTCTAATAAACACTTCATTTTAGAGAAATATAAGACTTCATTTCATAAGATATTCTCATCCTCAAATTCAGGGGCTTTTAAAAATGTAATTCCGAGTAGACTACTGGTATAGGGGCTGAAAAATTCTGAGTGCAAAGGGTTAATATTATGAAAAATATGTAAATAACACTTTTTTTGTAGAATTACTTTCTCCATCGATCCTTATGGTCAAAATGTGATAAAAAATCCCCACCCCCAATGTGGAAACCACCCCCTGGGTAAAAGCACCGTGATGTAGATTTTGATCCTTGGTCTATTCCCTATATCTACTGTCAAAATTTCAAGTAAGTCGATGCAGTTTGAAAAAATTGCAAGCCAAAGTGCTTCATTTCCTGGACTACTGAAGAAATCTCAACTTATCTTTTTTCACATGGGGTTTTAATTGTTACAGTTATTTTACAATTATTGGAGTGAAAAATGATCCCCTCATTGCAGAGTTGTGGTAGATAATGCGACGTAGTTGCCCTTGTTAAGCACCACTCGTGACTGTCATTTGATCCATGGGATCTTGGTAGATTCCTTTACTTCCAGATGCTTACTTTCATGCAGTTGGGATTATTATGAGGTTGAACAATTATAAATTAAATAATAAGACACAAAGTAAATAATTAAAAATTATATTAGTAGCCTGAATGTCATTTACACTTGTTAGACATCAGCATTGAACAAGTTTCAACGCTTTCAAACGGTTGCGTCTGTCAGTCACAACCAGATTGCACTGGCTGAAAAATCTCCCTGTATCCACTGTGCTATGTAACTGGTGTCCAGATTGTGTGATTGAGTGCAGCATTTCCAAACTCAGTTTTTTCGAGGCAGATGGCAATTAATATTTGCTTAACGTCGCAGAAGCTACCAGAGTTCTCTGTCAATCTCTCTAGTAGCTGCCAATGAAAATACATTCAACCATCTATGCAGCAATAACGTCCAACATCCAGGGGTGGGCTTGGCACTAAATTTACGAATTTTGTATTGAAAAGGCAAATTTGCTGTTTAACCTTTCCCTACATAGGCCGTGTTTTCATGGCTTGAATTTTTCGACGCTAAAGGACGAAGGCCGTGTTTTCACTGATTTGCGGTCAAGCATGTCAAGTGGGTCCAAAATGCCATTAGGGTCCCCAGGCATGAGAGGTCCGACCCTTTCTTATTGTCCGTGTGGGGATTATCTCGGCCCATTCCAGCACTTAATGTACCACTTAAGGAAGGTGCTCACGGTCACTTATTTGTTTATAATTTAGAATAAATAAAAACGTACATGTTGCATTTATGAAAATCAATGCCAGGAATTACATTCTGGATGTTCTGCTGGTTGGTTCCAAATTTTAAACGGAACTCTAGCGTTCATATTAACGGAGTTTCATCATCTAGAATAAATTTTGGAAATGCTAATGTTAGATGTTTAATTGTTATTTTTAAACCTTACTAGCAAATTTATAGGAGTGATTTTGTTATGATTTACATCTAAAGATATACATTACTCTATTAGCCACATTCTAAGTGTTCATTTGCGGTGATATTTGTGAAATATCCGATTGAACTCCTATGAAAAAAAGCCCTCATAATATAATAAAATATGATTCTCTTCTCTTTCTTATTTCGTGCGTAATATGAATTTATATTTATCTAAGCGAAATTGCTTTATAAATATAATTTAGTCCTTTCAAACAGCAAATTTGTAAGATTCAGGTAGTTTTATGAGAATTTTTCTGGAAAAAATTCGAAAGGTTTCATTCTCATGTTTTCAGAATGCTCGTGGAGAGCAGACCCAAATGAGGAGAGTGTGGATTTGGGCCTCATTGATCTAAAATATGTTAATATCATAAATAGTAAATACCTAGAAGTATGCTAGGTACATTGAAAGATTTCATTCCCTTTAAAGTATTTGTTGGTCTATGATATGATGCCCTTTTGCTGAAAACCCTAAAAATAACCGTAGAACTTCTTTTAAAAGTTCTAGAGGCATTGCAAAATGAAAGGTATACATTGATGAACTGACAGTTGTTGCAATAGTTACAATTAAAAAAAATAAAATCGCACTAGCAACAATAAACTGACCGCAAAAGTACGCCGTGATGGCTGCCTTCGTGAATAGGGTCGAGGATTATATTTTCCCAGTTGCCGAGGAAAGGGTCTGGCACCCCGCTAGGAAAGGTCATTAAGCGGAGGAAGCGACTACCTGGACAATTCCTAGCCGAGAAACAACTCGGTACAGGGCGAAAAAGAAATTCTGAAAGCCTTCGTACAGCCAAAAGCAACTTTCCGCAAAGGAGCCCTGCGCGAAAGGGTTAATATCGTAAAAGTCCATTCATCATGCCTATGTTGCATTTATTCACTTGTATAACATCAATATTGCATTTATTGCATGTACAATTTTCACGTATCACTATCAATGAAGCAATTCTCTGTAACGAAACCATGGTCAGTGAAATGAAACTTCCAGGGGAAATAACCGCTTTAGTTACAATTCCTTAACCTTCTTCCATAAAGGATTTTTACTAAGTGACACCCACTACTATTACTCATTTGAATACTTTGTCTTTGCAGCTACTTCTCTGTGGGACTGGGGAGTATAGTATAGCAGACTTCCGAGCAAACCATGTGATAAACGGTGGATCCCCTGAGTTCCGGCGCATACTTGACTGGTTCTGGACCGCTGTGGGCAACTTTACGCAGGAGGAAATGGCGCGGTTGCTCCAATTCACGACAGGGTGTTCCCAGCTGCCCCCTGGAGGGTTTGCGCAGCTGAGTCCTCGATTTCAAATCACAGCCACTCCAACGTTTGGCAATCTGCCAACTGCGCACACTTGGTGAGTGAAAACGGAAACTGGTCATTGGCTATTCACGTGGAAGCCTGTGTGTGGCTCAATATGACTTTTGCTCATTATTCATCACACTGAAGTTGCCGTAATGAGAGCATGTTGACTATACAGTGTGTGGGTAGGGTGGTTGGCTCCTCATCCACTATTGAAGAGGCCATTGGCTGCACCTCCTACCATTTCCTGGTGAAGCAAGGGGTCTTCTCCACATTGATGTACGTACATACCTCGGGTGAAGCAGAAATGCACAGGTGGACAGAGTAACTTCATTCAGGGGGGCGAAGCCAGGGGGAGAAATTTTTGAAAAACAGGGTACTATGTATGTGGAGGGTTTAAACTAATTTAACACTTTTCATAATTAAAAAAAACTTCATTTTTCAAAGAAATATTTTCTAAATTCATGATTATTTTCTTTCATGAAGCAAAGTACATGATTCTATTTTTATATTTCGTGGGGTCTAGATCTCCCTCCCTCAATATGCCACTGTGCACGGGCTCTTATGTTAAATACGAAAACTCAATATTTTTATTGATAACAGTACAAAAATCCCTTTTTAACTCGTAAACAAAGAATGTTTGGAGAATGAGTAACCCAAAAATATAAACATTTTTAATTACTTGAGAGAAAGGTAATACATAATTATCCATTATGTTGATGAAATGTTCAATGTAGTGTACCTTCCAAATGCTTCAGCACTCTCTGATTACAGTGTACAGGCGGTCCTCGACTTTCGTACACTCGACTTTCGTACAATTCGCACTTTCGTACGTTCAAAATTGACACCTTTTACTCGACTTTCGTACGCTAAATTCGGACTTTCGGACGTTGGTCTGTAATTTTTTTAAAATTCCCGCGATGATTATTGCGCATCCCAACATTCAATTGTTTCAAATGGCAATATCGGCAGTATTTGCGAACAATACGAACGTATATAATGAAGGGAATTGTTGGTAATTGACTCTAATCTAGGTGATTTATTTGGGAGAGAGACAGCCTGCTATAGGCTCCTTTATTAAGAGAAGAAGGAAGCATTCATTGAAGATATTTTTCATAAGAAGTTGACTAGACATCATCGAATAGCTTATAAAATAAAACTAGTAAGACCTTCTTTCTAATTGTGTTTTTTCGTTTGAGCGCTGTTTAATTCATGTAAACCTTCAGCAACAGTTGCACGTCTCATATTCTAAGACCGTGGTTGCACGAAATATCACGCGAATTCCGTTTGTCTTTTTTTTTAATAACATGCGGAATATACGTGATCACGAATGTCACCTGCCAAATATCGAATTTTGGTGTAAAAATTAAAAGGTATCCAGAGTGCGGGTTCAACAAATACATTTTGTTATGCTTCTTGATATGTCCTTTTATTTATAGTGGACGTAATAAGTGGAATGTCAACTTAAACGCCAAGAGGAAGTTGCACTCGATAGCCAACGGAGTTCTTGTTTTATAAACTTTTATTTGCATTTTCTGCGTATTTTCGAAAGAAATTAGACGATTTGAGGAGTTTTATTAACATATTATTAAAATTAAGTCAATTGAAATGAATTCCGTGAAAAAAAAAGGTTTTAGTACGTATATTCCGCTCTTTTGGAACGTAACTCCTAATTAGTATGGAAGTCAATGGTTCGACTTTCGTACATTCGACTTTCGTACACGTTTTCGGGAACGCATTGTGTACGAAAGTCGGGGACCGCCTGTATTTGAATTATTTTTAGCATGCAAACTTACAGGCAACATGGTAGATCACAGTGGCTTCTATAAACAGACCTCTGAACTTCAATTTAGATCACAAAACCCCAGAATTCTCTTTGTCATTCATTGCGATACACAAGGTTTTCATTTGGTTGGGACATCTCAAAATTGATAAATCCCTCAAATAGTATAAAATCTTCAAGATGTTGACGTTTGAATTTCTACTGTGGTATTTTCATTCTCTGAATCTTTTGAGTCCTAAACTATAAGGAAACACTGAAGGCCTGGTGTCGCAACTCAGAAAATATAAGCTGTGACTTGTAAAAATGGTTGTTTAAAATATTAATAAAACAGCATCCCAGTGACAGATGAGCATGTAGACCTGAAGGATCAATCTAATTTTTATCTTATCTCATTTTAGTTCAAAACACTCTTCTCCAGCATCTTAAAGCAATCCAACAGGTGTGATTACGGAACACTATGAAAATAGGCATTTTTTTCAACAATGATGTCGCCATGTATTTGATATGTAGGTACTCGATACGCACGTTTCATGTATTAGAGACCTTCATCCAAATGCAGAAGGCAGGCATACCTTGCCTTGGTCTGCGCGAAATGAGTTCTCTCTTGCTCTTCTCGCGTTCATAGTGGGAGGTGGGGCAAGGGACCCTTAGGAGGCAATCGTGCCCCAGGCAGTCGACCTCCTACAAGACAATTGTTCCCATCATGTTAAGCTGCCCATGCAGAAAGAGAGAGTGTCGTTGAGTAAGGCTGTGAGCACATTCTCAATAATCCTTGGCCCTTCCTAAATTCCTCTATATCCCATCCTTCTGTTCTCCTTGTGCACTCTCTGAGAAATCATGTTTCTCATACTTGACAGACATTTTTCAAGAAACAATGTTCATGATGCAGGCAAGGGCTTAAAATGGGCTTACTCGCCAATGTCATTTGATTGTCGTCGGTGATTGAGTGTGAAGATGATGATGATACATGAAACTCGTGGAGAGCTGGTTCCCAGTTACTCCTCGTCCTTTTTGTATGTGGGCCTTTGAATGGTTCGTTGTTCTCTACACCCGTGTGAGCGATTCCTTGCCTCTATGAACAGTTTTCCCTGAACCAGAAAATTAATTAGAATTCTAGTGACACCACCAACTCATGAAAAGTGGAAACTTTCATGTTTTCTCATGTTCAACTGAATTGGGAATGGCTTTTGATTGAGGAAGATGTTTTTTCCATTGTTACTTATCTTTCCCTCCCATCAACTTCTGCCAATGAATTGTAATTTTGGATCTGAGAGAAAGACCTCATTCTCTCTCTTTGCTGAATGAATTCTAATGAAGCAACATGGTGACACAATTGAGTCAGCTGTAGCTAGATATGTAGTATACCATATCAATGAAACGACTCAAATGATATCGCAGCATGTCAACAAATGACAAAGATGTAATTTGATAGCTTGCATATGACAGTAGGCTTAAAAATCAAAGTCCCTTACTTCTTGGCACCAAGGGATTCAGCGTTGCCAAGGCCTAAACTAGCAAAGTCACTGCTTAGACCATGGCATCGCACTGCCACCTGGGTCCTCGATTGCGCTCTTCCGTTGCACAGAGTACACTCTGTGATCGTAGTGTGAAGGTGTTTTTCGGGAGTCCTCCGTGAGAAGTGAGTTGGTTGAAGAAGCACGTACTTCGTATGTGAGTCTCTCTACGTCTGAACCACTTTTATAATTCCAGATTGGTAGAAGTTTGTGGTTTTACTGTGACAATTTGTTTAAGTGACTATGCTTCCCAAATGTGCATCTCAATCAAGCAGAAAATTACAGGAAAGACCAAACAAGAGACAGTGGAAAAACATGATGAGGGTGCTCGGGTAAGCACGTTATAACATGAGTACGATTATTTGCAGTCGACTATATTGACGACAATCAAGCAGAAAGAGCGGCTAAGAGAAATGAAGTGTTCAATGAATCCAATGTATGTGTGTGTATTTATTTTTTTTTTAATTTCCATGTACGAATGCAATGAACCCACTAATCTCTCAGAATGGTTTTATCCAATCGGGCTGAAAAAGAGGACTTGTTGATGTTGTACCCTATTGTGAATGCAAAACCTAGAAGGCCCTAAAGATCTCGCCACTTATTGTAGTGACACACCTTTATATCGTCTTTGCGTTAGGTCGTAGATCCTCAGTTATACGACCCTCAGTTATATGATGACCTCACTTATACACCGATTGTATTTGGTCTGGTGAATAACCCCATATGAACCCATGTATTTCCGACCTTGGTTATGAAACTTTTCACTTATATGACAACCTTGGTTACGAAACGTATTTTTCCAGTCCAATGAGATAAAATACCTCGCTTATACGACTTGTCAGAGAACTGCTCTACGAGAAGATTGCAGTACGCGCACCTATTTTTTTGTCTCAGGAGCGAAAGTCGTATGTGCTCATTACATAGATATGTCAATAAAGAATAATAAGTTTTCATAATGAGCTATGCTGTTTATAAGATATTAAATTTAACCATAATAGATTAGAATTATATAATAATTATTATAATAATTATCGCTAATCTGGAATTATGAACTATGGAATATCTATCTCTAACGTAACATTGTCTAGAATTTTTCCGAGGTTATGTTTTCCGTTGCCCCACCAAACTAACACCCAAATGAGCCGTTAAAAATCCTTGCATACCAAAATTTTTGCTTCCAAGGTCATCCAAAAAAGATAATCGTATTTGCGGTATGGACGTAAGTCGATGGTGATTCAACATGATGGTAAAAACAGCATGCCTGGTCTCATTCCGAGGGCTAATCCCACATCTGCGGGACGATTTGAGCCGGGGGAAAGTTGCTTGCAAATCAAAACAGACCTAACTTGTATCTCAGTGGGTTTAAATGAAACATAGCCCAATGCCCACAACTGAGAAAGTGTTTTGCTTAACAAGGCCTCTGCACAAAACAGTTAAAGATCCGCCTGGTAAAAAAGTACCATTTGAGAATTATGTATAATGAATCAGTAAGCAACATAAGTCATATTTGAGTGATGAAAACATGGAATTATGGTTGCCAATTTCCATTGTAATATGTAATTGTATATAAAGTGTGTATGCCTTACTGAGATCAGCTTCTTTTCATCCTCTTCCAGCTTTAACCAGCTCTGCTTGCCTGATTACGAGAGCTACGAACAGTTTGAGAAGGCCCTGCTGCTTGCCATCAATGAAGGCACTGAAGGCTTTGGAATGATATGATTTCGCCACGTGAATCTTGTCAGGCAATTCATCCACAGAGTATTATTGCCACGTGAGAGTTTGAGAAGGGCTTAAAACGGGAGCTGATCATCTCCTATCTATTCTCATCTCATTTGGAAATTGACCTCAATTGGTCAGACACCAGAGGGAAAAGCTGATTCTGTTAAAAATCAATTGCTTACTACATAACATGTAGGTACAAGAGTCTTGCTTGTGCAGCATTCTTGAGAGAAAAAAATGGAAGTAATTGAAACATTTTGTGACAAGGCTATCTAGAGAAAATGTAAGCGATTAGGAAATGGTTTGCCTCTTGAGGAGAATTACAGTAGAATATTTGCATAGTTTTATTTTTAACATTGTCTTTAATTGATCTCAGTCAAGGTGTGGCATTAATGACTTTTTCTATGGTAGAAGTATTGTCAGCCTATTGAAACATTTTGTTTCTATGCATGAAGACCTTGCGTCATGTCAAAATGTAATTTGATGAGATTTATATGAATTGCTGAAGTATAAGTGGCTGAAAATATTTTCTTGTTGATGATGGCGAATGTACTTAGATTTGTTGAAGTTTTTAAGTTGGTGACTTGCTCAATGATTGTGGGGATAATTGAGCGTACTGAAGCTTAAGCGCCCAACCTTTGCGTTTGAAGTTTGGCAAAGTCTAATGTGCAGTTCTCTCCAAAGCAGCATCAAAATGTCATTTTTATATCTAAAATATATCAAACTTACATCTCTAATATCACTCGTACATCCCTTAAGTGATTTATAAGTGGTCTCTTGAAAATATCACTTTGGATATAAAAATTTGACAGCACTGCAAATGATGAATGTGTGATGCTAAAGAATTACCTTGTGTTTCAAAATGTAACTGCGCCACTAATGATGGACCAGGAATGCCAATGAAATATCACCTGGTAAAGCAATAGTCAGTGGTCTATTCATGGCCAGTTTCTTACGTGCCAAAGCAGTGTTCAAAAATTGACAGCAAAATTATTTCCTTTTTTTTGCATTTAAGATGTTTCATCAAGTGATACGTTATTTAGCTCAAAATGATATAACTGGTGAGTATCACATAAGTGATAAAAACTGTTATCATTTTCGATTTATAAGTGATATCACCAGTGATATCTTTTTGACTATTAAGTGATAAAAAATTAGATATAAAATGACATCAGAAAGATACCTATCAATTTGGTGCTTGGGCTGGCATAGTGTGTCTCCGTAATGAGTTCCGATTCACCACCACTGCCCAAATCATGTCTTGAGAGCGGCAATAATTCAACATAAAAACCACGGCCAGGTGGCCACCATTGACCACTAGTAAGGATATTTTGCGAAGCAGGAGAAATTCAACTATCTACCTAATCTTTATATTCCCTTTTCTAATTTTATCAATAGATTCTTTTTTAGTCTGCTCTTCTTTGTGAATCAAACATTGCCACTCACTTAATACCATTCCCTCAAATTGTGAGCTTGGAATTCTTCTATTTTGGCATTAGAGATTTGCCAATTCTTGATTTGAAGCCAGAGGGACATGTCTGCGTGGAGTGTATTCTCATGAACTGGTCGTTACGCTCTCTTTAGGAAGTCATTGGACATTGGGCGCGTTGAGTGAGTTAGTGCTCTCATCCCCTCCTCGCCACCACCGGGAGCAGACCGCTCGCTACTTATTGTAGTTCATTCTCATCCTCCCAACGTAGGGAAAATTGAGTGGATGCTACGAAGGGCCTTATTAATCATCTAGCAACACACCATTGGCCACCTAGGACTAATATTTTTGCCACCGCCAATCAGTGACGAGTGCTGAGCAAGTAGCGGCAGAGAAGACTGCTTTGAGGTGTGGCCGAGCGTTCGCCTCACGCAGTGGTGCGTGGTAGGGGTCGCACTCTCTCATGTGGAAATTCCGACACCCAATGTAGCCAACCGTGCTCTTCTTTCCTTAATAGTTCCAATGGCCACATTTTGATTTAATCAAATGTGGTGGTTATGTAATGATCTGCTATATGAATATGTTGTAAATATGCAGGTTACTCAGTTAATTGAGGAAAATATGAGATTTATTGAATATGAGTCTTTTTAAGTTTATTTTAGCAACTATCTATTAGTCTATGATAATTGCTCTGCCCATATAGTCTATCTTCTGAACTTAAACAGATCTTTTATTCCTTACTCTCAATATATGCATGATTCATTGTGCTTTACAACATGTCGTGGTCATCTATAACATTAAAAATTTAGTATTTTCAATGGAAAAAAGTTCTCACCACTTTTTGGTTTCCAGTTGGAATACACACCTTAGTTCCAATTTGTATCTTCACTAGACACTTGCTTCTCTATCCCAACTTCAGGCACCTGTTCAATCTTCCATTAATGTTGAATCACATTGTACAATATAATTTGTGATGAAATTCAGCAAATTCAAATTACTTTAAACAGAATTGTAGTAACCTCTTTTAGTGCCAGTCTCTTGGTGCATGTTTGTGAAGAATGCCTGGGCCTTTTTCATTAATTTGTACTGTTTTAATTAGAGTTTTGTGCAAAAATTCTAATTGGGCTTCGTTGAAGCTTATTTTTGTATTATCACTTTCAATACTTATGTCATTGATATAAAAAGTTACCTTATGAATTTATCTCTTCTAGACTACATGCTTGGCAAAGTAATAATTTAAAAAAAACCTGGCTGACGGATAGGCCTATGGCATTCTCTACACATATTCCTCGCCTGGATACATATATGTATCGGCAGGCTGGCACTTGAAGGACTAACCTAATTCCCTTTAATTATATGTTAAACTTGATTTTATTTCTTTTTACTATTGAGGAATTGGATTCAAAGTAACTTTGATTCGACTCAGGGCGTCTTGTGTGCTCGGGACCAGGAAATGTGTTTGACTTTATTGTAAGCATTTGATTTTTTTAATGATTTGAATTTTTAACTTCCATCAGTTTCATACATTGTTGAAGTCATACAAATTGTGTAAATTTACTTTTTGATGACTTTAAATAGAAGAAAAGTATTCTTTAACTATGTGTGTTTTTCATATTCTGTTTGGCATGATAAATTAAAAATACATTATTTATTTTCCTGACTCCTAACTATTTTTTTTATGTACCTTGTGAAATGTGTTGATATGTTGTAAGTTGTAGAGATCCTGGCATTCTGTCGTTGGTTATGGGTGTTACAACAAGGTCTTTGCCTTACATATGGAAAATGATGGAGCAAGGCTAAAGGTGCTGTGGAAGTGGTGGTTGTTGGGTAATCAGGGGTCCAACCTGCTTCTTTAGTGTCTGTCTCTCCTGATATTTTTAGGTTGGTGACTTTGATGGCTTTAGGAAGAATAGAATTGAGTGGAGGATGGATTTACTGAACATCTTGCCCTATAAAATGTTTGTGCGAAGTTGGCTGAAAGGTTTCCGCTACAAGTAATCGATTGCTCGTACCACTTTATGGATTGCTGCCCATTCATAATTGTTTTCCGGACAGCGTTTCTCCTTCTGTCCTGGGAGCATCTTCAGGTCTAAGATGAAGTTGCTGCTTTCTCACCAACATTAATACTTGAGCCGGCTGACTGTTGGTTTGCATCATTTCTTTGCTCTTTTGGGCCAAATTTTTTTTTTTTGCTTTGATGTACAGTAGAACCTCGGTTATACGACCCTCAGTTATACGATGACCTCACTTATACGCCGATTTTTTTTTTGTCCGGTGAATAACCCCATATGAACCCATGTATTTCCAACCTCAGTTATAAAACTCTTCACCTATACGACGACCTCGGTTATGAAACGTATTTTTCCAGTCCAATGTGATAAAATACCTCACTTGTACGACTTGTCAGAGAACTGATCTACGAGAAGATTGCGGTAGGCGCGCCGATTTTAGTCACAGGAGCGGGGGTAGTATGCGCTCATTACATAGATATGTCAATGAAGAATAATAAGTTTTAATTATGAGCGATGCTGTTTATTAGATATTAATTTTAACTGCAGTAGATGATCGTTAATCCGGAATATCTATCTCTACCGGAAGATTGTCTAGAATTTTCCAGGGTTATGCTTCCCGTCGCCCAGCGAAATAACACCTAAATGAGCAGTTAAAAATCCTCGCGTACCAAAATTTTGGCTTCCAAGGTCATCCAAAAAAGATTATCGTATTTGTAGTATGGACGTAAGCCGTTGGTGATTCAACACGATGGCAAAAACAGCATGCGTGGACTCATTCCGCGGGCTAATCCCTCATCCGCTGGACGAATTGAGCCGGAGGAAAGTTGCTTACGCGGCGCGCAGATCAAAACTGACCCAACTTGTATCTGCGGGTTTAAATGAAACATAGTTTCACCTTGACTGCCTGGTGGCAAGTGTTTATTTTTTAACTGAACGAGAGCTAGTACGAATGCCCTCGGAGAATAACTCGCGTCGTCAGTAGTAACGTAATCATTTAAGTCAAATTCAAAACGCGAGAGATAAGACAGTTCCTTTCGACTCAGGAATGACTTATAACCATTATATCGAAGTACAAAAACAGTCTGGTGTTGTTTTCAGATATGGGGAAGCAAAATATTACGTGAAGATGAGTCACACGGCTTGTGAGTCGAAGTTCCCGGCGCTGAATTCGCGGAAGAATGCCAGCAGAGAAGCTATACCCGGTAGATTCAATCTATTATTACTAAAATGTCATTGGAAAATTCTTTTTTAGTGCGTAAACATTATTGAGAGGGGAGATTTTTCCGGGCTCTTAATCTATTTTTGTCCATTCATCACTGACAGCAGTTGCGCGATTATTTCAAATGCTCACTTAAAAGTTTTCTAAGCACCGGAAAAGTGAACTTAGTCACGGAATATCCAGGGTACCAGTGGCGTAACTAGGAATATGCTTTGGGGGTGACGGTAGTACCTGGGGGCGGCTTCACCCCCCACCCCTCCGAGGCAATGGGGATTCCCATAAAATTAAAAAAAATGGCATGCCTGTAAATATATTCTACATCATTTTGGCACGTAAAATTTAACTTTAAGTAGATGCAGTTGCTGTTTATCAAAGCTAGACTTGTGTTAAAATTTTTTAAAAATTTCTCTGAGGCTTTGGAGAGGGATCCATCCCCTCATCCCCCAACCATAATTACGCCACTGCCAGGTGCTCCATATTATCTATGGCATGGTATTTAGAGGGAGAAAACTGACAGCTGGGGTCATTTGCGCCATGAGGTAAGATAGGGAGTATAGAAACTCTGTGTTGGAATTAGCCAGGTTGTAACGATAGGCTTAACCAGGGCTTAATGTCCCATCTGCCGGACAGTGAGTTGCACTGGAAGTTCCGTCCACACTACTCTCAAGCAGGGATAGAGCCATCTCTGAAAACTTTCTGCCTCTGCTATTAACCCGGGACCATAAGGTGTGAAGCCTTTCTTATGCATTAGTGAAATTTTGCTCCCTATAATTACGGGGTTAATTTGGATGACTTTCCTCAGGTATTTCATTTCTTCAATCTCCAATCTGGGGTTTGCCTGTAGGTGGTAAAATGAATTTCCTGAAAACCGCTTTTAATGAGTCCAGTTTTTTAAAAAATTGGCTTCTCTGTGAACATTTAGTGTCATCATTCCGAAATCTCTCCAGTGTGATAGCCTTGCAGCTTAGTACCAGAAATGCTAGTTGTTCAACCGTCGGTAAAGTTGTTCAGGAATGTAAAATTATATTTCTCTTAAAGTAACACATCATCTGGGCTGTTACTTTTGAGAAAATAAGATCATTAGGCTTCAATTTATTGCCTCCAAATGAGTAATTGCATCCTGGAAACAAACCAGCCCCTATAGGAAAGGATTTCATGCTAAATACCGAAAAACCTCACATGTGAAACTTCCTCACTTATGAAACTTTTTTTGGTTTACCGCTGAAAGTTTCATAAGCGAGGTTCTACTGCATCTCTAAACTTGCATAAATTGCCATGAGGAAAATTTCCCCTGGATCGGGAATCGAACCACAGTCCTTTGGCTTTCCACGTCACTGAGCAGACCAACAAGCTTTCTGATTCCCAATGGCAATGCGAGGGACAGAGGACTTCCATCAAGTCACAACCCGTTGAGAGCATTAAACCTGCGCTAATTCAGCTTTGTGTAATATTTTACTCCTGCAGCATGAACAGTAGTGAAATTTACATGAATTCCCATGAGAAAAAACTCTTCCATCGAACCATGGACATTCAGCTTTCTGTACAGTTTCTGTCTCATGGTCATTCTGGTAAATTTCACTGCTGTTCACATGGCTGGATTGAAATATTGCACAGAATTTCTGAGCATTTATAACGTATAGTCCTCAGCAATTTGTTCCTCCACCCAGAGTGCTTGCCCAAACTGCAGAGGTACAGCCTGCGTCACTTATATCCACATCCAAATACATCTCCTCCACCCGCTTCTATCACCTCACACAGGAACCAGTGATTCAGTAGACCAGGCAGCTGTCATTGGGGAGAAGAGTGTATGTTAACGTGTCAGAGGACTTGGAAATAGAGAGGCAGAGAGAAGCAAAAGTGGAGAATATGCCCATCGAGAACCATTCAGAATTACTGGAGCAAACAATAATATTCCTTGTAGGAGTTCCTAATTCTGAGGTCGACGTAGTGTATATGAATCATGAATGTGAAAGCGTAGTTGACAAGAGGGCTGTATCCAAATGGGAAAGCCAATCGTACCTTGCCTGGGCCTGAGTGGAAGGGAAGGGCTTCATATCCCGATTGTCAGTAGAAGTCAGGGCGAAAGGAGTTAGGGATTACACTCTGCTTTGGAGGTGATCGTTCAGACAAGCGATCATCCCCTAGGCGGTCAACTGCCAGTAGATCATGTGCGAAGGTGGCCAGGGCTGCATTCTTTATTGATCACATGTCTTATTTTCCATTTCTATCGATGAAATATTTCTTTGCTGACAACTAATTAAATTAAAAACAGGCTCTGATGAAATTTAAGATGCATAGGTAATATTTTAAGGTTTTTCTTTTCCACATTCTTCTGTCTTATAAAGAATGAAAACATCTTCATTGAGTCATACTCACACTTCACCAATCAAGGTATATTTGTACTCATTTAATTATCAAACTACTTGAAGAAATGCTTTCCCTATGGATGGATTGTGTAAATTCTTCTCATGCTTTACACCATGTAACCACTTACTACCAAATACTGCTTAAGTAATGACTTTACTGGAATGCCTGTAGCCTTAGGGTTATAAATCTGTGTTACTCATATAAATAATAATTGTGTATTCCATATTTAGTGAATATTTGCAGGTTAGTTAGTCAAATTTATTGTTTCCAAAGCATGAAGTTCATCGAAATCAAGCTTAAAATACCACTACTTGTGTAAAAATCAAATTCCTATTCATGTGGGTTAGTGATTTTCATGAAAAATATCTGTCGTTTTGCTATACAAAAGGGCTATCGTGAATTCCCCTCTCTGAGCTATGCAGTCAGTAGAGTCCCGTTTCTCTCCCGTAATATAGTTGGAGTGCAATTTTGCTGGAACCCAAAAACATAACTGGGGTGGTCGCTTAATCATCCACATCATCATGCGAACGAGTGTGAATGTGGGCAATGAACAGAGACATGAACAGCTCTAATAGTTGGACGAGACATGTTGGGCAAGTGGGTTGGTTGGCAGAGAGCAAGAATATATTCTGCATGTGTTGGCAGGAGGTGTATTCAAAGGACGAGAAGTGTTCTTTGGGGGTATTCACTTTGGGGGCAATTTTAGCTATGGTCTTGGTTACGAAGAATCGGGAACATGGTGGCAAGGAATTTTAAAGTAAAGTGAATCTTCAGGACATGAGGTGAAAAAATATATATCTTTGGTAGATAAGAAATATTTTGTATTCTGCATGGTGTTGCATTTTTATTAATGGTCTCAAAAATCATTAATCAATTATAGAATTTTTTCATTTTCTTGTATGTATAATTGCAGATATAATTTTTCCCACATAAGTATTTGCCAAGTGATCAATATCTAGTATCCTTAAATCAGTTTTCCTACAAATATGTTTGTAAGCAGTTTCATGATTGTATTCTCGGTGCTATGTTAAAAATACTTCATTTAGTCTTCAGCTTATTAAAACAACTTGTCTGCTTCCACACTATTTTATTTTTACCGACCATGGTTTCGGCAGCTTGTGCCATTGTCAAGGTACATAGCCTTGGGTGACAGCCTTTTTATAGGTTTTTCGGGAGGGGGAGGAAGGGAGGGGAGGGGTTATTGGAGTGTGCTCATGCCGAGGTTACTAATGACGTCAATGGGCGATGGGTTGGAGTTAGGGTAATGTTCAGAAGGGGTGAGTGGAATGGGAACATATGATCGTTACATAATTTAAAATCAGCGGGGCAATTCACAATTTCAAACTGTTTTAAGAAATCCAGTTTCCGCCCCTTGTCATGTACATGTAAAATTTTTGCATCAAAATTGCACCAATGGTGTACGTCATTCAAATGTCTTGCAATTCCTGATGAGTCGTCATTATTTACGAAACATCGTCTATGTTCTCTCATTCTCGTTTTAAAACTCCTCCCAGTCTGGCCAATATATTTGGTTTCACAATCGTCACAAGTCAGTTCATACACTCCACTTTTATTATCATTACAATATGTGTCTTTAGAATTAAACAATAATTTACCTAGTGTCAATGGGTTATAAAAAGCCACTTTCGTTTTGTCATTTGAAATAATCTTATCAAGTTTAAAAGAAATTTTCTGAATAAATGGTATCTTTCGCAAGTTAGATGGTTTGTCTCTATTCTCCTGTTTTTGGGCTATCCCTTCCTCCCCCTCCCAAAAAACCTATAAAAAGGCTGTCACCCAAGGCTATGTACCTTGATAATGGCACAAGCTGCCGAAACCATGGTTGGTAAAAATAAAATAGTGTGGAAACAGACAAGTTGTTTTAATAAGCTGAATATCAAAGATTTCATCACGCCGGACACTGTATCTTTTTCTTCATTTAGGTTTCACTTTGAGAGACATTGGACTAATCTTCAATGGAATTTAATTTTTAAAGTGACCAACTTATCATGAGAATACTTCTAGATTGAAAGAAAATACTTCCTTGTTTGTGGTTGAATATATTTTCATTATTGGTAAGAATATCTTCACACAATATACAAGGGTGAACACGGTTATCAAATTTTCCCTTTAAGACATTCCAACAAGTGGTCTCAAAATTGCTAGCATATGATATTTAGGAAATTTCACAGTTTAGCTCAATGAAATGATCCACTCCTTTGCACTCCACCCGAGCTCTCGAGTGGCCAAAGAGCGTAGGTTATGCTGTGGTATATGGCCAAAGGTATTCTTCCCACTCCACTGAAGACGCTTTTCGCTAGGATGATCAAGTCACTTTCCTTTTCATCATTTATTTCCTCAAGTTGTCTCCTCTCTTGAAGAATGTCTGCCCTGTGACAATGGAGCAACAATAACAATGATAATTTTTATTGTTCCTAGAGATCACAAATGTGCCGGTGACACTGGAAGTCGTCAAAATAATAATAACAAATATAAATAATAATAGTTATAAATAAATGTAGTGAAAGGAATATTTACAATTTTTACAGTTTAAAGGAAAAGTTACTATTTTTTGTCGCTGATGGACAAAGATTACTCAAGAGTCAAACATAAAATCCTTCAGGCTATAGTAGTTGTTTTCCATTAAATATTTCTTCAAAGCATTCTCAAATGGTGTAGGTGAAAGACATTTGATATCATACGGTAATTTGTTGTGTATTTTTATAGGAAGGAAAATAATATTTTTTCAAGCAAATAATTATTAAAAAACTAATAAAGAGCTGTTACAGTTTCCTTAAAATGTTAATTTCATTCACCTTTTCCATGCTTAAATCTTACCTACAACTTGAACAACTATAGCTTGCCCACCCCAGTTTATTACATATGTTTGGAGTCCCACTTCTCTTGGACTGAATTTAGTTCTATTTGTCCTCACTGTGTTATAGTGAAGGCTTTGCCTATTTCTGGTTTCATAATCATGAAAACTGGAGTTAATTTCAAACATGTCCAGATTTTTACGCGTAAATATTAACAGAGACGTTATTATCAGATGATAATGGGAGGATCTTCAAAGTTTTAAAGATGGGGCTGGAGGGAGCATCATAAGGTTTTTTTAATATAATTCTAATTGCCCCTTTTTTGTGCTGTAAATATTTTGGATGCGTGAGGTGATGAGCCCCAAAAAATTATGTTATACGACATCAGGGAATAAAAAGTACCATAGTGTACAGAAAGTAAGATATCTACATTAACAGAGTTTTGGAGGTGTCGTTAAAGGTAGCAAATAGAGCTAAGTTTATTGGCTAAATATTCTATATTCTTAACCCAGGACATATTACCACTTATATATGAACCTAGAAATTTAGTTGAAGTGACATTCTCAATGGACTTTTTATTAATTTTAATTAAAGTACTTTCCGGATGACTTTTACAACCAAATTGAACAATATGTGGCTTTTCAGTGTTTAATTTCAGGTAATTATCAACGCACCAGTAAAGAATGATTTCATTTGCAGATTTAGAACTTATGATAAGGTCATTTTGTGATGGGGCAGAAAGTATGATGTTTGTGTCATCAGCGTATGTTATGACTTCAGCATTAGGAATATTGGAAAAGGCACTGGCAAATCGTTTATGTAGATTAGAAAAAGAACTGGGCCCAATATGTATCCTTAACGTACACCAACAGAAGTGGTACTACTCTCCGAGCAATATCTATTACCCTTCACAGAGAGTGGCGCAGCTTGTGTTCGATTGGTGAGGTAGGAGTGAAGCCATTTGTTAGCTGTACCTCTCACGCCCAGATTATTAATTTTGTTTAGAAGGCATGAGTGATTAACATAATCAAGCGCCTTACAAAGGTCGTAGAAGATTCCCATTGCTTTTTGTTTGTGGTCAAGAGAAGACAAGAAGTCAGTGGTTTGAAGTAGGCAGTAGAAGTGGAACAGTTTTTTCGAAACCCATGCTAATTAGAAGACAATTGGGCAATTTTTTCTAAGAATGATGTTACGTAATTGGTTACAGAAAATTTTTTCAAAGACTTTCGACAGAACATTTTGAAGTGCAATTGGTCTATAATTATTTAAGTTATTAGAGCATCCCTTATTTTTATAAAGAGATGTTTTTTTAATGTTTCAGAGAAGATGGGAAGATGCCTTGCCTGAGGGATTCATTAACAAGAAATAAGAGAGGTTCTTTTACATAGGTATAAGGAAGATATTAGCTGGGTCGCTCCTATTTACCTTTCTTGAAATGATCAAGGTGTCATCTGCATATAGAATGGCATTTTGGAGGAGGGCTTTCTCTGGCAAGTCATTAATAGAAATTAGGAAGAGCAATGGCCTTAGGATAGAACCCTGTGGTACCCCTGCTTTAAAATTAAGGGATTTGACTTGACTACTGTAATACTTTTAACTGTTCTGGAGGTATATTTGACAAATAGCTGGCGGTCAGTTAGGTATGATGACAACCAGGAGAGAGCTTTACCCAAGATGCCCCCTGACTGCAGTTTGGAGAGAAGAATTGCATGATTAATTTGATCAAAGAAAACACCAGCTGCTAATTTGTGCTCCTGAAAAGCTGTGCATACTTGGTCTAATAGCTGGAAGATGGCTGTACTTGTGGATTTGGATTCACAGAAACCATGTTGAGCATTTTTCAGTACCTATTATAAAGGTTTTGAGATAACTCATTACACGATGGTTAAAGGAGTTTTTCAAATATCTTTGAGAAAGCTGACAGTATAGATATACATAGGTGTGTAGTTTGCTGAGTCATTTAGAGAGCCCTTCTTATGGATTGGGGTAATGGAAGCATATTTGAAAAGCTCTGGGAAAACTCCAGAGCATATGGAGGTATTGAATACATCAGAAAGGGGACCAGCAATGACTTTGGCAACATGCTTAATAATAGGCAAGGGTACATAGGTACAAGATGAGGTGGGGTGGGGGTTTCTATTTTTATGCTGACATTAATTGCAAGATGGTCAGACATAAGGGAAGCAAAAGTAGTACAGGAGAAACACGACTTAGGGAGATTGCCAATGATTAGGTCAATGAGGGTTTCGAAGTGGGAGGTTAATCGGGTTGGTTCGCTGTTTATGACATTTAAGCCAAAGGATGATAACACGTTGAGAAAGGATGACTTATGAGGAGGGTTGCTTAATAGATCAATATTAAAATCACCAAAAATTATGATGCCATCCGTGTGTTTAGAGATGAGGAAATTAAGAGTTTCTGAGAGGAGGTCTAAGAAGTCATGAACTTCACCACTTGGTGAACGATACATCACACAAATAATGTATTTCCGAGAATTCTCTGCTAGGATGCAGACACTGCACACATACAGATTCTACACTCACACTCAAACACAGATTCTACAGATTTATTAAATTTTGAGCTTTTTAGGCCTATGCAAGGTTTACTATAAACAGACACACCACCACACTTCATTCTTTTACAGCAGAAGGATGAGATAAGATTGTAGTCACTAACATTAAAGGTAGATATTTCATCGTTTGTTTGCCAGTGTTCAGCTAGTAAAAGAACATTGCTGTTCATGGGCAGATCTATCAGGAAGCCTTTCTGCTGCTAGTACTGGTTGTTGAGATAGATGATGTTAAGGTGAAAGCATTGAGCATTTTGGGGGACTGGGAAGAGCATTTCACTTGTTGGGGATGGTCGTTTGTAGCCACATCTTCTAGTCACATAGAGGTCGGGGAGTTAATGGCGTTTTTGGGAAAGAGAAAAGGGGTTTGCCACAGCACCTTCAGGCCAGTGGGCGCGGATTTAGGACATCCTTCCGTCTCGAAGGAGCGATGCCGATTTTGAAGGTGGCATGGACACTTTTCCCAACGATTCTCTCGCATGTAAGGCGGTCAGCTGCAGGATCGATTTTGAGGACATTATGAAGGTTAATGACTATCTCTTTGGCAGTGGTGTCATGGTGAAGGTGGCCATCATGAAGATACTGCTAGCGTCAAAATTACTCGAGCAAGAGCTACAGGAAGGTGCGGAAAGGTCGGCCATCTTGGGGAAAAAAAAGTGTCAGGTATGGACGTTTTCAGAAAAATGTTATTAAACTTTATAAGAAAACAATTGTAGTGTACTTATAAAACCACTTTTTGCCTACAATTATGTTCATTCTTTTGTAGAATTATGGTCTGGAAAAAGATTTTTCATAGCAAAGCCAACATTTAGGTGACTTTATTCACCAAATTTAGGGCTAGCTACATAGACAAAAACAACCACAGGTTTGTCGTTGAACTGGAGTTCATTGTTATTTATTGAAACAAAACCCAAATTCTTCTTAAATTGCATTGTAGCAGCTAGTTGTGTTTCTAACAGCCTTGAAAAAATGTTGCTATTCCTTGTCCTAGAAAAATTTAACTAACCACCTTTTTTTAGGCATGTGGCAAAGGAAAAAAATTTCCATTAAGTTTGGTGAGGGCTTTTCTATGTAATATGTATGTATTTTCAATGTAGCTTCAATATTTTGCTAAGAAAATTAAAAATCAGGACGCATGCCCGTATGTCTGAGGTTGACATTTTTTTTGGCCTGATATGTCCAGTGTGTGATGCGTCGATCAATGGTCCCGCTAAATAAGTTGGTAATGTATTGAAAGTGGTCCAGCTATCCTTGGCAGGATGAGCATACTTGGAAGACATTTTTGCCTTCCTCTGCTTTCCCTCCAAATCAAAGTTAATGCTGATGGTAGCCTTTCTTAGGTAGGCTTCTTTCAGGTGATCCAACTTTTTGCTCTCTGTCGTGGCCGTGCCTTAAAATTACCATGGGTCATTATGGATGCCTTCAGATGCTTAGAACCACCCCAAGAGCCATTGTTGTGGATGGCACAGAGCCCATTTGAATTTGACATGCCTTGGTGTGTGGTTCATTGTGTTTTATGCAGGTACCAACAGTTATTGACTCTGATATAAATATCAACCAGCCAAAACCAACAGAGTCTTTAAATGAGGGAACCTGCAACATTTCTAATGGGATGCAGTAAATATTGGAAAGTAAATTTTGTTGTTTTATGCCTCATATTAAGTGCACTGTTTGAGAGGAAGTTGGGGCCTCAACTGAAGACACAAAGGGTCTAAAATTACGTAAATCCCATCCTACATGGGATTTTAATACAAAGAAAACTTACAGCAACATTTTTGAGTTGCTAAGTTGAAATTGGTGTGACTGGAGTTCTTTTTCGAGAGCTGATATATGCTTCTCCCTTTCCTGAGCCTCTTGACTGCTCCTTAAAATCTCCTCCTCAAAAGTGGCTTTTACCTCTTCCAGATTATCTATTATCCTGTGAAAAGACTTCAGTAATGAATTTACATTTACTTGAGAAGCATTTCATTATGATTGATATTTTGAAACAACTAGATTACATTTATTCAGAATGAAAGGGAATTCTTGTGACTTGGAAGATAAGCACTGTACAAATAAAACTAATGTAGAGCATCATTATGGAAACATTCAATTCAGCCCCAGTTAAAAATTTTTGCTTTCCGCAGGCAAAAGGAAAGGAAATGGACATCGAATTTGCCATCCAATTGGTTTCCGATGCTTTCTGGTTGGCTTGTAATGTGACTATACTTTGCCATCCAATTGCTTTCCGATTCCTTTCCCATGGACTTAGATTTATTTCAGAAAATAACTGATACTATTTTTAGGGAAATGACTCCAAATAACGTATTGATGTTTTCTACTGATTTTGGACCATGTCTGGGTCAATTCTTATTTAGCATTCCAACATTGGAAATAGGTCATATCCTGACTAGAGCCCTCTACATCCCATTAATTATTTACACGTACGTGTAAATAATTAATGGGATGAATTAACTGTTTTTTGTACTTGTTAGTCAGGGGCGGATACAGAAAACACTCAAGGGGGGGGCGCAAAAGATATATTAAGTTGCCTTTACTTTTTATCGCGATATCGCAATAAAAAATAATCAAGTCACAGGCAGAGTAAAATAAAATTTTAATTAATGTAATTATACACATATATAAGACAATGCCATCTTATGATATAAAAAAGTCACAATCGTGGTTCTGCCATGTTTGCCAATACGGCCGGACCCGCAAGGGAGGGGCGCGCGCCCCCCATCTGTATCCACCACTGTTGTTAGTTGAGAATCATTTTAGCACATAAATTTAGCACTAAATTTATGTGCTAAAATGTGCATGTGCAGTGAAGAAGAATGACTGGAAAAGAATATTTAAATGGCTAGGGAATTTTTAGTTTTAGGTGTTGTAAATTGAGGTTATTCCCAGTCATTACTTATTACAGTATAAGATTTTTTCTCTGAGGAAATGTCATTAAATAAATAGTGGGTGTGAAACTAGCTTTTTCTGTACATGATGAGGCATTTTTACAGCTGGAATAATATGGCAAGTATGAGTGATGCATGGTATGACCTAGCAGGTATGTTTGCAGCAGCTTTGACGTGACAAGTTTGCACCAAGTTAGAAAAATTGTAACTAGGTTTGATTCAAGTTTGTAGGCTTGTCATGACGAAGGCATTGCAAACTTGTTACTTTGCCGTGAAAAACTTGAGGCAAGTTTGCAGCAAGTTTAACATGCTATCTGGGAAAGCTCTCCAATGCATGTCTACCTTCTGTGGTGGTTGAGGTCTGATTTTTAGCATCTTCATCTTTAATGGGCTATGATTAACAATGGCAGAATAGATGTTTTACAATTGCAAAAGGTAGTAAATGATTGTTTTTAACTGATGGATGCATTTACTGTTTTCAATTAATATTTAAAATGAAATAGTTCAATCATAATTTATTCTCATATCAGAGGAAAATTGTTTGAATGTAATTATCGCATGCTTGGAATAACATTTCCATCTCACTTGCTAAATCGAAGAGTGTATGCAGCATGCATATATGCAGCATATGACTAGCAAAAATATACATATGTTGCAGCTGCATGTACACCTGTTTATAAACAACTTTTGTAGGTAGCTTAATATGTCATAGGTACTATTACCCTCCATTTTATGTATCTAGTGGAAAGAACCACAGAAAATTGGTATCTGTTGGCCAGTCAGTTATTTTCCAAACTTATACCCAGCTGTTAATTTGGAAACTAACTGGAAAGTATATGGATTTTCTTTCTGAATGATTTTCAATTGCTTTCTTTTTACACCATTGGCAGGCATTTGGAAAGTATGTGGAAAGCAAAATTTTTTCATAAAAGATACAGTGTCCGGCGTGATGTGGTGGAAATCTTTGATATTCAGCTTATTAAAACAACTTGTCTGTTTCCACACCATTTTATTTTCACCGACCATGGTTTCGGCAACTTGTGCCTTGACAATGGAAACAGACAAGTTGTGTGGAAACAGACAAGTTGTTTTAATAAGCTAAACAAAATTTTTTCACCTGGGGCAGTAGATGAATGGTCAGAGAAATAGATAGTGCAGTTAGCTATGTGCAGATAGAGACTAATGTTTGTGAAATTTATTTTTACTGTAAAACATGTTTGATACATGGATTGGAAAAAGCTTAACCTAATGGCCATTCAAAAGAAAAAAGCGAGCATGTATTGTGAGCTGCCTATTGCCTGCAAAGACGGCCCTGCAAGGCAGTGGCGCAGCGAGGGGGGTTTTGGAGGTTAACCCACCCTCCCCCCAGAGCTAAAAGAAATTTTTAAGTTTAATCCATTTTACTTAACTGGATAAGTATTACTTATAGAATAGTGTAAGAATTAATAAAATATCCCACAGAAGGCCTTAAAACTCACTATTTTGACCCGATTATCTTAAAATTCCGCAATTTATTAATCTCGCACCTACCACTTATCCTGTTGGGTATTCCATACCCCTACACACACCGGTATTAGTTGCAACTAAACCCCCCACCCTCCCCCCAGCCTTAATTCTTGCTGCGAGGTACCGTGTAATCGCTTAAAAATCGGCAATAATAATTATGGTGCTAGGGTTTTAATGGCAATATTCATTGTATTGGATGTCTTTTTGCCTAGATGATATTGCCATTTTTACGAAAAAAAAATTATGTAAATTTCGTTGTTTTTATTGAAACTTTGGAGCAAAAATTATGGCGAAATTTAGAAAAAAATCACATCTACAATTTGGATTAGAGATGGCTACTTTTTCTGGGTTTATATTTCGCTGGAAGGGTAGCAGCAAAAAGTGAGGCAGGTCCTTGAGGGCTCGAAAATATTATCAATTATCGCAAATATTATCAATATAATCTCAATATGCACAAAAACTTCTTTTGTTGTAGTTACAAAAGTATGCCAGTTTTTTAAACTGTCGTTTTTGGTGGCGTTAGAAAAATAAAGAGACAAATTTTTCCGTTTTTCCATCCGTAGCCCACCTACCTATTCGCGACAAACAATGGGTAGCCTTGACTCTCTCGCAGCAATGTTGATGACGTCACGAAACACTGCTTCCCCGCTACTCCTCGGCCTCGCGCATCGGTCTCAAGTGCTTCGTAGTTACTATTATGTGAGGGATGCCTTCCCTCAACTGAACGAGAAAAATGAAACATCGCTCTGATGTCGTCACCAACTCATGAAAAGTGAGCGGCGGGATAATTTTTTATTATTTTAAATACCTACCCAGACGGCACAGAACCCTCCGTATCTAATTCGTATGTACATAGTACCCATTGACTAAGGGGATACTGTGCCGCTCCGTCGCTTTTCGTCAATGGATACATACCATTCGCGGCCTGTCGACGAAGCGCGTACGCAGCATGTGAATGTCCGCTACTAAGCACGTACGATTGGATACATAGCGCGCAGGAACACGGCACTCAGGCTAATCTCAATCGATTAGGTCGAAATTAGTTATATCGTAACTCGCACGATCGAAAAATGTATCGAACGCAACACAATCGATAACTACCGACCGTAGCGAGAACCTTGATACGAATGAATTGTAAGTTCTCAATAGGTAAATAACACCATATCATGAATTCTAATTACCATGAAAGACTCACGACCGACAAAGTTTTTGTCGGTTGTGAGTTTTTCGTGGTAATTAGAATTCATGATATAGTATTATTTACCCATTGAGAACTTACAAAACTTACTCGGCCACTTAAATAACTCTGCGAAAAATGAGATTCTCACGGCTAATTCACGCACCACCAGCATCCAGCATTGTTAAGTGGCTCGTACTTACTTGGAAACCTTGAGATGTTAATGAGAGTAAATTCTTATTAATTTTGACACTAAATAAGACATCACATAGCCCACGAGCATTAAAAAGCTTACCCTAAAGCCTGACGAAATAAGATTTTTAAATAAAAATTGCCGATGAAACAGGATTGCTGACACATCTGCTATTAGTATGATCGAATTCATCAAAATGCAAGCAAAAATTAACGTATAGTTCAGTCTCAGCTACTAAAACTTACCCATATCAGGCGCTAAAGTATTTGAAAAATTATTTGGTATGAGTAAAAGTCCCTAGGTAACTGCAGTAAATGTATCAACCTATTAAAAATATGAAAGTCCTGCCAAATCACCAGCATAAACACTTGTAAAATAAAACATGTTATCTCTTAGATCACACCTCCGATTTTATACTTACTTTGCATGAAGTCACCACCGCAAGAAATTTTAAAGAGGCAGGAAAGAAAAAACCCACAGAAATACAATACATATATTATGTATTTTCTATTGTCAACCACAATAATATTTCCAATTTTCTCTTCTATCCCACATCTAATTTAGCGAAACAATTACTCTTATTCTCTTTCGAATAGAAAATTATTTAAAAGAGGACTGGTCGATACATACAAACTATCGTCAATACTTTCTCCGATGAACGTCCACTATCACTGCACCAACTTGCACAAATCAAATCCACATCCACAAATATGTCACTTCTGCCACAATGTCTGTCTTCTTGGCGACAGGTAACAGTGAAGCAATGGTACCTTCCTCCAATCTGGGCACCTTCCATTCAGCAAGAATTTTCTCCTCGTCTTCTCGTCCAAGGCCACAGATTACTTTCTGATATCACAATGGTGCAATGTGAAGCTCACACACCTAAAATTAATAAATAATAAAATACCATGTAACTTATTAGGTCAAATCATTTCCAATTTTTGGTATTTCTGCATGAGAAATCAAATTACTAGGCTCGTAAATATAGTAAATATTTGTATGCCTGATATTTTTATTGTTTTAAACTATAGCATAAGATAATTTGAAATGATGAAAGCCGACGTGTAATACACCATAGGGCAAGCTAAGAAGCAATATTCGATCCTATAAACTTGGCAGCTTATTCCTAGTTTCTCCTTTAACCACACGTTTACCGAATGAATTAATACAAAAAAGACAACTAAAATGCAAGAATTTTCAAAAGAATTGCTGCTACAATATTTTGAATCACCATTTTTAGTACTGAATAGCCACTTCTGACTTAAAATTACATCCAAATAATTACAGCGAGAAAGAGTACATACCTCACAGTTTTTCGTAGGGGTGAAATGTTTTCTTCTTATCGCCCAAATGCACTTCTTCTTCAACTCAGGATCTTTTGGAGAGCTAAAAACTTGAACCATATGTCCCGGAGTTTCCATTACATCCCGACAATACACACACGAAAGGCATTTCTAACAAAAATATCTCACAAACACGTTTCTGAAGCCCAGTGAATGAAATTAAAGAATAAGGGAAACTTCCACATTACCAGACACTCTATTCTTCACTAACTTAACCACAAAAATCCCTGAAATGTAGTGAGACGTGACGTAAACGACGCGATCTCCAACGGCTTGTGAAGGCATGTGATCTTTCTAGGAGGATAGGGCACGATGGCACCAGATGGCACCACCCGCGAAAGAAAATAGTCCCAGACCGAATACAGTTTTATCGATGAGATACAATTTTATCGATGCATATGAATTTGCCAGTCCTCTTGCATCTTTTTTCGTCATTAAAGGAAATAAAGAAACAAAACCTTCTAAGTAACTTCCTAAGCGCGATTTTTGTATCTTGATTGTCCACCCTCGTATTTAGGTACGAAAACTTCCTGTGCCGTCTGGGTAGTGAGATAATGTCCGGGTGAGGAAGATTTGATTTTCGTGGTTGCTAATCTTTCCACTCCACAACCGCATTCTTTTAATGAATCGTGAGCTCCCCTCTACTTGACGCATTTGACCACCCACCCTTTCTTTTTGCTGCCTCCCTCCCCGCCCACTCCCTTGACGACGTGTTAAAATTATATGACCATTAAATGTTCAGTCTGACATCCTTCTTTTCTTTCAATGTTCACCAACTCCTGAGGCAGGTATGATATCATATATATTTCATGTTGGTCCTACCAAATTACCAAATTTTCACCAGCATTCCCATAGAAGAAGTCTCTCGTCGCTGAAGGACTGACACATATAGAGTTTGTATTACTATAGGGTGTACAGTATTTATGTACTGGCAGGAGATATCCCGAAAATTGTGGAATTCGGCTTTATAAACTCCTCCTTTGTGAGGAATGGAACTTTACACGAGCAAAGGAAAGGAGCAGCCATGGGTTCACCATTTTATCGCCCGTCGTGGCCAACATTTTCATGAAGGGACTCGAGACAAAGGCCCTGGAACCTACGAAAGCTGCTCTAATCAATTTCTTCTGCTGCTTCTGCTTCCCTTGGAGTGCCGGGAAGCGCTATCGCACTCCTATCTCTCGCGAAAAGTGCCAGGAGCACGATAGCGCTCCTCCTGCTATGTCTCTCTTAATTACTGACAGTTCACTAATAATTCAATAGTCAGTATTCATTTTATTTTAACATCAACTATTTTCTTTCAATTATGAAAAATTAACTCATATTACTAAAAATTCGTCAAATAATACATTAAAAAGGTGAAACCACATATGATAAACCCAGCCGGCACAAACCATCAAATTTCTTTTTGGCAGCTGGATGTCATCCAGATGCAAAGAGTATGAGCGCATCCTTTCACATAGATGCCATCCATTTGCCGGTCCGCTGCCGAGGGGATGCGGAAGAGAGAGACCGCCGCGCCGCACTTAGAGAGATGCCGTGATGATGAGGATGCACGAAAGTGCTGCCATCTAACTGCCGAAAATTGAACTCGGTCGAACTAATTTCCGATTTTGCTTGTCTGGTTCTCTGTATCTCATGATTGTTTTACACTACTCGGGATAAATCAGAGCACGTTTTATTTCAAGAGTATAACTTTAATGACTCAGCATAAAACAAGAGACAGGCGAACAAAGGAATACAGGCGTACACAAGACAACATATGAGAACTTAAGTACAACATTGCTATCCATCGGAGTCCAAAACAAACGCAAGAGTTCAAATCCAGGAGAGTATAGAGCGTTCCACATTTAGTTGACTGTACGGGCCTTATGGATAACAGTGTTGCCAAGCTTCCGCTCCGCCGGCAGGAATCCTAACAGCGTATGCAACCACACATAAAGTGGCGCCAAAATGGTATAGTTCGAAAAGGAGTTAGGGATCGCACGAAAGACAGCGTATATTAAGGAATCTTTTAGCGTAAATTACAATAACTTTGATGCAATATAAAAGAAAAAGTCTTTTGTTATTTTATGTATGCACTTATTCAATGCACAAGCTGAATAATGAATATTCTGTAATGTAAAAAATAACAATAAATTGAAGGATAATAAAAATTATCACCATTCCTGAATGAGACAAATTTTCTGTTCCTTCCATATTATGCAATATTTTTTTGGCTCAGGCTAGTATTACATGAAAGGCGATGTTGTATAAGGCATCATCAATCTTTAATTTTTCCAAATTTTCCCGTACTTGGTTTATTGTAAATTAAAGATCTCTTTTCAAGCTGACATCTTCAAAGCTACTTTCCTTAATGTTTTCTTTCCTCCACCGTGTATTAGGCTAGGATTACAATTTCCTTGAGTAACAAGAGGCATGATCTACCACTATAATGATCCTTCGGGTAAGTTTGCAAGAAGTGAGTGCTCAAACCATCTCTCGAACACTCGCCACCCACTTCTTCATGCTCATCCATTGAGTTCTTTATGTACAGAAACGCATGCGATGCTCCTTTTATGAACCCATTTTCCGTTCCTGCGTGTATAATTGCAAATCGTCCTCCTCGGGAAGTTGGGGCCAAGCCCAGTATTTAGTCCAGCATGGAAAGCTTGACGCGGATTTTCTAATTGTTTATTTCGCAAACTAATGTTCACTATTTGTCCAACATTGATCCAACTTTCGCCTGTGAATACACTCGTCCTGTGTTCGCGACGGTATTTTTTTAGCTGCCTTAAATAATTGTGCCTCCAAGGAATAATATCATCCCTTTCGATAAGGATGATTCTTTTCCCCCTGCGTTCGTACACGAAGCCTATGTCCAAAAGAAGACGATATAGTGTTGTCCTTTTGTAATCTGGGAGAATACTATCCATATTTACCGAGTTTAAGATGGATTTTGAAGTCGGAGTAATATTTTTCACGAAGGATTCATGTACCTTCCTTCTAATTCCCGATCTCACAAAATCGTCGAAAATCACTGCTCTCGAATTTTTGTAAGGCTGTCTAATTTATTTAGTTTTTGAAGGAGTTACCAATGGACCACGAGAGCTTTCCTTTCTCACTCTGTAAACAGCGGACTCCGAGCACCCAGTAGCCTTCGAAGCTTCTCGGCAGGCCTCACTAATGCTGAGAGATTTCCTGAAGTACGAGAAGACTTCGAGCACCAACTGTCTTTCGTGGCTTATGAGCTTTTCACCTTTTCTCCTCTTCTTTGTATCGGACATATTGATTGGGCGTGTTACAGCAGAGATAAGTGTAAAACATACTTCACAATTCTCAAATTCAGCAGACCACACAACACTTGTTCACTCCAAAAAAATGCAATGACATACTGATCGCCTTCGTAAATTCTTCCCACGGCCCCTTCGGCTAGGGACGATTCTGGGGCAGGTTTTATGGTACCCTATGAGAGGAACTCAGAAAAAAAACCCAAGCCCCTTTTTGTAAAAGGCGTGCTCTGGATGGGGTAGTGTTTTGCACAGATTATGAGATATTCTCTTTCTTGGTTTCTGCGGTGGGACCGAAACACCCAAGGCGAAAGCGTCTTATTTCCAAGCCGCTTGCCTACTTTCGTGTATCAATGTACTCAGATAAAAACACTGCTGTTACGACGTATGAGTATTCTCTGTTTAGGATATCAAACGAATAGATACATACATTTCATAGTATGCATTGACAAAAAACTCCTTTTCCGCCCGAGAATTTTCCCTCTGCGCGCAAGAAAAAGCAAGAAGCCCGGCCCAGCGGCGCCGTAATATTTTTTCTTGAGATCAAAACCTTGTAACTCGCTTCAGAATTGATGTAAGTCAATTATTTTTTCACCAAAAATAACTTTGTAGTATTCTTCACATTTGATACGCAGCATATAGGGACCTACGACGTAAGAAACTTAAGTTAGTAAGCGACTACTTTTTACCTTGCAAAAATCAAAATTTTCTTGTCCTAAAGGGTGTTACGTCGGCACAATAGCATTTTAACTCAATATTTGTACAATTGGTGAAGACCTTCAAAGAGAAAATAGTGTTGATGATCGAATTCATCAAAATGCAAGCAAAAATTAACGTATAGTTCAGTCTCAGCTACTAAAACTTACCCATATCAGGCGCTATGATGGTCCACCCTCGTATTCAGGTACGAAAACTTCCTGTGCCGTCTGGGATAGTTCTTGAAATTTTATAATAATTAATGCGAGGATTTGCAGATATTTTTGAGTATTAAACCACATCATGAAAAATATGGCATACATAGGCGCAACTAAAGGATGACAGAAGGATATTTGGTACTCTAACGCATCCTGTCACACATTCATCCACTTCACATATAGATGCAGTATGGGCTGTGCCGGCTGGGAAAGATTTCTTAAAGTTTTTGAATTTAGTTGTTTTTGAGACCTAATTTTTTTTCCTAACCTACTGCAAAATCAGCAAAAATGCCTCGGCACTTAGTGCCTAGAAAACTGGTTGCCACTCAAAGGGGTAAGCTAGATATTTCCTCTGGAGTCTCACGGCGCGCACAGGGTTTGCCAAAATCACTGTAGAGGTCCGCTTTTGAGAGGGGTTTGTGATCGATCCCTCTGGATAAGTCGAATTTACTCTCGTCCTTACTTACGGATTACTCCTGTAAAACTTACGCCAACATCTTGATGATTTCAGAGCGTAGGTATAGAGTTGTCAATATTTACTTATTTCTAAAATAAAAGAATATATCCTGAGTATAAACACTGCGACAAAACATTCAAATGTGAGATACAGGCAAGTGATGCCCGGAGTCTACTCTGAGCTGAACTTTGAAGGCGATTAAGTTTGAAGCGAATCACTAAGAGAGAGCGGCCGAGGTCCCTTAAACCCGCTAATGCACGCACTCTCGGCCTGTTTATACGAGCAGCCCAAAGCTATTCTCACGTCAATCGGCATCCATGCCCGCATCTGCCCAATTGACGCTTTTTTTCCTCGTATTCCCTCGCACGCGGCTCTTACTAACGCGCCGCTGTTACGCATCCAGGGCGCGATTTCGAGAAATCAGCCAAGGGCCAATTGCTGCTGCTGCTTGCAGAAAAGTCCGAGTCTTTTTCATTCTCCTGGGTGCACGTTCGACCACTCAAGTTGGCTCCGTCTGATCATGTCAAAGTCATGGGGTCGCTGTTCACTCAGTCCTGAGTTCGCAATTGATTAAAAGAATTCGGTTGGAAGAAGGGACTTCTAAAAGTAACGAAGACAAAGCATCCTTCTCATTCAGCCAAAACATCAAATTTTCCGCCCACTTTTCATGAGTTGGTGACGTGATTAGAGTTTCGGCTCATTAACCACGTCAAAGAAAACCGCTCGTTGAGGGAAGTGGCGAAGAATAACCTCCCCGTGAGTTTAGGAAAATTTGAAAAGATGCATCATGGTCACACCATGATGCATCATGACTGGGAGCCACTTTAAAGATTACCATGGTGTGACCATAGTAATCTTTAAAGTGGCTCCCAGTGAAATGTTTTGGTTTATCAGGTTTACAAGCAACGTTTAAAAATTATAGTTGACTACCTTAAAGCTACTTGTCTACTCATGTTAGCTCTCGGACGCACTTTCGCTTAGAAGCACGTATTTTTTACCACCAAGGTGCTGCGTAAAGTGATGAACCGGCCCTAAAGCCACGGCCCCTCGCAGAAGAAGGAATCCCGTAGGAGGGGAAATCATGCCAAGTGTATGGGCGAATCGGCCCACGAGGAGCCGGAAACGAGCCTTATACGGTACAGTGTGCACAGTGGCGCCGACTCCGTGGGGCCTGAGGGGCCTCAAAAATTATGGGCAGGGAGGAAAAAAATGTTTCAGGCTTGTCGATTTTCCCCGGAGTGACCAGTTATCGAGAGTCCAATTTTCAGGGTTCTAATGTTGATCATATGACTCTTCTAAAATGCTTTAAAAAAAAACTTTTGAACTCACTATTTATAAAATTTACCGGAGTATGCCCCCTCCAATATTTTTTATAAGTCTGTGCTCCTGAGTGTGCACCGGAGTGCAGTGGGGCTTCAGCAGGTAAGATGTGTCGTATTAGAGCGAAAAATAAACGTAATATCACAATTTAAAAATATTCCAAAAAAAGTTTAATTCGAAAGAAGAAAACAAAGTCCTTCGGGCCCTTAAATTATTGACAATTTCTGGTGGGAAAGTTACTGTATGTTTTAGAAAAACGTTTTGAAAATCAAAAACGAAACATGTGGAGCACATGAAAGATTATATATTATCTTTCGCTAGTAAACAAGGATGATATCTATTGTCCTGCAAGTATTAATTTTATAATCTTACATGCGCACCACATTTTTCGTTTTTGACATCCGAACTGTTCTTCAAAAACTGATGGTAACTTTCTCATCACCCATGTTTGAAAATTTCAATAATTTAAGGGGCCATAGGGTATATTTTCTTCCTTATAATAAAACGTTTTTTATATAAAAATATATTTCTCATATTGTAATATTATTTACGACTTTGTGCTTTTATTGGAGTGAAAAAACGGCTATGCGAGGAAAAACAGCTTCTCGAGAGCTATTCGTGCTATCCCGCTCAGAAGAAGTCGCCCGGCCGCTGTAGCATCTGAACTGCGGCGGACATTGATGTACTGCTATCGCCGCAAAAAAAGTTAGAACGCTGAACTTTAACCATTTGTACGAAATTCTGTCGAAGCTCCTTAGGGTCGTGTCATATGTCGTTCTACTCATTGTTTATTCGACTACAATCGTTAAAAAGTGTGTAAACGTAAAGTTTTAGCTTCTACGGTCGAAAGAGTGAAGAAGAACACGCGAAGAACTATGAAAACGGCGAAGCGGTCGCCTTCTTCGTCTCGTCCCGGGAAAAATATTTGATTGGTGCATTTCATCGTATTTTGTATAGAGAGAGCGACATTACAAAGAGTTTCTTTGAACTACATTTTATCCATTCCTTGATTTTTAAAATGGCCGAAAGGTAGATTTCAATTTCCGAGGTTTATAAAAGTACATGGATAATGAAGTTGCGCAGTGGCGTAGCCAAGGGGGTGGGTCCGGACGCCACCCTCCCCGAAATATAAAAACATAATTTTTTCCTTCATAAAAGAAAACAAAATATTGAAAAATCATGAATTTACAAAATATGTCTCTAACAAATGAAGATTTTTCGATTATGAAATATGTTAAAATTAGTTTAATTGCCAATAACTTGGTACCCTGTTTTTCAAAAATGTTCTCAATCGGGAAGGCGGGATTGGACCCATTTCGTTCGCGCGGGCGCCACTCCAGCGCCACCTCCGGGGGCCTTTCGCTGGGGCGCCCTTCCGCGTATCCACAGCGGGAGGGGTCGCCGTGAGTCACCACGCGGCTGACTGAGTGTTGCGAGGAGGGCAGCGGGGGTGGAGGGCGGAATTATGTCACGGAGAGAATCTTCACTTTGGGGAAGGGGTGGGACCCCTCCCCTCCCTACGCTAGCAGTAAGGGTACAAGGTTCAAACCGGTCAGGGAATTTATTAAATGGCCAGGGAATTACTCCGGGGGAGTGACAAAAAAATGATAGTCATGGTTGAACGTGTGGAGCTGTGGCTGTGGCACTGCGAGTGTTGCCGTCCTGGCTAGGCGGCATGGAGTACTTGGAGAGCTACTTGGCTTTCCATTCCCATCACCACTACTAATACATCAGTCACTCAGATGAGTGTCTACCTCGTACTTCAATTCATTTCTACTATGTGCTTGACTTTGACATATATATATGAAATTTTGAAAATTTGGACTAGAAATCAGGGAAAGCGTAAGTGGAAGTTGTTATGAACCCTGTGATAGGTCAACTCATTTTAAATAAAGACAACCCATGAGATTTCAAATATATGTGCCAAATTATTTACATAACAGAGGAGTATTACTTTAGCTCTGTGGCCGTGCCCTCGCGCGTAATTCAGACTACGGCTATTATTTACTTCTTTTCGGGTGGGGAAGTATGTGAGGGGGACTCTTCTTCCCTCACATACGTTGCTGGCTGGAGGGGATGTTTTGCCATTCCTGTCTCTCGCTTATTACGACTCCTCAAAACACGAAACCCGAACTGCACAGTCACTCAGATGAGTGTCTACCTCGTATACTTCATGCTAGAATCAGACACTGTTTCCTTAGTAGGCCACCCGCTGGCTCAGAAATTTATTCGGAGATTGGCTTCTTTATCGGTAGCTAAAAATCGATAAGAATGCAAGGTTGATTCTTGGAAAGGCATGAAGCTCAAGGAGGGAAAGGATCCTGATTCCCCTTTGCAGAGTCAACCGCAAACACTTTTCGAAGGCCCACTTCAATGGCCGGGTATCATCTCCGAAAGTCGGTATGTGCTACTCTTGGCACAAATTTTCGTAAGTATTTAAGGAATATTTCTCCTTTAGATTTGCGTGGACATCTGGTCCTATATAATTATTGGTCATTTCATTTCAAATATTGAATATATCCCTTATAGGCTACCCAGCGAGCCCCCCCACCCCTAGAAGCAAAAATTGCAAATATCTTAAAGGAAAATGATACTTTTTCAAGCAAATAATTTTAAAAACTAATAAAGAGCTGTTACAGTTTCCTTAAAATGTTGATTTCATTCACCTTTTCCATGCTTAAATATTACCTACAACTCGAACAACCACGGCTTGCCCCCCACCCCCCGTAGTTTTATCCTGGGTACGCCCTTGCCCATGATATCGACTACTCTCAAAGATACCCTCTCATTATTTTGGCTTCGAGACTTGCATCGGCACCGATAATTTAGCCATCGCGATGCATCGACTTCATGGACGCAACTCCCTCTGCTGTCTATTCAATGGTGGATTCTGGTGCTATCTCCTCCTTAGTTGGTTTCACAATTGCTGCATGGAATTTTAAATAAATCATTTAACTTGGGAGAACTTCCTCTCCAACTGGAGGTGAAATAGGTGGAAAAGAATGTTTCTTGAGTCTATTTTAGAAAATTTATACTTCAAAACCTGAAAAGGGTTCAATTTTCGTGCTATTGTTCCAAGACGTTTGCATGGCGTTTGGACACGCATTGGTTCGTATACATCGTGGTTGATCCCCAAGGGTAGCAAAAGTAGCCCCTGAGAAACCAATTATTACTTGTTCACACTAACAAAATATTATTTCTTCATCAAGTGATATAAATTGCGTTGTTTACACAAAAATTTATTTTCTTGACTTCCCATGGGAAGTTCGACTACAGATTGATGACGTTAAAAATTTATTTATATTTTTTTGTTCATTTGAGCAACGGCCATTCTTTAAGATATTACATTCATAAGGGCCGCTCGCAAGTGCGCCTAGAGCCCACGAGAAAATTCCAAAATACGCTTGAGGTATGAGATCGGCCCACAGGCGTCGGGATATTGAAAGGACACGGAGCGTTTTCACGTGAACATAAATACCATCTCCTTATTTTGTTCTCGTGTTCAGGATAGAACTCACCCCGTAAGCCTCTTATTTTCATCCAGTAACACCTTGTAGCGATCCTTTTCCTCCTCCACCTGCCTTTGCGTCTGACTGTGAGCGTCTCTCTCCTTATGGAGACTTTCCTCAACCCGCTGTAGCCGCTTGTTCTTCGTGACGACCGAAACTTCAAGATCCTTCACCTGAAAATTTAAGAATTTGAATTATTGAAAGCGAAAAGAAAACAAGTAATAGAGAGGTGCCTCTTGGAATCGGTCAGACCACACCTTGAATACGCGACGAGCGTTTGGTATCTAATGCAGCAATATTTAATCGGCGAACTTAATGAAACGCAAAGGAAAGCTGCGCGAATCGTCAAAAACTGATACGAGCGAACAGAGAGCGTCGAGGCCGTTTTATCCGGACCACGCAATTGCGCAGATTATAACCGTATACATTTCTCATTATAGCGTACAATTGCGCGAATGCCCGGACGAAATTAGAACAGGGCCTATTTTGCCATCTCACGTCCATGCATTCTCGGATGCTTTCTAGCAATTCACCGCTCTACACGACGTGATTTTGACTGCGCCTCCGTACACACGTCAGATTGTGCTCCGCGTAAAACGGCCTTCTCACAGCTTTCAAACAAATTAGGCTGGCAGCAGCTAGAGACTTGAGAGGTTACGAGCCAGGCTTAGATAGATTAAGGTATATCTTTCATATCGACACGGAGATCATCATCCAAGAACCTCGCCATATTTCCAGGTTTGACATGCACAAGAAATCATGAGAGATATTTAGCCGAACGGATCGTTGTGGGAATTTATATTTCTCGCTAACAATAATGGGCTTTAATAACTGCCAGGCCGTCAGGCGTCAGACTCAGCCGTCAAATGTCTCCAACGAGTTCCTTCTTGTCTTTACCGAACATCCCCCGGCACACGCCTATCGAGTAGGGCTGTGCCAGACTCAAGAACACCCGAGAGTCTCCATGGTCGAGACGAGAATTTCATTTCTCGGCATTGTCGGGACGAGACTCTCGGCGCGGCGAAAGTCTCGCCTGGGTCGAGAGTCTTGACGGGAGTCGAGAAGTCTCGCCCCTTCGAGATTTCTCGACACCCGTCGAGACTCCCGGCCCCTCGAAAAAAATAAAACTATTTCTATTTTAGACATTGAAAATAATTTAACAAAAAGATTATTTTAAGAATCATATATATTTCCAAAACTAAAAATAGTTGTAATATAAGATAAACATTGACAACTTAAGCATATTTTATTATTTATTTAACCAAAATTGACAGGTAACCATGAACCTTAGTTACCATACATAAACATTGCCAAAAGATATAAAAAATTCTATAGAATTATACTATGATCTCTTCTTTTTTGTTAATTTACTAGTGAATGTTTCTTTTTTATTGTATTACTATAACAATAAACATTGCAGTAACCCAATAACATGCCTATGTATCAAAATTATAAACTCCATTTCATTTTAAGCCCTGATAATGGTATGTAAATAAACGGAAACGTCGGCAAAATTTACATTCCAATTTAAATACCTAGAATTAATTATTGAGGTCAGGATAAGGAAATAATTTTTTCCATATCCCTCGTTGGGAACTTTATTAGCACCGTGCACACTTTTTAAAAAATTGGATGCAAAGGATAAATCATTAAATAAAATATTTTTATAATGTTAATAAATCCATAAACGTCGTAAGGGATACCCCAGTAAACGCTATCATCGACTGATTGCGGTGTTATTCAGAAATTCTCGCCTTGCCCGGGAGTCTCGACTGGTGTCGAGAAATCTCGAAGGGGCGAGACTTCTCGACTCTCGTCAAGACTCTCGACCCAGGCGAGACTCTCGCCGCGCCGAGAGTCTCGTCCCGACAATGCCGAGCATGAAGGGCCATGATGCCGCGGAATGAAATTCTTGTCTCGACCGCCGAGACGAGACTCTTGCACAGCACTACTATCGAGGCGGTTTGCAAATGTTGTCATAGGTACGTTTTTCGTGGAGTTATTTTTCGACTAGGTATTTCAGGTGCAACCAGCCTAACTTCTTGAGGTGGTAGGAAATGTGCTAGACGGCCTTATGTTTCAATTCGAATTTCATAACAGATCAATAAATAATAGAGCAAGGGCGTAACCAGGATCAAAACTAGGGGGGGGGGGCAAGCCATGGTTTTTCAAGTTGTAGGTAATATTTAAGCATGGAAAAGGTGAATGAAATCAACATTTTAAGGAAACTGTAACAGCTCTTCATTAGTTTTTAAAATTATTTGCTTGAAAAAGTATATAGAGTACTTATGCACGATAAAAGATTGTCATGTACATTATGATATATCATGGGAGGGGCGAACATTTCCGGGCAAAGGAACCTCAACCTTTTTTCTTGGAATGCTATTTGGGTTTCCGACTGGGTGATTGTTGACATCGCTGCCGACGTTTCGGGAACCGAGTCCTCCTGAGGGCCTGATGTCATGCCCGTGAAGTCGTCGGGTGTTGATACCCAGTCTTGGTCCCCTACCAAAGTCTCTTCTGATTGGGTGTTGTGTTGTTTCCATCGCACACCAATCGGATCCTATTCATGTGTTTTCATGCCCATGGAATTCAACGTCGGCTTCCGGGCTTTGCATATAGGTACTGTGTCGCGATTGAATTTATTATCTTCAAGCCGGATCTCTATTAGTTAATCTCTGCTAGACACCACACGATTTTTACCCTGTCCCAAAGACTGTAGTCTTCTTCCTCAAACGCTTCCATAAATAAATTGGCCAGCAGCAGGGATCATGGAGACCCCATGGCCAGTGGCGCAGCGAGGGGGGGTTTTGGGGGATAACCCCCCCCTCCCCCCCCAGAGGTCAGAGAAATTTTTAAATTTTATCCATTTTACTAATTGGATCACAATTACTTGCAGAATAGTGTTAGGATTAATCAAATATCCCTCAGAAAGACGTAAAACTCGCCATTTTGAACCATTATTCTTAAAATTTTTCTGAAGGCCCCGCAACTCCTGCTTATCCTGGCGGGTATGCAATACCTCCACACCCCTAATGCCTCGTTCACATTACGATCGTCCAAGCCGTCGTCGGAACTATCGTGCATTCACATTACGATGGTTAAAACCTGTGCTGCCCTCTACTGCTGACATCTAAAGTGAACGGGAAATTGACGGTTAGCAAAGCTGTTGAGGTATGCATGGACAAGATGTGTTCAACGTGTATTTACCGAATAATTTTTCTTCCGCCCATATTCTTCCTTCCTAGGACAAATCCATTAAAAAAATAGAGCGAAGGGAGCTTTTCGTCTTTCTCTTGTCGCTTCCGTATCCGGTCTCCCAGCGCCTAACCATCGGAAAGTGGCAACGTTCGGAACTACGTCAACTATAGTCAGGACTTGCATTCACACGGCTAGTTCGGTCAACTATCGTTAGGACGACGGCTCGGACGATCGCAATGTGAACGGGGCATAAGTATTAGTTGTGCCTAAACCCCCCCCCCCCCAGCCTTAATTATTAGTTGCTCCCCCGCCCATGGCGACCCTGGTAAAAATCGAACGCTTGCCTGAGCGTAGACGTAGCGTCAACGGAGAGTTCCATACGTTCCATGTAGCTTCATTAACTCCCGGTTCACTCTCCGAGATTTCCGAACCCGAAACACGCTTCCCTAACTCCTCTGCGGGAGTGCACGGAGAGTACCTCTCAGCTCCGTTGACGCTTCCTCTGTCTCCTATATTGGTCGTTTTGCATTGTTGCTATGAAGCTATGCTTAAAATAAATAAACAGTGATTTGGGCCGGAACGACAAAAGAGAGCATATTGCATTGAATTCAGTGTGTTATTTAGCTCTTTTATTTTGAGTAAGTTATTACAACTCCCCTGAGAACCCGTAAGTATATATTAGAAGAATGTATTCTTAACAGCACATAGTTGCATTCATATCTTTCCTTGTACAGTATAGCTTTCGATCTAATCTTTCCTTTACCGAGATTCGCCGTATTCATTAACCGCATGATTGGAGGTGCACCTTGGCAGTGGTATACTGCACTTAACCTGCATAAAATAGTATGAAATCTGCAGAAGAGGACAGGAATTGGGCAATTTCCCTCTTAGTTGGTGTCTTTGAGGAGGAAGACGCAAAAAAGATGAGTTGTACCTAAGGAAAAAAGGATTGATTCCATTCTATTTGACCTTCATTTAAATTGCCAAAGGTATTTAAATATCCGTGAAATTAACCTCAACTTCAACATATGATATTGTGTTCACTTAGTTCTCAATATTCTCCTATTATGTGAAACTGCCAATTAGATGAAATTTAAATTTCCAGCTATTTACAGAGAGAGACTGATTAAGATGGGCAAATATGCAGAGAATGATGTAGCTCTGGAGCAGAAGGTGAAGAAGTTGCCCAGTTATTTGTCCGATCGCTTAGCGGTCCAAGAGGTATGGCAATGACTTCAGCCATTAGACAACAGGACCAAGGATTTGGCAATGGGTCTAAGCAGAGGTAAATTGTTACTTCTTTCCTTTTTCTGTCGCATAATGGGAGTATAGCCCTGTATCTTATTTCAATCTTCTAAATAGCTTGTTCATTTTTAAATTAGCAGTAGAGATCCTAACAGAGGCAAGGAGCTCCATGTATTTATTGACGTGGGAATAGGTGTATTTGAGAATACAACAGAAATTCCAGAATATGCAGATTTGATGGAACCGTATGTACAGTTTGTTTCCATGTGAATTTAGATATTGTAAATATAGTCTGGTGTATATAGAAAACATGTAATGTATTGTAATAATGTAATGCTGTAATAAATATATTTCTTCTGTTTTGATGAACTTAATGGATATCTTTGAATTGGAAATGATTTAATGCTCCTATTGTACTGTCATATGCATTTAATTTAAGGCCAAACGTAAAAAACTTACCGTCCAGATTTGCATCCTATTTTTCATATTTTATTTCAATGTAAAGAGAAAAACTCATGTAATCAGGTTAGTATTTTTCATTGAATCTTGCCATCTGCAGATGTGATATTAGTAGGTTATTAATTGCATAATACAGTAAAAGGCCTTTTTATTTGCATTATGTATTTGGAGTATACATTTCATCCATCCCTTTTCCTTATTTACCCCAATACAGTTGTCCAGTTATATTAGTATTGTCATTGGGCACCACGATTTCCTTTATAGCACTTGATTTTATGAAAGATTTGAACTGCAAAAACCTTGCTTTCACTGGTAATTCAGTTTTATTTTACATTAATTTTTAATCGCTATGAAGCCAAGGTATTTTAAAAATATTTCATTAAAATAGAATAGAATTAAACTCATATTTGCCTTAAAATTGTATATTTCCCTAGTACCCTACCTGTAAGGGAAGATAGAGCAATAAGGGATAAAAGGCTGATCATTAAGTCAAGTAAATTTTATTTATTTTAATGACCAATATTTCATGTTAAAAACAAAATAAGTTAACATTTCAGTTTGACAGAAAAGTGTATGTTATTGATGAATGAACGATTTTCCTTTTATAATTCCTTTTATATTTGGATACTATGCCTTCTCTTTAAGCATTTATGTTTTTGTTTTGATTTTATTCATTTTAGACCCAATTAAACTTGGTAATTTGTTTTATTGTGTTTCGATTTGTTTTTCAGAAAGACTGCAATACATGCGAGTGCATGACAAAACCTCCACCTACGCTCCCTGGGCTTCATTCAATCTTCAATCGTTCCCTCTACTCCCGCTCACTTCCCAATTACACTGGCTATACTTTTCCTCTACTCCCGCGCGGGAGTCAAACTAACGTTCCATCGACGCTCCGCTAATGCTCCATCTACGCTCCGATAACTCTCCAGGCGTACGCTTCGCTTACTCTTCGATGTTCCACTTTACGCTTCCCTGACTCCTCCTTTGCTCTCCGTTGGCACTTGAAGAACGCTTCATTCACGCTCCGGTCGACTCTTCGTTGACGCTCCCCTTACGCTATATTTTCGCCAGGGGACTCCATCCACTTGTTCGTAGAAGGCGTACTCATACTTGACATAGGTTGTTGTGAGGACGAGGTGAAGCAGGTTCGTCGAGTCGTAGCTAAATTTATTCAACAAGAGCTACATCTCCTTGATCGCCTCGCGGTTGAATAATGAAACGACATCAAGACTGACCATGATATATTTATCCTCCAGGCTAGGGGATCATCAACCTTTCGAGATGGAAGACGAAAGAGTTATGCAACCAGCTGCATGTCGACAGTGCTTTAATTTTACTTCCGGCAATGTAATTATTATATCCTTTATCCACCCTCCTTCCCACATTCATGGTTTTAATCCTGTTCGCAATAGTTTTTGGGTTTTGAAAATAAAATGACATAATTATCATGTTTTGCGCATGGAACAGGAAGTCCACCATTTGACATAGAAAGAGCCGCATGCGGATCGGAAGCCGTAGATTGCCGACCGCTGCTCCAGGCGGGTGTCAGCGATCGCCTGAGCTCAGCGGAGTTATAAACATGATGCTCAGCGGATATTTTGCTTCCTGGTGGGTGGGAGAGGCTATGCAACTCACAGTAGGTGTTATAGAGACGCGCCATGCTTGTGATTCTTCGGGAGCCCATAGTGTCGGTGGACGCGTTTTCGGCAGGGCCGCTGGACTCCATTTTCAAGAATTTACTTTAATCCAGAGAAAATAATAATAATTCACTCAGACCCGAAATCGCGATAGATAACGGCGAATGGGAGGGAGGGATGAGTTATGACGAAAATAATCCTATCCATTCCTAAAAAACGCTTAAGTCTCCGCCCACTCATTTTGAGCTGGTGACGTCATTAGAGTTCTCGTGCAGAGTAAATATTTCACTAAGGGAAGGGATCGCTCAAAAGAGTGAACGACCACGAGCCATACGAGGACGAGCATGTACCGAAGAGTGGCTGAGAAGCGGCTACGCGCTCGTCATGAGTGCGTGACGTTATCGGATTATGTGCTGAAGGTTAATGCCGTCAAGTTTCCACCCCGGATAGCTCGAGGGGTTGGCGACGTATCGATAAGCGGCAAAATGTGGGTTAGTTAAGGTTTCAAACGCTTTCACAATCGACAGTAATGAAAAATTAACAAAGGAGCCAATTATCTCATAGGAAAGTTGTGATGTGTTGAAAGTGAGTGTCCTATTCAGTAAAATCAAACCGATAATCAGGAAGAAGAAACGTTTTTTTTTTATCTCTATTGGAAAAGTGTGCTTGAGAGGTATTCCAGTGAGGCGTGCGTGGGTGCGACGAACGATTGCGCACAGTTCTGAAAGTCTCTCGAATAGAAGAGCATCGATGAAAAATTAGGCAAAGTGGACGGTCCCTTGGATTCAAATATTCATTTCTGAGATCACAATCCATCTAATATCGATTTCAGAGAGAGAGAGAGAGCAAGAATCCTATGCCCTTCTGTCCTTCATCGAGGCCTTTTTTATTGACCAGTTCCTTGATTTATTCCACGTGTTTACATAGTGCGAGCAAAAATATCAATTTCCAGCAGCTTTTTCTCTCTGATCAAACCGCTGATCTAACATTTCCTGGAAAATTTCCAATTAAAATTCATTATTTCCTCATTGCGCGAAATAAATAATCCAACACTAGATCTATGAAAGCCCCTTACATTCTTTACAAAGCTCGCGAAAATTAAAAAAAATGTTATGCCAACGTTTTTAAGTGGCTGCCTATCGCCCATGAGATGAGAATGGGAGCGCAGAAAACTCCCGGTGAGGACGAATGTGATTCTGATCGCTCAGCTGTCTGTGCAAATTCCCATAGTATCCGAACATAACCACCGCACAACAGTCGCCGCTGCATTGAAAAAACATAAAAAACGAGAGTGACCGGGGAACCTTGAAACGTTGGCTGGAGACGTAACATTGGAGTCAGCCGCTCTCGAGAGTTATTCTGAGAGAGTAAGGCGGGCGTCTCTCCTTCGACTTGGAGAGCGGTGGCCGTGCGCTCCACATAATGGTTTGACGTGGTAGTAGTATCGGAAGCAGGGGTGGCGCCACCCCTGCGTTGCGTGTCCTAATGAGAGATGAGGAGGATAGTGGTGTGGGCGAGGCTCCAGGGCGGCCGGCGGCGGCAGCAGCCTCTGAGTCACAGTGTTTCGGGGGGCAAGGGTGCGTCATCGCAGCGCGGATCAATATGAGAGGGATTGACTCACGGCCTGAGGTCAGGGAACAGAAAAGGGGTGCCATTTCGCACGAAACTCGGAGGGCGAGAAAAGGATAAGCGAACGCAATATGATGCCTTCGGGTGAGGATCAAACTCCTAGCGGCCAGCGGAAGGCCCTTGGCCAGGGAAAGTGAAAATGGCCACATAAAGAGGCCTTCAATCATTGGTCATCGTGCCCCCGGGGGAGGAGGGGCGGTCCCTTCATCCCAAACCTACCCCTGCCTGATCATAAGGACGAACTCGTTCACCAACGAATTTTATTATGCATTGCGAGAGAATTTGACGCGTATTTATCCGTTTCTCCATCCGAAGACCTAATCGAGGCACTATTAAGTTGATGATGTTACAAACTCACACCGCTTTCTATGTCTCCGCTTCTCTGCTTTTCCTCGGCCTTTCGCATCGGCCTCGCGTAGTTCACTGGCGAGCGATACCTTCCCTCAATAAAAAGTTCCTTCTGCTCGAGTAAATGAACCTTCTGACCTCACCCACTCAAGAAAATTGGGCGGACATTGGGCGTTTTCTGAATTTAAACTTCTGGAAGAGTAGCCGAATGGCGAACATATTTTTCGTCCTCACTTTCCTTTCCCATCCATCCTTACGATTTCCTTCCCTTACAATTCAATCAAAATTTTTAAAAAGTGTCCCAAGAGCAAATAATGCAATCAAGGAAATTTCGAGCGAAACAGCAAATCATTGTACAAGAAATCACAAGCAGCAAAAATATTTGGGACTTCTAATTCGGGATACTGGTTCAAAACGAAATTATGTTTGGAGGTCATTATTTATTTACACAGATTTCTCCGAGAAAATATTTCCTAAATTTAATTTTAATTTGTCTTGAGCTACTACACGCATAAAAGGGAAGAATATTGATTAAATATGATAAATTATGTACTCAAATACGATAAAAAAGGAAAGTCAGGAAAATTATGTAAAATTTAAATATTCAAGAATTGAGGAAGTACTGATAATTATCTATGAGCTCTGCGTAAGGATGGGGTGACTTCACTTACCACAAATGTAAAAATCGATCGCTGAGTTATGAATACACCCATACTCGAGTAAAACCTTGGAGCACTTTACAATGGCAGATGGAATAATATTTCAAGTTAGCCCGGGATGATTGAATGAAAAACTGTCTATGAGCTAGCAACACACCGATAGAGCCTGAGCAAGAAAACTATGAGGCAAGTTCACATTAAGGGATATGGGGAGAGGAATATATTATGCATATAATATGTGATGAGCAAAAAGAACTCATCCGGACGGACATGGATGGAAAGGAGGAGAAGAGGACTCAAAAATAAAAGAACAACGGGCAAGGAGGCAGCGAAGTCGCCAGTAGAGAGGGGAGGAACCGCTGAAGGAAACTCTGTATTTCACGAAAAAAGGAGAACCCGCGGGAGCGTAAAGTTGTGATTTTATGTCTCCGTACACCGACCACTCCTTCACTTTCCTATTCATTCGTATTAAAGACAGGAAAACCGAAGACAATGAAAAAATTGGGGTGGGGGTTCATCAGAAGTAAACAATGAAGTCGGTAGATCATATCATAAATTTAAAATAAGAAAGCTAGACTTCAGAACAAATAGATTGAGAATGTCGTTTGTACTACGATCGATAAGAGACTATAACGGTAGCGTTGGGAATAACCAATAGGTTTTGACTTGTAGTGTAGCATACTAACTCATTTATTCTTCAATGCATGTTTCTGAATTTTCCTATTTTTCCTAACAGTATTTTTTGCATACTCTAGCTTCATTGGTATTTACAGTTCTACCTCCAGGAATAGTTGGCAAGTTTTGCCTTGGCATGAATGTGGAAGTGTAGTTTGTCAGTATGCGTAACATTTTTAAGACCGTGTGGTGTGCATGTGGGAATCCTGTTGCATGCTGGTGATTGATCCCTGCCAAACACCGTAGAAGTGGCTCGCAAGGAATTATGTAGATGTAGATGCATCCTTCGAATTCTTTGAATTCATTGGGATTTCGGGTATGAATGATTGGATGCCATTACGTATGAAAACAGCTCCAAACACTTACCAAATAAATATTCCGTCAATGTTAATTAAATTTTAGACTCTTTTTCTTTGAGCATAAAAATTCATGTGTGTTTCTGACTTGCTTAATATTTGTATTAGTAGCCAGTGGCGTAGCCAGGAATTTCGTTCGGGAGGGTCCAAAACCAGGGGGGGGGGGGGGAATTTTTGAAAAACAGGATACTAAGTAATGGGGTTTAAACTAATTTTAACACTTTTCATAATCGAAAAAACTTCAATTGTTAAAGAAATATTTTTTTAATTCATGATTTTTCAATATTTTGTTTTCTTTTATGAAGGAAAATGATTATATTTTTCTATTTCGGGGGGGGGATATGTTTTGGGAAAGATATGTTTTTCAAATTGTTGTTATGTCTGATAGTACGGGAGATGTAATGGTTGTGAGAAAGTGATATTAGGTTTCATAATGAATATTCGGCACTTCCTTTGTTATTGTATGATGACAAAAATGTTGGTATCATTAAATTACCATATTCAATTACGATTTCAGGATTTTATGCGAATCAAAGGCATACCTGAATCTATGTTTTACAAAGATTGGCATGATTCGAATTTGGCCCATCGATTCCGGAGTTTTACTTAATATCTTATTTTTTGCGCTTTTTACAATAGTTAAGTAAAACTTTAATAATAGTTTTTTTCCGGTCCGGTTGTGTCCACAAATATCCACAGGGTGGAATGACGTTTCGGTAGTTTAATTGGCTAAAGCACTCGACCGGAAATCGGGGGAACCGGGTTCAAATCCTGGTCAAGGCGAAATTTTTTTCTCTGCGGATTTTTCGCACATTCTGATTATAGCTTTAGGAGAGCGTAGTGGCTTAGTGCGTCAATAAGTTAGCTTCTTAAGGAGGGGTACTGGGTTCAGTACTCGGGCAAATCCTGAGTACTCCCACAACCAAAATAACCTCAAAGTACGAAGAGGCCAAGGGTAAGGAACTGATGCTGAATGTGTGAAATACAAGCGCCCGTGGTTTGGCCTTGGGTGAGCTCTACCCTCCCGTCTCCAAACCAACCCTCGGGTTGAAGCACTTAGGGAGTGGGGGAAAAGCTTTAACTACCTCTGTTATATTCTGACGTCCTTTTGATCTCGAAAACGAGGGACGCGGACGTTTATACGTCGAGCATTGCACAAAAGGCACCCAACTGCCCAGATTTCAGAAAATTAATTTAAAACTTAAATACATGGTGCTCATCCACTAGTCGCAGGAAACATTTTAAATGGAAACATTTGAATGTGCTGAATCGGTGGCTACCATTGGCTAAACACGCAGTGAACTAATTCTATACTCCGCTGCTGTGCCTTTATGAGGAAGTCACCAGAAGTGAATGAAGCGTCCGTGACAAGCTGACATAAGGTGTCCACGGAATGAAATTCAGCCGAAGTTAGACGGGCCAACCATCTTCAAGTTGGAAGGAAGGAAAAATAATAACATTGGCGGTTTCTCTTTGCGATCACAAAGTCAGTGTCAATTTTCATACCCCTCCTCGCTAATAGCAATCAATGCATTGAATTTATTTAATCTGTCGATTTCATTATACTGTGCCAACTAGATATGAACTCTGTCAGATTTCCAATAGGCTATTCATTTAGTCATTAAGGTGCGCAGGGAGGCACTTGCACGTTGTGGCAGGCACGATATGGCTGCCGACGTTTCGGATGGCCATTTTGGTCGTGTGCGGTTCGATTTTCGTCTTTGTGGTTTACTTCAAGTAACAATATCAACATTTCCTTACACGAAAAGTTTTTGAAACATTTTTCCATACAGTATACCTACGTTACTTCGATATTCGTGTACTTTTATACACCTCAGAAATTGAAATCTACCTTTCGGCCATTAAAAAATTAAAGAATGGGTAAAATTTAATTTTAATGAACTCTAAAGGCTCCCGCGCGAAATCTACCCGCCTCTTGCGATGGACCACACTGATCCACATCTTTCTCCTTGCTACTCGGCCGTGGCACCCGTTCTGCTTCAACACATTCCGGATGTCATTCACAAATACTTACAAACCACGCTTCTGTGGGCCAGCGGTTACCTAGGGAGCGCTAATTTTAGGGTCCTTCTTGATATCCCGCACGATTAATTGGTTGTCACTGTTAGTCAGCTTCCGTGGACGTCCGCTTCGGCCCTTGTTTTGAACAGTCTTGGAGTTGCCAAACTGATTTACTCCGTCGTACATAGTTGACCTTGGTCGTCCTACAAGTCCAGCTATTTGATTCTGTGATTTGCACTGATTACGGAGCCTAATCATGAACTTTCGCTCAGTTTCAGTCGTATAAGTTGCCTTTAGTTCCAATTCTGTCCACACTTCAGTTCGCAGTTGAGTCAAAGATGCGTTTTACCTCGCCACAGCCTAGAGGAAGCGTGTGCGTCCACAGTTGGGCCACGCTGAAACCGGTGCGCTGTCAGAAACGTGCGTAAATCGATGTGCATCGCGTGTCCGAAAACTTTTTACGCGCGAAAGTTTTGAGTATTCGTCTATTGGACACATTTTCTATCACAGTGTTGCCAGTTTATCGTTTTTAAATGGGAAAACCTTTGCCGAAGCAGTCCACGATAAGAATGTTGAGTCCGAAGAACAAGTGCAAAATAGCCTAAGTGGTGGAAACAAGAGCTGTGCGAATAATTTTGCACTCACTGTATTACACGACCCGATGGAGCTTCAGTAGAATTTCATACAAATGTTCAAAGTTCAGAGTTCTGCCTTTTTTGCGTCGATAGTAATGTGAGCAATGTATCTTTCAAAGAAAGATGAGTGTAGTTTGCAATCAAAAATTAAAATAGAGACACTATAGAAATGTTTATACCCTAATCACTCGTCTCAAGGAATGAAAATTGTGAAGCATGCAGTAGAACACTTGATGAGTTAGAGGATTTTATGGGTCGATGTGCACTAGGGCGATTCCAGATTCTGGGGGGGTCTGGCAGGCGAACTTTCATCTCATATTTGGGATTAAAAACTAAATGCAACAATTTCTCTACTATTTTTTAGACGTCTGGGGGACACGTGCCCCCGTCCCCGTGCCCCACCCCCCTAAATCCGCCTATGGATGGGCATATCAGTATCGAAGATTTTATTTCCCTTTAAGCGATTTATTGTGGTATCTTCTTCGTAAAATGTGACATTCCGCAGAATGACCGATCACATTTTTTGATGATAGAAGAACACCAGAGGTTTCGCAATTTTCCACACTTCAATCAAACAAACACCGACTTAGACATCAACGGATAACCGTCATTCTCAACGAAATTTGGTGTAAGTTTGATCGAAGTGTGGAAAATTACAAAAGTTTGTGCTATTCAATGGGTCTATCGGAGACTTCGGATCGGAGACGAAGAACGCCGGGCGAATGTCAGGCGAACAGAGCCCCATCGTTTCTGCTCTATCGAATGCCTCCTTAAAATGCATATATTTAGCCCCACCCGCCCATCTGACCTTGTTTTAGCAGAGCTCCTCTATCGGCCAACCTCACCCTCGCTACCGCTGCGGGGGTCGGGGGGGCACTATTGGTTCGGGGGTGCTTTCCGCCCCCACACGCATTAAACGCGCTTTTTTCATTTAATTGCGCGCGCGACTCGACCAGCAGATCGAGTTAAAGGATCGCGTCTCCTCCGAGACGTACCTACGCCACCCCCGCCCCTCCTCCGGTGTAAAAATACCCGTCGTCGGCGACGTCGGTGGATCCCCTCCGTCTATCTGCTGGTGCTGCTGCCGCTGAAGAGTCGGCCGCCGCTTCCAAACGTGAGCTTGTTTTCGCGAGCGCTCGCTGGAATGTCCTGGCCACCGTGTTTTGTCGTGCGCGTCCGTTAGAGTGCGCCCGGGGCGGGGCTGCCCCCAAGGGGCGAGGCTGCTGCCCCCCACGGCGGCGGATCACGCTCGGCTGGCAAATACCGGCGGCAGGGGCCTCAGTCACGGCCATTTGCTCCGCTCTGGAACATGGGGCAACTTTTGCACGAATTAGGGAGGCATGCGCTAGGCATTCAAAAGCTACGTGCCGGGGTTAGATTACTTGAGCCATTGAGAACTTATATCTTTCGTAGCGACATGGAGGCGATAATCTTGGAACCTCACTATATTTCTGGGACAGACAGAATCGATAAAATAGGAGAGGTATTTTGCTGGACGGAAAGGTGAAGAAACTCTTTTTTCCCCGATAACAAGTATGGAGAAAGATCGGAATTTGATGCGGCTGTAAGAGACCTCAGGATAAATAAAGCGTCTGGCATTGGTGACATTCCTGCAGAACTAATTAAAAATTCAGGAGAGAAGACGTTGAACCAGCTTTACAAAATCATTCGTGAAATGTATTCGACAGGTGAGATACCAAAGGTCTTTGAGAGGAACATTATAATCCCTATTCCTAAGAAGAAAAGAGCGGATAACTGCGGAGATTTTAGGACCATTAGCCTTACTACACATGCGTCGAAGATACTGACAAGGATCATCTATAGAAGAATAGAACGAAAAGCAGAAGAGTACTTGGATGAGGACTAATTTGGATTCAGAAAAAACAAAGGCACAAGGGAAGCAATATTGGCCCTAATACTGCTCATAGAGAAGAGAATGGAAAAGAACAAGCCAACGTTCGTTGCGTTTGTGGACTTAGAGAAAGCATTTGACATGGAGCATAATGCTTGGAATCCTAAAGGAAATTGGGGTTCTTTATAATGACAGAAGAATCATCCACAGTTTATACAAAAACCAAGTAGCGGTGATGAAATCAGGGCCCAGCTGTGAAGAAGCAAGAATTAGGAACGGAGTGCGACAAGGCTGTACATTGTCACCCGTAATTTTCAACGTTTACATTGAGAAAGCCATTAATGAAATCAAAGAAAAGGAATTGGGAGTGAATATCCATGGAGACAAAAATTAGCATGCTAAGATTTGTCGATGACATAGCCGTTATAGCAGAAACAGAGAAGGATTTGAAAAATATTCTGGTTAATATGGGTAGGGTAATGGGTAGAAATCAACTGAAAATAAGCACGAAGAAAACCAAGATCTTAGTATGCAGCAGAAGAGAAGTAGTCAAGACCAACATTAAAATAGGGAGGCAAAAACTGATAGAGGTGGATGAATTCTGTTATTTGGGAAGCGAGATAACTAGTGACGGGAGAAGTAAGAAAGAAATTATCAGCAGAATAGCCCAGGCGAAGAGAGCATTCCACCAAAAGAGAGACCTGCTTACAGCGAGAAACTTAAATATGGAAGTAAAGAAACAATTTATAAGATCCTACATCTGGAGTATGCTCCTATACGGAAGTGAGGCATGGACAATGACCGCAGCGGAGAAAGCAAGGATAGAGGCCTTCGAAATGTGGTACCACAGAAGAATGATGAAAATCAAATGGTTCGACCGTGTTAGTAACGAGGAAGTCCTAAGAAAAGTAGGCGAGAAGAGAAGCCTCATGAAAACCTTAATAAGAAGACGGAACAACCTTTAAGGCCACATCTTGAGACATGATGGCTAGATGAAGACCATCGTCGAAGGGCAAGTGGAAGGCAAGAATGGAAAAGGAAGACCTCGAACAAGATATGTGGAACAAGTAAAGAGAGATGTGAAAGAGAAGAAATACGTAGGTGTGAAAATATTAGCTGATAGGAGAACTGAGTGGAGAGCTGCGTCAAACCAATCCTAGGATTGTTGACCAGTGATGATGATGAAAAAGTATGGACTACAATAAAAGCAAGGTGGGACTCAGTATTAAAATCACGAATATTTGCATCTTCTTTCATATTTTTTGTATACGGGATACGCCTATTGACGCGGATTGCTGGGTAATATGAAGATAAAATTCATTTCACATTCAGCCACTCACCTACTAGCTAGAAAAATTCGCGAAAGTTACCGTCCACTCGCGAAAAATATTTCCGTTATTGGAGATGGAATGCGGGGGATAGGGCTGTTAGTGATTGGACGGGCACGTGCGTGACGTCAATAACTTTCAACGGCCACTCACCAGAAAAGGGTTCAATTGTGAAATGCTCCGCTGGCAGGAACACAAGGAGTAAGAGGCGAATAAAAAAAAGAATACGAGCGATTCTTCGCATCCATCAAACCATTTGATCGTTCACTTGGGTCTATCGAGAGACCCAAATATCAAGGGAGCGAGTACTCAGGGGGGGGGGGGTGGCGTAGCGAGGGAGGGGTGCACACTCCCCACGAAATATTAAACACAATTACTTTTATTTATTTTATTTATTTATTTCCATTACCCCATAAACAGCACATTTACGGCCTTTACAATGGGGAATTAACAATTAACAATGAAGGACATTCACACACGCCCATGCCCTGGATAAGGATAACTTACCCAGGCGGGACTCGAACCCGCGACCTTCGGTTTGGCAGTCGAGGACTTTACCCCGACGCCACCGCCTCATAAAGGACAAAAAAATATCGAAAAATGAAGTTTTTTCGACAATGATAGGTGATAAAATTAGTGTAAAACCCTCCGCTCAGTACCCTGTTTTTAAAAACATTTCCCCCTGCTTTTGCTCCCACTCCGAACAAAATTCTTGGCCAGGGGGCTGGTGGTCGTGCCCTCCCCCAAATGAGAAAATGCTTTTGCCTATTAGCTGTCTACCGATCGCCTTTAGAGGTACCAAGTACTTCCCAATCATCTACTAATGCTCTCATGTTTCCCATATTTATGATGATATACCAATTTAAAATTTTTGACATAACCTTGCATTGATCTTGCCCCTCTCCCTTCCTTGTGGAGGGTTGAATAAAAATAGGCGCTCGACATGTTTGGTATCCTTTGGATCCTTTTACCAACGATTAGAATGCCGCTCATCCGCTTGGAACTCCCTCCTCTTCTTTCGCCTCCAAATGTTTCCTCGACCCACCTGCATACAAGATGCGATCGAGCCTGTCAAGTCGCATCCACTCTGCAACGACTCTATTCCCCAACAAGTCGAGTTCTAACAGCCGTTTAAATATTTACTCAGATTGTCTGCCATCACCTTCAATAATTGTTCATTTTGCTACACACGTTTTCTTCTGTGCAAGGTATTTTTCGGAGCTCTTTCTGACGAACGTACTGGATGATTCATCTAATCCTTAACTGCCTGTATTCCCTGCCTACCTGTACTTCATACAGCCATTTGTCCTGTGTTCCGCCTATAATTCATTTTACCTTCCTATGCCCACTCCTCTTTTTCTAATGCTTGATGTTTTCATGTGACGATGTTTGGCCGCCTCTCTCCATTAGAGGCGCCGATTAATCGTCAAGTCCACTAAAAGGAGCCATTCATCTTGACCCAGGGGCCTATTTGCAGCGGTGCGAAGTGTATCCAATCCCTCCATCATGGACAGCCAAATTGGACAAATTGGTGGTCTTCGTCAAAGTCATGAACTCCAGGATAGGGTCAGTCCACAATGCTCAATTTGCATGAGCCCACAGTAAAAGATGTAACGTTAGAACCCCGAGGAATGAGTGGCGAATTGGTTTTTGTACTACGTTCGCCATTTTCTTAATATTATCGGATTTGATAGAGTTTGATAAAGAGAGAGGCCCGAATGTTTCCGTTTTGCGATCCGTTGTCTACTTATCGAGAAATTCCCGACGAAAATTCTCAGGTGAGTCGATTGCTTCTCAAACTCATGCTGAGAGAGTCATCTCTTCTCAGCTTCTTCTTTGTCCTGCGCGAGGGCCTCGCGGGGGTCGCTTGTGTTCCCACTCTGGTGAGCGATCCCTTCCATCGACGAAAGGTACGCCTTGAACAAGTCAATAAACTGAAACTCTCGTGACGTCGGCAACTCAAGAAAAGTGGGTGGCAAATTTCGCGCTTTCTCATTCTAAATATGTTCGAATGAGGAAGATTTTTTTCGTTTTACCTTATCTTTCCCATCCTTATACCGAAATCTTTTCGCAAATAACGATTTTGGATCTGAGTGAACGACCCCGTTCCATCTCTTAATCGATTATGTAGACGGTATTTTAAATTTGACGATTATTTTATCTCGCCTCACCAAATGAACGGGCAAACTCAGCAGCCAGTTTCCCTCGAGAATCTGGGCAAGTTCCTCGGGATGAGGTAGTGTAGAGTTTTGGGCGGCAGAGGGGCGCGGTCTTTCTGTCACTTGCCTAAGAATAGACGGCCAGAGAGAGAGAGAGGGAGCCGCGTGCAAGCCGGCCATCGGAGCCGAGGAAAACGTCTGCGACGGGGAAAGGGAGTGCGCGCGCCCATCGCGAAATTCACACCGAGTTCAGTGGGGCGGGGGATGGTTTATTTGTCGCGGCGATTCCGGGCATCGCAGCGCATTTCGTCGAAAGGCATTGGGATGACGGCGCGCGCGCGGTCACACTTCCGCGGATGCAATCCCCATGGCCGGCACATCCTTCGTTCTCTACGGCGGCGTCCCTCCCCTTCCCGCCCGAAATACAGCCTTGTATCTCCGAGTTCATTAGTTGCCAGGGAAAGACTTGGCGTTCTCGATTTTTAGCTAGGACCGCTGTCCCAAAAGCTTAGGCGCTTCTGGTACTTTTTCTCGCAGGTTCCGAAAGTTATTATGTGATTCCCCATACACATAGTCTGTTATATGAATGATTATAAGCAAGCTCCCGAATGAATATAAAATTAAAAGATTATCTTCAGGTGCTGAGGGCGTTTGAGTTTACTATCAACTATTTAGAAGTCTTGGCTTTTGCTTATTTTCTATATTAGGTTTATAGGATTAAATTTTTAATTTTATACTGGATTGTTTTAATTTTCAAATCCATGTTTGCGCCCCAAGGAGATCGCGCGTGGATACCGTGGCACTGGAATAATGCCTGTACTCAAAAATATTAGTCGGTTCTCATTTTTCAACGTGGTAAAAGGAAGCGTGTCAATTGCATTTTTGATTCGATGTGATTATTGGGCGGGGAGCGGGGTGGGGCTTGTGCGGGACCAAACAAGAGGCCGCGAGTTCGAGTCCCGCCTGGGTAAGTTGTACCACCAGGGCATGGGCGTTTATGTTTCTTCGTTGTTGGTTCCCCGTGATAAAGGCCTTAAATGAGATGTTTACGGGGATATGAAAATAAAAAAGAAAGGCAGACAACAAGCAACCGCACGCGTCCCGAGGCCGATGAGTAGATGACAAGCCTAGGGCGTACCCAGGATCATAACTGGGGGAGGGGGGGCAAGCCATGGTCTAGGGGGGTGCAAGCCAAGTTTTTACATTTTAGCATGGGAAAGGTGATTGAAACCAACATTTTAAGGAAACTATAACAGCGCTTTATAAGTTTATGAGATTATTTCTTTGAAAAAATAGGTCTATTTTAGTCACATACCTTATACTAATATATATCATTTTTTGTGGGATTAAAGTAAATTTGCTGAATACTTTCGTTTCGCCTCAGTACTAATTTTGCATAAAGACTTGCGATTTTTGCTTCTAGGGGGTAGCTGCCCCCATCCCCTGCCACTCGCTGGGTTCGCACATGTGATAAGCGATGACACGCTCGGCATGAGTTGGTGGCGTCATCAGTTTATCCGCGAAAGGGTCGAGGCCGTCGATGTTTCTACGGGAATAGATCGATATGCAGGTAGTAGATAGAACAACAGAAATCACGGGTCACATTATTTTCAAAGAACTACCACAATCGACAATAATAAAACATCAGTGGACGAACCCGAGTTAACTCAATGTCTCCTTCTTCCCGGTGGGCGGCCCTGCCGAGTGCTATGGGAGCATGAATGCCCAGCTAATGAAGAAGCGCCAAGGCACATAATAGGGTAGTTTACTTCATCAAAGAAAACGAAAGGCATTGATTGCGATTCGTTACCCACAATTAGTGTATTCATAATATACAAATTATTTGGTTTTATATTTACCAGTTTAAACGAATGGCAATGGTCAATTTTATCCTCATTTGAAAAAGGCCAGATGGGCGCCCATGCGATTCCACTCCACGTGACGTCACAGGGACCTAGTTTCTGAACGAGAGGATAGGAGTTTTACATCGTCTGAGATTACCAATGCATGCATGAGTCACAGAGCTCAGGGAAACATCTCTTAATAATCACTTATTAAAATTGTCTAAGGTCGGAAAGTTTCCTTCGTTTGATAAGGTAGTAATAATCCATATTTAAGTCAAGCGCTACGTGCTAGCAGCCCGAGTCGTATCAGCGCTCAAGCCTCGCCTCAAGGTCACCTCACAGGGCGGCAGCGGGAACCATAAATACGTCACACGGACTTTTTCCCATCATTCCTACTTGCCCGTCGCGTTTTCGCGCGCTTGAAAAATTTCACTTTTCATTTAATCGCAAAAAATAGATATCGTCATTTAAAAATCTAAAAGTGTGAAATGCGTACTCCTGGAGAAATAAACTTTCGATTTAGGCAATTAAAAAAATGGGAAACTACCCTATTGTGAACTCGTCACGCATTTATGTCAAAGTAATTTTGAGAGAGGAGTTTAAAATAGTTTATAGAGATAATATTCCCCCAATGTCTTGGGTAGTTTTAGCCCATGAGTTGAGTTTAATTATAACTACATCAACATACTTCCCCTCAATTCGCATGGAAAGGTGCGCGGCAGAGGGTGTTTAGTCACGAGTCGTTCGCAAAAAAAAAAGTTGGCGCGTTGGATATACTTGACGACAGTGTACAACCTATAATTGATGGTTGTCCTATATTGTTCGAAGGAAAAGCGAATTCCTATATCTACTTGTTCGAAAAATTTATGTCCTTATTTCTTCATTGACGCTACTTCTATGATATAGAGATGATCGCACGGTTGTTATAGTTCGCGCTGCCAATCAAGATTTCAAGAACGGCAGCTAATGGTAATTGTTCGTTGACTTTGATGGTGAGCTGAAAATATCCTAGAGGATTCCAGCATACGATGTTGACGTTTTTATACGTTCTGTATTCAAAGTTAAAATAAGGGTATCTGGATTCACTAATGCATTTCAGGTTGATGAACAGTCACATAATCTATTTACAAAGTATGTGGAGCTTATGATATTCGCTATGGAAAGGATGATTATTCACCTATTTCCTTCCGCACCAGAGAGCCGATAATGCAATGGTTATAGCAGCTTTTCTGGCGAAAGAAAGACTTTGGAACACCCTGTCAATGGGATTTCCCGCTTACAATCTAGCTATCACAATTATTAAAGCCAAGCAGTGAATTCGGATAACTCATAATAAATTTCCATTGTCTACTGGTATACCACAACCTCTAATTAAGGTGTTTATTTCTTTGGTTTTTTTCAACTGATGTAGTAAATAAATAGGGCCGAGCAAGTTGAGAGAAATACAGCTTACTTTGTTCAACGCTTCCTCTAGATCTCCTCGCAGCTTTTTCAATTTCTCCCTTTCCTTGGTCAGCTGCTCTCTTAAAGCCGATTCTTCCATCTTTGACTGAATGAGGTCGTTTTTGGTGTTCGATCGAAGAGTTCTCTCGCTGGAAATCAGGTCTTCCATCTCCAGTATCACTCTTACTTTTCGATCAATTTCCTTTGATCGATGATAATAGAAAGGAATATGTTAAAGACCATAACACTTGGGTAAAGCTACATTTTTATCATCGATTCAAATTTTACTTAAAAACCAATAAATTTAGTGTGGTTTGTTAGGGGGCAAGTCTCATTAATTACGTGACTCGATTAGGCGAGGGAAGGTGTCGAGCCCAATCTCATGTACCTAAAGGAGATTTGTGTTCTTGGAAAGGTGTCACGTAATTTTTATTTTCGCGTAAAAGTGTAAAATTGTGAGACTTATTTAAATACTAAATTATTCGATTTTCTCACTAAGATTGACTGCTACGTACTTTGTACATTTAAATAATAATTATAGCCTTTAGTAAAAATATTTCAACATAATATTTTTATTTTTTCATTTCAACGCAGTCAAGCACATAACATTTTTGTTGAATATGCATTGAACACGCATTTCATTGAACCATGACAAACTTCAATGCTTTAAGTTTATCATCAGTTGTACAAATTTGGCCACAAATGAGGATGCAAAGCGATATACATTGATAAAAGCAGCGCTGCAGGGACGAAAATTTCTGTCTGTGTGCCGGTGAAAATATCGATCTCCATAAATATGCCTCTAATAAAAAATATTTATAGTAATTAAATAAGTTATACCTTTGGATTAGGTGTATATGAAGAATAGTAATACGTTCTGAAAATGTTTGGGACCGACGTATTCAATATGAAAATCAAATATTTCAGAAGTGAGGGTCGTCATTTTAGAATGTCTGTTCGGGTGAATATGAAAATTAAATCTCCACAGTATAAATTAGTATCAAATACGGGAAAAATTCGCTTTCATTCGAATTTAAAGCCTACTATGTTTGATTACACATCATGAGAGAAGGGAAATAATTTGTAGATGGATACATCTTTCCGTCTTAATCGATGCATGCTGTGTAATTACGTGGCATAATAAGACCCCTAGCCTTCTCGTAAGCCGCTGGTTCGGGGAGAGCGGTTTTCGGTCCTGCTGTCACCTCCTCTGACACCTGTTGTGTATGTATGTGATTATGCATTACTCAATATTAGATTAGACTAATTTATAATCCCCAAACGTTCAAATTACACCCTATAATTATGTGCGGTTCAAACTTACTGAAAATTACTATTAAATCAAAAGTATTATCTAATCAGTTCTTTTCCAGCAAAATTAAGAAAGATAAATTTCTATGTGATAATTACTCTCAATTGATGTCATTTGCAAACCTTGAAAATTTAGGTAAAAGTTTACATTTCATGACTCGCACAAGTTTCTACTTCATCAAAACAATAAGTTTTGCGGAAAGTCATCAGGTGTAATTACTGTTTACCTGTTTCATAGCATCAATAAGCTTTTCGTAGTCCTGCATTTTGGATTCCAATATCGATATTTTCTTGATTGCATAACCACTTCTCTCAGTTTCCTTAATTAAAATGCTTTTGAGCGAATACAGCTTCATTTTGTATCTCTCAACCTGAGGGAAGAAGAGATGATTATTCTGGGTAATTATCAAAGGTAAAAAAGTAGTTCATTCGTATAAATAATTTGCTTCGGGTATAAAATCTGCATGTTCGACCTGATGCGCAACGAACTCGCGAGGAGACCGCGTTGCCCGGCCCAAGTTAAATCTTTCAACTATTGAAAAATGTGCCATAATTTCAGTATTTCTATAAATTTATTGACGATATTTAAAAAGTTAAAGAACTTATTTTATCACCTCAGATTTCAATTTATGGACAAGCTGTAGTAGTTCCTGACTGTCCTCTTTTCGTTTTCTCCAGGCATTCAACATTAATGCTTCGTAGATGCGACGAGCAGCTTGGATATTGCTTTTATCTAGGGAATTTGTTATAGTATCCTGAGCGATTCGGATGCAATCTGGTTCTTTCACAATGCTTGGGGTGGATTTGCTAAAAGAAAAATAATTAAATTGTGGTCATTTTATTATTTTCTAGCGTAATTTTCTTGTAAACTTAAATTTTATTTTACCAATTATCTGCATCAAACACCTTATATAGCTTTCGTTATTGTTTCTGGCGTAATTATAGAGAACAACGCCTTAAATATGTAAAAACACTTAGAGGCACTTACTGAAGTTCATCCTTGTCAGGACTTGGGTTATCGCTTAGATCTTCTAGTGACATATGGATAGTCCTGCTGTCTTTTCTAGTTAAAGATACCTTTTCAGCTTCATAGTGGTTTACAATACTACGCGGATTTCTTTTCCGAAGAATCTGCACGGGGCTACTAGAAAAAGATAAGTGATGAGCTTGGATTCCCAGAATCGTTTGAAATGGTATGTCTCCACCTCCTAAAGAGCTAATAGGGGAAGAAATGAAGTCTTTAGACGGATGGAGGAGCATAACTTCCTTCTCACATTCCATTTCAAAAGACATCTTTCAATGCTGAGATAGTTATTTATTGATTATAGCATTGCATTCATTGTTGTTACGCAACCATGAACAACAATATCATAGGAAATCATAGTTATAATAGGGTATTCGTCCATTTTACGAGAGATCTCTTATAGCACTTAAATAAAACGTCGGCTACTTACTGGCTTCGGAAGTTTTCATTTATGATGATTCTATCCGTTCCTAATTTCCAACAAATGTTTTTGATGTGACGCCAAGTTTCAATACCAAAAAATAATCTTATGATTCATTCTATTATCAATTCAATACGCCCACGGGAAATGTGGTCCTACCAAAATTTGCAATAAATCTGGCGCTCAAAAAAAAAAAGTAGTAAACAAACGCAACGCGGTAGTCTGCTCTTTTGCCGCAGTGCACTCTGGCCCGAAAACGTTTACTGCTCATGTGACCCAGCTGGCCAATCGGAGGTGAGATATTTCCTGCTTCTCCGAAAAGTAGTGGTCATCGTGTCTGAAAATATCCCCAGCGAAAGCAGTCTTTTAGTCGGGTGAGGGCTGCGTCGACGTTAAGGTGCCGCGGATATTCCTTGTTACTGATTAAGTTGAAAACCATCGCTCACTGCTTCGAAATGTTGGTGCTGTCTTCATATCATCGCAAGCATGTTTGAATGTTGGTGCGCGTAATAGGAACAAGATTCCAGTGCGAGACCTTGACAATTTATAACTGTTGTGTGCACTTACTACTAGGGAGTGTTGGATAATTCTACGCAATGCATAGCCAAGTGTATTTTGACGTCCCCCTTCGGATTTTTATGTCATCATTACATTTGCGGTGATTTTATGTTAGCGCTCAAGTAAGTTTGTGTGTGATATATTATTATAAACATCATTTAGAACTACTGTGGTAAATTAGTCTTTATTTGTTAACAATCAATTGAAACTAATTTTCCGTTTGTTAAATTCCTTGATGAATGCATTTTTGTTGCCATTTAACTTTCATATAATGTTAAATGAAGAATTCTTATTTAAAAAAAATGTTATTCTTAGCTCATGGTTCTACTGAGTTCACAAGAAGTGTACATTTAAGACGAAAGTGATATTATTGTGTGAGCTCCCTTTATGCTTACGGGTTTAGGCTATCCGTTGAAATTGAGAAATGTTATTCATTATTTCAAGTATGTTGTGATTGTATTCATTTGTCCATATGTATTCTTTTGTCAAGGCCACGGCTGCCGATATTGTAAAAGGAACCGTGATAGGTAGTCTGTGATGAAAACGAGTGAAATCAAGAAAAATATGGAGCAATTAGGTGTGTTGTTCGAATCTTGTCGTTTTAATGACAATGCCAGTTGCATGCTCGTAATGGAATGATTTCTTATTATGGACTAATTTTCGAAAGTATTTTGCAGTGTGCATGGCCAGGTAATAATGTGGCCCTACTGCTTTCAGGTTTTAGGGTTTATATTTTCCAGTCTTGTGTTTGCACCTGTCTAATAATTTTGTGGAATTGGTTTTGGGCTTCTTACACCCTACAGTCGTAGTGAACCATAATATTCGCTCTAGATAGTCGATAGTGCGAACCTTAATCATCAGCATGCCTATTTTATCAATACCCTTTGCTTTATCTTTAATTCGACGTAAGTTTATGCATTCTTTTCTAAGTTCTACTCTTCGTTTTAGATGGTTCTGTGCCACTGTCCAATGTGGAAGGAATGGTAGATACTTATCGACCGGAAACTGAGGAAAACCTGAACATAAGTGATGTCAGTAAGTAACTAATCCAATTTTTTCTTCTTCTGGGTTTTTACGCGCAAACACAATGAGCAGCTGTTTGTGCGTAAACGGATGTGAACATAATCATAAAATGGGCGTCTTATCGATTTTTTTCTATTGCAGTTGAAGTTATACAAACTACAGATCCGGATTTCGTCGAGACCGATCTTGTTCCAGTCCCTGGCGATTCCGGTGCAGCGAGGGTAGGAGGATCAGGTGGCAAAATGTACTCCGGAATAGATCAGAGCGGTGGTGGAGGTGCTTCTGCATCTGCTCCTCCGGGTGCCGTGAGGAGAAGGGCATATATAAACATTATAGAGCAGCCGGCGTCAAAGGCACTTCGGTTTCGCTATGAATGTGAAGGGCGTTCTGCTGGTAGCATTCCTGGCGTCAACAGCACTCCAGAAAATAAGACTTTCCCTGCCATTCAGGTAAGAAAGTTTAATTTAGTTCCCAGTTGTTATGCATTTGTCCAATAATTTGGGTGTAGTATAACATATTTTAGGACATCCTTTCTGTTGGTTTAGTATCTACTCCCCCAAATCCTTTGGTGCTTAATTCTAACGAAACAGCCATTGGCTGTCATTAGGGTACTAATATTTTGACTCTACAGGCTCTTCCTGTCATGGACTATCCTCACTTATTACACAACACGTATTGTTGTTGTGCTCCTTTATACACAAAAGTGGAGAGGTTGGTGAACATGATACACTTGCATTCATTAGTGTTCTGAACTGGCTCTTTCATAATGACTCACAAGAGAAACAACTTCATCACTATGTGCATCACTAAGTACCACTAAGTCTTGAAATAAAACTTTCACTTTGTGTACTTCCGACAGAAAATTTGTTTATTTTTTGTGGAAGGACACACTTGTCTGTTGTTAACCATGGTGTGGTAAGCATAAAAACAGTGTTCCCATCTTCCATTATTTGATATTTATATTGAATCTTGCTTCTCTTATGCCAGTTCTTTCCTTAATTGATTATCCTTGCTTCAATACCACAGTATTGTTCGCTTCATCTTGGCTCCTTGCAGCAATTTTCTTAATCTCGAAGTACCAATAGAAAAAAATTTCCTCTCATTGCCTTTCAATGTCCACCTTCGTGTAGTTTTGGTTTTCACTCTTACAGCTTTAAGAACTGTTGAATGATGTTTAAATTAGGTGCAAGGGGTGATCTTATTAAATGCCATTTCAGCCAGTGAAATCCTCATGTTAGTTATTTGCTTTGCTTGTTCCTCCATTAGTTGTTTTTTTAGCTGTCCAACTTCAGGTATCCCATTACATTTTGAAGTTATTTACCCCTTAACGTTGTCTACTATTATTTTTCCTGCCTTGAACATATCATCACCTTCATTTTATTTTTGTCCAGTCATAAATCATCGAAAGGTAAAAATTGTGTCCTTTTATTTTGAGAGAACTGAGGCATAGCAGTGTTAGGATGTGCATTGATTGTAACAGAAACAGCAAAGTTTCCATTCCATATTGATTTAGATTCTTTCAGCCATACTTTGAAAACTATGCAATTTAGTGCAAATTTTGAGGTCACCGAGCATTTGTTGTATTTTATCATCTGAGAGACTTTATCTATGCCGTATGTATGAAACAATTATGGTTGAGTTAGGGTGGTGGATATTTTTATGGTAGTTTGCTGTGCAGTATTAGCTTATAATTTTCTCTCATTGAGTTATCACTAGGAGGACGGAAATTTCTCTCAACCCAGGAGGCCAGAGGGGTCAGATTTGACCCCTTCGTTCTTTTTTGATTGTGCTATTCATTTCATGGGATTTATGCTAAAAATGAATCAAGCGTTACGAAATACTTACAAATAAGGACTTTATTCTACCATTATATATTAATATAACATTTCATATTGCTCTTTTCACACTATTCTTGTGAAAATCTATCTCTCAATAGCGCCAGTTGGTCTTCCTTCTAATTCACATATCAGTTTATTGTCAAGGGTTTTCTCTGCTTTTTGGATACTATGTCAAGAAAGCTGTATTTTTCAATGGTTGACGTAGTGCCATTTCAAATGGCATATTAAAAACTGATGACTTATTTTTATTTTAATTTAATAATTCATGATTACATGCAGTGAGAAAAAACATCTCTGAACCAAAATCGGCTGCTATGCATCCTTAGAAGAGCATTGACAACCCACTAATATAGCCGCCTTTCGTAGGACCCTGGAATTTAGCATGATAGGTTGTAGAAACATGAGTGAAAATGATGGAAACAAATGTAATCACAGTCACCGCATGTGCAGAGATGGTCTCATATCAATGCTCACTAAACATCCAACTTATTTCACCAATCAACACTCTGCCTGCGAAGTAAAAAAAGCTGTCAGATTGCAAAATCGGGCAACGTGACCTAGTGAATGAATAAGTTTCAGGAATGGACACAATGAAAGTATGAAAAGACCCTACGAAAATCAACTCTAGATTCAAATACTGCAGAGACTGACATTACGAGTAAACGTTGGGGAGGAAATGCAACGCATGCATGTTGATGTGGAAAAGTGGTAAAATGTGGACTTTTGCGACGTGATAGGTATACGAAGTAGAGATCCTGTTTCATTTAAGAATTTTTAACAGTTAAAAAAATATTTATAATTAAATAGCAATGATGCAAGGAGAGAACGCTGAAAACTACTTGAAAATGAATGGGTCAAATCTGAGCCTTCTGGTGTTAAGGGTAAAAATTAAAATTCGAACTTAACCATTCAACGGATTTTTATGAATATCACCGCATTTACACCAAGTTTGGATTAAATTTTAATTTTTAATGGTTTGATGGTTACATAAAACTTTTCGGTGAAAAACAGGTTGATCCATAAACCTTGCAAAACTATTAGCTTTCAAGGAATAGAAAAAACTTTCTGTGCCATGGACAGTTTGTTTTTGAAAAATTTCAATGTTACAAATAAGTAAGTTACCCAATTTCAGATACCATCATTTTATCATCTTAGTGACACAATGTCTTCTACATATGGCTTGTTGCTAAAATTCTGGACCACACAATCTTGTGTAATCAAATGATTGAGTTGAGTGTGAGTGGTTTAACCCCTTTGAGTCCGCTGAATAATCTTCATTGAGCATTCCACCTTTTCTTGCATTTGTTGTATTTAAAAGTTTGGCTGGCTTCTGTGGTTTGCGAGGTTGTCCCAGAAATGTTGAACGAGCTAATCAATGAGTCGGTCACTTTGTCTCTGCTTTGTGCTGAGAAATAAGGACAAAAAGGACTGAAAGTACCAGGAATGAGGTAGCCATCTCTCATCATAATGAAGACAATTTTGTGTGTAACTTTGAAGTACTATAATACATTGCATAAATTTTTAAAATTCTTCAAGTTGCTAATAATGCGGTCATTATTCAGTCGCTTGATGTGGATATACTGTCATTTGATTGAGACCTTTCTCCTTTATAGGTTGTGGGATATAAGGGCAGGGCAATAGTTGTAGTGTCGTGTGTAACAAAGGACCCTCCGTACCGGCCACACCCCCACAATTTGGTTGGGAAGGAGGGCTGCAAGAAGGGCGTGTGTACAGTGGAAATGAACAGTGAGAACATGGTGTGTACATTCTCAAATCTTGGAATCCAGTGTGTCAAGAAGAAGGACATTGAAGAGGCACTCAAAGTTAGGGAGGACATCAGGGTTGATCCGTATCGAAGTAAGTACCTCTTATCTTTTGCCCTAATGAGTCACCCAAAATGTAGACTCATTCAAGGCCAGTTTATTCCTCTGGTGAAGTAGCTCATTTTGTGCTTCTTTTGCTGACACCGTATGTATTGCAAGGTTCATGGTAAAAATAAAATGATGCTTTTTCAGTGACATAGAAAGTGAAATACATAAAATAGGAAGGTCACACTTTGCTTTACTCTCCAAATATCACTCAATGAGTGGAATTGAGACTCCCTTAACAATAGTTTGTCTTGCCATCACACCTACTGTCCATAATATACGTGAAAACTTTTTTTTTGCATTTTTGGCTTCTTGTTGTGGGCATCAACAAAACTTTTTATGTGTCAAAGAAACACCATGTAGCTTGATTTTCTGCTACCCTTTTCTTAAAATTCATGATTCCAAACAAAGTGTATGACACTTACAAAATCAATGATTTGGAAAGGTAATTGTGTGAATAAAATGTTTTTAGCGCTGGTGGCTTTTCCAACTTAAATGTATTTTGCAAGCTTAATGACTTCAATTATTGAGGCCACTGACTTTTCCATAAGTTTTAATTGAAAAAAACTCCAGTCTCCAACTTGTAATACACTTGGCAGATTTTCCCCAATCACCATCAGCCATAGAATTTGCAAACTGGAAGTGCACTCTGTAATTAATAAGGAATATAACAGCTGTAAAATGTCATGAGGGGAGAACAGTCAGAGGAAGAAAATTTGGGAAGAAAGACTCCATACTAATACACCGACAAGCAACAATAGGTCTCTGGACAAAATTTTAATATCCCTTCAAATACTAACTAAAAATCGTGAACTATTGTAAAATTGTCAGAAAGGCCTCTTTAATGCACTTATTTCCCATATTTTCTTAAGAATTTACAAAAGAAATGACCAAAACAGTTCCAAAAACACACCCACTTCAAAACGTAATTCCATTGGCCAGCCGGAAAGTGATGTCAGCTCATGCAATCGTGTGGGAAATCCAGGGGCGTTGCGCATTGTCACCAAATTTCTCGGTTTATTTGAGGACTTTAAGTGAGGTTTTATTTCTTATATATCTTTCGGAGGTTTTATCGTAAAAAACAAATGCCACGGAACCTGGTTTCACCTAGGCTGACACTGGAAACTTGCCGAAAATTACAACGGCATCAATGTTTACTTACATAATTATGTAAGTAAATTTAAGCTTAAGCAACAGAAACTGCTACATGCATGCTGAAAGCCGGGGATCGAAGATGCATAGCTATTGAAATATAGTATCACCGGCTCCTGTAAAATACATATTAAATGTATTATGAAATTTAACAATGAAATTCCATTTATTAGGGTCGGACGAGAAGATTATGCTGACGACGCCATTGGCACAGTCTAAACATATGTTTAGACTGCCATTAGGTAGGCACGAGTTTTTGAGGAGGACGGTGAGGTGGAAGTTAACAGCCTCTCTTGCAATGATTGCATAGCTAGTTCTGATAAGTTCTGAGAGCAGTTCAAGTATTATGTAAGTAGGGCTGGGCAAAATTGAAATGCACAATACCTATGACTTGGGTGTTTGAAATCTAAAACACTATTTGAAATACTTTTTGAAGTAAAAAAATATATTTGAATGGAAACTAAGAGATCTTAAAAAAAATATTTAACCTGTTTTTGCTCGTAAGGATAGTTACAAATAGTACACGAGAAAGGAATGTTTTAAAAATATATATTTTATTTTTTAAAGTAAAACTTCTCAAATGTTTGTATCTATATGGTTGTATTAGTCTCCTTGAGGAATACAATTTTTTCAAAAAGTGTCAGAAGGGCCGGCCTTAGGGCGGGGCGACTGCCCCGGGCCCCGCGTTCGTGAAAAAAAAATATACGATAGTTATGAAAACGCAATTTCAACTATTACTGTATTGTGTGTGTTGTTGTAATTGTATTACTGTCCGTGCTAAACAAAAAATAATATTATGAAAAAGGAACAATAATGCAGTAAATTTATTGTGCAATTGCGTTTGTCAGTACAGTACTGTGTCGTGTGAATGATAACAACGAACTCAACTGCGTGATGGTATCATAACGGCATAATTACGAAGTCTGAATTTGGGAGGGGAACACATACTTAGTCAGAGAGTGGTAGGGATTCAAAATGCTCGAGTTTGTTGATGGGGTATAGAGTTTAATATTTTAAGTGAAGGGCCCCGCACTGAAGGTTCGCCCCTAGCCCCGCACCTGCTAGGGCCGGCCCTGTGTCAGACAGAGATCCCCTCGAAGTGGATAAAGCCAGCTAGGGAAAAATATTTCCACTGGTGTAGATGAGTAAGTATAGGATTGTGTCAAATCTGATAAACAATCCGTTAATATTAGAATTCATTTTTTCACTCATTCACATTTGTCGGCACTTTCTCACCCGAACCAATCTTCGTTCTACGTACGTCTTGGGTGACCGTATGAAAATATTTATTTGGAGCATTTCTAGTCGTATTTCTGCACTTATGCACAATGCAGTACTTGAAGCATATACGCTGCGACATATCGAGGAATAACTATGACACAAAAAATACGGCATAATAACCACAATATCTCCACTGTAAACTTCAATAATGTGCGCGATCAAGGTGATTAAGAACAACACTATTGCATGAGCTGACGTCATTCAAGATGGCGGCGGTGCAAATTACGTTTTTCTTTGATGGCTTGTAAGACGTATTTTAAATGCTCATAATAAAAAAATAGATGACTTTACAGCCATATTGTTACAACTTTTAGCTTAATAATTACACCTACTTTTCAGAAATGTCTTTATCTAAATAGGTGTTCAGAGACCTATTGGAGTACAGACTGTTAAAGTTATGAATCTCAGTCTACCAAAGGTGTAATGTTATTAATTCCTTAAAACCTTCTCCTTGGTCTGTCTCTTTGCTGAGTTAATGTTACAGTATATTTAATCTTTTGCTACTCTCATGCTACCCTTCTGGGCAGTTGTCTCGTTCGATGCTCATTCGCCAGTGTAATTGTCTCTTATTGGGAACATTGCCATATGGCTGATTGCTGTAACCACATTACTTCAAAGCACATTAAAAGTCATTTTAGACCAATTTTCAATGATTTAGTCTTATGAACGAATAATGTGTAAATTATGATTTAATGCCGATGGTGTCAATGATTTGCCTCCCTCCCTTGATGGTGCTGTCATCATTAGCCATTGGATTTGCAAATATTAAGTGGAAGGTCCATTGTGGGTTGCAATTAAGAACTGAATTGAAGACACGATATGTCTCCACATTATTACATATTGTCAAGTGGCAGCAGCATCATAATGCATTGGATTTTTATAAAGTATTCAAGTGTAATCCATAAAAGATTGTGACTGGATAAGGTGATTTTAAGAAAGGACTATACGAAGTTTTGATAATAAGATTTGTAACTGTCGGTCCCAATGAAAACTGTGCACTGCTGATTGCACGACACGTTTGAAAATATGAAGTTTCGAAATTCAATTTTTTTGAAATTTCGAACATCGATCTTATTCCCCAGGAAGAATTACTACTAATAATTAAGAACCAAGGCAAGCAACTCAACAATAAAACAATTAGTTGCAATGTATTTATGATGGTGGTTTGTTTGATTTCCTTATTTTTTTAACCATATCATGAATTAGATGGAATGCCTGGAAGAATGAAATGAAATGCCAGATGGCAGACCGAGAATGAACAGGGTGGAATGGGATAATCCTCTTCTAATTCTAGTGCCTTTTGTAGCACCCTGACTATGCTGATGCCTTTTGTTACTTGGTCACTTAGGGCGTTAATTTTAAGCATTCCAGAGTGTGATTCTATGAACACTGGAACGCAGTTTATTCTTTTATTGGGGAAAGGGACTCCTGATTATTTGCAGTGGGCTACAAGGGATACGGGGGACATAAGATGAAGAATATAGACAAACAATAGAATTGATTTCCATGGTATCTAAAGGGACTTATATTCAGGTCATTCATGGTAAGACTAAATGTGTGATCTTATTGTTGCTTCCGAACCCAGGAAATGCTGTCCCCTTCACTTGTAAATTATTCCTTAGCAGCTAAAATCTTGACACCCCTCCTGGGTCCTTTCTTGCCTGTAATTAGGTTAGACAGTGGGCGTACAAGCAATTACGGCCCTCCGACAGGGTTGTGCCTCTACTGCATTGTCACCTCAGAGTCAGCTCTGAACTTGTCTAAAACAAATTGTGACAAAATTTTAGTCCATGGGGTAGTCTCACAGATAATGTCCAAAAGTGTTAAAAATGATTCTATGAAGACTAATGAAAGTAGATAACCGAAATGATGGTTTTGTGAAAGTTTTTGAAATTGCGTAAATTGATATCACAAGGTGCTGATTTTCTTGTTTTGATGTCTTCATATTAACAAAAAGTTTGCTGTGATTGGTTTTAATTTGATTTTTTTGATTGCAGTTTGTGAATGTCATTGTAACTAGTAATTATTTTTCAGCTGGGTTTGCTCATCGAAGTCAGCCATCAAGTATAGATCTTAATGCCGTGAGGTTGTGCTTCCAAGTGTTTTTGGAAGGTTCGGAGCGGGGAAAGTTCAATCAGCCTTTGACCCCTGTTGTGTCGGATCCAATCTATGACAAAAGTAAGTCTCCTCATTCCCACTCTTTAATCTCCTGTTGCAATCTGTAATTTGTGCTTTTCATTGTTCATGTTACTGGAAATCAAAGATTTATACTATATGTTAATATTTTTCCGTTTCAGAGGCTATGTCTGATTTAGTTATTTGTAAATTAAGTGATTGTACCTGTTCAGTTGCTGGAGGAAAGGAAATCATACTTTTGTGTGAAAAAGTTGCCAAAGGTTAGTTTTTTTTACCTCTTGCATTTTACTCGGACCTTTATACTTGCATTGTGCCAACATATGCCTTGGCAGTGATTTTAATTTGAAAATGCTGGTCTGTCAATAATTAAATTCTTCATTTTAATAACATTACTAAAATATGTAATTGTAGTGGGTGTGATTTCATGGAAACTCTCCATAGCAGGAACTAAAGAAATTGTAACTTGGCTCTTTACACATTGGGTTTTATTGTTCCTGAACATTTTTTTTTTTTTACAGATTATTCAGGTTAAATGAGCAATGAGTGCCTGTTGTCAGTTTTAGTGATCGGGGGGGGGGGGGGGGGGGGGTTATTTTCATATCAAGCAAATTGATTGGAATTTGTAAACTGCTCACAGCATTTATTTAGGAAACCCTGATTGGTGTAAACACATTGAGTGTTTCCCACGAGAGTGTCAATGAGTGGTTGGGGTTGACCAGTTAAAAATTGTATTGAGTATACCAATGTCAAAATAAGAGATTTCACATAATTAACTCACCAGCCATTGAAGGTTTTATTGATTTTGCTTAAATTTAACTTTGGGTGTTAAAATTAGCATTTGCCCATCATTTGAGGGGGTAATTAATCGTAGAGGGCGTAACTTGGTGGAAATCCATAATAGCACGAATACAAGGATCAAGAACTTTGCTATTTCCACATAATATTTTATTAGCACCGACCATGGTTTCGTTACAGAGTAACATTATCAAATCTTCACCTTGATAATGTTACTCTGTAACGAAACCATGGTCGGTGCTAATAAAATATTATGTGGAAATAGCAAAGTTCTTGATCCTTGTATTCGTGCTATTTGAGGGGGTGATTGGGAGGCCTATTATGATGATGGGTGTGCGAATCATATAAGGAAATGCTGTGAGAGAAGGATAGCTTTTTAAGTAATCGCTTTTTCTTCAGAGGATATCCAGATCCGATTCTACGAAGAAAGTGATGGACAGCTAGTGTGGGAAGGATTTGGTGATTTCCAGCCGACCCATGTTCATAAACAAGTTGCCATATCATTCAGGACTCCACGCTACAAGAAGTTGGAGGTAAATTCCTAAATATTGATCTTTTATGATTACATTGGGGGCAGCATGGATAGAGTGCTTGGCTTCGGATTGGAAGGACTGCAGCTTCAAATCCCTGATCATGGTGAAGCCATGGGACCACCCCTTTACCATTTATTAATAGGTATAAGACGTATCCAGAAAATAAGTGCCATTTCGTGCCACCGCAATGCTGCCCTAGTTACTCTGCCTATTTAAATTAGTCCCTTTGTTTCACTGGCTACAATTCAAGCTTGGTGGCTTTCTCTACACATTTTTTGTTTGTGTGTGTATTTATGTCTTTCAATTCTTGAACATGCAGACCGAAAGACTGGTTTTGTTTTGAGACACAGGAATTATAAAGCCGACCAAAGTTCATTGTCAAATCCTATGTTTTCGGTGAAAATGGGTGATTTAATGATAGTGGGTTTGAAGTTAAATGGCAGCAAACAAATTGCCAAAATGAGGCTCTTGAGTTGTTTGCCTTCTGTTGTTAGTGAGGATCTCGGAAGGAGAGACAATGAGAAAATTTGTAAGGATAACATTTTACCAAGACAGTGCTTTCTGGCAACTTCCTCAAATTTCAAGACCTCTTTTTCGTGAAATTATCTCAGATGGTCTAGGTTATTGCACGCTTTGTTCTTATTGGATTCTCAAAATGCTTACTGATGTCCACCAAATCAAAATTCTTGTAATCTTAATCAAGCATTTTGGTTTGTAACAGCACAATCGACGACGGTACAGTAGGGCGGATTGGAAAAATCGATTTTTTTCAAATCCATCTAGCCCAATGAAAAAAGCTGTGGGACCGTTCAAAAATAAGGCCTGAAAAATTTTAGACCTCTACGTGAACCCCTGACCCTCGCACAAATGCAATTTAGGGGGGGAATGTCAAAATTTGAAAAATTTAATATTTTATGGTCATTTCGTATAGATTTTGCCGAGTTGCTGTTCTTGAAGGGGGAAAATTTTGTGGATATTTAGGTATCTGCCACCATTTAGCCACAAAATGCCAAATTTGAGTCCGCGTCTGCAAGAAAATATTCCAACGCCCACACTACGTCGTGGATACAAGAACGGCAGGCCGATGCCAATCCCGTCCCCTCCCCGCTCGCTTCTCCCCCTCCCATGCCTCAAATACAGCGAAATTCATCCTGCGTGTGCTGCTAGGAGGGCATTCATCTTTGATCATATAAATCGGAAGATGGTAGAAAGCAAGAAAGGATGCGCAGTGAGACGACTTGTCTCTTATTTGGCGGCTTTTCGGCGTTAAACAAATCGATGTTACACAACTTTTAGAGAAGTGATCAAATATTTTTGAGTATAAAAAGAACAAAGGCAAGGAGCCTACGGTCAAAGAAGAGGCCTTCTCGAGTGGCTTTAAAGATGTGCGAACTATGGTGACTCGCTTCTCTTCCATTATGTCTGTGACCAAATGGATTTAGTGGTGCCACAGGAAGTACTAAAACTTACAGAAAATGCAAATAGGCGAAAAGAATTATTACATTGAAAAACAAAACTCAAACACTTTTAAAGGAACATTAGAAAGTATACGATATTTGTGCGTGTGAGTTCAAGAAAATAAAGGAGCATATGGCTCCCCCTAATGAAGAAGCATTTTGAGAGAATAGTGGTTGAAACGAAAGATGATGGCTACTGGATTGAATCCTAAAGAAACATGACAGATGAAAAAAAAGGCAATCGTCAGTGAGCATTGAGTCAACATCTTAATTTCTTATTTGGGAAAATAGTATCAAAAATTTTCTTCATCAATTCATCCGAAGAAAATTGAAATTATGAGAAATCAGCCGATTTGTATCTCTACGTTCCTCATGAAATAAAAATTAAGGACTATAATCTAACTGGAACTTCTGTGGGGAAAATGCGTCTGCCAACTGTGATAGAGGTATATGCAGGAACCAAGCAGCAGCAATGATCGTCCCTGCAACTGAAAAATCGTAACTTCGTAAGATAAATCCAAGGTAGTGCACCAGAATTACTTACGTAGACAGAAAAAGATGCTAATTACTGTGAATACGAAAAGAGAGGTATGAAAGGGTGTCATCAAAGGGATCCATTTTGATGGAATTCAAGACTATACTCTTGTCTGATGAGTGAAGGCAAAAGGACTTATCAATCCAAGTTTAGAGCGGAATATGTGGTATTAGTTGAAGAAACAGGGTTTGCCTCCCCCATCAGACGATTAGCAAAAGTTATAAAATCTGTGAATCTCGATTCCTTTGCAAGTGAAAAAATAGATACGCAAAATTAAAAAGGAATTGGATATCATGGTAGTAAGTGAATATTGCCTAGAAAGGAGGCATCATCTGTCTGCTACAAGCACAATTCTGACGTCCCTTGCAGTGTGAGTAAACTCTTCTTGGAATTCCCACGAGGTTAATTTTTCCATAATGGTCAATATGTCAAGCTCCGACTCCGCTCAACCTCAGGGCTGAATGTTGTTGAATCCCGAGAAGAGTCCCACATCATTCGTAGGGAAAGCATCAAAGCATATTTCATCCCTTGCAGTGGTCTACTTGCTAATTGCACTAAGGGGACTTAGCATTGCGGCATAAAAATTGAGAGGGCAATCTTGAGACCCAAATTTGAGGATCTATATGATTGTAACTTCAAGAATGACACAACCATGATATTGTAGGGCTTGAACCTATACCATCGAATTGTCTTCCGAAATTGACTCAAATACGCTGAGCACTGATCAGCAGTATCTTTGGAAATTTTCTATGTGCTGTTTATGGGAATTCACTCTGAAAATTAGAAAAAAAAACTCTGGGAAAAGAGGCCCATTCCCACTGGCTTCCAACCGCCAATGGGCTGCTGAGGTTCAATGTGTCCACCAGTAACCCAAATGTCAATTAAATATTATGTAATAACTTTAATGATGATATATGGGGTAGAGACCACTGATCTGATCTTAAGGCTATGGAAGTTCAAAAATAGTTTGAGGAACGTTCAACTTTGAAGTTAAATATTCCTTTAATTATTCGTGCGGTCTGAAGATTCCTGAAAGAAATCACCCAAACATTTGTTGACAGCGGTGAAAGACGTGGAATGACACTAACATAAGATACATAAACAGGAAAGCAGATAATTGAGTAATTCTTTCATGATTGTTCCTCCTCAGACGATGCTGAAAAATCAAATATTAGTTAGATTAACAAAGAAAGATGCTTTTGGTGCATTACGAATGTGGCAGGGGGAGCAGGAGCGTCCTTCACCCAAAATCCATTTAGTCACAGCTGTTTGACAATACCGGAATAGAAGCGCATATCCAAAGTTTGTACACCTTTATAGCCACTCAAGAGGCCTCTTCTTTGACTGTAGGCTCCTTGCCAGTGTTCTGGTATTTAAAAATATTTCATCACTTCTCTGAAAGTTGGTAACATCGATTTGTTTAATGCCGATGAGCGCCAAATAAGGGACAAGTCGTCTCACGACGCATCCTTTTCTACCTTCTACCACCTGCCAATTTATATTATCAAAGATGAATGCCCTCCTAGCAGCACACGCAGGATGAATATGGCGGTATTCGAGGCGTGGGAGGGGGAGAAGCGAGGGGGGGGGGAGGGGATGGGAGCGGCATGCTGCTCTTGTATCCGTGACGCTGCGTGGGCGTTGGAATATCTTCTTTGCGGACTCGAACTCAAATTTGTCATTTTGTGGCTTAACGGTGGCAGATACGTCAAAATGCATGAAATTTTACGTTCTCCAAGGGCAGTATTTCAAATCTATAGGGAGTGACTATAAAATATTAAATTTTTTGAATTTTGACATCCCCTCCCCCCCAAATTGCATTTGAGCGAGGTCTCAAATTTTTTAGGCCTTATTTTTGATCAGTCCCATAACTTTTTTCATTGGGCCAGATGGATATTTTAAAAATCTGTTTTTCCGCTTCGCCGTACCGTACAGTTCAGACATGGAACCACTCACAACCACTTATTATTACACTTGAATAATGAACTAGACAGTAAACATTTTCAAAATGATAACAAGAAGAAATACTAAGTGAAACAATGCATGTCAGTAGTTGTGATTTTTTTCATTTAAGAAGGACTGGATAAGTTGGTAGACTCCTGTGATGAAAGTCTTGATAAACTTGGAAGCAATGCAGAAAAGTAGTATATGTTATATCCTTTCATGTACCATCAAAATTTTGATTAAAAAAAGTTGTTCATTACAATTTTTTCAAAACTGCACTTAAGTTCGGATATGCCTTGTACTTTAATAAATGTACATAATATACTTATAAATACTTCTGAAGTGATAGATAGATAGATAGATGTAGATGTAGAATTTACTTATAAATACTTCTGAAGTACTTATTAGTATTCTTTTTATTGTAATCATGTGGCATTGGTAAAAAAAACTATTCAAAAATAGCTGTAATATTATGTTTTCTTTATGTAAAGCAAATACGAGAAATCTTACTTGATCAAGAGATTATCTTATATGGGATGTTGGGGTTGAACGTGGGAAAGTATGTGCCTATGTAGTTCTTGAATGCTCCTTTGCATCTATAAATTGTGTTATCTTCTAAAAGTGCTGTGCATGAAGTGAAGTTAATTTTTTCCTTCAAGGTTGAGAGTTCGGTGAAGGTGTGTATCCAGCTGAGGAGGCCATCTGACGGGGCCACAAGTGAGCCGCTCCCATTTGAGTTCATCCCATTAGATTCAGGTAGGCCTTTCTGGTCACTCAAGAAGTTGAAAGGAAACTACGGTATGTTCTCAAGCATACTGGCTGCCAACACGGCTCTCACCAGGCCCATGGGGCGTGATGCGACCAACAACAACGTTGTGCCCCCCCAGCAGCCCATGAAAGTGTGTGGTGAGGGAGAGAGCATTGTGAACGGCAGGGCGACGAGAGAGGATGCGATGAGGAAGGTTGCGTCCTCTGACGAGAATGCCAACGTGGTGGAGTCGTCTCCCACCCTAGAGTCTCGGGTGGAGAGTGTGGCCAAGGCGGAAGAAGACGGGTGCCAGGGTGGTGGGGATGAGTCGCAGGTGGAAGCGTGTCGATCGCTCAATGACCTCTTGTCGCAAGTGGCAGAGTTGGACGAGATCTACTCGGAAACACAAAGCAATGCCTTTACGAGCACGCTCAGCCGTGCAACGCAAATACACATGGACAGGGACATAATTGGTAGTGATGGTGAAATGGCTCCTGATGGTTCCCCACAGACGGACACTGTTACTCCTATGGATTATGTGGACGATCTCTACGAGACTCAGACATACTCCAGTTTGCAGATGGCCATGAAAAATCCCGTTGACATAGACTTTGGTGATGTGACGTTGAACATGTCAGAACCCTTGCCCCCTCCCCTTCCGCCTCACCCCCAGCCACACCCGGAGGTGAACTCGGGGAAACGGGAAATCCCTCCTGGCGATGGCAAACTGCCCCCTCTGCCTCCGAAGCGCATCAGGAAAACGAGGCCAGAGGACTCCTCATTGGAAGACTTAACGGAGGAGAGGGCTCCTGACCTCCCTCCAAAAGCACCAATGCAGCCATTGCCACCTCCTCCCAAGCCATCGTCATCGAAGGGGAACAAGCCCAGTTTGTTTCAGAAGCTCTTTTCTAGGAAGTCATCCCACCCCTCTTCGCCGCCAGCACAAAAGGCAAAGAAAGACGAGAAGAGACCATCGCTACCCAATGCTAACACTGCGACAGAACCGTTTGCCATCAATTTGGGCTCACGAAGCAGTTTGAATCAGCCGCCTCCTCAATACAAAGATGACATTGAGTTCATTGGCACTTGTGAGGATCTGACTGAAGCTGAGCATTATGCATTGTACACTGACATGGCACCTCGGGCAACTGTCTCCGAATTTGACGAGACGTCATGCTACTACAGCCCTGTTGAGGGCAGGCCTGAAAATATGCCAGTTCCTATGGAGGTAGCAGTCAAGAGGATATAAATATAAACCTATTTTTCTCAGAGAAATAATTTGTACTGAACTGCTCTTTGTCTAAGACATTGTAAGCTGGGAAGTATTAGTAAATATGCTTGAGATAGTCACTGTTGAAACAGGTGATACTTGGAAGCTAATATTTTTATTGTTGAGTACTCATTACTGATAGTAATGTATTACCGCTCAAATTTTATGCATTGAATTTCAACATTGCCTTGCTAATGTAGGCTGTGTATAGCTCCCATTGCTTCTTTTGGAGGTATTTGCAAATGTGATTTTTTTTTTGTGTCTTAACTGAAAGAGATGCTTACGGCATCTATTTTTGTACAACATTTGCAATTTGTTCATGTGTTTCAGCATGAACTAATCTAAAAAAATGGTTGTATAATTTCTAAGCCCTATTTCCCAGTATTTAGTCAGGAGAGGTGGTTTTATTAAAATAACCAAAAATAGCGAAAATTAGACACGGTCGGATCCAATATTTGTGGGTATTATGTTTTACCTGACAAAGAAATCAGCCCTGAGTCTGGAATTTTTAGCTGTGGATGAAGCATCCTATGCAAGGGAGTTAAAATATAAGAGCTTTGAGGTCAAGTAGGATTGCGCATAATGTGTGTCTTTTGTTTGTAGTCTGCAGTGACTCGTTGGTATCTTATTCCAAATACATATTTATTACTTTTAGACTCATTTCATTTAAGTAACTTTTATTTGTGTTCAAATATCTTCCTATGCTTGTATGTTATGTGAGAAACTATACCAGTACCAAGAATGTTTTTTCTCAGAGCTATACCAGCAACCTAACAATTTAATTGATAGATATTATTTACAAATTTATTCGGCAATCACATAAGTGACTATATTGTTGGATCACCTGACTTTTGAATTGCTATTTGCTAGGTTTTAAAATGCTCATATTGATATTTGTTTTATTTTTATATGCTATGCCTATCAAATGCGTTATTTAACTGGAAATAAGGAAAAATAATAATTTTTTAGACAATTTCTGAACAATTTCTATTGGATTTATTGTTTCTTCTGTGTAATGAAACTTGATAATGTTAATGTCATTTTTTTAACATGCAATCAAAAGTGTACTTGCATCCGAAAATATCTGACTCCTGAAATCATGGATCCAGTCTGGATCTGAAAGAAATCCTGGATCCGACCTTCCCTGGCTAATAGGCAGTGGGCATGTGCAATACAAATATGTGAAAAAATTCTTCTTTAAAACATGCTAGGGTGTGGCATAGTAGGGAGGCTTTATAATAGCATTTTGTGAAAGTCCATTTTGTGATTGATGTACTGGTCTGCATTTTACAATGCACAAATTTTTATAATTCTCCATGAATGTCCCAAATCTGTTTGCTATCCAATTTATTACATTTATAAAAAAATTAATATCTAAAGCTGGTTATGATGGTGAAAAAGTGTATGCTAAATACATGATAGATATTTTTGTTGCTTTGTCACTCAAACTGTGAACTGTTTGCACAAATGACATAAGCATTGTTTTTGTTCTGCAAGTCTAAACTTGTAGCTTTATTTGTTATTGTTGTCTATTTAAAATTTTACTTCAAAGGGAAAAAATAAGTATATCTTCTTGTGGTATAGTATCACTGGAACCAGTTTGGTAACCTGTCACTTAGGTTTCTGAATTGAGCGGAATATCATGAATGTTTTGTACCATATTTGATGGATTTTATTTTTTCTTAATGCCAAAGATATGCCTTTAATTCGGTTGATTTGCCAAATTTTTAAGCTGTTGTTATTTTTACTTCTAAAATGATTACTCTGAAATTTGGCAAGTTGGAATCATACTCGTTTTATCTGTTTAGTTTTTGTTAAGGAAATGATCTAGAGATTGAATTGCAGAGTCAATAGAGATTCATTATTTTGATGTATCACTTGCCCTTGTCATTTTATAATGACTTTTTAAGAATTTATTGGTATTTTTCTAATTGTAATAAAAGCTATACAAGTTTTATATATATAATGGGTACGATATGTGAACCCTTCCATTTCTAAGTCAATATCAATTTTCAGGTCTACTTTTCTAGTCGCTCACAGGAAGTTAGCAATTTTTCTCTTGATATATTTGAGAGTGTTATATTTTACAACTCTGGAAGGTGATGATCTAAGCTAAGAACTTGTGAGCTGAGGTCTATGATGGGTGCTTTTATCTTTGGCAATTCCTAATTTATACATTTGATGTAATGATGTTAATAAGCTGGTATATTTTCCAAATTTGAATATTATAATTGAAATAATTCATGTCCATGAGGAATATGAAACTGCCGTAACATATGTACCACTTATTTGTCTTAAAGATATTATTGTGAGGCATTTCGCTGATGGCAGACATCTTGATCTAAGCTGAGCACAAAATATGTACCTCCATATATTTACCAGCGACATTTGGAATGTATGTGTTATTATTTTTTTAAATATTTTTTACTTCAGTATTATTGCCTTATTTAGCTCACGACCCAATGAAATATTCTCCTATCTACTGCTTTTATTAGTGTGAATGATGTAGTTTTCCCTAACCATAGGCTTAGCCAGGTAATTTATCTGGGGGGTTCTTGGGACTACCTCCAGGTGATCTGGGAGATGTCCCCACGTCCTGAGGGGTGGTTTTTCCCCCAGAAATTTTTTTATCTAACCTTCTCTGAATGTTAATAGAGGCGTATTTGTGAGGACTTAATACTGAAAAATGTTGGCAGTGCTATGTAGCTGCCACAGTCTCAATTTGTCAAATTTTTGTGGGGTGGTGGCATGAACCTTTGGGTGGGGAGGACCGCCCAGTTCCTGGGGAAACCCTCAGGACCCCCCACTAGCTGTGCACCAACCATCTGTGATGATTTTTTTTGCCCTTTATGTACTTGCTGTTTTTACCTGCTGTCTATGCATTATATTCACCTGAGTTTTTTTATTAATAGAATTAGTAGTTTGGTTCAATGCAAGATTGTTTTGCTGTGCTAATGACGTATGTGATATTGTTAATGAATTTAATTATGGTTGCATGATGTAAGAATCTTCAGTATACCATTCTCTTACTGATAATGAATTGATTGAATTGTAAGTGTGGCCAAATATCTTTTATAACTAGCTTGGACTCTTGTTTTAATTTGAAATCCAAACTTTTTTGCTTTTTTTTTGGCCCTTAAAATAACCTCATTAATATGCCTGCCAAAATAAAATATTGACAGATTTATTATGTTCATATTATGATTTATTTTTGCATAGCACCATTGCATGACGTTTGTTTTTCATCCTATCCTGTTATTTTGAGACTCTGATCTATTTTTTTTTGTTTTGTGGTTGTTGTTTTAGATCCGATTGTTTTAAAGCGAAAGAGGCAGAAGTTGGGTGAGGGCAGTCCTCACATTATGAGGCAATTGCACGATGTCCCGGCTGTCATGCAGCGTAAGTACTAATGTTTGAGTTTCTCATTCCCTCCCCACAGCTCTGTCAACTTCTTCTCCTCTCCCGTGGTGTCTGGTGATGGTGGCTAACATAGTACATAAATGGGTGCTTCCCTCATGCTCTCCCTCACTTCGCAGCCTCTTTCAGACCGTGTTGGTGCTCAGTCTGTGGCTTCTTCATTAGTCGTTCCCGCTTCTTTATGATGGGTTTGACTTGGGTGGTTTTGCTCACAATCTGAGCGGAATTTGCACGTACTTTTTACATTTTAAGATTTGGCCAATTTTGTCACCAATTAATCACTTTTTCAACGTAGCTGCACTTATATGTGCTGATGGTTTTCTAACTGATTCCACTTCTGGAAATAGTGTGGATTCAACACAAGATGAAAATTGCTCTACGATTGGTGCTTTGGAACGGTTTGCTTGTGTGAAGCGAGGGTCAACTGCAGTTGTTTCATGGCAGGAGATGTACTTCATGGTATTCCATTGGCTCTTCACTAGCCTCCTATCTTCTACATCCTCAGCCTGTCTTGTGAATGGTGAATGTGCTTCTTAAGTAACCAGTTATTTTCTCTTTCTCGTTTTATCTGAACACCCCTTGTATAAAAAGTGCCTTGGGTCATGGGCTTTAGTGCTGTCTCTTCTTGCTATCATGTTGCTACTAATGTCAGCAGTAAAGTCTGAACTAACATCTTTTTCATAAATATTAATATTTACTGTTTGTGTAAAAGTATTGGGTAATCTGTGGAAGCTGAAAGTGAAATCATGTACATATGTGGTTGAGTGAAGTGATAGGTTGTATTATATTTCATCTGATGAAAATTTTTGCAATGCTTGCTTAAGAATAGTGATGAATCTTATTATGTTGTTAAAAGTGTGTTGATTTATTAAATTGAATGTGTGAGAATATATTATTTGACTCGTTTGAATTCTGGGGTGATCAAAGCTTTCTTTATGTTCCCTTTATATTGGTGCGGCGACTATATTTAAATCATCTATCCTGTTAAGGGCTCAATTTCCATCTCTTGTTTCATAAAATTTTTGTACTTTGTTATGGAAATGTGTTATGTAATTAGATATTTGAAAGTAAATCTAAGAGAATTTATCTGTGGAAATAAAACTAATGTTTTTATATTTAAAAAATACTTTTAGTTCTCATTCCATATTATTTTGATGTATATCTTACTAATTTTTGTTTAATCCCCCACTCATGTAATGTGTTTGTTTGATATCAATGAGAATAGCTCATCAGTCAGCCTGTTCTTTCTTAGAATTTTAGTGAAGTGCTTATTCAAAAAAAAATGTTGTTTCCGGAATGGAGATACTTAAATTCCCATTAGGGCTCTGCTACTTGATAATCCAGCAATGTTTTCCTCCTGCTCAGATATTATGTGCTTTCATTTTTGCATTAATTCCTTGGAACCTCACATCAGTAAGTTGTTCATGTGCACATTGTGACGGTAAACCAAAAACACTCATAAGTATGCTCACTTTCAACTTAACACACCCCGGCTCAGGGTTCAACTTGCACCATCACTTTCAAGGTGCCAAACACCAGTGAAGTACCGGGATATGTCTCACTGTGGTGGTGGGACAAAAATTCTGGGGTCGGGACAAAGGGTGGTGAAAGGCATAGATGGTGGGAAATGTGGAGGTGACACGGTAGCAGGTGCTGAGAAGTCAGCTTAAACCAAATGCCAAATCGTGGTGAATGGCAAAATAAGCTTGGAACGGTTGAGCAGAGTGGAAAAGGAATATTGGGCTACTTGCAAATAATGCCTTTGAGGAAGTGTAACAGGTGGTAAGGGAGAAAAATCAGTCAAAAATATGGCCAGTTAACAAAGGTATGTATTTTGTTTTGGCAATTAACATTTTGAAAACTTTCTAAGATATCCCGTTTCACTTCCTCATTCTCTAAGTAATTAATGGCTGACTCAACATTAAAACTGAGATCAATACCAAACAAGTGATTTTCTTGTACCATTATGATTAAAAAGTTTCACTTAACTGTGCATCTACGTACTACCCCACTAGCCACCTCAATAGGCGTGTGTTAGGGGATGTTAGGACACCAGCCGTTTTCACATAAAAAGGATTATTATTACGAAATTATGCCTAGCATTTATTTATTTGTGTCCTGCGGGGCAAAAGTGAATTCCCATACCTATCTGTTGGGCAAAATATCTCTCTTAATTTATCCATTATGTCAGACCTGGAAATGTAGTGGGGCTCTAATATGATGTTCTCCGTGTAACTCTTAAAGATATCCATTCTCAATTGCTCAAGCAATCTTAGCCTAGTGTGCAGCCTCCGGGTCTCTAGCGGCTCACAACCTAATTCGTTTAACATCTGCATAACGCTTGCTGTACGACCATAGCACTTATTGATGAATCACGCACCTTTCTCTTGTATTTTATTGAGTTCAGGGATTAAGTCTTTCTGCACCGGATCCTATATACTTGCTGCATATTCAAGGTGTGGCTGAAAAATTGCAAAATAGCATCTTTCTTTTACTTTCTCATTAAAAAATAATCCCTCCGCACGCTTTACGAATCCCAGCTTCTTCATGGCTCTCCCGCAATTATTTCTAGTGTATGTTCCCCATGATATGTCTGAAGTTATTGTGATTCCTGGATACTTCCCTTCATCTGTCCTCTTTATGTTCACGCCATACACATTTGGATAGGTTGATGACTATAGATACCACTTTGCGTAGATTAAATTTGAGTCCCCTCTCTTGCTTCCATGAATGAACATTGTTTAAATCCAACGATAGAATTTCAAAGTCAGTGATCACTAATTTTGCGATAGAAAGTGAAACTAGTGAAACCTGAGTCAATTGTTTTATATTGTGGCGGAACATGAAAACGCCACCTATTTTACTGGGTGGGGAGGGCATCAATGGTCCCGAGTACGGAATGATCGAACGATTATTGAGTACTTTGAGACATAAAAAAAAATATATTTTCCACTTCAGACATAGCATACACACACACTTATCGAAATTAAATACCCTGATGAGAATGAGGTGAACGAAAAGTGCACAAGATGATATGGTTGAATTGCCCCCCCTCCAAAAGAAATACAAAAAGCAACAATTTGTGATTGGTAGAATTCGTGGGCCGAGTTTACAATTTGCCCAAATTAAGTTTTTAGGCTGCTCTCGTGGTAACACTGAATCAGATTTCTGACAAGGAGTCAACAGTTTGGTGATTACATACGGCGCACCGGGATAGAGAGAAAGAACCCAAATATTTTAGCTACACAGTTTGGGGATTAAATCGGGTCTGGGCGAACGAGCACGGGGACGGGTCGCTAACTGCGACGTTCTTACGGTTTCGTCGGAGCCTTGAGCAGTAGGAGCCGTCGATGATGCGACGCGTTGGACCCCAAATGTCCGTGGGATCGGGGGCTGTCTTCCTCCCGACCTCTGGGCGTTGGTCCTGCCTGTCGCTCGTCTGCAATCTTGCTCTCCGCTGCTGGCTACCTCCGTAGACAATCTCGTCCCGCTAACAGCACTCTTTGGGTACACCCAGAAAAATGACGACCAATCTGGCACATCATCAATCCCTTTCTGCGTCGATCAGGATAGCGTTTCTCGCCCGTCGACCAAACTAGCATTTCTCGCCCGGAGGCTCTCTCCGTCCGCCGCTTTATAGTGATATTGGAGGGGGATGATACACAGGGGATGGGTTTTTTGGGACAAGAGGGGTTACACTTGGGCCTCACTGTTGGGTGGGGCAACCACCGGTCCGAGCTGACCAAACACTGAACATTTGTGAGTCACTTGTACCTCATGCCCGGGGCATGACACACTATTACGCACACACTCAGACATACCCACGCTCATCCACACATATGTGATCATCCCCTACTCGGGTCATTACATAACGAGAGAAAATACGTGACATAAGGTCGGTATGTCACAATATGCATATTAGTTTGTGAGCTTCTCTTCTAAATATTGGCATCTTTGGATGAAATACATTGTAGCTTTAGCGGATCAGGATTTAAAGATTTATTTTTGTGCTATCTTAATGTGTGGAATATATAGCTAACGATATGTAATTTCTCCAATAAATTCTGGGGATCAGCTAACTTCTTTTTTTCTCTATTTAAAATGTTTATTCCTATTTAGAGTAAGGTAGTGAGGTCAACTTTTTGCGGAGAGATATTGTGGTACAACATATTGAATATATTAATAAGGATATTGTACTTCCTACTAATTTTATTTTAACAGCTCACAATATGTGTTTCAATTGCTATACCATCATATGCAGGAATATATTCGTTTATTATTAGGTAATGAGGTGGTTCCTGAAGTGCTTGTTTACAATTTCATTTGAACTGGTCATTTGTGCTAACTCTTCTTGAGATGTTGGTTTTGGTGCATGTACATATTTTTCTGGGCTTTACTTTTGAGGTGATACAGTGATTAAAATTAAACATTTACATTTGTATCGTTTAGCGGAGTGTAACAAGTGAATATGATCAGGGCAGAATGGATACTCCATGTTTGAAAATCCACCACATTTTCAGTTTTCGCGCAATTTGGAAACCACTGGTATCCAAATGGGCTAGTGATGGAGAGAGGCCACATTAATGATTGGAAAATACGAATAATCCATACTTTCACTTGATTATCATTTAATTTTCATAATTCATGTGAATCAGGCAATTTAATATTATTTTGAACATAGCTTGTTATTTTAGGTTGCTCTCTGGAATCATTCACTGCTATCATTTACCAACCGTGATCTTTTTAGCGGCGATAATGTGACTGTACTCCTATTCCTACTGCTCCGTGTCACACCTGGTTTCCGAAAACCGCACACACGTGTTGGTGAGATCATGGATTCTGAAAATTGGTTTGCACAAATGTTTCAAAACTGCTGCAGGACGTCGGAAACTACAACGTCAGGCAACATGCTGTGTAGTCGCGTCTCGTGCAAGTTGCCTGGTATGCAACTGCTGCGGGATGCAGTTCTGTGATCACTGAATGCGATTGTGCACGCTGATAATGTTAAGATAAAATGAACACGGAGCTTCGGTGAAGGCAACGGGCGTGCAATCACACCATCGCACAGCAGCAGTTATAGGAAACCAGAACTTTAGGCACTTTGTCTGTGCAGGCGAGTGCCTGGCCTTGACTCATGCTATCACTTCCCTCGCTGCCTTCACTTTTGTTATTCTCTTTCTCTCCAGTTTGACCTTGACTTCTGTCTCCACAAAAAAAGGTAGAACACTGAACTTGGATCGTGTCATATATCGTTTTACTCATTGTTTATTATGCTACAACAATGAATCATTAAACATTGTTTAAACATACATTATTAGCTTCTATGGACGAAAGAATGAAGAAGAACAAGTGAAAAACTATGACGATAAGAACCCCGCGGTAATGCACTCTGCCAAAATGACTATTTTCGTCTTTTTGGTTTATTTTAAGTAAGAGGAACAATATAAACATTTCCTTACGTGAAAAGTTTAGAAATATTTTTTACATATACCATACATAACTTCAACATTCATGTATTCTTCCAAACTTCATAAATTGAAATCTACCATTCAGCCATTTTAAAAATCAATGAATGAGTAAAATTTAATGTTGAAAAGCTTTTTGTAATGCAAAGACGTCGTTCTCTCTCTAAAAAATGCAATGAAATGCACCAATCAAATATTTTGCCCATGAGGATATGAAGAAGACGACCGTTTCGCCTTTTTCATAGTTCTTTGCGTGTTCTTTTGCACTCTTTCGACCATAGAAGGTAAAACTTAACGTTTAAACAAAGTTTAAAGATTCATTGCTGCAGCCGAATAAACAATGAGTGAAACGGTGTATGACACGACGCTATAGAGCTTCGTCAGAATTTCATACAGATCCTTTAAGTTCATTGTTCTACCTTTTTAGCGGTGATAGTAGTCACGGCGTAAACATGACATAGTGCAACAAAATCCCTGGTTCCCTTGGGCCGTATTCAACCGCATGCAAGTCCACAGTAAAAATTGCACATTTGCTATATGAAATATACAGTTAATGATTGTGGATAACATTTTTTTTCCTTCTAAAATTACTCTGGGGATTTTTTTCCTGCCACTGATCGTGTGCCATGCGTCCTCTGCGTTGCGAGCAATGCGTCGTCTGCAATCAGACGTCCAAGTAAACTTGAAACATTCCTTGTCAGCAAGTAAATAAAATAATTCCATTTTACAAAGGGAATTCTAATGGAAATAATAGGCCCGGTGTAGCCATCCATTAAATTGCAAATATAATGCTGCTTTTGGGTCCTATTTTATTTTTAAATAAAGATCGTGGAAAACATTAAAGGAGAGTAAACTCATGCGTACATAATGCACAACACGCATAAACCGCAAAACGGATAATCGGGAGTCTGCTGTAGTATGGTGACGGAGATGTCTTTGAGTTTGTGTGTTGTATTTGTTAGTGCTCAGTCATGACAAGGATATTGGTGATCAGGGTATTGATGGAAAAGTTGGGGTTTTTGAAATGGGTGAAGGAATCTAATCCATGGCATATAGTAAGCAAATACAGAGGGTGCAGTAAGAGCTAATCATTTTCTCCATGCTCTTAATGAGTTAACTGAGATTGCCGAGCAGTAATCAAGCATGTAAGATATTTATCCTGGCATTGTTTTGTATTGGAATGTAAGAATTTTGGACAATCAATGGTGGGAGCTGTGCTGCAGAGAAATGGATAAGGATAAGAAAAGTGGTTTAGCTTGGTGATCTACAAGTAACTGCCAAAATAACTCTGAAATGAAAGAAAAGTGCAGCTTTTTCAGCTTTCTAAAAAATCCATTCATTGAGTGCGTTTGTTATACCTAGTCTCAGACTTAATAAGTTGATCGGAAAAATTATTGTTTCTTTTATGTATTATTTATGCTGGTGCCTGGAAGTTATTCGATCAGATGTGTTACAATTTACTTCTACTTATGATTCAGATGCAACGAATGGGTGATTTGTTGCTGCACATATTTAAGGCATGGTTATAATATATGCATGAATGGATTCATTCCTGGCATTTGAAGTTGTTACCTTACTTGAAAATCACTAACCTTAATTATGACTAAATTGATCGCTTAGTACTGTTACTTAAGTGAACATAATCTCCAATTGTACCTGCTGAGCATTCCCCCGTTAGGAATTACCCCTGCCATCATTGAACCGTTCAGGCGAGGCAATGACACAGAAAATTTACATACTCAATGGCAATGACATTTGAATTATGGAGGACAGTTTTCTCTTATAACAATTAATGAACCTCTTCCTATGGAGGAGACATCTTGCAGTCATGGCAGAGTTAAAAAAAATGATCATTTTCCAAATACAAAGTATCCTTAGTAGCAAAGTCAATACTGGCAATACGTGGCAATAACCACAAAATGTCTTGGCCTATGTTTGTTCTTTGTCGTATGCAATCCTTGTCTTTTGTGGTCAAGCGAACTCTAAATAAACTTAACTTGATTATTGGTACATACTTGTGAAAGTGGCCATTGACTTGTGTGTGACTGAAATTATCATTTACTGTTTTGCTATGTTTATTTTAAAGAAAAAGTTTTAAAAGGAATATTAATGTTTTTTTTCAATTTTTATTTTGTTTGCCTACTCTTCAAAAGTGTAATGCAATGATTGACAGGAGAGTGTGACTTAGTCAGGTGAAATAAACATTTTAGTGAGGGAATACCGTATAAGCGCGTGTAAGAGGCGCACCTTTTTTCCCAGATATTGCAGCCGAAAATGAGGGTGCGCCTCTTACACAAACTTCTTATCTTCCCCCCCCTCCCCTTCACCGGTTGCAAGTTCAAGGGGAACTGAGTGGCCTTGGTTTTCAGCGTGAGTCAGTCATCTGAGACCCTGGGTCAAAATCAAGCGGCAGGCAGGGGAGTTTCTCCCTTAGTGACGTATTTTTAAAATGCTCCTGTTTGAATTTCTTGCAAGCATCGCGCCGTCACGTCGGTACCCCAGAGGTGAACATTGAAAAGATCGCGCGGGGTGATTCGCTCCGGAGCGCACGCTAAATTTATTGCCACGAGTGGGCATCCCGCGGCATTTATACTGCATATAGTAATATTGGTGTCACAACCTGCGGTTGAAAAAATTCGAACGAGTGTGCTCATTGTTGGACTTAATGGTGGATAGAAGAAATCGGAAATGCTTATAAGTGAAGAGCGCTGAAGGAGAGGTCGAGGGGAAGAGGACTCCCTCCCCTCCGTATTTAAAGCTACGAGCGAAGGAGCAAGGGTAGAACACGTCCGATCTTGCATGTGACGTCGTTGCCTTTAAAGCGAAGGGGCGAAGGCGCAGCAATGTGATATACGCAGTTTGCGTTGCCTGAGTTTCCAGTCCGTCTCGTCTTGTTTGAATGCGCTTATGCTACGCTTGTTTCTTCCGAAATTGTGCTGTTTGGACTATGTTGAATATTAGTAGCCTTATTTTAGCTATAAATCTTTGTGTCAATCAATTAGAGCTCAAAAAACTTGAATGCTGTAAGATATACGTCGCGTCAGGTCTAATTCTTTTTAGAACCTCGTGCGTGTCATACAATTGCTGAAAGATATCGAGATATCTTCCAGCTCAGAAGGTGACTCACGTAGCATTTGACCTCCAGAAACTCGGGGAATTGAATCTGGTAGACCGAAAAAGGTCAGTTGGTGGAATGGGGTAGGGATGAAACACGTTTCCATTGTTCCCCTGTAACTTGATATTTTCCTGTGGAGTCTCGGAAAGGAAAAAAACGGCAGAGGCATTAGCTGATGGAGAGCCGAGTGTAGTTCCGTTAGGCCCCTTGCACACACACCGATTTTGGACGGCCGGTAAAATATTGGCCGATATTTTACCGGCGAAGCGATGCTTGCACACACGCCGGATTTTTACCGGTCAAACGATACGTTTGCTAAGTTTTTGAGCCGGCGTCGGCGATCCACAGTGACAATAGCCGGCAGCTAACCGGCATTTTGCCGGTGCCGGCGTGTGGTCGGTACGTGTGCAAGCTCCAATGCTCTCCCATTGTTCACTATTGGAATGTGGACGGCCGATATTTTACCGGCCGTCCAAAATCGGTGCGTGTGCAAGGGGCCTTAAATCTACGACGTGGTTATTATCCTACGGCGCTTAGATTGCCCCGATTGTTGTTCAATCTCTTGGGAAAGCTCATGCCATTTGCCTGTCGTGTTTTGCCTTAAACTTTTCCACGGCTGCAATTCTATTGCAATACTCCTGCGAGAGCTTTTAAACAAAATTGTTCGTGGGTAGGACAAGCAACGTAGAGGGATGGCGTATGCAAAGAGAGGATCGGAACTCTTTCTACTCCCTCTTATGCCGCCGCAGTTATCAAAATTTCCTCTTTCAAATAGTACTGAAAGAGTACATTTCGATAACTGTCGAAATTCCAGGCATATGTCTGCAACACCGCACGATAGGATAAAAAAATGTCGCAAAATTTTTTTCTTTATAGCTTCGATCCTCAAAATAGGGGTGCGCCTCTTACACAAGCTTATTCGGTAGTCATTAGGGAATTTGAATAGGGAATTTTGCTCCCTACATGACTTTTTCTTCTGTAACTGCCAGCAATGTTGCCCAAATGTAGAGCAAAAGTATGTATTGGTGCAAAGCAAAACTAAAATTTCCCTGCGTCTGTATATTCTGCTGTTATTTTGAAGGCAGTTTCAAGTTTAAACTGCTTTTATGTGGCATGTGAAGCCCATGGCACCTGTGTGAAAACCTGTTATTGTCATTAGTGAGTCCATTTTGACAAACTGTAGTGAGGAAGGGGTGTGGGAGTGTGTGACATTGTCTTTAGGGTTTCCATTGAGAACACTTGACGCCAACTACTTGTCCTTTGTTTCAATGACATTAATGCAGATGAACAACTTAAAATACACCTCATTGGGTAGGCCTCCCTTCTGACCCTGCACGCCATTTAAGGCTGAGAGTGGAGGGGAACTGGCCCACCTCACAACCTCCACCTTCCACTCACTTCCCACTCTTTTCCCTCTCGTTTTGAGCATTTTGGTGCCAGGAACATATAACAGAGCTCTCTGAAATGTCAGAGTGTTCCATTATGATGCAGAAGTAGGCCTGAGTACATATTCTTCCCTCGTGAATTAGAAGATGAGGCAAAAGTGACAAGTTAGAAATGTGCAGTCGAGATAAAAAGTAAGTATAGCGTGGCATTAGTTCTGTGGTTGCCATTTTCAACTTGAGTGCATGTGGTTTTTGTCAGTATTGTAGACACATATTTTCTGGATTTTTGACTTGCTCCGCTTGGATCTATTGCTCTCTCTGTGAGCTTATTCTTTGTAATCAATGCACTCTATTTTGGTAAAAAACAGGACCTTAGGTAGCACGATGTGTTTGGGGGAAGGGGCTGATTTGTGGGGTTCAGGGGGGATGGAACTGGAAAAGATGTGAAAATTTTTATCTCTAGAAATCATATTTTATACAGTAGACTCTCGTTATTACGAAGTTCACGGATCTGAAAAACCGGAGGTTAGTAATAACGAAATTCGTATGAACGTTTATTTTAGGAATCATCGGAAGAAATAAAAACATACTTCATCAAAATTTCTTCTCTCTTCAATCTCCCGCGCTTATAATCTTCAGAGTCAAGTGTATAATATACACGATTAAATTATTTATAAGCAAGTCCTCTATACACGAGAATGATGCGTTCCGAGACCTTGCTCGTAAGTTGATAAACCTATACAAGGCATCGATGTGAGTGGTTATCCTGCAGAATGCAACACTATGAATGAACTGATCTAGCTTGCGATGTTGCCGGAGCCAAAAAAAATGCTGACTGCTGGATGAAAGAATGGACAAAACGCAGAACAGTTCCTGACTTCACACCGGATTAAATGATTCTTTATTCAGATTATGCCCAAAGTGCAAATTTTTCTACGCCACGTCATGTCACATCCGCAAACTCCAAAGATGCCTAATTTGAAATTTCGGACGCACTTGAATTTTTGGAATGTTCGTTCTTCTGAAAGCTCGTAAATCCAATGTGCGTAGTAAGAGGACTAACTGTACGTCCAATTAACAAGCGTTAATGAGTGGGTCACCATAATTCCACAGGAATGAAGCTTATTACATGATGTTGCGTACATATTGAAGTATCTTCTATTGCAGAAAGAACCAAAATTGACAGTCTTGGGCTCAGTACAAGAAGAGAACTTAAACGTAGATCAATGATGATAACATAGCGTAGTGTAAATCCACCTAAATGCAGTTTCTTTTTTGCGGAACTTAGTATTAAAGTTCATTTTGAAACCGCTGGGACTGAGGTACGTAATTTTGTAATAGCGAAAATTTTGTAGTAACGTTTTTTTTATTATAGATTGGATAGGCCTTTACATCGGGACCCAAGGAATTTCTTCGTAATAACGAGAACTTTGTAATAACGTTGTTCGTATTAACAATAGTCTGCTGTACTATTTTGGCACTTAAAAATACTCTATTGATGGGTCGTCAGAAAGCTGTTTTGCTAAAACACATTGGTGGAGTAGAATAAAATATTTTTATATTTTTATGCTAAAATTAATTGGTTTTGGGAGATGCATGTGCCCCCTTTGACCATGTCACTGGTAATAATGGAGTATTTGTATTATTTTTAGAAACTGCAGCAAAATAATACTTGCGCAATTAAAACTCCTCGTCAAAATTTTGCCCCTTTATATATATACTAGCTGACCCGGCGAACTTCGTACCGCCTAACAATCAATGAACTTACAGTTTACTTACACCATTTATAAATCAAGAGCGGCTGTATCGTTTTTAATCATGTTTAATTTATTATAATAAAATAAGGATACAAAGTCAATAAAACTACGTAAATGAGTACCAAAATTGCTTGTCAGAAAGACATTTTCTTTATTGAATCTACATAGGGTGAATCGGAGCACGTTTACGCGGATTTTTTTCAACAAATTTTCTTACGTTTTAGCTTAAGAAATTTTGGGCATTGTGGTTTAATAAAGCAGTTCATGAAATAAAAATTATACGCATTCAGTTGTTGGCTATTTGCGTTATTAGCTGTAAAAAAATGTTTTTAGGTCCAAGTCTGTTGCATACACTTGGCCCATTCAGGGGGCAGGTTGACACGACCCCAGACCGACGCTTGACTGATGCTCAAAATCGTGCAAGAAAAGCCCCTATGAAGCAGCATTCGCATTAAATGACTTATGGCGCGCCAGTTTTAGTATCTCTGTTTGGAAAAAATGCACTGCGTAAACGTACTGCATGCGTAAACGCACCACGGTGAGCCCTACACATTCGGGTTTAATGTCTTGCGTCAAGCACCTTCTGAGAAACAACAGTTTTTGTTTTGTTATCAGGTGCAAGATGAAGCGGATGAAGCTAAATAAATATAGCGAAGCAAAGCAGTGACGCAGCGAGGGGAGGTTTTGGGGGATAAACCCCCCCCCCCAAGAGCTTAGAGAATTTTTTTATGAAAGATTTTGTTATTAATATTTGGGGGACGGATGACTAACAAACAAAACATATTTAACTATTCACACAGCCACAAAACCCACTATTTTGAACCATTTATCTTAAAAAATGTCTGGGGGAAGTGCCCCCACACTTCCTGCTTACCTTAGCGAGTTTTCTATACCCTACAGACCCGTGGTATTAGCTGCGCCCAAAACCCCCTATCCTAGCTACGCACTTGAAGCGAAGGAAGAAATACAGAGGATGGATTATCGACTCGTGAACATAGCACGCTGAATTGACCATGAGAAAATCATGGGTTTTCATTAGCACATGAGCACAAACAACACAAAAACTGAAAGAATGACCATGCGATTTTTTAATCGTTATCACTAATGCAACACGAATTGTAAATTGAATACGTTTAACCTCAAAAGGGCATATGAGTTGAGATCATGGAATCTACGGAATGAGGACTTCCTAACCTTTGAATTTTCCTTTGAGTAAAGTTGCGTGAATCACATTCCTCACCAATTTTTTTAATGATCAAACACGTTCCGTTGGATAGTTATGGTTGGTTTAGGCTTCGAAAGATCATGAGCACAGAAACTTCATTTTTCTGTAAATCGTGCCTTGGTAAGCCAGGTACGTCCAAGGACTTAAAATATTCAGATAGATAGTTGGTGATTTCGTCTTCGTTTGTCACACATTTAAAAGATTCGAATCCATGCAGAGTACGAACTATTTGAATTTACATCGTTTTAGTCATCCACATCTTCGTTCTTGCTCGCTAAATCAACCATCTTTGATTCTTTTGGTGATCAATCATATTCTGGAACTCTTTGTTGATGAGCTCACCTCCCGCTGAAACTGATTTGTAATCATTCCAAGGAAATGAGTTAAAACTACTCGATTCCTCGACAGGAACACGGACATTACCGTTTGTCAACAATTGCTTGGAGATTTGTTTACAAACACGGTAGTGAAGTGTCAACTCGAGCTGGGCCACGGCTGGGCTTACAATCAGCTCGAATTAAATTTTTTAAATGTTATTTCAATTTAATTAATATTTTGAATATATTTAGTAATTAAAATGTTATATTGTTACTAAATTCATTTATTAAAGTGGTAAAAACAAAACAAATTATTTAATTTGTAGTTTTGACCGACTTATCAATTGTTGTGTTACTATAACTCCTAAAAGCATGTCCATAGGAAAGAGATGAATTTTTTTTGAGAAATTATCCTTTTTTTAATGGCCTATATGTTAACCCCGCCTAAGACGAATCCAAAGAACCAAATCTCATTGAAATCGGTGCAGCCGTTCTTGAGTTATAAGTGTTCTAACTAACACGATTTTCGACTTTCTTTTATATATATAGATTTTGCACTCATTCAGCAAAAGCAGTTAAAACGTTGTGTTTCAGATATTTAGCTAAAACAAGCAGTCTCTGTTCTCTTCATGTATTGGCATACGTAAACCTTGACATCACTCACTGCTAACTTCTTCAAACACTGTTTACACCCACTTAGTGTATTTGTTTCAGTACATATTTGGTGCATTAAGCAGTAAACATTAAGTATTGTGATTGTGCTATTCCGTGCATGGTGAAAAAACGTGACAGCCTACAGTACGAAATTAAGGCTAGGAAGAAGGGATGGAAGGAAAACTGATTCATACCAGAAGGACAATAAAAATAAATAAATACTTAAAAGCGGTTCATCGTTATGCCTTTGCTATTGTCATTATCATGCTGGTGATAGCAAGCAAATATATAACCCATGTTAACATGGCCTGTGATGTCAGAGCATGTTTTTGCTTCTTCAAGTGGATTTGAGAAATTTGCTACTTTAATTTTGTGGATAACTTAAAATTTGTTATGAAAAAAAGTTTCATGTCTAGAGTCTTAAGATGCCAAATCTTGTACATTTAATGAATGTTTTTGGAGATGCTGATGGACAGTTGGCACGATCCGGTTTGTGGACGCTTTTGTCTGTTCTGTCTGTTTGCTTTTCTATGTTGTGTGTCTGTGGTGTTTTTCTTGGTGCAGCTTGTGAATGGCTATTTTCTCTCTGTCTGCAATCATTTTTGGTATTGCTATATCTTTTGTGATAATTATCTCTTTCACTTTGGCCCCGTGTTGTTTTTGAGGAATTGTTATTGCTTGCTCTATTGTCATTCTGCTAGCAGTGGTGCTACTGTGGGGTAAAAGTATCTGAACAAGGTTTGTGTTGCCAATATCAAGAAAATCTGTTTCTCTTCTGATGGCGTGTTGCCCCCTGGCTAATTTCCCACGATGAGAAATTCAAACACTTCGACCTGAATTCTTAGAAAATTGCTGGACCATGGAAGAAATGGTAGGGTGTAGAGGGAAAATGCGGAGAAGTTTTGGCAGGTGTATCAGATAGAACATTTTAAAGTCATCAAGTGAGGACAAACTCTTTTGCCACTATTTAGAAACCAACCCCAATTAAATCTTGTCAGACAAGCTGAGGATATTGTTCACCATCTTGTATGGTGAAAAGAGAATGATGATTTGACGTGTTTGAATTTCCCTCATTTGTTTTGAAGTAGGCCATAGAATGACAAGCTATCAGAAGGGAAACCGATTTTCTCTTTGGTAAATAGTGATGGCATACACATTGTCGGTATACATTTTTCCCTCGTAGTACTTGCATTGATATGTTGCTGACTATTATTTGGTGTTTAATGTCTATGCTTTAATCACCTGAAGTGGCTAATATATTTTTTTTTTGCTTTGCTTAAAGTGAACCATATTATGATATTCTGTTTTATGCGTATGGTTTCAGTTATGGCATGAATTACTTGTAGAGATCTGCAAAATTTGCACAATGGTAATTACGCTAAATAAAACTAAGTAACTCATAGTCTATTATTGTATAGGAAGTAACAAGAAATATGTGGATTAAATGGAAGAGCATGAAATTGGCTGGGAAACTAGTATCTATAATCTCAAGGTGCAATGTTTATGCAACTCTCTTTTAAATCATTCAATGCACCATAATCAATTAAAGCTATCTTTTTCTAAATGTTGCTTCCCTAGTACAATTCGATTGTTATTCAAAAGACCTCAATGATTATTTTTTCTCACACACATTGCCTTTGTGTAATGTCAGGTCTGTAAATGAAACTGGCCGGAGTGGAGTGCTTTCTTTTGTTGAAGGTAACACATGAAAGAATCATTGCTATGCCTTAGAAAATCAAACAAATTAATATAACGTGACTGCAGAAGCAATGCTCATTCACCATGTCGTTTTACGAGGGCAGCTCTGCCAATTTGGTTTTTATACTAATCATTAATAGCATAAATCCGCAAGTTGTTGAAAGATGGAAAAATTATTATGTAGCCCAGCAGGGGCGGATCCAGGAATGTTCTCTGGGGGGGTGGAGGGGTCTCACAGATCTTTTCACAATTGAGGTTCAAAAACAAAATATAACTATTACTGTAGAACATGTTCTCTTAATTTTGATATAAAAGTTGTTAATATTAAATTAAATGATTGAGGCTCCGTAATACTCTAAATAAAACAGACATAATAATAACCGTATTAAAAATCTTGTTATTTTAAGCATCTGGTGGGGGCCCGCCTATGTAGCCCAGTTATATTGTTAAAGGAACCTCAAGATCTAATTGTTGGAATGTGAATTGCTGTAGTGAAGTTGTGCCCAATTGGTCTTTAGCGACCAATCCAATATTGCTCAATTGTATTGATGCTGATGAAATAGTTGTTGGGAAAATTACTATTTGCCTATTTGTAAAAAATATACTATTCTTAGTTGAAATAAGCATTTAAATGAAAAATTTTCTGGTAAATTTAGATGACTGGGCAAATGTTGTTTTGCCATACAAATTATTTCCAGTAAATATTTTGGAGGTCAAATCAAAAATAACTAACTTATTGTAAGTGTGTGGGGGTGTGGTATATGACTGAAAGAGGAAGATGCTGTGAACGATGTTGACCGATAAAAAATAGTAAAAATTAATTTTTTAAAATTCATTGTACATTTATTATGTTTTATTTATATAAAAGAGGGTGTCTGTTTGTCAACCAAAGTTAGTTCGTAGTTGCATCTCATGCTCCCAAATCACATACTGCTACTTTTGGTTTTGTCCGACGCGTCCTTTGCGTCCTTATTTCAATAACCATTATAGTTACGTCACGCCATGCAACTTCGTCGGTTCCTTATCCTGCTGGGTAGGCAAAACCCTTGACACGATCTGGTAAAACTTAACTAAAAGGATTCTCCTCTTACCTATTAATACTCTTGGGGCAAAACTTTTCCCTGGAGCATCCGTAAGTTCATCCCGTGCGCGATAGATAGAAATCATTTTTTCCATTCAAAAAAGGCTATTCGGGCTTCCAGCCGGGTGGTCTCCCTCCATTCTGACACAGCAGACGACTTAGACGAGTTAACCTGGCTTTAGAATGTAAAGAACTCCCATTGAAAATTGCCTGTCTTGAGCAGAATGGAGGGAGACCACCCGGCTGGAAGCCCGAATAGCCTTTTTTGAACATATTCGCCGGGAAAGCATCAGATTTTACTTCATTTTTTCCATTGTTTGCAGTTACATCGGTATACCATCATCAGACCTGCTTTGTTTTTCTACCTATAAATCCTGCCACGTGACCATGAATTCCCAGTTCAAAGTTTCCCACTTTTCTGGGAACTATACTTCCCGATCAACACCGGATGGCCTGCTAGTAATCAGTTAATTTCTAATGATATCCCTATCACAAAGTATGACAAAAAAAAATATTATCAGTCTTTTTTTTCAATGGAGTGTACGAGATTTTTAGTAAATCTATCTTTAGCCAAAACAAACAAACTGGATTGTTTACCCACGCGTGAACATGCCACCTATAATTGTCTGTATGAAGAACACAGTGTGCCTCAAAGCCACAAAAAGGCATTGTTTAGCCTTGAGACTTGTCATTGTGAATGCCAATTAAATTGGAAATTGAACCCGTTTGTATTCAATTGGCACATCAGTCAGAATAATAGGGATTCGTGGTAGCAATACATCTCCTTGGAACATGCCATTCATAATTTGTGATGATAGATAGAAATTTCAAACGACATGAACTATACTCTAAACTATATTAGGGAGGAGAAATTAATGTTAGAGAAAATGCACTATCAGGTGATTAGTAAGCAAACTATTGAGAGTGGACTGTTACCTATTTGCATATTGGGCTGTCACAAAGCACAGTTTTTACTTCGAATGGTTGTCATAATGAACCCTCTATTAGTTGAATTTTATTCATTCTCTCTGTTATCATATCAAAAGTAGTTATAATCTTTACCGTAATTTTGGATCCATTTGATATGCTTGGTAGGTCATGGCGTACACGCTGGTGGAAGTTTTGGATTGGGAGCCCCAGCATTGGACCCATCTTTCCCGATGAATCCTGTCAAATGTGAACCAGTTGGTAAGTCATTTTCTATAAAATTTATTTTGACATAAAAATTATCCTGAATCTGATCATGTTCATCAACCTGAACCAAAAAATAGGAAATGGAATAAGTGAATGATCCAGTGCAAAGGGGGCTCCAATTTATTTTCCTAAAAGAGAACGATTCTTTTCCTCCATCCGGTACTAGTGGCTGTACAATCACGTCGTACAGCTTCTAAATTTTTAATGCCTCCATTGCCTGGGTGTAATGAATCAAGGCCATTGTATATAAGTAAATAATGTAAAAATTTCACAATATATTGTCAACAGTGTAGTGAAGATTACATTTTTGTAATTCAATATTATTTATGTTATAAATAAAAGAAATGAGGGAGCTGGATACATCATTAAGGTATTAGCTAGTGAGACATGTGTGTTTCCCACCCTTAAGAGAAGGGAGCTCATGTACAGTGGAACCTTGTTAAAGTGAGTATGGGTTATTGCAAGACACCCACCATTACGACAGATAGCCAACACACCATCAATTGACCCTATGATTGGCATGCAAAAAAAGTTTTTACGAGGCCCTTTTAGTGTTGACACTCGCCATAGCGAGAGTTCCATTGCTGGAAAACCATCACCAAGAGTTCCCATTATCTGTAATTGCTGGCGATCTGCGAGAAATGAAGTTAGTATGGAGTGCTAACTCTCAAATTCATGTGATAAACGGTCATTCCATAAATTAGTCGTTCATTTTAGTGAAAAGATTTTGGCATTAACTTTTGTAATTGCTCGATGTTCTTTTGTTTCTTGGGTGGGAGAAAGCAGTCGACAGCATACGTGCACTTATGTGAGCTGTGTGAATAGAGAGGATTTGAAGGAAGAAGACACCAGGGCTAAAAAATGCAAAACATGTGTAAGCGAGAAAAATAATAGAGCAGTATGAGAGTGGCATAATTAATTTACCTCCCATTTGCTCTACACAATTTAAAAAACAAAGAGAAGATTAGATCTGCCGTGGTGCAGGAGGGCAAACCATCACAGCAAAAGCACCTGAGGAATGCAGAACATGAAGAGTTACGAGGTGATTTGTTTGGGTGGTTTTGCCCACTTCAATCTGCGGGAATTCCTGAGAAAGAGGTTATGCTTAGAACTTAAGCGGAGTATTTCAGTGATAGGTTGAGAATCGAGAAATTCAAGTGTTTGGAAGGTTGGTTATATTAATTTAAAGCACGGAAGCTTTATCTCCTTTCATAGTTGCTGGTGATGCCTGTAGTGTAAACCCGAAGCTGTGGAAGAAAGGACTCCTATCCTAGCGGAATATCTTAAGAAGTATTTCCCCCGTGATACAACGCAGATGAAACGGAACTCTTTTACAACCTACTCCTCGACAGAATGGGGTGTTTCTAGCAATGATGCTTCTAGCAGGAGCTTCTAATGTGCTGTTAGCGATGACACATTTGAAAATCTGGTGCTGCACTTTTAGTTTATTTAACTCTAAAAATTCTGTATTGTTTTTCTTGATTCGCAGTCATAATTGAGAGTATTAAATCAATGAATTCATACTACATAGTAAGTTTTGTTGGCCTTAGGGTCCATCAGATGCTTATGCTTTTTCATTTCTTTGTTGCATGTATTACCCATGCATGTTATATTAGTCACAGTTTCTTGCATTTTGTTTTTGTTTTACTTGAGGGACGCCAGCATAATATCTGTGTTATATTTTTTGTGAAATAATATCAAGTTAATTTCTTTTCTTGTATTACCAATTTTAATTCTAATAATTTTAATTGCAGTGCCATGGATAAGCTCAGTGTATTATTTCAATGACGTCGCGATCATAAAACTGAAAGTAAAACTATTTTTTTTAAACTATGGGAATGTTTATGACATCATTATGCATGCTTAGCAGATTTTTTAGTGTAGATAATAGAGATATTACATTGTGCGATTGAAAATGTCTTTCGAGGTATGATTGTTTTACCACCTTCCACCGTTTTTGTCCGAAGAAATAAAATGCGATACGTTTTTTTAAATTACTTCCGCAAAATGTACAGGAACAATAAACCTACACCAATGGAAGCATTTGATGCATTATATTACCTCGATACAGTTTTATCAGTAATTGTTTGAATTTTCAGTGGAAAATACCAAAGTCCACACAATCGCACAAATGCACTAAGTGTAGAAAAGTGGCTTCCTCGGTTGTGCATTGGGATAATGATTGATAAAGCAATGATTTGCATGATTTTTATTCAGTACGGCATTTATAAATTGAATGGCTAGTTGGTTATTAAGGTAAGGAAATTTAGTGTTGCAAAATAATCGCTTTTAGTCTGGATTCATGCTAAAGTTTGTTGGATAGAAACGCCTCCATTGCCCCACCAATCCTGTTCCCATTCAAATGTTGACTATAGGTTTATTGGCTCTTATTTGCTCCACCTCAGGTTAAGCAACAATTCACTATAGCAAGTGTTTATTAGATCACGGTGGGGTCTCGTTTTATCGAGGTTGCACTGTATTCCTTGTGGAATAAACTACTGCAGCTCAAGATCTGTTTGGAAAATAGCATAGCCAATCTCCAGGGGAACTGTATGGGATTTAATTTCAGGTTCTTTAGGCATTGTACTGAAGCTGAAGATTATGATATTTTACTGATCCATTGACATTTTGACAGAGCCTGTGGTGATATTGTTCAAGCACAAAAAAGTGGCCCAACATTTTATATTGACGTTTTTCCCCAAACTGATGCATTTTATTAACTCTTAGGTACTTTGAAAGCTTATATTAGAATTAATTTATTGAGAGAAAGCAGAGGAAATTGTGATGGATATTTGATTTTTTGGAGATTTTAGAATATTTTTTCAAGATACTTAAAAAAGACTGAAAAAGCTACCTAAATAATGTTGAAACAAAAATTTCTCACCTTTTATTCGAAAAATATTTAGTGAAATACATTTATTAAACAGTTTTTAACTAACCCTAGCAAAAAATTATTATTCCTTCATTTCATCCTGAATGGAGGAAAACAGTTAAGAAATCGAGAATTTCTGCGTATTTGCATTAAAATCCAAATTTCTTTTGTCTGTTTAGAGTGTACACATCCAGAGAACACACCTATTTTCAGTTCAGGAATCACGTGCACTCAAACCTAGGGTCTAGCCGGTTAAGATGGTGAAAAGTGCCCCCCGATATTTTGAAAAATAAAATATATACACTTAAAGTGCATAAAAAATTGTATGTTTCCCCAAATTTTCAGGCCTTAGCAATAGAAATTAACCCCAAAAAAAATTGAAACACGATTTTTCGTTTTTTAGCCATATCTCCAGTTTTTATTTTTATAAAATTGTTTTCTTGATATTTTTAATGGCTGTAACTTATTGAAAAAATAACTTTTAACATTAAAATTGGTCAATTTGTAAATCGTTCATATGGATGTACAACATAAATTATTTTTGAGAAATAATGCCAAATGGTGATCAGGAGCACTTTTCATGTGGTACTGCATAGATTTGAATGGAATGGCTCCACATATTTAACGTTGGAAATTTCTGTTAGTGTGGTTTCATTGGAGGTGATATGGGTGGTCTGAGATTACAACGTTCAGTTTCCTGTAAAAAATGGGATTAATTGATGAATTAACCTCATTGTCATGCACTCTCTCCTATGAACCTACTGTCTTTGTTTAAATAGTCTATACCATTTCATTGCCATAGTGTACAAAAATAGGGTGAACCGGAGTTTAAGCCCCTTGTCACATTGGCGGCGGTTTCTAGAACTATTTAGGAAAAATAAAATATATAAATATAATAATATATATATTTAATATAAAATATCTATCCACGTAAGATCCCCCGGGCAGGTTGGGTAGGATGGGTTGCACTGAAAGGAACGGGAAATCGTTTTATCAATGGTTTCGATAATGTTTTTTCGCAATAAATAGTTTCTGAAACCTTGCGACAAGGGGCTTAAACTCCGGTCGCGCCCAAAAATATTCCAATAAACATCTCTTCCATTCCTAACTATCCAGTTCAAAGCCATATTGAAGAAAATGATTATCCAAAAATGTTATTACAGTGTAAGTTAATTTCTGGCCGTTGGTTTTTATCAATTTTTTGCACATTTTTCTTACTTTAAGAGGCTTACTCCTATTTACAGTTTGTATTGCAGGTTCATTTTATTTAAAGTTGTATTTTCTGGATGAAACTCATTTATGATGACTTTAATGCACTATTATTATTATAATGAAGGCCACAGCCATTAGACTTACATTAGAAGTAATGCCATCACTTTTTTCAGCGGGCTAACTGCAAGCTTAATTGTTTTTCCATGGAAGTAATGGATGTATATGATCCACTTGGTATTAAAATCATCTTAATCGAAAGTAACTATCAACATAGTGGTCTTCTGGTCCACTCTTATTCAAGTCCTCTGTTTTGGTGAAATGTTCACAGTTGTTATTTATCATTATGGTAACCATGGCAAATATTTCTTCCTATGAATTGACACCTTTCTCACTGTTCATGTGAGTGCTTATCTGTGTACTTGGGGGAAAAAATCTCCCCTAAGTTTTAATCTTGATTTATTTGAAACTAACTGTTATTTAATAGACTTGATGGTAATGAAAGGTATTTCAAAACTTTTATCAGTTCCCAAAGTTCGATGTGAATTTTTTTTCTTAAATAATAGTCTTGTACTCAAAGGACCTTCAGCTTCATTATGTCTTACTTAGAAATTATTCGGGTGAGAAAATTTAGCTGTAGCTGTAGAAAAGAAGTGTCATTTAAACTTGTTCATTTGTCAGAGTTCAATAGCTCACCTCTACCAATGATGTCTACAATCCAGGCCTAAGTCTTCACAAAACTGAACTATGGTGTAGTTGCAAGGGCTTGAGCGATGAGTGATTTCTCAGCAAAAAGTTTATGCCTTACTGAAGTCAATCCTGACATAAAATGTTGCTCTTTGGAAATAATATAAACCATCACAATTAAAAAATTTTAAGAACCACCGTCGAAGGTGCAAAGATTAGTTCTGATGTTACAAGCCCTCTTAGTATGGGTTATGTTTATGTTAATGTTATTGAATACATGGTAACTGTGATGACAACGATGATGTGTGATGATGAAGTGCTTTGGGCATTAATTTCATTTATTTTTGTGCTACTTTGTCATAAAAGTACGAGGCATTGTTTCAAGCCCTTCATACCCTCACAGGCATTAGTGGTCGTAGGGACCACCCATTGAACTCCTGATTGTGCCCTGGGATCATTTGCTGGAAAATTGGACAGCCCATTCAGCTCTTGTATTTCTCGATTATTTTCAGGAATCATAAGGATATATGGGTTACACCTGGGATTTCTGGGGGTGCCTCTCAGTTTATGGCAGAGTATGGTAATAAAAAGGAGCTGTCTAATGTTTTCGTAGGCAATTGTAAAGCATCACAAATTCTTTGAAAAAAAAAGCCCTTTTTTCTGGAATTGTGTGTTACAGATAACAGTGTGTTAGCACCAAGACAATTAAAAAACTTATACCCATGCTGCATAATTTTGCTCTAGGGAACGCCAGAAAACTACCCCCAATGTTGCATATAACTGTGGTGAAAAATAGCCAACCTAAGCCACACTACATAAATTTTAATCTGGCCCTGTGGAACATCAACCTTCCCAGTCAGCACTAAAGATAATTTACTCCATTTTTACCCTTATTTTACACATGTAAAATTATGGTAAAAGATGGCAAACCTGCGTGTAAATGGGTAAAATATCTGTAAATTTAAGTGGTAAAATTTGGGTCATTTGGTGGTAAAATTCATACTTTTTCATGGGAAAACTTCCCGAAACGACCTCAGAACCATCTATAGAGCTTGAAAAGAAACATGACGCCACCCCCCCTGTCGACCAGTTCTTTTGTGTGAACTTACTTATTGACTTATGTGTTATAGGAATTACTGCATGATAATAAACAAAATCGACATTGACATTGAAGAATAACTGTTTATTGAACAACGAAAAGTTACTAAATATACAAATACGACATCTACATAAGGAAACAACTACTTGGTGAAATAGAAATAATCACAAAAATAAAACCTACATTCATGAGGACACACACACACGTTGAAAGAGAAATGGCCGAAATAAATAACAGCCATTTTTTAAGAGGTATTGCAGATTTGATTTTTTTTACATACTACGTTAGACTTGGAACTATTTTTCTTCTGTTGAGCACTCGGTGACAACAGCTTTCACACTGAACGCCTCAGGGCATGATTACAAGGAAACAAATTCACCCAAATGAGAATCCAAAAGACAAAGTGCTTTTCCAAATTTTTTTTACCTGAAATTTTCAATCAAATCACTGTAATATAAAGAGTGCTATACTTTACCAGAGGTTGAGGGAACCTAATTACAATTATGAAGGTCATTAAAAAGTATTGTCTCACCATGGCATCACAACGGAAGGTGATGCAGCTCTCTCGTTAAATTTTCCACTGAATTAAATTTTACTATTATATCAGGTAACTTAGTTTAGTTTACTTAATGCTCCAGTGATAGTTAGAAATTATAATTGCCGGGCACATTATGTACTTCGGCACTTAAAGTCGCATTCATGTTCCTCCTTCATTATTTATTTGTTTATTTGTCCACTCGTAGCCAATGTTACGGTCAGTTACAGTCCACTATTAGCGAATCGCAGTTGAGGATCCAATGTTGCCAACCGTCAAGATGTGAATTCGATCTTTCATACTAATATTTTAGCAGAAATAATTATCTGATGAAAATTAGTATTCTTCTCTATGTATTTAAGAAAATAATAAGGAAATTTTTAATTTCACCATGTTACGCCAACCACCATCGCATTTAATAAATTTCTGTTAATGACCACAGCCTTTCAATGATAGCGTATTTATAATGTGAAACTATTTGTGAAATGAAATCGAAAATAATTTGAAAAATATCACTACAGTGTTGCTGTGGATATATTGAACTTTACTTTTTCTTTTTTAAACTTTTCTCAACCTCATATTATTAAGTAAATGCCTCACTATATATTTTTTATACTTCAATGTTGGCAATTCTGCATGTGAGTGATTAAGTGGTGAATAAAGGGTAAATATGGCAAGGGTAAATTTGGCCCAAAGTATCAAAATAATTTCCATAATATCTTATGTGCTGACTTGGTTGATTCTATTTGAATTGATGCAGTTTTCCCCTATCAATAGTGATAAATGTGTTAACCACAGAATATCTGTTTCAAAGGTATGACGACCACTCGAATGGTCACTAGGAATCCACATGGATGCTTGAAAGTTGAAAATGTAAAGTAAAACCTACTTAGAATTAACATGGATCAATCATTGTGATTGTAATTGGCTGGGAGGCAACTTTCGTTTAATTTTCTGTTGAGTCAAAAACATTAAATTAACTGGCAAAGTTGTAGGAAAATGACGTCTTGAGGGCAATTCTCAAACATCATTAACACCATTATTTAACTATTCGAAGCACTAGCCTGGGTCTTAGGCTTCGTGGATCTCAGTTGGACTTAAGTTGATTGTCTTAGATGGCTACTGATCACAGCAGTGGCATATATAGGTTGTCGTTTTGCAGCTAAAACGCTAAAAATTCTAAGGAAACAATAGATCTTAGTTAAAATCAATTGATGCTTTGTTTTCCAAATAAAAAAATTTTTCAATCACTAATCTGTTTTTTTTATGTTTGTAATTAGGCCAGTCAATTGTCATTAACAAGTGATCCATTGTTATGGCCATTTATGTACGGCATAATAGGTTTGTTACTTGGGTGACTTGTGTAGATTTTTGCGTTATGTTTTTGAATCTTACAATTGTATCTTGATTTTTCCAAAGTAAATAATTCTAACCCATTTAAAAAGACAGGGAAAACATAAGAGGAGCAATTTGCAAGGCTTCGATCATAGGTATGTATGTCTATTTCAACTGCTTTGGCCATTGGTAAGCTAGGACTTATATTTTGTAAAGTTATGAGAGAATTATTGTTCAGAGGATTAAGCATTGCCTTTAGTATTTCAGAATCATTTTTACTGTACACCTAAGCCTTGATACTAGAGATGTGCAAATAGTATCCGCCAATACCTCGAATACTTTGAATTTCGCGTCATACACTGTCGCACGCAAGTCGTTGGTAGTTGACTCGGAAAAATGTAGAGAACTGTGGTCGTTTGGTCCACGCAGTGCCGTTTTAGGCAAGTTGATGAATTACATTAAATTCGTGGATCAGAGGAGTGAAAAGAGTTCGATGTGGGGAACCGAAAATGATCGGGTGAAAAAATCCGAAAATTCCAGATTCCCCCCACCAGGAGATCCTCAGTGCCTTGGGAAAGAAATTATGTATCACAATTCCCAAAATCCGCTACCCCCTCCATCCATCAGCCCTCGGCCCCTCCTCCGACCCTTCCCTCCTCTCAGAAATCAAACAAAAGGCCCCAGCTCCCGCGAGGTTCGTATAACGAAGACCATAAATCAAAAGCTTCAAAAGAAAATATCAAGTAACAGGAGAATAATAGAATCGTGTTTCACCCTTCCTGCTTTCTCCCACACTGACCTTTTTCTGCCTACCTGCTTCGAAGTTCGCCATTTCTGGAGGTCAACTGCTGCATGAGTCATCTATTAGCACAAAAGGTGTCTAACGATGACTATCGGCTACTGATATTATACCTTCTTTGGATTGAAATATTAGTAATGTGTGCATAATTCAAAAAAAGAATAAGACCAAACACGACGTATTTCTGACTTTATTTAAGCATTTTACGCAAGGAAATAAATATCAAAATACGACGGAGACTTAGCATTCTGGCGAAACTCGATATCCTCGCAGCTGAGCTTCTCGGAAGTTGATGCGGTATTTTTTTCGAAAACATATATCAAGTTACAATTTATGAGTTACGCTATACATCTCTACTGACACAGTCACAGACAACGGGATATTTTCTCAAGATATTTGGTTTCTCCCTGATAGCAATTCGAATTCATCTTCTTATCTCGTGAGAACTTCCAAAGATGGACTGAAAATAATTGAAGAAGAAAATCCGGTGGAGAAGCGCGTGTATTTTGCAAAACGCCCTGATTGGTAGGAGTGCGATTCAAACGATCATTTTTTGATGATCAGATTGATTGATAGATTTTCAAAATGCAGTCAGAACGGTCACTTTTCGGGAGGTAGGCCCCACTTCAAGTACCTGCTCCATGGCCCAACGAAATGCATTTTAACATTTTCACCGCATGTGAGGAGAAGGTTTTCGGACATTGAACAGCAGTGAAAGGGTTAATATTTGTGTTTCGAAGTGCCTTTAGTCAAAGCTTCACGTTTGCAAGTGCATATGTATACAACACCTTAATTGAGTTTCCTATGGTTATTTCTTCAGATCAATACTGTCTGTATTGTTAATAGTCTCGCCTAAACATCTATGATTCAGTGTACATTCCACTATCTTCACCGGTGCTTTGTGTAAATTGTGGCATGGTACGGATTGCAACCATGAATATAATACCTGTGGTGTCTGGCAACCATTCATGGAAAATAAATATTTCGTACATAATGCTAAAAATAATATTTTTTTAGTAAATCGTGATAAACATGACAATTTGGGAAGTGAAATGCTGGAACTAGTTTTAAAGGTTAATGTCATATGTATGTTTCATGCGACGTTATTCATTCAATTTATCCAATTGTAATTAATCAAAGTAAGTATTTATTCACTGTCTTCAGAAAGGGATCTACAAATTTACCTATTTTATTGGCTTAACTAAATTAAATTATTAAGCCGTTAGTATCTGTAATGTGTTATTTGTGGGTGTGGAAGGAAGCTCAACATTGCATGGACTTTAATTCATCAAAGTAGGCAAGTTCCTTCATTAACAAATTGTCTTTGGTCAAGTCAATGGAGCATAGTTATTTCTTTAGCTGATTCCCGAGCACTTATTTACGTACAAAACACTCGAGAATAAAGCATACAGAAGTATATAGTATCAAATTGCAAACTCCATCGGTCAAAGAACATGGGAAGTCCCTGGCACGTGCTATGGAGCTCCCTGGGACTGTGAAATGTCCCACCTGGACATCTTCATTTGCTATTATTGGCAGTCAGGGCTCTCCATTATGTGTATAATAGCGCAAATGCATTATGTACTATGTTTTATGCTCAAGGAACTGTTACCATGACTAATTTGCTAAGTGAATGTAAACAAAGTTGATGCATACACCGTGGGCGAAATGTCTTGAAAAAATATTTTGGCTTATGTTAGATTGAGTATGAACTCCGTCCTCCCAATTTCTGGTCAGGTTTGCCAACCAGGGTGAAATGTTCGTCACTGAATAGCCACTTAAGTAGGGTTATTCTATTTGACAGTGGCCCAGTGATCATGACCTGTAACACAGTGTGCACTCGAGACATCCACTCCTTGTTCGGTTTGACCCTTGGCAAGTAATCATAATCATAATTTATTCAACATTAAACATAATACAATGTAATAGTCTTCGTCAAAGAAAAACTAAAGCTAGAATATACAATTTAGAGTATTGCTCTCCAGAAATTCATTGTAGTAGATGGCATGGTAGTGTACCTGTTCAGAAATTGGAAGATTTGAATCCCATACAAACCAAAATATTTTTCATGGCGATTTCACTCATCTCATGGACATGACTGCTCACCAAAATTTGCACTTGTTTCGTACACTTTTGTGAAAGTTTAAATGTAGCTAGCAGTGAGTGGAAATAAGGTAGTATATTTACGCCACCAAATAAGTAAGATGGCGACGTTTCATTTCTGTGAAGTTCTAAAATTTTTTAAATTAAATTGTTATCACCGAATGAGTGCAAAATATAAAGGGTTAAAAACGTAATGAGGAATTTTTGTGCTTCTAATATTTTTCCCCATTGTTTGCAAAAATTGTGCAAATACTCCACTGTGGGTGAGAGTTACCATAGCTTTAACCCTTTCACTGCTGTGGACGTACCTAGTACGTCCGCACGGCAGACTGCGGTGGACGTACTTTTTCTTCCTCCTTGCCATGCGGTCACTTTCGCCGAAGCACTTCGAAGGGACCCACTAATCAAGGACCCTTTCCTCGACGAACTCACCCACGCAGGACCGTCTCATTGGCCCGTCCAGCGGCGGCCCCACCTCCGGAAAAGTGACCGCTCTGACTGCAATTTGAAAATCAATCAATCAATCCGATCATCACAATATGATTGTCTTCATCGCACTCCTGCCAATCAAGCAATCAAGTACGTCTTTGAAACGTGTTTCTGCGATGAAAAATAATGATTTTGTTAACTTTGATATAATGGCCGTTTTCCGGTGCTCCGCAGCCACGTTTTGTTGCAAAGTTAACAAAATCGTTATTTTTTATCGCAGAGACACGGTTCAAAGACGTACTTGATTGCTTGATTGGCAGGAGTGCGATGAAAGCAATCATATTGTGATGATCGGATTGATTGATTGATTTTCAAATTGCAGTCAGAGCGGTCACTTTTCCGGAGGTAGGGACCCCGCTGGTAGGGCCGATGAGACGGTCCTGCGAGGGTGAGTTCGTCGAGGATAGGGTCGGGGATTAGCGACCCTTCGGAGGGTGTACCACACCCATCCTGGAAGTACCTGCTCCATGGGCCCAGGAAACGCATTTTAACATTTTCGCCGCATGTGAGGAGAAGGTTTCCGGAGATTGAACAGCAGTGAAAGGGTTAAACATTTTTGATCCAAAAATGCTCTTCTCAGAAAATTTTTTGTCATCAGGAGAATTGGGAAGAAAAGACATAGCTCGTAAAAAGAAGCCACCTG